>NC_053491.1:414733922-415345588 GCF_905171775.1 Rana temporaria | reverse complement strand
AGGGCTTTAACATTGGGGGTGGGGGGGGGGGGGGTAGCCATAGTTGCATGTAAGCCACCTACCCAGAGCCAGTGCACTCTTTAAAACGATTACTTTGTCCCTTTACTACTCTGTATTAATAAGCATTGAAGTTTCAGTACCTCTTGGATGTATTCCTTTGAGCTCTGAATTAATGACAGATCCCTGAGTGTATACAAACATGTGTGTACGTATAGATATCTTAACACATAATTTGTATCATACTTTTTTCATAGTTTTACCTGAGTATCACTTTTGTACAGTGCATGGATTTGCTGTGGAATGACAACCTTGTATTTATGTCCTGTAGGCAGAGCATGTAGACCTGGAACTGAGTTCAAATGATAAGTGATCATATTAACCTTTATTTTAATTATTATTACAACAACTGTAATAATTACTACTATTGCTAATATTATTATTATTATTATTATTGTTGTTAATTTTACTAAAAAACATTCAGCAAGACAGTCAATATTTTTCTTTTAATTCAATGTCCGAAAAATGATTTTACATACGGAAATGGAGAAGAGAAGGAATACAAAAAACAATATTAATGATGTTTGGAAAAAATCAAGAGATGGTGTTACGCTCCAATAGCATAGAATGGTGTAAGTGGTAAACGTTATAAATAACCAAAATAGTATAATTGATAAATTAATGTGCAAATATGCAAATAGACTGACAGAAAGATAAAAATCGCTATAAATGCTAAGATAAGGTGTATCCAAAGGTGAACTGAATGAATGTGCAAACAGTGCAGATAAGGTGACTCAGGTGCATAAATAAAATCACAACGTAAAGATAATAATATATTCAGTCGCAGAGGAAATCGCAGGATGGTGTTATGCTCCAATCAAAATGAATGGACATAACTGATATATAACAATGATGGATGAATAAAACAGTAAACTAAGCATAACAGTGCACCTTATCTTAGCATTTATAGCAATTTTTATCTTTCAGTCAGTCTATTTGCACATTCATTTATCAATTATACTATTTTGGTTATTTATACATTTTACCACTTACACCATTCTATGCTATTTGAGCGTAACACCATCTCTTGATTTTTTCCATGTCTCACTGTGGGTAGTGGTTGGCCCATACAGTAGTTGCCGCACCTTTACCCTCTGCACACATAGGTTCCACTGTAGCGCATGAATAACTACTTTACCCAATATTAATGATGTTGCTTAGAAAAAGGCTGAAGACATTTATATTTCTCTCTGAATGAAAATAAAAGATAATAAAATACTACATTATGAGCCAAAGTCGCTATCCCTTATTTTTTAACTAATATCAGCTGCACTGTTAAGAAGGAATTAACATGGCAAATGTCAAAAGTTGACCGGGAACCAAATAATTCTTACCTGGCAAATTAATAAAACCATGCAACTGTATTAGAAATTAATTAATATGTACTTCAGAAAACACAACTGATTTAATAAAAGAGTTGAAAATGATTTGTGTAAACATACTCTTCAATTAAGCAGTTAAATGTATGTGTGTATATATATATATATATATATATATATATATATATATATACCGTATTTTCCGCACTATAAGACGCACTTCTTCCCCCCAGAAAAATGTGGGAAAATGTCCCTGCGTCTTATAGTGCGAATATACGTCAGGCACCGCTCCCCGCCGCCGCTGGTACTGCCCCCCGCCCAGTGCATATTGCGGGGCAGCATCAAGGCAAGAAAAAAGCCCGCCTCTGCAAGTCACGACTCCCACACACATAACTGTCCCCAGCTACAGACCCCCAGGCAGACCTGTAGTGATAAAAACAGCAGCAAGACTTTGCCGGGGAGGGAGGGCAGGAATTAGTGTCCCATAAGCGGGCAGTGATTGGCCGCACTCTAAACAACTTACGGAAGCTCCGCCTACCCTCCTCCGTGGCTCAATTCAGATGTGCTCACCGCGCTGTCTACTAGTAAACACAGAAGCCTCAGTTCTGTGCTTGCTAGCTCTGAACGCATCTGTCCCGCTGGCTTCCACAGAATCTCTGAGCTGCTGCACTGAAACAACGGAGACAGTTGCCCAGCGCTGTGTGATGATGGCCAGGAGGTGGGGGCGGGGCATTACACGCTGAGTTTCAGATGTCCGGATGGTGACCACCATGCCTGATGATCCCATGGCTGCCACTGGCAAGTGAAAAGATTTGCAGTCATAAGTGCTGTACACTGCGTGGGTAAAGCCAGAAAGAAGGGGGTTATGGATGGGTGGGTGTGCAGATGTGAGTTATGGACAGGGGGTCAATGGTCAGTCTGCATTTATCATTTATGGCAATGGTTAGTCTGCGTTTATCATTTATAGCAATGGTCAGGCTGCGTTTATGGCAATGGTCAGGCTGCGTTTATGGCAATGGTCAGGCTGCGTTTTTTGGCAATGGTCAGGCTGCATTTCATGGGCTCTTGGAAAATATTTTATTACACCATTTGGTTCAGAATATGTTTTTTCTTGATTTCCTTCTCTAAAACCTAGGTGCATCTTATGGTCAGGTGCGTCTTATGGAGTGAAAAATACGGTATATATAGCGCCCCCTTACTTTCAGTATGGGCACTACGCTAAAGTTAGTGGGGAATGGGAGAGTTATTTTGCTCCCATTCATAATTTGCTAAATTTGGGCTGCTGTCATTCCTGAACTGTCCTGTAGGTCAGTCTGCGCTCCAGGGGTGTCGTTTCCACCCCTGGGTGACAGGTGGTGCTAGAGGGGTTCTGGCAGAGCCACTTTTCCCCAGCAGCCAATTAGAGGAGTTTTCCCTCACGGGGCATGCTGGGGGAGGGTATATCTGTGGCAGACGCCATTTTGTGTGTTTCTTCACGGGTTCCAGGTGCGGCACCCACCTTCAGGGTGTGCGCATCCAACGGACCCCGGCGATGGCCTTCCAGGCCGGGGTCACATTCTACGCGGAGCTCCATGTTGCTGAGAGGGGCCCCAGTGACTTACTGGGTCCCCCGCTTTACTGAGAAGATCCCAGGCTGGGTGCCGTTCGATGGGGGGTCGGCTTGAGGAGAACCCGGAGGCAGGTTGTCCAACAGGGCTTGAACGAACCATCGGGGATCTGGTGACCGGAATGCTGACAGGTACACTTTTGCTGTCATCCGGTGACCAATACTTAAATCTACTGGGAGATTCGCTCAATTCGTCCATTTAGCTCCCTCAAGTAATAGGCCTGTGGCAGAGGCCCTAGAGCCAGGTCTGTGGCAGAGGCCAGTTCCTCCCAGCAATCTAAAGTGACACTTCGGCTGCCAGGCTTTAGCCAGCCGCTGGTTGTTGTTGGAATCGGCATATTAGATTACCTCAGTGTTGTCTAGGGGTGCAGTTGATGAGTAGAGTAATGAGCGAAGGCAGAAGTCTGTCCGGGGGCACTTCACCCACTCTGGCAAGAGTGGTGACGAACTGTGACTACTACTACTGTGCTACTGAGAGCAGGATTGCACTGTTCATATCCAGGCCTGATACCGCAAAGTTCTCTATCGCTTCATCAACCTTTCCTTCCTACTCCATGTTGATGTTGGCTATGTTGGACCTGAAATAAAGCATTTGAAAACCTTCCTTCATTGACTGGACATTCGCTCATTACTCTACTCATCAACTGCACCCCTAGACAACACTGAGGTAATCTAATATGCCGATTCCAACAACAACCAGCGGCTCCTTCGGGGGTAGCGCTACACATGGGGGCTCGTCCGGGATTATCGGCTGTTACCTCTGGCAACGGAAATTGTGAGTAGCAATTTACTAAAGAGCGAAGTGTCGTATACCACACTGCTAAGCTTGGGCGTACGTGCAGCATAGCACGCGCCTGCAACGTGTCTGGACAAGCTCTTCAAGTGGGAGGAGCCACCCTCCCCTGCATGAGACATGGGTGAAGTTTCGTGCCAAACAAGAAAAGGAAATACCCACCTTTGCGCCAAATCAGCAGAACCACCATTTTCTTTGAAAAGGACGGACCCCTATCGAAGATGTCTGTACCGTCGGAGAGTTCTGCTGCCCTTGCTGGGTTGAGATGCCCTTTGACCGCACCGGGGATGTTCTCGACGGCTGCCACACCTGGTATATCCATAACAGATACGGGTATTCGGTTGTCCATGCAGGGACAATTCGTGTTGTTGTCCTCAGGAGGGACAGAAATGCTGGGCCTGGCCTGCCCTAAATGCCAGGAGCTGGCCATTCGGCTTCTACCTTTCGCCCAGTGCCGAAAATGTCGGGCGTACCTATTTAATGTCATCCCGTCTGTTGGTTCCCCAAGGGAATACCATGTGGACCGTTCTCCTGCTGGATGTCATATGATGCCCAATCAGGATAACAGAACAACCGCCCGGCCGTCATTCTGCTATGCCGGGCAGGAAGTGGTTAACTAAGGTCGGCTCAGATAAATTGTTGGCTCTCTGATTATTTTCAACGTACACAAAATCATACAGTATGTACTAGAAGAGTTTTTTTTTCTTTTTAATGATTAATGCTGAGGTTTATACAGGCCTTTGAGACACTAACTTGTGGTACAGCAAAGAAAGATTATTTTATGGACACAAGAACGCTTTTGTTTTCTTTAACAATACCCTGTCCACTGTTAACACAATTTGGCCACACCCACTCTTCACTGTGGCCCACTGTATGCGCCACATTACAACTCTCTTTGGGGCTCCCAAAGGTGTCCCAGTTATTTTACAATCCTATAGTGTATACTACAGGAAAAATCCTGTGCGTCGCTAAAGTGTTCGGGTTTGGCCTGGAGAAAAGATGGCAACCCTACCCCAGGCACTAGTCAAAGTGAATGGAATACTGTCCGAACCAATTAAAATTTCAAATGGAACGCGTCAGATTTCCACTATACCCAATGCTATTTGCCCTCTCCTTAGAGCCCCTATTAAATAAAATTAGGCAAAATCCAGATATCTGGGACTACAGTACATATAGGAGACCAGAATTATAAAATATCGGCTTTTGCAGATGACCTGCTGTTCTCGTTGTCCAGTCCCCATGTTTCATTGCCAAATTTGATTAAAGAAATAGATGAATATGGGGTATTGGCAAACCTAAAAATTAACTATGCAAAATCAGAGGCTATGGGAGTGGCACTCCCCTCGGTAGTACAGCAAACTATACAACCCAATTTTACATTTAAATGGGTAAGATCAGCCCTAAAATATCTGGGGATACCATCAAGATTAGAGAAGATTTTTAAGGTAAACTTCCCCCCGTTAGTAAAGACAGTTAGTTTACTATTAAATAGGTGGCAGCGGGGATTCCATTCATGGTTTGGACGTTGTAATACCATCAAAATTAGTATATTACCAACATTTCTGTATTTATTTCAAGCAATACCTATAGAAATCCCTGCTGCCTTCTTCCGTCAAGTTAATACGCTCTTCACTAAATTTATTTGGGCAAATAAAAGACAGAGGATTAGCAGAAGGCATATGACCCTGCCCAATTGATATGGAGGTCTGGCAGTTCCAGACATAGCTAAATATCATCAAGCAGCGCATTTGAGCAGGGTCATAGACTGGTGTAGAAACACAGAATTTAAACTATGGACAGAACTGGAACAGGAAGTCAGCCAGGTACCCTTGAGAAGAGCACCATGGTGCTATGTAAAACTACCAGACCTACTTAAAAAAACACCCCTTTATAGATCCAATGCTTCTTATAAGCTCTAGAATTTGCCAGACAGCTAAATATTCATCAATGCAATCCCCACTATACCCAATACTTGGGAATCCAAGCTTTGAGCCAGGGATGGAGGGGGGGGGCTACCAGAAACTCAGGCCTCGTACACATGACCAGACATCTCCGATGAAAACGGTCCGCGGACCGTTTTCATCGGACATGTCTGCTGGCTGAATTTGGTCTGATGTGTGTACACGCGATCAGACCAAATTCCCCGCGGACAGAATACACAGTGACGTTTGCGACAACGTGCGCAAACCCGGAAGTTCAATGCTTCCACGCATGCGTCGAATCACTTCAACGCCATGCGCGGGTTCTCGGGTACTGACCATCGGACATGTCCGACGGACAGGCTTCCAGCGGACAAGTTTCTTAGCATGCTAAGAAACTTTTGTCCGCTGGAAACCTGTCCGCTAGGCCGGAAAATTGTCCGTTCGGCCCTACACACGGTCGGACATGTCCGCGGAAACTAGTCCGCGGACCAGTTTCAGCAGACATGTTCGGTCGTGTGTACAAGGCCTCAGAGAGAGGAGATATACACAGGCCTCACATTTTTTACACTTGGACTCTTGGCCAACAGTTACCTCTTTGACGCAACCTGGAGGTCAATTCGAAATAAATTACTGGCAGGCACTACAACTTTCTCATTTTTTGATTTCGTTAGGCCCAGCGAGAAGTTTTAGACGGGAATTGACACGGTTTGAAAGATACTGTGAAGAGAAAGAACCCCTCACTTGAATCATATCTAACCTCTATAGGTTGTTAATAGCACCACTAGACAGTTATAAGATGGCAGCAATTGGAAAATGGGCAAGGGACCTTGACCAGAATTTTACTCAGGTTCAACAACAGAAGATAATATATCTGTCATTGAAATCATCAATCTGTACTAGAACTACAGAAATTAAACTATAATCTAGAACTACTAGAATTAAACTATAACCTTTTAAATAGGTGGTATTATACCCCATCGAGATTGGGTAGGTTCTTCCCTGGAGTGACAGACCAGTGTTGGCGATGTAATAAGGGGCAGGGGACCCTGCTCCATATATTATGGACATGCCCTAAGATCAGACAATATTGGCAAGAAGTACAAAGGGTCACTCAAAAATTTACAACTTACCAAGTAACGGATGACCCTGCCTTCTTCTTGCTACACCTATCACAAATACCAACAGAAATATAAAAACTCGGTCCTATGCCATTTGATCAACTAGGCCAAGGCGGGTATTGCCCGATTCTGGCAAAAACCCTAAGCTACCGTCGATCCCAGAATGGCTAAATAGGGTCAGAAATGCTAGTGCCAACTTGGTATTTTCGGCCCAAGATAGAAAAGAGCAATGCAATAACATTTGGACACCATGGAATGAATTTGTATACTCGGAAGAAGGGAAGAGACTGCTGGGGAGTACAGGAGTAGAATAAGTCTGCCTGGTCCATATTATAATGCGAAGACCCGGTTGCTCCACTGGGGAGGGGGGACCTGGAGAGGAGAGAGTTAGAGAGGGCGAACTGAGGGGGGATTTAGGGGTCCCTTTTTTTTTTTTTGTTTGGGTCCTGTTTTGTTTGAGGAGGTTATCAGGACGCCATTGATTTCAGTTAGGCGCGGGGGAGGATAGGTAGAGGGGGAAGAAAAAGAAGAAGGATAAAGGGGAGGTATAGGTGGTACATTGATATTTAAAGAAATATGATCAATGAGATTCAATGGAGGAAATTAAGTAAATAAAAGACCGGCCTGTATTGGAGGATATAGGGAGGGTGGGGTTATGTAAAAGAGCCATTGGATGAGAAATGATTGATATATATTTATATATGTATATATATGTAATGAAAATGGATACAATGTACTACCTTTTTTTTTTGAAAATATAAATAAAGACTATTTAAAAATAAGTACAAACTGGTGTATATTATTTGGTCTTTGTGAAAGTTATAGAGTACACCAAAATATATACTGCTACATATCTTTAGTAAAAATAAGTCCACAAGCTATGGTGCCAATATCTGAAAATTGATCACACCTGAAGTACCGCTGGTCTATCTCATTTCTTGAGACCCCAACATGCCATAAAAGTACAAATACCCCCCAAATGACCCCCTTTTGGAAAGAAGATATTTCCCACAATTCTTTGCAAAATAAAGATTTTTTTTTTCCCCAAAATTGTCATATTAGCAGTTTATTTCTCACACACAGCATATGCATACCACAAATTACACCCCAAAACACATTCTGCTATTACTCCTGAGTATGGTGATACCACATGTGTGAGACTTTTACACAGCGTGGCCACATACTGAGGCCCAACATGTAGGGAGCACCTTCAGGCGTTCTGGAGCACCCAGGCCAATTCTGACATTTCTCTCCTACATGTAAAAATCATAATTTATTTGCTAGAAAATTACATAGAACCCCAAAACCATTAAATATGTTTTTTTTTGCAAAGACCCTAGAGAATACAATGGCAGTCGTTGCAACTTTTTATCTCACACGGTACCTACAAAGCCATCCACAACCCCAGCTACATCACTGACCTAGTTTCTAAATACCAACCTGTACGTTCTCTTCGTTCTTCTCAAGACCTCCTACTCTCTAGCTCTCTCATCACCTGCTCCCATGCTCGTCTCCAGGACTTTTCTAGAGCCTCTCCAAGCCTATGGAACTCATTACTCCAATCTATCCATCTATCTCCTTCTCTATCAGCTTTTAGAGGATCCCTGAAAACCCTCCTCTTCAGAGAAGCCTACCCTTCCCACACATAACTGTATTTTTCATTTGAGTCCATCTGATCATCCCCCACAGCTAACTACCCTTTGTTCCACTTGACCCTCCCTTCTAGATTGTAAGCTCTAACGAGCAGGGCCCTCTGATCCCTCCTGTATTGATTTGTATAGTGACTGTACTGTCTTCCCTGATGTAAAGCGCTGCGCAAACTGTTGGCGCTATATAAATCCTGTATAATAATGGGTAAATGCATGATGGGTAAATGTGATCAGTATATTAATATGTGAGTAGGAGCCTAGTCAAACCTCAATCATTTGAGCCATATCGACAAAGTTCATTTTAGATAAGAAAGAATGTATTATTACAAAAATGGAATATGAATATTTAACAATTACTAAAAACAGTCAGACTAGAAAATAGAAAAAGTACTAAATATGCACGTGAATGCACATAGTCTTCATCATAACCCACGTATTGAGGTTCTACTAGTTTTGCCCGGATGGACTTTGTCAGGAACCCTTGGAGGGTAATAGTCTATATAGGTAGAAAATGTACCAGTAAGATAACATCACATATCCAAAGAGTTTATATATATATTTTGCATATACAGAAATAAAGAGAAAAGAAAATACAAGAACAAAATATGTGAAGCAAAACCATTCATTACAATATTATAATGGTATATACCAATGGACCAGACAGGTGCGGTATCTATGGACCATGAGACAGTCCTTACCTGGGAGAGGGTGGGGTGAATTCCCGTGAGAGTGCGACCGTAGCAGTATCTGTATCCTTGATGATAATAATCCCGAATGACGGGAAGGGTCACTGCACAGTCGTGGCTGACCAACCATGGGACAAACACGAGACAAGACGAGAATCAGATACCTCTTCTTTATCATCAGCGTCTTATATCCCCGTAGAGAGACGAGGGGACGCAGATAATAAAAAGAGAAAAAGCGACCTAGATAGAAGCTTACAGGAGATTTCTCGCTCCCAGTTCCCCCTGAAAGACAAACGATCTCGTTCTCAGAGGTCACGTACCAGTCACTCCACTAATAATACCAGCTTAGCAAGCAATACCTCTCTGACACTCCCAACGCCCATCCTAGGTGTTGCATCCACCTCGACCCTTGCACCTCCTATGACCCCTATGCCACAGGGGCCCATCCACTCTGCTACTAATATGCCAACAGATATACGTACTGCACCTATCTTTACATTGGATAGGAAACCCAGTGCTGGGCCATCCAACACCCAACAGACACTAAAAGATCAGGTCCTGGTCCCCACAACAGTGTAGACCGGGACACCAAAAATATCATCAATCTTTCTCCATATCCCTTAACTCCTAATCAAGAAAATGTACTCCAGCTTGGTCTCTCGTTTTGCCCAGATGGCGAGGTGGACAAATTTGAATTGGTCAAAGATTTGCACCTCTTTGCCCGACGACTAATGTATAATGTGCTATATGACAAATCTGACAGTGCTACAGATACTGCCAGCAACGATAATACTGCCTTGGACAACGTCTCTCTCCAAGAGTTACAAGCCCTACAGCAGTGGTCATCAACCCCCGGTCCGCGGCCCACTACCGGGCCGCAGCGTCTCTGCAGCCGGGCCGCAGCGGGCAGCATAATATTGTAAGGCGGGCAGGTGAGAGCCCTGTGGATCAGACAGGCGGGCCGGCGGAAGAGAGAAGTGCGCTGGCGAGCAGAGATGACATCTCTCTCTGCCCCCACCTAGCATCACTGCTCTTCCGCCCTCACAGCGTGCGGAATGTCGGAGGTGCGGCGGGGAGTAGAGAGATCATGTCTCTCCGCCCGCCTAGCATCACCGCTCTTCCGCCCGCCTAGCATCACCGCTCTTCCGCCCGCCTAGCATCACCACACTTCCGCCCACCTAGCATCACCGATCTTCCGCCCGCCTAGAATCACCGATCTTCCGCCCGCCTAGCAGAAAGTACAGCCTTTCCTCTCAGTACTGGGCTAGTTTATCTAATATCCCTGGCTGGGAACCCCTGAAAGTCAGGCACTGCTGGCAGTCATTAACTAAAACTCCTAATCTTCTCAGCTCTTTATCAGTGTGCAAGGCAGCAGATGGGTCACATGACTCCTAGCAGGTGACGTGGCATTTCTCATCTGGTGGCACTGGCAGGTGACGTGGCAAGTGGCATTCCTCATCTGATGGCAGGCAGTGAACGTGGCAAGTGGCATTCCTCATTTGGTGGCAGGCAGTGGACGTGGCAAGTGGCATTCCTCATCTGGTGGCACAGGCAGGTGACGTGGCATTCCTCATCTGGTGGCACTGGCAGGTGACGTGGCAAGTGACATTCCTCATCTGGTGGCAAGTGACATGGCAAGTGACATTTCTCATCTGGTGGCACAGGCAGGTGGCGTGGCATTCCTCATCTGGTGGCACTGGCAGGTGACATGGCATTCTTCATCTGTTGGCACTGACAGGTGACGTGGCAAGTGGCATTCCTCATCTGGTGGCAAGTGACATGGCAAGTGACATTCCTCATCTGGTGGCACAGGCAGGTGACGTGGCATTCCTCATTTGGTGGCACTGGCAGGTGACGTGGCAAGTGACATTCCTTATCTGGTGGCAGGCGACATGGTAAGTGACATTCCTCATCTGGTGGCAGGCGACATGGCAAGTGACACGCTCATGGCTCCCACTGATTCTGCATTATGGTTGAACTATTTCATTTATATTACAATGTAATATAAGAAATAATGCGCTTCAATCATTCTGACACCATATCAATCATGGTGCCGTGATGATTGAAGCACCAACAGCAGAACAGCAGCTATTGCCCCGATAAATTGCCCGCGAAAAATCACTTACCCCCGCATGTGCGTACGCCCCCCCCACGCCGGGCCTTGGCACAATTTTCTTCCAGGCAGCCGGTCCCCAGTGCCAAAAAGGTTGGGTACCACTGCCCTACAGGACTTAATGTCGCTGTGGGACGAAAGTAACCCTGAAGAAGAAGGATGGACATACCAACTTCCGGGCATTCTACCCGGGAGTTTGGTACAATCCAGACTAAACAAACCCGTTTATGTAGATCCAAAGACCTACAGTATAAGCCTAAATCCAGATCCTTTCCTGTCCTGCAAGGCAACCCCAACATTTGGGCTTTTGTCTTGCAGGTTACCAAAGCCATAGAGGCAACCAATTGGAAGATTGGCACCACACCCAATTTAAGTCATAACCTAAAAACTGCTTTAAATTCCATTCGTAACAATGATGACTTAGTCATCAAACCCTCTGACAAAGGGGGTAATATTGTGGTTATGGACAGGGTTGGCTATGAGGAGATGTGTCACAAGATTCTCAATAACAGAGATTGGTACAGACCGGCCTCTATGATTACACAGAGTATCAGACAGTACCGTCAAATTTTGAACCGTGCACGCCATCTGGGCATCATTGATGATACCACGTTACAATTTCTGAATGTTGAAAGTCCCACTACCCCTACCTTTTATGCCCTACCCAAAATCCATAAGGGGATCCTACCCCCACCAGGCCGCCCCATTGTATCAGGTTGTGGCTCATTGACAGAAAACATAAGTAGAATAATTGATGAATATCTATATCCACATGTACAAAGTCTATTCTCTCATGTCAAGGACACCATAGAACTGTTGAAAATTATCGATGGGCTCAGAATTCCGCCGAATGCATGGCTAGTTGCCATAGACATCGAGGCACTGTATAACTCCATCCCTCATGGGTTTGGCACGCAGGTGGTAAGGAGCTTCCTCAACAAACGAGATAAAAATACATCTAAATATAATAATTTTATTATAGAAATTCTCGAGTTCATTTTGATGAACAATATCTTTTTGTTTAAACATTCCCACTACCTCCAGGTGCAGGGTGTGACTATGGGGGCAGGTTGCACCCCCTCATATGCCAACCTGTACCTGGGGGGGTGGGAACATGACCTCTTTAGTGAGGAGTCTAACAACACCTTATTGGATAGCGTGCTAACATGGATTCGCTATATCGATGACGTGTTCATGGTATGGGCAGGATCAAGAGTTAATCTGCTAATGTTTTTGGATGGTCTACAAATAACCAATACAACTTAAAGTTTACATATAACTATAGCCAGGAGCAGATTACGTTCTTGGATGTGGAACTATACATAGATGAAGGGGGCTCCCTTTGTTCTACACTTTATTGGAAACCGACGGCAGGCAACAGCTTGTTGCACGCCACCAGTTCACACCCTAGACCACTTATTAACAGCATACCATATAGTCAGTACTTGAGACTGAGACGCAACTGTTCTCACGAAGATGACTATAAAAGAGAAGCAGCACAACTGTATGCGCGACTCAAGGATAGAGGCTATAGTAAGACATGTTTGCGTAGAGCCTACAACAAAGCAAGTGCACTAGAAAGGAACGCCCTTATCTATAAACCTAAAACTGTTTCCAAAACTAATACCACTAGAATAATTACCCGCTTTATCCGCCAACACAGATCAATTCGCAAGATTTACAATACATTTTGGTACTTATTTACGTCAGACGATAAAATAAATACATTTATAAACACAACACCTGAGATCACCTTCAAGCGATCTCCATCAATTAGAGATAAAGCAGTATCAATTCACTACGCGGTACAAATGGTACCCAAACCTACTCAGACTGGTACATTTCCATGCGGCAAATGCAATTTCTGCCGCTATATCTTGAAAGGGAATAGTATCACCCTTCCGAATGGAGAAACTCTGTCACCTAAATTCCGTGCAACATGCCAGACAGTAGGAATAATATACTTAATGAAATGCAACTGTGGGGCCTACTATGTAGGAAAAACGAAACAAAACTTTTTTTTGTAGAATAAGAGACCACGTTTTAGCGGTCTAAAAAAAACTGATGGAGACACCCATTAGCCGTCATATTGGACTGTTCCATAATCATAATCGTGCAATGCTGGGCTTTTACGCTTTAGCACACATCCCCTTAAACGAAAGAGGAGGTGATGCTGATAAGCGCCTTTTACAAACCGAAGCGAGGTGGATCTACACGCTACGTGCTACCCAATACCCTGGGTTAAATGAAAACATAAGTTACAAGCCCTTTCTTTAGTAATTTACTAGATAAAATTATTCAATCTGTTGGGCCTTTCACTGCCACCTGCTGTCCTCTCACGACCTTTATTCCCCTTCCCCATTGATCTGCTACTAGGCTATTTTAGTCTTCAGAGAATTGAGCACCAGTACCTTAGACTTTAAAACATTATTTATGACACCATCAAGTGGTACACTGCCAGCAGGCCAGGATTTGTGTCCTAAACACTCTCAAGAGCCTGCTGTTTGTGTGCTCCCAATGTGTCATTACCCTATAATTATAGTATGTAAATATGCGGCTCTGGTCCTGTATTGCAATGACCAATAGTCTTTTTTTATTCTCTATGTTGTATTAACCTTTATCGATTTATCTTAATAGAAGATTTACTGATTAATCTCTTTTGTATTTCCAGTGGACCAGCAGTGTGGGCTGTGGATCTGAAGACATTTCGTCTTATTTTCCCTTTTTGCCATTCTTTTCTTTCTCCTTTCTCCTTTTATTGCTTTCCCTCATCCTATCCACCTGGAGGAGTGGGTGATGCCTATCCCGCTGCGTTTGTGCCGATCCGACTCTCTGTCCCCGCACCCCATGGTGATCTTCATGTGGACATCAGCCTTCTATCTTTGCAAGCCTTTGTGGGCGGTTGGGGGCCTGGACCAGCGACGATTTACTTATCGCTGAATCCGAGCAGAGGCTTGGGTGCTTGCCCAGGTCCGCCCAGCGGCTTCACCTATTGGTGGAGCAGCGGGCGTCATGACCATTGACGCCCGCGCCCCTTCTCCATCTGACGCCCCTCCTCTGCGCATGTGCGGGATAGACGGCGAGGACGGGGGATACCCCCATGACGTGTGCCGCATATCCCCGCCCACTTACGTCAGGCACACAGCCCCACACACAGGTGGTGGCTGTCTAGCCTGAGTGTGAGCACTATAACAGAAGCTCAACAGCTGACACAATCAGCGCGAGCTCTGTGAGAGGAGTCATTACACTCTGTGTTGAGACCAGAGCAGGACATAGGTATGTTTTTGCCATTTACCCCCTTTAAAATTGAGTCTGCTCATGACCTATGGTGTCAGCTACCATTCATTATGCACTTATACTAGCACTTTTTACTCTTTAACACAGTATTCGATCCATCTGGCATACCAGCGCCATAGTTTGTTAAACTCAAAGGCAGGCCTTGCTGCTATATGAACCAGGTAATAATAATAACGGCCCCCTCCCTACTTTTTTCTTTCCTCTCTTTCCTTTATGGAATATTTCTGAATTTAACTATGCACATACGGTTGTATGTTTTGCCTTATATGCAGATTCATCTCTGCGATCAAGCAGGACATGTATACTGCTTTAGATAATATACATATACAGATTTTTAACCGTTTATACATCTCTTTGCCTCTTTCATTTTTCGTTTTTCTTTCCTTCTTGGTACCTCTCTTTTTGTCACCTTTCTTCTGTTTTACCTTCTTCTTTCCTTCTTTTTTCGTTTTGTTTTTTCCTTTTTCTTCGCTCACTTTGATCCCTTTGTGTTATGCAGTATGGACAGAGCAACCTCTGATCACTGTGCATACCCCATTGAGATAAACTCATGCATGCAAACTTACAGATTTTGAATAAGCCCTCTCTGCGTGCTCAATACTCATCAGTTAACGTTAGTAAGTTACCATTGTTACCAGATTACTCAATATCAATGCCATTGTGCTATTCGTGCCCTTGGCATCTCTCTAATTCCACTCCTAAACATATATCCTTTACTCCCAGCCTCTGCCCACCCTCTCTCTTCCTCACCAGACAAGCTTACTGGCTGTTTGTCCCATGGTTGGTCAGCCACGGCTGTGCAGTGACCCTTCCCGTCATTCAGGATTATTATCATCAAGGATACAGATACTGCTACAGTCGCACTCTCACGGGAATTCACCCCACCCTCTCCCAGGTAAGGACTGTCTCATAGTCCATAGATACCGCACCTGTCTTGTCCATTGGTATATACCATTATAAAATTGTAATGAATGGTTTTGCTTCACATATTTTGTTCTTGTACAGTATTTGCTTTTCTCTTTATTTCTGTATATGCAATATATATATATATATATATATATATATATATATATATATATATATATATATATATATATATATATATATATATATATATATATATATATATAAACTCTTTGGATATGAGATGTTATCTTACTGGTACATTTTCTACCTATATAGACTATTACCCTCCACTGGTTCCTGACAAAGGCCATCCGGGCGAAACTAGTAGAACCTCAATACGTGGGTTATGATGAAGACTATGTGCATTCACGTGCATATTTTGTACTTTTTCTATTTTCTAGTCTGACTGTTTTTAGTAATTGTTAAATATTCATATTCCTATTTTGTAATAATAAATTCTTTCTTATCTAAAATGAACTTTGTCGATGGCTCAAATGATTGAGGTTTGACTAGGCTCCTACTCACATATTAATATACTGATCACATTTACCCATCATGCATCATTCAAAATCCCTCAACCATATCCTATAGGAAACACCTCTAAACCTTACTTACAGAGGGATTCGGTTGCTGATGGTTCTTTGTTTCTAATCAGTGTTTGCTCTACAAATCTACTTATACTGTCACAGATATACTCCTCTCCAGCATGCCCAGCGAGGGAAAAGAACTCCTCTGATTGGCTGCTGGAGAAACTTACTCTGCCAGAACTCCTCTGGCGCCAACTGCCGGCCAGGGATGATATTGCATCCCTGGACCACAGACTGACCCAGTGGACATTTCTGGAATGACAGAAGTCCCAGAAGTCCCAAAATTTAAACAGATTACGAATGGGAACAAAGTAACTCTCCCATTCCCCATTAACTTTAGCGTAGTGCCCATGCTGGAAACAAGGGGGCGCTACATAGTATTGCGGGGTATTGCGGGGTATTGCAGAGTGTTGCAGGGTATGACAGGGGTGGCTGAGCAGGGATGGATGGATCTCTCCCCTCTCACACTGTACCGATCAGTACAGAGAGGGCAGAGAGAAACCGGTGTCATGACATGACAACGGTTTGTTTACAAGTGGTCGCTCCGTCATTTGACGGAGCGATCACATGGTAAATGGCCACTATCAGTGGCTTTTTACCACTATCTGTGATGCGCTAGGTCTGGAGGTCCATGGAACGCGATTATGGGAGGACGTTATATAACGTCCTCCCAGAGTTAAGGAACCGCCTTGTAGCCGTTATTCGGCTATGGACGGTCATTAAGTGGTTAAATACCCTGGAGCCCCTCAACCTGCCCATTTGAGAATCCTGGGTGACAAATACCAAGACAGGGAACTGTATTGTCACAAGACGTTTTCAGTGGGACAGGTTGCGGGAGTTGGCACCAACAGCGGAGCGACACGGGGTTCCCTGTCCCGACTGGATGTGGGACATTGTTTTGACAGTGCAGCACAGTGGATCCAGCGGTCGGTGAGTGGGGCTACTTGGAAGACTTACTCAAAGGTATGGAAGGAATGGGTGGAGTTGGCCCTGGGACTGAGGATCTCCCCAGTGGGGAATGAGGCTGGTATCGCCGTGCTGTATTTTCTGACTTTGAAGATGGAGCAAGGAGCATCGGTATTGGCGATTGATCGGGTGCTGGCAGGTTTGACATTCTTCTTAAAGTGGCACGGTATGAAAGACCACAATAAGGAATTTTGGGTGAGGCAGTCGGTGAAGGGGTACAGGAAGGGTCGCAAGGCTGTGGATCAGCGTCGGCCAGTTTCGTTTGGGTTGTTGCAGAACCTTTTTCTTCAGTTGCATACAGTGTGTTCATCGGCCTACGAGTGTGGGCTCTTCAAGGCCGCCTTTGCGCTCGCCTTTTT
This sequence comes from Rana temporaria, assembly GCF_905171775.1. Taxonomy (NCBI): domain Eukaryota; kingdom Metazoa; phylum Chordata; class Amphibia; order Anura; family Ranidae; genus Rana; species Rana temporaria. The sequence goes on along the minus strand of NC_053491.1, from coordinate 415,328,210 downwards.
CGGGGTGCTCAGAGTGGGTGAATTGGTTAGTCCCTCAAGAGGGGTACAAGGTGGGTTGTTGGATTAGGATGTGGAGTGTTAGGAAGGGGTTGTAGGAGTTTGGGTGCATAGGTCTAAGACAGACCAGAAGGGTAAGGGCATGCGGCTACAGTTGTTTAGTGTTCCGGGAGCAGACATCTGTCCTGTACGAGCGCTGGAATCTTTTCGTTCCATGCGTCTGGGACTGGCGGGATCCTTTTTGATGCATCAGGATAGGTCAGCTTTGTCGCGGTTCCAGTTCGTAGCCATGTTTCGAAAATGTTTGGTGGGGGCAGGGTATGACCCGAAGGTTTACGCTGCCCATTCGTTCCGGATTGGGGCGGCTACGGAAGCCGCCCGAGCTGGTTTTAATACAGACGTGGTGAAAAGGATAGGGCGGTGGGAATCGTATAGATTCAAAATTTACATTCGCCCACGGTAAATGCATGTTTAGGTTGGGGACAATGGAGGTTCATTGGGGTTACAAATTGTTCTTTGTAAAAAAAAGTGTGTTTTGTTTGATGTTTTCAGGTGGTGAGAATGGCCTGGTTTGGATCCTGGGCCATTCATACGTGTTTTGGGGGGCCAGACGGGCTGATGTTCGGCCCAATGGGAGGCAGCTAGGTATCCCTGTATGGGAAGCACAGGTCAGATGGATCAGGGTACCGTGGATGGCCTGGAGCAGGCTCGGGTGAAGGTTAACAAAAAGGTGGGTAGGTTCTTCATTTGTAATGGGGGTTTGGTAGTACGCCACAGGGAGTTGGAGGTGGGTACCTGGCGGTATCTGTGGAGAGATGGGGTTCACCTCAATGACGTTGGCATTGCGTTGTGGACTCTGGGACTGCAGGAGGGAATCCAGAGGGCCCTGAGGGTGTGGAGGTGCTCGCAAGGATAAGTCTGGAAGGTGGTGTGAAAAAGGTTGTACCCATACGTAGTATGGGGGCTATTTGAGTACCTTGCTGTTGACGTGGGTTAACAGGAAGGGGTTAAAAGTGTTATGTCACTGAGGACGGTTATGCTGCCTCTGAGTCGGCGTCTCGCGACTGAGGCCTAGTTAATAATTTGTTGTCCCAGTGTACAATGTGAGAGGTGTGGTCTTCAGACCACTAGGAGTTAAAATGTGTATATAGTTATTTAAAGTTATTTATGTTTAAATTTTATATTTAAATAAAGAGTAGGGATGAGCTTCGCGTTCGATACGAACGTATGTTCGACTCGAACATCGGTCGTTCGATCGTTCGACGAAATTCGAACAAAACGGGTCGTTCGCGCCAAATTCGAGTGACACAAAACGGCCCATAATTCACTGCGGCGATGCGCGCTGATGATTGGTCAAGCATGCACCATGACCCTGCATGCTTGGCCAATCACAAGGCGCAAAAAACGAGGAACAATAATTGGCCAAAGCCAGGCTGGCTTTGGCCAATTATGGCTCAGGGGGTTTAGTACACGCCCCACACTATAAAAGGCAGCCTGTAAGGCGGCCTTGTGTAGTGTGTTCCGGCTTTGTTACAGACAAGAGCAGTCAGACAGTTAGAGAGAGAGAGAGATAGATAGAGACACAGGGCTAGATTCAGAGAGAGATACGACGGTGTATCTCCAGATACTCCGTCGTATCTCTGACTTAGGCTGGTCGTATCTATGCGACTGATTCAGAGAATCATTTACGCATAGATATGCCTAAGATCCTGTGTTACACCGTCGGATCTTAACTGCATTTTAAAAATGGCCGCGGGGGCGTTCTCGCTGATTTACGCTGAATAATATGTAAATTAGGGAGATACGCCAATTCATGAACGTACGCGGGCCCGACGCAGTGTTGTTACAACGTTTACGTAGCGGATTTCCTGGTGTATGACATTCTATGAGGCGCAGCCAATGTTAAGTATAGCCGTCGTTCCAGCGTCGTTTTTTTTACGTCGTTTGCGTACGCCGATTCAGAAACCCGCGCATCGCAAGTTACGCTCACGCCGGGAACGCGCCTGATTTAAATAGTACACTCCCCCTAGCCGCGGAATTTGAATTCCGCCAGGAGATTTAGGATCCGCCGCCGCAAGTTTGGAGGTAAGTGGTTTGTGAATTACCCACTTGCCTCTCAAACTTGCGCCAGCGGATCTTAAATCACATAGATCACGCGGATCTAAAGATCCGCTCATCTATGTGAATCTAGCCCACAGTCAGTACAGTTAAATTTACAGTTTGTAGAGAATATATTCACATCCCTAGGAGTTGTAAATATATTTATAAACTGTATAGCTTAGCTAGATCTGCTATTAGTATTTGTCAGGCAGGAGATTGTGCTTGATGCAGTGCTCTAACGTGTTGTATTGCTTGCATAATGTTTAGCTTAAACATAGTACTCCGTGTTAGTGGACGTGTGCTATTTAATTGCACACACACGCATTGCCTGTTACTGCACGTGTGCTATTTATTTGCACAGAAACGCAGTCACTGTTAATGCAAGTGGGCTATTGAATTGCACAGAAACCCAGTCTCTCTTACTGCGCATGTGCTGCTTAATAGCACCTAAACGCAGTTGGTGTCACTGCGCGTGTGCTGTTACATAGCACCTGAACGCAGTTGGTGTCACTGCACGTTTGCTGTTACATAGCACCTGAACGCAGTTGGTGTCACTGCACGTTTGCTGTTACATAGCACCTGAACGCAGTTGTGTCACTAGACGTTTGCTGTTTAATAGCACCTAAACGCAGTTGGTGTCACTGCGCGCGTGCTGTTACATAGCACCTGAACGCAGTTGGTGTCACTGCACGTTTGCTGTTACATAGCACCTGAACGCAGTTGTGTCACTGCACGTTTGCTGTTTAATAGCACCTAAACGCAGTTGGTGTCACTGCGCGTGTGCTGTTACATAGCACCTGAACGCAGTTGGTGTCACTGCACGTTTGCTGTTTAATAGCACCTGAACGCAGTTGGTGTCACTGCACGTTTGCTGTTAAATAGCACCTGAACGCAGTTGGTGTCACTGCATGTTTGCTGTTACATAGCACCTGAACGCAGTTGGTGTCACTACACGTTTGCTGTTTAACCACTTCGTTACCGGGCCTATTTTGGCACTTCTCTCCTTCATGTAAAAATCACAATTTTTTTGCTAGAAAATTAATCAGAACCCCCAAACATTATATATTTTTTTTTAGCAGACACCCTAGGGAATAAAATGGCGGTCATTGCAACTTTTTACTCACATGGTATTTGCGCAATAATTTTTCAAACGCCTTTTTTTAGGGAAAAAAACAGTTTCATGAATTAAAAAATAACAAAACAGTAAAGTTAGCCCAATTTTTTTGTATAATGTGAAAGACGATGTTCCCCCGAGTAAATAGATACCTAACATGTCACGCTTTAAAATTGCGCACACTCATGGAATGGCGCCAAACTTCGGTTCTTAAAAATCTCCATAGACAACGCTTTAATTTTTTTTACAGGTTACTATTTTTGAGCTACAGAGTAGGTCTAGTGCTAGAATTGTTGCACACGCTTTAACGCACGCGATGATACCTCACATGTGGGGTTTGAACGGTGTTTACATATGTGGGCGGGACTTGCATGTGCGTTCGCTTCTGCACGCGAGCGACCGAGACAGGGGCGTTTTAAATTTTTTTTTTTTATTATTTTATTTTATTTTTTTACTTCATTTTTTTATTTTTACACTTTTTTTGTCATTTTTTTTTTATCACTTTTATTCCTATTACAAGGAATGTAAACATCCCTTGTAATAGGAATCAGTGTGACAGGTCCTCTTTATGGAGAGATGTGGGGTCAATAAGACCCCACATCTCTCCTACAGGCTTACAAGCATGAAATCGGTGAAAAAAATTTCACCGATTACATGCCGACAGCCGCGGAACTGCCGCTTTGATCATTCTTCTGGTGCACAGAATCGCCAGCTGAAGACAGCGATATCTGAATGATGCCTGCAGCTGCAGGCATCATTCAGATATCACCGCTCAAAGTCCAGGACGTCCTACGGATCTGAAGTGGTTAATAGCACCTAAACGCAGTTGGTGTCACATAGCACCTGAACGCATTAATATGTCTGGAAGGACAACAAAGAGAGGCAGAGAGTCACAAGGGCAAGCAGGTTCTGCATCTAGAGGTAACGCTAGTGGTGGATGTGGTGCATCCTCTTCAGCACGTGGCCGTGGCCGCTCGTCCTTCTTTTCGGGAGGTGGCCGTGTTGAGCCTCAACATGCAGAGAAATTAGTGGACTGGATGACCAAGCCGTCCTCATCCTCCTCATCCTCTCTCACACAGACTGATCTTAGTTTGTCTGGCAAAGCAGCTGCCAAGGCGTCCTCTTCCCTCTGCACAATGGCATCACACAATCCTTCCCTAGTCCCACCATGTCCTCCTGAGGAGTCCCTCGAACTGTTTCAGCACAGTGTTGGGTACATGCTGCATGAAGATGCGCAGCATTTTGAAGGCTCCGATGACGGAACACAGATAGAGGAAGGCATTGATGTGAGCCCAGGGAGAGGGGGTGGCCAAGAGGGACAGCAATCTGGCAGTGATGTTCCCCCAGCTGGAGCATACTGCCAGGTTTTCGACAGTGCTGATGAGGAGGGAGGGGATGATGAGGTCACTGACTCTACCTGGGTGCCTGATAGGAGAGATGAGGATGAAGAGCAGGCGGAGGAGGAGGAGGACGAGGCACAGGCACATCTCCAAAGAGCCAGGATGCCCTCCAGGGGTCAGCGTAAGAGCAGCACACCAACTGCATTACGTGGCACATCTTCGCTTGTGCATGGCGCTGCTGTGTCTCAGCGGTACAGCAAAAGTTCTTTGGTGTGGGCCTTTTTTGAAACATGTCCATCAGATCGTACCTTTGCTGTTTGCAACATATGTCTCAAGCGTATCTCGCGTGGCCAAAACATCACCCGCTTGGGCACCACATGCTTGTCCACACATATGTCGACCTGCCATGCAGCTCGTTGGCAAGCATACCAGAAAGACCCACACCAAAGACCAAAGCGGACCTCCCCTTGCCCTTCTGTGACCTCTAACCCCACTAGACCCCCATTCCTCTCTGAAGCCTGCACTGAAGTTGTAGAAATAGGTGTGTCACAACCTAGTAGTGGTAGTACAGTACATGCGGGCAATCTACTGATAGTACCAGAAAAATTTCCCTGCCCCAGCTGATGCAGCGCCGAAAGAAGTACACTCTCACCCATCCACATGCCCAGCGTTTGAATGCTAGCTTAGCGAAATTGCTAGCACTTCAACTGCTACCTTTTCAGTTGGCAGATTCTGCCCCCTTCCGTGAGTTTGTGGAATGTGCAGTACCTCAGTGGCAAGTACCCAAACGCCACTTTTTCTCACGGAAGGCGATTCCGGCTCTCTACCGGCATGTGGAAGGCAATGTCCATGCCTCGCTGGACAGGGCGGTCAGTGGTAAGGTGCAGGCATGGACAGGGACGTTACCTGTCTTTTACGGCCCATTGGGTGACTCTGCTGGCAGCTGGGAAGGACGCAGGGCAAGGTACAGTAGTTTTGGAGGTTGTTCCGCCACCACGCCTCCAAAACACTACTACCGGTTGTGACACACCTCTCTCTTCCACCCCCTCCTCTTTTTCTTCCTCTGTGGCCTCTTCCTGTGGTGATGTTTCCTCAGAACCAGCCGTGCTCCGTAGGCGTATGAGGGGCTACGCAGGAATGCAGCCCATGAGATGCCATGCGGTGCTAGAGCTGGTGTGCTTGGGAGACAGGAGCCACACTGGGGAAGAGGTTCTTTCAGCTCTGCAGGGGCAGGCTCAGAGGTGGTTGATGCCACGCCAGCTGAAGCCTGGAATGGTGGTCAGCGATAATGGCACCAACCTCCTCTCTGCCCTGCGACAGGTAAAACTCACCCATGTGCCCTGTTTTGCGCATGTCCTGAATTTGGTGGTGCAGCGGTTCTTGGGCAGGTACCCGGGCTTACAGGATGTCCTGAAGCAGGCCAGGAAAGTCTGTGTGCATTTCCGGAGGTCATATAATGCCACTGCTCGGCTCACATACCTCCAAAGGGAATACAACCTGCCCAAGAACCGACTAATCTGTGACATGCCCACCAGATGGAACTCTACGTTGGCCATGCTGCAGCGGCTGCACACGCAGCAGAGGGCCATCAATGAGTACCTGTGCCAATATGGCAGCAGAACTGGGTCAGGGGAGCTTGGTTTTTTTCCACCACGCCAGTGGGCCTTGATCAGGGATGCATGCACTGTCCTGTCACCATTTGAGGAGGCCACGAGGATGGTGAGCAGTGACAGTGCATGCATCAGTGAGACTGTCCCTCTTATTCACATGTTGGAGCACACTCTACGTGGAATAATGGACAGGGCCCTTGAGACAGAACAGAGGGAGGAAGAGGAGGACTTCCTTACCTCTCAAGGCCCCCTTTATCAAGACAGTGTTCCTACTTGCCCACCCAGCACACAGGAAGAGGAGGAGGAGGATGAGGAGGAGGAGTATGATTGTATCAGCAGCATGGAGGTGGAGCCTAGCACTCAGCATCAACAGCAGCAGTCTTCAAGGGATCATTTACAGTCACAAGGAACACGTGGACTTTTACGTGGCTGGGATGAGGTGGCTGCGGATCCTGTCATCCTCAGTGACCCAGAGGACTGTGCCCCGGATGCCTCTGCAAACCTACGCTGCATGGCCTCCCTGATCCTGCAAAGCCTGCGTAAGGATCCTCGTGTACGTGCTATCAGGGAGAGGGATCATTACTGACTGGCAACTCTCCTTGATCTACGTTACAAGAGTAAGGTAGCGGACCTTATGTTGCCATCGCAGAGGGAGCAGAAGATGAAACTTCTGCGGGAGGCCTTGCAGAAGGGTCTGTGCAATGCGTTCCCAGAACCGGGGGGATTACCAAAACCTGGCCCTGGACAACGTCTTGCTGAGGCTTTGGTGAGTCAGAGAAGGAGCGGTGGAGAAGGTGGCCATCTGACCGATGCGTTCAGACAATTTTTTAGTCCGCAGCCCCAAGGTCTGAGCGGTTCCAGCAACCATCGCCAGCGTCTGGTTTACATGGTTCGGGAATACCTAGGGGCAAGATCCGACTTGGACACCTTCCCCACCAAAAATCCTCTGGCTTACTGGGTCTTGAGGATGGATCACTGGCCAGAGCTTGCACAGTACGCAATTGAGCTACTGGCTTGCCCTGCATCCAGTGTTCTTTCAGAACCTACACATTCAGTGCTGCTGGAGGCTTTGTGACCGATCACAGGGTGCGCCTCTCCACCGACTCTGTTGATCGACTGACCTTCATCAAAATGAATCAGGCTTGGATCAACACCAGCTACCAAGCACCTGATGCTGATGTTACTGAATAATAATTTTTTGTTGAAATGTCAGATCCCTTTGAGACTGCGTATGCTGATGCTGAGTGACTGTCCTGTTATGCTGCTGATGGAATATCCTTCTCCTCCTCACTTTTCTTGCTGATAGCTAGTAAGAAATTTTGTTTTTCTGGGCTCCGCCACCAGTGCCTAAGGTCTAATTTTTCTGGGGCACCTAATAACAATTTTTGATGCAATACTTTGCACGTGGCTCCTTGTTGCGCTCCAATTAAAGATATTGGGAGGGGTTGCAATGTTGTGTTGTGCCTAAGGACACATTTTTCTGCCCCTGTTTAACAGGGGCGTCTAATAACAATTTTTGATGCAATACTTTGCACGGGGGTCCTTGTTGCGCTCCAATTACAGTTATTGGGAGGGGTTGCAGTGTTGTGTTGTGCCTAAGGCCTAATTTTTGTTCCCCTGTGTTACAGGGGCGTCTAATAACAATTTATTGATGCAATACTTTGCACGTGGCTCCTTGTTGTGCTCCAATTACAGTTATTGGGAGGGGTTGCAGTGTTGTGTTGTGCCTACGGCCTAATTTTTGTGCCCCTGTGTAACAGGGGCGTCTAATAACAATTTTTGATGCAATACTGTGCACGTGGCTCCTTGTTGTGCTCCAATTACAGTTATTGGGAGGGGTTGTAGTGTTGTGTTGTGCCTAAGGCACAATTTTTGTGCCCCTGTGTAACAGGGGCGTCTAATAACAATTTTTGATGCAATACTTTGCACGTGGCTCCGTGTTGCGCTCCAATTACAGTTATTGGGAGGGGTTGCAGTGTTGTGTTGTGCCTAAGGCCTAATTTTTGTGCCCCTGTTTAACAGGGGCGCCTAATAACAATTTTTGATGCAATACTTTTCTACTTTTCACGTGGCTCTTTGTTGCGCTCCAATTACAGTATGTTTGAGGGGTGCCCTTTTTTCTACAATTTTGCTTTCACAAAAAAATAATGGCTCCCCCCCACCACCCCTAAAATAATCGAGATATTGTTGCCACACAGCACGTGCGCAAGCAGTATTAAATTACTTTTTTCTTATAATAATTTCATGTTGTGCAGGGACATTTATAAACACGTGCCACTACTATAGACACACAGCAGGTGTGATATTTAAAGGAATTTTTCATTTTTTCTTTTTCACTTTAAGCATCATTAAAATCGCAGCTCTGGAAAAAACTGCCGTTTTTAAAAGTTTTTTTTCCATTGATACATGTTCCCTGGGGCAAGACCTGGGTTCTGAAAGACGTTTTCCAACATTAAATTGAATATTGGTCTTTAAAATGAGCGTTTTTGAATTCGAAAGTTCGAGTCCCATGACTTCAATGGGGTTCTAAATGTTTGCGCGAACCCGCGAACGTTCTGGTGCGAACCAAACTCGGGTATGTTCGGCTCATCCCTAATAAAGAGGCATGAAGGCCAATTTTACTCCACAGCGTGGTCCCTGGTATGTTTGGGCTGGTGGGGTAAGGTACAGAGGTGGTTATGGTATATGGTGGTTAATGGTCACTAGGATCAGGCCTTCACATGTCATATAGTAAGTGGTCAAGCTGACCAGGATTTCTTTTCATGTTTCTTTTTATTTTGCTGTCATATTTTTCACTGTATATAGTATAAATAAACCGTACCTGTTTTTTTTTCACCTTCAACACTGTCTGCTGTGCCTGATTTTTGTGTAGTGAACTCATCCAGGGGGTCTGACACACCGCTGCTGAGGTAACCCCCTCACAATATATATATATATATATATATATATATATTATTTATTTATTTTTCATTCAGCATCACCTCACATTTTAACATTATCAAAAAACATTGGAAATGCTTAAAGGATAACACCCTCCCTTTCCCCCTTCCAAGCATTCAATTCAGGAAAGGGAAGTCAGTTGGGGATATGATCATCAGAGCCGATTTTAAGAACATTAGAGCTGAGATCCGGGAATTTGTAAAAAAAAATAAAATAAATGAAGGTACACTATGAGTTAAAGCGGTTCTCCAATGAAAAAAAATTATGAAAAACCAGCAGCTACAAATACTGCAGCTGCTGACTTTTAATATTAGGACACTCACCTGTCCTGGAGTCCAGTGCCGTCAGCAGCAGAGGAATAGCGATCGCTCGTCACTCTGCTGCCCCCACCGCCATCCTCATTGAGGGAACCAGGAAGTGAAGCATTGCGGCTTCACTGCCCGGTTCCCTACGGCGCCTGCGCGAGTCGCGCAGCGCCGTCCTCACTGGTTCCCGCTGTGTTCTGGGAGCCGAGTGTTTCCCAGAACACAACGGGTGGGGGCGGGAAGTGAAGCAATACCCGCAGAATCCCTGCAGTGAGGACTCCCGGAAGTGGGTGCAAATACCTGTCTTTGAAAGACAAGTTCCACTTTAGGGTGGAGCTCCGCTTTAAGTCCATTGAGGTGCATGACACCTCCTGGGCTTAGCTGTTATTTATAGCAGCTTTATAGTACTCCTAGAATACAGCTATCACTGTAGTTCCGGGAAAGCGACATTGATCCTTCGGAGCTCTGCATCTTGAATGGGGGAGTCGCTGAAACTGCTGTGCCCACCCCTCTCCTCCTCCCAACCAGTCACAGAAGCTTTGGTATAATGTGTACATATTCACAAAATACAAAGGCTTCTGTGAATGGGCAGCAGAGGGGAGATGTGCATAGGTGTTTGTTTCTCTCCTCTTAGATCCCCTAAGGGCTCTTTCACATGCTCGGCCCGTTGAGATCCGCCTGCCATTTTTTTAGGCGGACCTGAACGGACGCTCCGTGCTCCTCTATGGAGCAGCGGATGTCAGCGTTGACATGTCCGCTGACATCCGACCCGCCAAAGTGTGATGGAGGAAAAACATACTTTTCCATCGGTCTGGCAGATCGGATCGGGTGAACACGAAAAGACGGTCCGTGTTCATCTGATCCCCCATAAGGGAGAGCGGAGAAAAGACAGGGTGTGCGCCGGCTCAGCGGGGATCAATGGAGCGATCCCCGCTGAGCAAGGTTCATTACTGTGAAAGGGGCCTAAGTGTCTCCAAACAGAGTTATAAACCTGTCAAATGTAAATAATAGAGATAAGCCCAGGGGATGTCATGCAGCTCCTTTGTCTTAACTCATTGTTACATAGTTAGTCAGGTTGAAAAAAGACACAAGTCCATCCAGTTCAACCACAAGAAAATAAATAAATAAATAAACAAACAAAATAAAAAACACAATACAATCCCATACACCCAACTCCATACCCACAGTTGATCCAGAGGAAGGCAAAAAACCCCAGCAGAGCATGATCCAATTTGCTACAGCAGGGGAAAAAAAATCCTTCCTGATCCCCGAGAGGCAATCGGATTTACCCTGGATCAACTTTACCTATAAACGTTAGTACTCTGTTATATTCTGTACATTTAGGAAAGAATCCAGGCCTTTCTTAAAGCAATCTACTGAGCTGGCCAGAACCACGTCTGGAGGGAGTCTGTTCCACATTTTCACAGCTCTTACTGTGAAGAAACCTTTCCGTATTTGGAGATGAAATCTCTTTTCCTCTAGACGTAAAGAGTGCCCCCTTGTCCTCAGTGTTGACCGTAAAGTGAATAACTCAACACCAAGTTCACTATATGGACCCCTTATATATTTGTACATGTTGATCATATCCCCCCTTATTCTCCTCTTCTCAAGAGTGAATAAATTCAGTTCCTCTAATCTTTCCTCATAGCTGAGCTCCTCCATTCCTCTTATCAGTTTGGTTGCCCTTCTCTGCACTTTCTCCAGTTCTCCGATATCCTTTTTGAGAACTGGGGCCCAAAACTGAACTGCATATTCCAGATGAGGTCTTGCTAATGATTTGTACAGGGGCAAAATGATATCTCTGTCTCTGAAATCCATACCTCTCTTAATACAAGAAAGGACTTTGCTCGCTTTGGAAACCGCAGCTTGGCATTGCATGCCATTATTGAGCTTATGATCTACCAAAACCCCAAGATCCTTCTCCACTACAGATCCCCCCAGTTGTACTCCCCCTAGTATGTATGATGCATGCATATTCTTAGCCCCCAAGTGCATAACTTTACAAAGTGATTGAATTACTGGAGTTCAGCTTTAACCACTTACGATCCGGACCAATATGCAGGCTAAGGACCCGGGGTGTTTTTACAATTTGGCACTGTGCTGCTTTAACTGGTAATTGCGTGCAGGGCCGCAATCAGGGGGGTACAGGCAGTACACCTGTAAGGGGCCCGGAGGCCCCCAGGGCCCCAGATGGAAACCCCCCCTTTTTTTATTTATTTTTTATAAAAAATATATATTTTTTAATATATTTTTATTTTATTTTTTATTAAAGGGACAATTTTATTTTATTTTTTTAGAGGTCCGGTGGTCCCCAGGGGCCCCCAGGGCCCCGGGTTGCAACCCCCCCTTTTTTTTATATATATATATTTTTTTAATATATTTTTATTTTATTTTTTATTAAAGGGACATTTTTTTTTTAGGGGTCCAGAGGTCCCCTGGGGCCCGGAGATCCCCAGGGTCCCGGATGACAACCCCCCTTTTTTTTATATATTTTTTTATTTCTTTTATTTATATATATATTATTATTATTATTATTATTATTATTAAAGGGCCCAGAAGCTCCCAGGGCCCCGGATGGCAACCCCCCTTTTTTATAATTTAAAAAAAAAAATTATATTATTATTTTTATATATATATATATATATATATATATATATATATATATATATATATATATATATATATATATTAAATGGGCCAGAGGTCCCCAGGGCCCTGGATGGCAAAAAAAACCTCCTTTTTTTTTTTTGTATAAATATTTTTTTATTTTATTTTTTTCTTTATTATTTTTCTTTATTAAGGGCCCAGAGGTCCCGGATGGCAACCCCCCTTTTTTATATATATATTTTTCTTTATTTCTTTCTCAAATTCAGGCGGCAGCCACGTCTTTAGTAAAACAAATCTAAATAAGCCTATATTTATTGGTTTTCGCACAAGTTATAGCGTCTACAAACTAGGGTAAATTTCCTGAAATTTACACAGCTTTTAATTTATGACTGCCTATCTCATTTCTCGAGGTGCTAAAATGGCAGGGCAGTACAACCCCCCCCCCCCCCATTGCAAAAAGTTGTCACTAAATGATATATTGCTTACACATGCCATGGTTATATGTGGAATTGCACCCCAAAATACATTTTGCTGCTTCTCCTGAGTACAGGGATACCACATGCTTGGGACTTTTTGGGAGCCTAGCCGTGTATGGGACCCCAAAAACCAAGCACCGCCTTCAGCATTTCTAAAAGCGCAAATTTTTGATTTCACTCCTCACTACCTATTAGGCCCCATACACACGACCAAACATGTATGCTGAAACTGGTCCGCGGACCAGTTTCAGCATACATGTTCGGTCGTGTGTAGGCGCGAGCGGGCCGAATTCCAGCAAACATTTGCCCGCCGGGCCTTTTCCCAGCAGACAAAAATTCCTGGACGTGTTTTAAAACCGTCTGCTGGAATCCTGCCCGCTCAGACATGTACGGTCGTCACTACAGACCTACCGTACATGTCCGAGCGCCCGCCGTCCCTCGCATGCGTTGAATGACTTTGACGCATGCGTGGAAGCCTTTAAATGGCAGGCCCGCCCACGTCGCCGCGTCATCGCCGCGTCATCGTCGCGGCGACGACGCGGACACGACCCGCTTATTGTTTACGCGCGGACTTCTGTACGATGGTTAGTACAGCCATCGTACAGAAGCCCTCTGGCAGGCATGTACGGTGAAAACGGTCCGACGGACCGGTTTCATCGTACATGTTTGCCCGTGTGTACCGGGCCTTACAGTTTCGAAGGCCATAAAATACCAAAATAGCACAAAACTACCCCAAATAACCCCATTTTGGAAAGTAGACACCCCAAGCTATTTGCTGAGAGGTATGTTGAGTCCCTGGAATAATTTATATTTTGCCACAATTTGCGGGAAATTTACAAACTAATTTTTTTTGCACCCACTTCTCCTGAGTACGGGGATACCACATGTGTGGGACTTTTTGGGAGCCTAGCTGGGTTCGGGACCCCGAAAACCAAGCACCACCTTCAAGATTTTTAAGGGCATACATTTTTGATTTCACACCTCACTACCTATCACAGTTTTGAAGCCCATAAAATGCCAAGATGGCACACAAACCCCAAATGACCCTATTTTGGAAAGTAGACACCCCAAGCTATTTGGAGTATTTTACAGCTCTCATTTGTTTTTGAAAATGAAGAAAGAAAAAGAAAAACATTTATTTTTTCTTTTTTACATTTTCAAAACATTGTGACAAAAAGCGAGATCTGTAAAATACTCACCATACCTCTCAGCAAATAGCTTGAAGTATCTACTTTCCAAAATTGGGTCATTTGGGGGGGTTTGTGCCATCTGGGCATTCCATGGCCTCCGAAAACTGTGATAGGTAGTGAGGAGTGAAATCAACAATTTACACCCTTAGAAAGCCTGAAGGGGGTGATTGGTTTTTGGGGTCCCGTACGCGGCTAGGCTCCCAAAATATCTCACACATGCTGTATCCCCGTACTCAGGAGAAGCAACAGAATGTATTTTGGGGTGTAATTCCACATATTTTCATGGCATGTTTGAGCAATATATCATTTAGTGACAACTTTGCATAACAAAAAAAAAATTGTCTTTTTCCCTCAACTTGTGTCAAAATATAAAATATTCCATGGACTCGACATGCCTCTCAGCAAATAGCTTGGCGTGTCTACTTTCCAAAATGGGGTCATTTGGGGGGGGTTTTGAACTGTCCTGGCATTTTATGCACAACATTTAGAAGCTTATGTCACACATCACCCACTCTTCTAACCACTTGAAGACAAAGCCCTTTCTGACACTTTTTGTTTACATGAAAACATATATTTTTTTTTGCAAAAAGGTTAAGTTGAACCCCCAAACATTATATATTTTTTTTAAAGCAAAGGCCCTACAGATTAAAATGGTGGGTGTTGCATTTTATTTTCCACACAGTATTTGCGCAGCAATTTTTTGGGGAAAAAATACACTTTTTTTATTTTAATGCACTAAAACACACTATATTTCCCAAATTATTGATGAAATTAAAAAAAGATGATCTTAGGCTGAGTACATGGATACCAAACATGACATACTTTAAAATTGCGCACAAACGCACAGTGGCGACAAACTACATACATTTTTAAAAGCCTTTAAAAGCCTTTACAGGTTACCACATTAGATTTACAGAGGAGGTCTAAAATTACTGCCCTCAATCTGACCTTTGCGGTGATACCTCACATTCATGGTGCAATTGCTGTTTACATTTGACTCCAGACCAACGCTTGCGTTCGCCTTTGCGCAAGAGCAGGGGGGGACAGGGATGCTTTTTTTTTATTATTATTTATTTAGCTTTTTTATTTTTAAACTGTTCCTTCCAATTTATTTTTTTTCACCATTTTTATTGTTATCTCAGGGAATGTAAATATCCCCTATGATAGCAATAGTTAGTGACAGGTCAATTAGACCCTAGGGGCCAGATTCACAAAAGAGATACGATGGAGTATCTCAGATACACCATCGTATCTCGGATTTTTTCTGGTCCTATCTATGCACCTGATTCATAGAATCAGATACGCATAGATAGGGCTAAGATCCGACAGTGTCACACTGTGTTACACTGTCGGATCTTTTTTTTGATTTAAAAATGGCGCCGGGGGCGTTCCCGCTGATTTACACTGAATAATATGTAAATCAGCGAGATACGCGAAATTCACGACCGTACGCGGACCCGACGCGGTGTTCTTACGTCGTTTCCGTAGCGCGGTACCCGTCGTATACTTACCCATGCTAAAAGCAGGGGTAAGTATTGTTAAGTATGGCCGTCGTTCCCGCGTCGATTTTGAAATTCCCTACGTCGTTTGCGTACGCCGATTCACGAACACGCGCGTCGCAAGTCCCGCTCACGTCGCAACCACTGACGTCCTATTGACGTCAGTGGGAGCAATGCACGCCGGGAAATTCCCCGGACGACGCATGCGTATTTAAATCGGCGCGGGAGCGCGCCTGATTTAAATATGACACTCCCCTAGCCGCGGAATTTGAATTCCGCTGGGGGAGTTAGGATCCGCCGTCGCAAGTTTGGAGGTAAGTGTTTTGTGAATTTGACACTTTCCTCACAAACTTGCGAGGGCGGATCTTAATTCACATAGGTTACACGGATCTAAAGATCCGCTAACCTTTGTGAATCTGGCCCTAGATCTTTCCTCTGCCCTCAAAGCATCTGACCACACCAAGATCGGTGTGATAAAATGCTTTCCCAATTTCCCAATGGTGCTGTTTATATCTGGGGGGGGGGGGACATTCCCTCCCACTGCTGGTAAAAGCAGTCTAGAGGCTAATTAGCGGCTAGGATTGCTTTTACATGAAAGCTGACCGCTGGCTGAAAAGAATGATACCAAGATGATACCTAAACCCACAGGCATCATTCTGGTATAACCATTCAAAATCCAGCAACATACCAGTACGTTGATGGTCCTTGTAATTGTCATTGTAATCTTTTTTTTTCATGTAGCCTGTTGGCTGAACAAAAAAAAGAGATTGATTGGTGGGTATGCCCACCAATAGAATACCTCCCTTCATCCAAGCCGTAAGTGGTTTCCATTCTCTGGCAAGGACAGACTGGGGATTAGCAGCGATGAAATTACCAGCATATAAATTACTCTGGTCCACAATAGATCTATAGAGATCTTCCGTGAAAAACAGTGAATAAAAATCAAGTGACGTAAAATCAGCTGTTTCCACCTGAATACCGGGTTGGCCAGTGAATAGGGGAAGTACAGGTTCTGCAGAAGTGGTGGGGACCCAATCAGGATATGGCGAATTCTGCAGGAAGGGCACTATGGGCATGACGGGCCTGTCTTTGTCTTCTTCTTGGTGGCAGTGGGACACTACTTGTGCTTGCCACCTCGCCAGCTTGAACTGCACTTATGGGACTCGCCACGTCACCACGTGATACTGCAGTGCTGGATAAACGACCAGGGTGTACTAGGCCGCTGGTGCTTGCCAGTTCACCAGAAAGAATAGCGGCGCTAGTACTGGCTCTCTGCTCCATACGGGGGTCCTGCAGTTCTTGCGCCTCAACAACATCAGAATGGGTCGGCTACGCCGACCCTTAGCAGGGACCTCACCTTTGTCAACAGAGCCATCTGACATGGAGCCGCTGTCTTCTACGGGGATGTATTCTGAGTCAGAATCTAAAAGATGCATGACCTCCTCTTCACCATCTGTCATGCTCAGAAACTCGTAGGCCTCTTTACTAGTGTACATTCGCTTTGCCATTTTGGGCTCTAAATTTAGTGGTACACTAGTAAGGATTCACAGGTAAAAAAGCACCTGATCTGTTAGCAAATGTAGACTGTTAGCGATCGCAGGGATCAGGCCTGACTCTGCGAACGCTGCAGGTATGTGTGTTGTGTTTTGTAAGTGACAGTGATCGATCGATACTGCACTTGGGTGGGCTGGGTGGAGGGGCAAAACGCAGGTGCTTACGGGTATCTGGGCTGATGCGTTTTTGGGAGCCCTAAACTGCTGGGTACGCTAGTATAGATCTGATCAAATCAGATATTGATCTGTTCAGATACTATACCACTAAGGGGGGTGTATGCTTTGCACGTGGGTGTAAGCGTTACTGGCACTAACCTAACACTGCCTAGGGCGACGCAGACCCTGACTGATGCTAAAATTTTATTGATATCAGCCGCCGTGCAATACAGCGATCAGAAAAACGATTGCTTAGTGACACTGGTGACGGGGGTGAAAGGGTTAACTGGGGGGCGATCAAGGGGTAAACCTTTATTAGGGGGAGGGGTAGAGGGCAACCCTGGACCTAAAGGGGCCTAAAGCTAATGTCCCTAACACTTTTTACAGTCACAAATGACACTAAATGCAGTGATCAGTAAATAAATGATCACTGCAATCAGTTACACTGTGACTGGGGGCTGGGGTGATCTGGGGGTGAAACGTGTGCCTATGTGTACTGGTGTTAATGTAGTGTTGCTGCAACTCACGTGAGATGTCTTCACTCCATGAGCTCCGGTCAAAAAGACTGCCTCGTGGAGCGTGACATCACTTCCTCTGCCTGTGTTTACATTACACAGGAAGAGGAAGCATCTGATTCGCTGGGAGCTATTGCGAGGGGGTGGCCAGAAACCAATGGCCGCCCCCTCATCCCGGATCGCTCCCACAGCAAACCGGACCGCCGCATGTACCGACCCGAGGGAAGGCAGACACGTACAGGTACGTGAATGTGCCTGTACGTGCCATTCTGCCGACGTATATGTACATGCAGCGGTCCTTAAGTGGTTAAATCGACTGGTATAACTAAATTTTTAGGTCCAAGACAGAACAGCTCATTCCCGTTTGTCATGCTCAAAACTTTGGGGCTGGGATCACACTATTGCAAATTGGATACGGATTTCCCCGAATCAAATTTGCATGTCAGGAAATTGTGACCGGCTCTCTATGGAGCCGGTTCACACATCTCCGGAGCGGCTCCGGTACGAATTGGACAAGAGTCCTGTGTGTCTTCTGCCCGTTTCAGGTCTGAATTCAGCCAAACATTTGGGCTGAAATCAGACCTCAAACCATGAACAGACACACACCGGACCCCTGCTGTGAGCAGCTTCAGTGTGAACCAGGGGCGGACTGACCATTGGGACATTCGGGCACTGCCCGGGGGGCCCCATCAGGGTTGCCAGGCTCAATAAAACCAGGGACAGTATGTAAAAATCTGTGTTTTTTTTACATCTGTCCCTGATATGTCCGAAACTGACATGCTTTCGATGTGAAAATCCAGAGATTTCAGCTGCCCCGCCTCTGCACTGCCTCCTGTTGTGGTGGCCATCTGTAAGCCCGGGGGCCCTGAAAGCTTCTATTGCCCGGGGGCCCCATAAGTTGTCAGTCCACCACTGGTGTGAACCCAGCCTAAAGCATAATAAAGTAAAAGGCTCTTCATTCACACACCTGCATGCACAAAGGGGAAACAAATTGAAATGAAGGGATTCATTTGAAAAGGTGTGTGTGTGTGTATATATATATATATATATATATATATATATATATATATATTGTAAGATTGGGGTGATTAGACTCCAGCGGTAGGTGCGTTTTTAGTGAGTACACCAGTCCAGAACTGAATTTTTAAGGGCCTGGTAGCCCATTTTTATTTAAAAGCTCAAAAAGTTCACAAATACATCAGTAGCCCTCACAAGGGGGTTTCCACCATTACTGTACCTTGCATACTCAACACTTTATCCTCCTGGCTTTCATTCTTGCCATCCGGCTGTTTCAGGCCTTTTGGCTGGGTTCACACTACTACACTGCTTTCATCCTACTTTGCTCTGTGTTCAATGTTTCCCTATGAGAGCGTCTTGTAGCGTCCTACACAAGTCGGTCCGACTTTGAAAATGCTCCCTGTACTACTTTTGGTCCTACATTGATCCTACTTCAGGCCTATTGAATATCATTGAAGTCGGACCAAAGTAGTATCCTGTTCATGAAAGTAGGATGGATGTAGGACCAATGTAGGATAAATGTAGGACCAATGTAGCAGAGCAAAGTAGGATGAAAGTAGTGTAGTAGTGTGAACCCAGCCTCAGTCTGCTCCTCAGAACAAACAGAGTTTCCTAGAGTTAAGCTCTCTCCTCACATACTACTGATCAGCGCCTGGCTGCTCAATCACCAATGACATCTGCCTCCTGCAGACATGCATGCTCAGACTCCTCTCAGAGGGATGGAAGTCCACCTGACTCCCAGGAAGAGACTTCTTGTCTGTTGGGTGGGGCCCTGAGCCATAGTCAGGTCAGACCTAAATAGCCAAACACACAGCTTTGCAATCAGTGGGCCGGATTCAGATACATTGGCGTATCTGTCCGGCCCGCGTAACGTATCTCCGATACGTTACACCGCTCTAACTTTGGGCGCAAGTTCTTTATTCACAAAGAACTTGCGCCCTTAGTTAGAGCGGCATAGGGTATGTGTTTCGGCGTAAGGCCGCATAATTCAAATAGGGATGTAGGGGGCGTGTTTTATTTAAATTTCCCTTGACCCCACGTTTTTTACGTTTTACTAGAATGGCGCATGCGCCGTCGGTAAAATCTCCCAGTGTGCATTGCTCTAAATGACATCGCAAGGACGTCATTGCTTTCGTCGTGAACGTAAATTACGTCCATCCGTATTCGCGAACGACTTACGCAAACGATGTAAAAATTTCAAAACTCAGTGCGGGAACGACGGCCATACTTAACATAGGATACGCCGCACATACCCCTCATATAGCAGGGGTAACTATACGCTGGAAAAAGCCGAAGGAAAACAACGTAAGAAAAAAAAGCGCCGGGCGGTCGTTCGTTTCTGAATCGACGTAAATACTAATTTGCATATTCGTTGCGTAATAATACGGAAGCGCCACCTAGCGGCCGGCCTGGAATTGCAGCCTAAGATCCGATGGTGTAAAACACTTACACCTGTCGGATCTTAGGGATTTCTATGCGTAACCTGATTCTATAATTCCGGCGCATAGATACGACCGTCAGAACTCAGAGATACGACGGCGTATCAGGAGATACACCGTCGTATCTCTTTCTGAATCCGGCCCAGTGTGTCTTTCTCTTCAAAATATGGCGTAAACCAGCAATCTTTAACCACTTAAGCCCCGGACCATTTTGTTGCTAAATGCCCAGGCCAGGTTTTGCGATTCGGCACTGCGTCGCTTTAACAGACAGTTGCGTGGCTCCCAAACAAAATTGGCGTCCTTTTTTCCCCACAAATAGAGCTTTCTTTTGGTGGTATTTGATCACCTCTGCGGTTTTTATTTTTTGCGCTATAAACAAAAATAGAGCGACAATTTCGAAAAAAATGCAATATTTTTTACTTTTTGCTATAATAAATATCCCCCAAAAACATATATATAAAAAAAAAAATTCCTCAGTTTAGGCCGACACGTATTCTTCTACCTATTTTTGGTAAAAAAAAATCGCTTAAAATAGTTTTATTGCATTTTTATTAATTTTTTTTTTTACTACTAATGGCGGCGATCAGCGTTTTTTTTCGTGACTGCGACATTATGGTGGACACTTCGGACAATTTTGACTCATTTTTGGGACCATTGTCATTTTCACAGCAAAAAATGCATTTAAATTGCATTGTTTATTGTGAAAATTACAGTTGCAGTTTGGGAGTTAACCACAGGGGGCGCTGTAGGAGTTAGGGTTCACCTAGTGTGTGTTTACAACTGTAGGGGGGTGTGGCTGTAGGACTGACATCATCGATCGAGTCTCCCTATAAAAGGGATCACTCGATCGATGCAGCCGCCACCGTGAAGCACGGGGAAGCCGTGTTTACATATGGCTCTCCCCGTTCTTCAGCTCCGGGGAGCGATCGCGACAGAGCGGCTATAAACGAATAGCCGCGCCGTCGTCCCGGATCGCTCCCCGCAGGAATCCGACCGCCGCATGTAGCGGGGGGGTCCCGATCTGACCCCCGACCCGCGGAAAGGCAGGGACGTACATGTACGCCCATATGCCTGTACATGCCATTCTGTGGACGTACATATACATGTGGCGGTCGGCAAGTGGTTAAGGTCGCACAGGGTCCCACCACCACACTATATATATATATATATATATATATATATATATATATATATATATATATATATATATATATACACACACACACACAATATATGTGGTATACATTCTTAAATTTGCTCCTCTATGAAAACAAACAGCTCTTCTACTTAAACAGAGGTCACCTATAAGAGTACATTGACTTTCTTTGTATGTTTCTGAAAGCAGTGGCAATGGTTCTGTCATTTAAATATATCTCATCATTTATGGGTACATTGTGCCTATCTATGAGCATATTTAAAATGTTTTATTATGCTCTTCTGTACTGCAAGGTAGTATTCTTAGGACACCAGTTTGCCAGTAAAATGTTCCTCTAAGTTACGTAGAGTTATGTAGATTTCATGGCAATTATAGAAGTAATGGCTGAGAGGGTTGATGTATGAAGCTTAGAGGAAGGGCAAGCAATCCAATGTGGTTGGCAACGGTATAGTCAAAACTTGCTCTGGTGTCCTCTCCATAGACCCCTGACACACTAGGAATTTATTTTATCTTATAAATACGAAACAAAATGATAAACTCACCTATGACCGGGAGGATGAACATCACCAGTGGAGACATTATGGATATTAGCATACCAGCGGTAGGAGCACACAATAGGTGTATATGTGTGTGGGGAAATGGATGTGAAGAAAGCAGTTGGGATTCTCTGTAATTTATACCCTGATAAGCAAACAGGTTCATTGTCTAAATATTACAGGGTGTTTGTCCCCAAGCAATGTCACACTGTGTTATCACACAAAGCCAGGACAAGGACCTCTAGCACCCGAGGCGAAAATGGCAGGTGCACCCCAGACCCCCCCCCCCCCCCTTACAAACTCCTTCATTCACTGCCAGAAAAACTAAAACAACTTTAAATTGTATATACACAGTGCATTGAAAAAGTATTTATACCCATTGAATTATTCCACATTTTGTCATGTTACAACCAAAAACGTGAATATATTTTATTGGGATTTTCTGTGATAGACAAAGTGGCACATAATTGTGAAGTGGAAGAAAAATGATAAATGGTCAATTTTTTTTTACAAATAAATATATATAAAAAAAGGGCGAGCATTTGTATTCAGCCCCCTTTGGCTGGGTTCACACTTGTCCGACAAACGGTCCTACATTGGGAGCCTCATGTAGCATGACGTGTGAAAATCAATGTTTCCCTATGAGAGGTGTCTTAACTGGTCCTACACAAGTCGGTCCGACTTTGAAAATGCTCCCTGTACTACTTTTGGTCCTACATTGATCCTACTTCAGGCCCATTGAATATCATTGAAGTCGGACCAAAGTAGTATCCTGTTCATGAAAGTAGGATGGATGTAGGACCAATGTAGGATAAATGTAGGACCAATGTAGCAGAGCAAAGAAGGATGAAAGTAGTGTAGTAGTGTGAACCCAGCCAGGCTACACTACTTTCATCCTACTTTGCTCTGCTACATTGGTCCTACATTTATCCTACATTGGTCCTACATCCATCCTACTTTCATGAACAGGATACTACTTTGGTCCAACTTCAATGATATTCAATGGGCTGAAGTAGGATCAATGTAGGACCAAAAGTAGTACAGGGAGCATTTTCAAAGTCGGACCGACTTGTGTAGGACCAGTTAAGACGCTCCCATAGGGAAACATTGATTTTCACACGTCATGCGACATGAGCTCCCAATGTAGGACCGTTTGTCGGACAAGTGTGAACCCAGCCTCACCCTAACTAAAATCTAGTGGAACTGATTGCCTTCAGAAGTCACCTAATTAGTAAATAGAGTCCACCTGTGTGTAATTTAATCTCAGTATAAATATAGCAGTTCTGTGAAGCGCTTAAGAGGTTTGTTAGAGAACCTTAGTGAACAAACAGCATTGTGAAGGCCAAGGAACACACCAGACAGGTCATGGATAAAGTTGTGGAGAGATTGGCGCTGCTGTCAATCACATCCAGTGATGTGGCGTGCCGAGGTGCGGGGCCGAGTGATACAGTGAGCGGCTATGGCCGCTCACTGTATCACGGGGAGCGCACCCGCAAGGACTTCACACAATGCGAGCTCTCTCGCATGAATGTGTGTAGTTCTTGTGGGGAGGACCAGAGACAGCCGCCGAGGGACCCCAGAAGAGGTGGATCGGGACCACTCTGTGCAAAACGAGCTGCACAGTGGAGGTAAGTAGAATGTTTGTTATTTAATATTGTTCAGCTTACGGTGCTCTCACAATTTGAATGACAATTACTCAGTCATACAACACTGTACCCATATGACATTTTTGTCCTTTTTTCCACACAAATAGAGCTTTCTTTTGGTGGTATTTAATCACCGTTGTTTTTTTTTATTTTTTGCGCTATAAAAGAAAAAATAATTCTGTAAAAAAAAATGAATTTTTCTTTCTTTCTGTTATAATATTTGGCAAATTAGTAATTTTTCTTCATAAATTTTGGCCAAAATGTATACTGCTACATATCTTTAGTAAAAATAACCCAAATTGGTGTATATTATTTGGTCTTTGTGAAAGTTATAGAGTCCACAAGCTATGGTGCCAATTAAGGATGAGCTCTGGCGTGTTCGCATAGAACACGTGCAGAGCCCGCCAGGAAGTGTGCACGGCGCTGCGCTAATAACAGCCAGGGAGACATTTCACGATCCCTGCAGCCGATCATCGGGACAATGTCTCCCTGGCTGTGATTAGCACAGCGCCGTACACACTTCCTGGCGGGCTCTGCACATGTTCTTTGCGAACACGCCAGAGCTCATCCTTAGTGCCAATATCTGAAAATTGATCACACCTGAAGTACTGACAGCCTATCTAATTTCTTGAGACCCTAACATGCCAGAAAAGTAAAAATACCCCCCAAATGACCCCTTTTTGGAAAGAAGACATTCCAAGGTATTTAGAAAGAGGCATGGTGAGTTTTTTTAAGTTGTAATTTTTTTCCCACAACTCTTTGCAATATCAAGATTTTTCTTTCTTTTTTTTCCACAAATATGTCATATTAGCAGGTTATTTCTCACACACAGCATATGCATACCACAAATTACACCCCAAAACACATTCTGCTGTTACTCCCGAGTATGGCAATACCACATGATCCTTACCTGAAATGTGAGTGTTTATTATGTCTATATTAAAATTATGCTGACGTTTTTACACTATTGTGAGCGTAAGGCCCCTTGCACACTGGGGCGTTTTTCATGCGGTACAGCGCTAAAAATAGCGCTGCTATACCGCATGAAAAATCATGCCCTGCAGAAGCGGTGCGCTAGCAGGAGCGCACCAAAAGTCCTGCTAGCCGCATCTTTACCGCGGTATAGGAGCGGTGTGTTCACCGCTCCTATACCGCGCCTTCCCATTGAAATCAATGGGAAAGCGCGGTAATATGCGGGCGGTATTAACCCCTTTTTCGGCCGCTAGCGGGGGTTAAAACCTCACCGCTAGCGCCCAAATATCGCTGTAAATACGACAGTATAGACGCGCTACAAATAGCGCGGCTATACCGTCACCGCGGCTCCACGCTGCAATGTGAAAGCAACCTTATTCCTTCCATATGTGCCTTATGGGGAGTCATTGATTCAAATGAAGAGGGGCTTGTACACTGGCTAAGCGCTGCCTTTGTGGAGTGAAGTTGATCCGCTGCTGCATTTGGAGGGAAAGAGGAGCTGCCATTGGGATTTCACATAAGGCTTATTTTAAGCCTCCTAGAGGTAAGAGGCTGGTGAGACTGGGCACATAGGGAGTGAAGCACTTTCTGAGCTAGTTCTGAGCACTGCACATTTGGAAAACGTTGTGGACGTTACTTTTTACATATTTTTTTGCATGTTTGGATTTTTGTTCGGGAATTTTGCACTTTTAATGCGTTTTTGCACAATTGCATGAAGATATTTATTTTTATTGTTTATATTTGACTCATTTTGCACATCCAGTGCCGTTTGCTGAATTTGGTTTCAATGTATGGATGCACCTGATTAGCACTTATTTAATTTTTTTGCATGTTTGGGTTTTTTGATCCGGAATTTTGGAATTGTGCACCTTTAATGCCTTTTTGCACAATTGCATGAAGATATATATATATATTTGGTTAAATTGGACTTATTTTGCACATCAATGTGTGGATGCACCTGATTAGCACTTATTACCTATCATGCACCTTAGTGCTGCACATTTTTGATGTTGTATTTTGTCATGTCATGTTAGTGCACGGAAATTGCATGGGATTTTTAATTCTGGGATTTTAGATTATTTATTTACTAATTATTATTCTTAATTAGCGAGCGCCCCAACACATTACCTTCAATTACTGTTATATGTGTGTGAACACCCAATCGTTGTGGCTGCTGCTGTAGCCCATCCGTGATTTAGTATTCAATAGTGTGGTTTGCGCATCTAGTTACCCCCCATTCCAACCACATGTGTGAGACTTTTTACACAGCGTGGCTACATACAGAGGCCCAACATGCAGGAAGCACCTTCAGGTGTTCTGGAGCACCCAAGCCAATTCTGACATTTCTCTCCTACATGTAAAATTAATCATTTATGTGCTAGAAAATTACATAGAACACCAAAACAGTAAAGAATACAATGGCGGTCGTTCCAACTTTTTATCTTGCACAGTATTTACGCAGCAATTTTCAAACGCGTTTTAAAAAAAAAAAACTGTTTTGTGCTTTAACCACTTCAATACCCAGCCATAGTAATATGACGTCCACAGATGGGATCTCCCATCCTGGGTGGACGTCATATGACGTCCTGGGATTTGTGGGGGGGGGGGGGATATCTGAATGACGCCTGCAGCTAGAGGCATCATTCAGATATCATTATTTCATGACAGCGATTCTGTGCACGATAAGAACGATCATAGTGGCAGTTTCGCCGCTTGATCGTTCTTATAGGCGACGGGAGGGGACATCCCCCCCCTCCCACCACCATCCGGTGATTCTCCGGGCTCTCCCGTGCCATCGATTTTTAAGTACCGAAGTTTGGCGCCAGTCCATGCAGATAGGTACTTGGGTACTCTTTTGGGCTGGTGACAGTTACTCTGGTAATCTGATGGGCTGCATATAGGTACTCGGGTACTCTGATGGGCTGGTGACAGGTACTCGGGTAAGCTAATGGGCTGCATATAGGTACTCGGGTACTCTGATGGGCTCAGTGGCGTCACTAGGGTTGGTGTCACCTGGTGCGGTAAAATATGGTGTCACCCCCACCCACCCCCCCCCCCCCCAATAACATTTTTCTAATATTTTTTACCCTACTGTTTGCTCTCTGTTCTCCTTTCTTCCCCTTTTCTCTCTCTCCCTATCCATCTTTCCTGTTCGTTCTATCCCTTCTTCTTTCTCTCCATTTTTCTTTGTCCCCTCCCCCACCTCTCTTTCTCCAGAACCGGAATTCACATCTCAGGAGCCTATAGGCCAGGGGCGTACCTAGAGCATTTGGCACCCGGGGCGGATCCAATATCTGGCACCCCCCACACGTTAAAATGTAAAAACACCATACTGTGCCCCCTGCATACCTCTGCATCCTTCAATATCTTTTTTTTACTACTGTGTACCCCTCTCCACAACTGCACCTCTGGACCACTTTACATTGCACAGCACCCTGCATCACTGGACCCCTTTACATTACACAGCCCCCTGCATCACTGGACCCCTTTACATTACACAGCCCCCTGCATCACTGGACCCCTTTACATTACACAGTACCCTGCATCACTGCACCCCTTTACATTACACAGCACCCTGCATCACTGGACCCCTTTAAAATTACACAGTACCCTGCATCACTGGACCCCTTTAAAATTACACAGCACCCTGTATCACTGGCCCCCTTTACATCTCACAGCCCCCTTCACCTCTGGACCCCTTTACATTACACAGCACCCTGCACCTCTGGACCCCTTTACATTACACAGCACCCTGCACCTCTGGACCCCTTTACATTACACAGCACCCTGCACCACTGGACCCCTTTACATTACACAGCACCCTGCATCACTGGACCCCTTTACATCTCATAGCACCCTGCATCTCTGGACCATTGTACATTACACAGCACCCTGCATCACTGCACCCCTTTTACATTACACAGCCGCCTGCACCTCTGAACCCCTTTACATCACATAGCCCCTGCACCTCTCGACCCTTTTACACTACACAGCCCTCTGCACCCCTTTACATTACACAGCACCCTGCACCTCTGGACCCTTTTAAATTACACAGCACCCTGCACCTCTGGACCCCTTTACATTACACAGCACCCTGCATCACTGGCCCCCTTTACATCTCATAGCCCCCTGCACCTCTGGACCCTTTTACATTAAACAGCACCCTGCACCTCTGGACCCCTTTACATTACACAGCACCCTGCATCACTGGCACCCTTTACATCTCATAGCCCCCTGCACCTCTGGACCCTTTTACATTACACAGCCACCTGCACCTCTGGACCCCTGCATGTTACACA
Organism: Rana temporaria; assembly: GCF_905171775.1. Classification (NCBI taxonomy): domain Eukaryota; kingdom Metazoa; phylum Chordata; class Amphibia; order Anura; family Ranidae; genus Rana; species Rana temporaria. Next base: position 415,300,743 of record NC_053491.1, on the reverse strand, counting down.
GACCCCCTTCAGTGCAGACACCCCCTCCGTGCAGACACCCCCCCCTTAGTGCAAATCCCCCCCTCAGTGCAAACCTCTTCGGTGCAACCCCCCCCAGTGCAAACACCCCCCCTTAGTACAACCCCCCAGTGCAAACCCCCCTTAGTGAAAACCCCCTCAGTGCAAACACACCCTTAGTACAAACCCCCCCCCTCAGTGCAAACACCCCCCCTTCAGTGAAATCCCCCCAGGTGCAAACACCCCCCCCCCCTTCCCATTCAGTACCTCAGATCATTGCAGGCAGCGCCACGGCACATGGACAGAAGGTCCCCTCGGCCCCTCCCCCTCTGTACACACAGAGAGGAGGGGGCTGTGCCTGTGTGCCGACTGCCGAGCACCGCTAACAGCCTGTGGCTGTGAGAGGAGGGGATGGATGGTGCTGCGGTGTCACCCCGCAACCCCCCCTCCTCTTGTACCGTGGCGCTCGGCGCTCCGATTCCGCGGCGCTCATCGCTGCAGTCGCGGGGGGGGTCGCCCCCCCCCCACATGTCAGCTAAAAAAAAAAAAAAAAATAATTTTAATCGGGATGGTGTCACCTCTCTAGTGGGTGTCACCCGGTGCGGACCGCACCCCCTTAGCAACGCCTCTGGATGGGCTAGTGACAGGTACTCGGGTAAGCTAATGGGCTGCAGATAGGTACTCTGATGGGCGGGAGACAGGTACTCGGTTACTCTGAGCTGGTGACAGGTACTCGGTTACTCTGAGCTGGTGACAGGTACTCGGGTACTCTGATGGGCTGGTCACAGGAACTCGGCTACTCTGATGGGCTAGTCACAGGTACTTGGTTACTCTTATGGGCTGGTGACAGGTACTAGGGTACTCTGATGACTGGTGACAGGTACTTGGGTACTCTGATGTGCTGGTGACAGGTACTTAGTTACTTTGATGGTCTGGTGACAAGTACTTGGGCACTCTGGTGGGCTGGTCACAGGTACTTGGGTACTCTGGTGGGCTGGTCACAGGTACTCGGGTACTCTGGTGGGCTGGTGACAATTACTTTGATACTTTGATGGGCTGGTCACAGGTACTCGGGTAAGCTGATGGGCTGCAGATAGGTACTCAGATGGGTGGGAGACAGGTACTCGGTACTTTGATGGGTTGGTGACAGGTACTAGGGTACTCTGATGGTTGGTGACAGGTACTCTGATGCGCCCCACAGTTAGTACGCCACTGCAGTGCATGAGAATATATTTGTCATAATCATTGTTCAATAAGTTGGTAAAGATCACAAAGGAAACTTCTAAGTTGAACCAAAATTATGGCTGTTATCAGCCTGGTGATGATGGCTGCCAAGGGTGTAAAAATCCAAAGACTGAAAGAGCAGAACTGCAAACCTTTACCAGCTGAAAAATGTATTCAAATGGTGCATGTAGCTGTTTACCTGGGGTTCTGCTTTAACACCATTCTTAGCAACAACAAAAAAAGCACAATATTTGATTGTTCACAATTCTTATTGTTTGAAAGCCAGTAAGATGACCTAAGTGTAAAACCACACAGCCACCAGTTGTTTATTCTGAAAGTCTAGCACTTTGACTTGTTCTTTGTAGTTGGAGGACAAATCTGCCAAAACCCAGTCCACACGGTGTACCCGCAGACTTCAGAGATGCACACAGGTTATTTGTTAAACAAGGATAACAATTAGACTTTGTGTAGAACTCTCCAGAGCAGCTTGTAAAAACATACCCTAAAGCTGGAAATATCACCATTGCTAGATAAAAAAATGAAACGTTCTCAGATACTGAATGTTCTGTTGTAAAACATTTATGATCTTGTCCAAAGAAAAACAATAACCTTAGACGTCACAAACACAAAGAAGATTAAAAAAAAAAATCACACACATTGCTCACAATTGTTTCATACAGGGGTCTACAGTACCAGGGGTCAAGTCCTGGGGAAAAAAGTGTGGGAACTCCCACCCAAGATCCACTCCCCCACCAAAAAAAAAAAAAAAAAAAAATTATACGCTCATATGCATATATATTTCACACCCCTTTACATTACACAGCACCCTGCATCACTGGACCCCTTTACATTACACAGCACCCTGCATCACTGGACCCCTTTACATTACACAGCACCCTGCATCACTGGACCCCTTTACATTACACAGCACCCTGCATCACTGGACCCCTTTACATCACACAACACCCTGCATCACTGGACCCCTTTACATTACACAACACCCTGCATCACTGGACCCCCTTACATTACACAACACCCTGCATCACTGGACCCCTTTACATTACACAGCACCCTGCATCACTGGACCCCTTTACATTACACAGCACCCTGCATCACTGGACCCCCTTACATTACACAGCACCCTGCATCACTGGACCCCCTTACATTACACAGCACCCTGCATCACTGGACCCCTTTACATTACACAGCACCCTGCATCACTGGACCCCCTTACATTACACAGCACCCTGCATCACTGGACCCCTTTACATTACACAGCACCCTGCATCACTGGACCCCTTTACATTACACAGCACCCTGCATCACTGGACCCCCTTACATTACACAGCACCCTGCATCACTGGACCCCCTTACATTACGCAGCACCCTGCATCACTGGACCCCCTTACATTACCCTGCACCCTGCATTACTGGACCCCCTTACATTACACAGCACCCTGCATCACTGGACCCCTTTACATTACACAGCACCCTGCATCACTGGACCCCCTTACATTACACAGCACCCTGCATCACTGGACCCCTTTACATTACACAGCACACTGCATCACTGGACCCCTTTACATTACACAGCACCCTGCATCACTGGACCCCTTTACATTACACAGCACCCTGCATCACTGGACCCCCTTATATGTCAGAGAGAGAAAGGGGGGGGGTCAGAGAGAAAGGGGGGGTCAGAGAAAGGGGGGGTCAGAGAGAGCTCAGGGGGAGAGAGAGAGAGGGGGGGGGTCAGAGAGAGGGAGCAGGGTCTGGTCGGTGAACATGCTCTCTTACTTGGAATGGTTCCCAGGGGCTGGCTCAGTGTGGATGCTTGTTTTTAATCTTCCCGCCCACCTCCCCTTCTTCACAGACGGGCACACAGGAGGGACGGGACTCGGGATTGTGAAGCACTGAAGCTGCTTGGGACTTGGGAGATTGTATGGACCACACAGGGGGGGCGGGACTTGGGAGAAGTCGGAGAGCGGAGAGGGGGGGGGATTGCTGGACAGTACACATAGAAGAGCGCCCTGCTGGAGGGGGGCCGGGTGATTTCTGGAAACATGAAAGAGCAGAGAGCCGTGCGGGGGGGGGGACGCTCTGCTCTTTCATGTTTCCAGAAATCACACTGCACCGCAGCCTGACACTGCCTGACACAACTCTTCTGCTCGAGTCCTGCAACGGGAACGGCGTCCCTGCTGTAAAAATAGTGCAGGGACGCCGTCTCCATGCGTTCCTGCAGAACTCGAGCCCTGTACAGTACCTTATGGATAGGAGTGTTTCATAGAGGGGTCTACAGCACCATATGAACAGAAGTGTTTCATATAGAGATCCACTGTACCAGTGGCGGCTGGTGCTCAAAATTTTTGGGGGGCACACACGAAAAAAAAAAAATTGCAGCCTCACTGTGCCATCAATTGTCACCACTGTGCCATGCCATCAAACGCAGCCACTGTGCCATGAATTGTCACCACTGTGCCATGCCATCAAATGCAGTCACTGTGCCATGCCATCAAACGCAGCCACTGTGCCATCAGTTGTCTCCACTGTGCCATGCCATCAAACGCAGCCATTGTGCCATCAATTGTCACCACTGTGCCATGCCATCAAACGCAGCCACTATGCCATCAATTTGCACCACTGTGACATGCCATCAAGCGCAGCCACTGTGCCATGCCATCAAACGCAGGCACTGTGCCATGCCATCAAACGCAACCACTGTGCCCCTCAATTGTCTCCACTGTGCCAATTGTCTCCACTGTGCCCATTGTTGCCACTGTGCATGTTACTGTGCTCTTTAATTGTTGCCACTGTGCCCATTGTCACCACTGTGCCCATTGATGCCACTGTGCATGTCACTGTGGCCTTTAATTGTTGCCACTGTGCACTTTGTCACCACTGTACCCATTGTCGCTGCTGTGCCCTTTGTCGCCTCTGTGCCCATTGTCGCTGCTGTGCCCTTTGTCACCACTGTACCCATTGATGCCACTGTGCCCTTTGTCACCATTGTGCCCTTTGTCACCACTGTACCCATTGATGCCACTGTGCCCTTTGTTGCCTCTGTGCTCATTGTCGGCGCTGTGCCCTGTTAAATGCTCTTAACTTTCTGCTTCCACGTCCCTCTATGTCTTCTCCCACCCTCGATGACGCTTCAGCCAATCAGGTTACCAAAAACCAGAATAGGCGAACCTGATTGGCTGAGATGGCCGTCAGTCTCCTGACCTCCCTGGGGCCCTAAGCAAAATTCTGCTAAGGGGCCCTCTACCTGACCGGTGATGCCGTGAGCTATTTAAACCATTTGACCGAAGAGAAGCGCACATACGAGTGACATGACCGCGCCTGTGACATTAATTGACGCACTATGACAGGAGGGCAGGGCTGGACTGGGACAGAAATTTGTCCCTGGACTTCATCCAGAACGGCCCACTTTAATTTTGAGTGTGACCAACAGCACCCACTTACATCAGTGTCCCCAGCAGAGTCCCCATTACCAGCAGCCCCATTACTCGCAGAGTCCCAATTACCAGCAGCCTCCTTACACCAGCAGAGTCCCCATTACCAGCAGCCCCCTTACACCAGCAGAGTCCCCATTACATCAGCGTCCCCCTTACCAGCAGCCCCCTTACATCAGCAGAGTCCCCATTACCAGCAGCCCCCTTACATCAGCAGAGTCCCCCCTTACCAGCAGCCCCCTTACATCATCAGCAGAGTCCCCCCTTACATCATCAGCAGAGTCCCCCCTACATCATCAGCAGAGTCCCCCCTTACATCATCAGCAGAGTCCCCCCACATCAACAGAGTCCCCTTACATCAGCGTGTCCCCATTACATCAGCGTGCCCCCCCTCTCACATGTACTTACAGTTCTGAAGGTAGCAACTCATTCCTCTCTCCGGTAATCATGTGATAAGTGATAAGTGATTAAGTGGAGAGAGGAAGGAAAGTCTGCAGGCTGTCTATCACCCCCTGCAGGCTGGAGGGAGCAGATAGCATTAGGCCCCTTTCACATGTGCAGACCGTATGTCCGCATTTTCATCCATCCGTTTGCGGATGAAAACGGGACATACATTGGTCCCTATGTGATTGCGGGTGTCAGCGGATGAACATCCGCTGACACCCGTAATCACCCGCCTCCGCAAAGATCCGATTTTGCAGATGGAAGAAAATCCTATTTTTTCTTCCGTCTGCGGATCGGATGAACACGGACAGACGGTCCGTGTTCATCCAATCCCCCCATAGGGGAGAGCGGAGAAAAGACAGGGCGGTCCCTGCACAGTGTGCAGGGACCGCCCTGTCAGCCGACGGCTCAGCAGGGATTTTACGGAGGATCCCCGCTGAGTAAGGATGAGCTCTGGCGTGTTCGCATAGAACACGTGCAGAGCCCGCCAGGAAGTGTGCACGGCGCTGCGCTAATAACAGCCAGGGAGACATTTCACGATCCCCGCAGCCGAGCATCTGGACAATGTCTCCCTGGCTGTGATTAGCACAGTGCCGTGCTCACTTCCTGGTGGGCTCTGCACGTGTTCTATGCGAACACGCCGGAGCTCATCCTTACCGCTGAGCTTACGGACACACGGAGGCGGATCATTACTGATCCGCCCCGTGTGAAAGGGCCCTTACACTCAGTCAGTCTTATCAAAGTATAAAGAAAAATGTGGCGCCAATAAAAACACAAATGCCCTGTAAGGCAATATCAGACTCAACAAAATCAATGAGACTTGGACAGTGAGTACATATGAAGAGATCAAAGGGACTCCCCCACAATCAGGTGAGTACCTGGATCAATAAATCGTGAATAATGAGTGTATCGACTCAAACCACATTCCCAATCAGCAGGGAAGTGAAATCCACAATGTAAAAAACTGTGCACATGAATGAAAACAAGTAACTGTGATATTCATAAAGTGTCAAAGTAAAAAAGAACAATGGTTGTCATGAACCATGAAGTCCCATTTAGTGCATATAAATAATTTGTATGCATAAAGTTTATACAGTCCCAGGGAACATCAATCTTTATGGTAAACGGTATATTATCTCCAGACAAAATCAGCAGTGGAAATGAATAAGTTGTGCCCTTACCGGATGGAGTAGACCCACATCTCACCATACGGTGGGGGGTCTTCAAGGCTTGCGTAGGCCGATTGCCTTACAGGGGTAACTCTCCAGGCACTCCTAAAGCTCTTTTCCGGTAGGACCTTTCCATTCTGATTGAACCAGGAATCTGGAACTGGTGACAGTGTTGATGATATTCCTGGAGGTAGTTGGAGTTCTCAGGGGATCCAGTGTACCAGTATAAATTGAAAAGAAAAGAGAAAACACCTCCTCATCGCATAAAAAATGTATTAAAACATTTCAAAAATAAGGATAAGCTCCCAAAAGTCTCAAATAAGGGATTCTCAATAAACCATTATCACACCAAAAAAGAAAGCAGCACTGCAAAAGCAATCTTAGCATCAAGGCACACACACTTCAGAGAAGGATAAAAGTAGCTGTGCGCAGTGTAGGATGGATATGATCAGATGCCCGACCGGTTTCGTATTAAAATACTTCTACTGGGGTGCATATCTGAATCATCTTATCCCCCTGCGCTTTAAATACCATCTCTACTTACCCCCATAGGACCAGCACTCACCGTTAATGGCGTGCGTTCCAATTGCTGACATTTCCGGTAGGCGTGCGCTCCAGGCGCCCGGAAATGACATCTATTCAATCCAATGGTTAAAAACCCCTATCTTCCCTGTGTATGTTACAAGCGCTCCAGGCGCCCGGAAGTGACATCTCCTGTGTAACAGCCCATCAACATGATCTCCCCTCAGCTCCCCTCCCTTCCAGGAGGATGAGCCAATCAGCACCAGTCCCAGCATGTGTGAGTCTAGTGAGGCGGAGCGCATCATAGACCGACGCTAGCCCCGCCCCCTCATGACGCAGCTCCATAGTAAGGAGATATGCAGACATTGCGCCCGTGTGTAAACACAACCGCACCTGCAAATTAGTGCATCGAGGAGGTTCATTGATCTATAATGGATCACAGGGCGATCAGTGGAGATGTATCAGGGAAAATATCAGAGGAAAGGGAACATAAAGGATGGCTAGAACATAGAGACATGTATGGAGGGCCTCCTGGTGGTGAGAATTGGTAAATTGAAGTTACCATACCACCTATATTCATGGGCTGCTACATAACACAACTCTCATATGTAGGCGCCATCTAATGGTCAAAAATGAAAATAATGACCATTTAAATCGTCCCATATTATTAAGCTATTAATAATCTATGAAAAATTAAAAATTACTTTATGGATTGTAGATGGTGTCCTGGGAGTAAGTAGAAAAATGGAAAGATTCTTCAAAAAACAGAAAAAATATATATATAGAAAAAATACACAATGACTTATAAACTTCCAATATATTAATACTGGTCATATAAATCAGGACTGGTTGATGAAGGAGTTGACGTCCCACTCCACATTGAGGCCGTGGGGGACGTAACTCTTCAATTGGTAGATCCAGAAGACCTCAAGCTTTGATACCCCCCGAACACTGGGCTCACCTCTCCAGTGAGGAACGAAGTGATCAATAACCTGAAAGGTCGTCCCCTCAATTCTTTTATTATGCTGTTCAAGAAAGTGCCTGGGTACAGTGTGTTTTGTGCACCCCTTCTTGATTTTGGCTATGTGTTCCCCTACCCTTATGGTGAAACTTCTAATAGTGCGGCCCACATATTGTTTCCCACAATGACAGGTAATGAGATACACCACGTGTTTAGTGGCACACATGGAAAATATTTTCATGGGGAATACAAGACCGGTTACTGATGATGTAAAGCTAACTGTTTTTCTCTTATTAGAATTATGTAAGCATACCTTACACTTTCTACAAGGGTGATAGCCTTTGGATAAAGGGAAAAAGGAATTTTTTTCTGGAGGGTCTGGTATATTTGGCGCAAGTTGATTTCTTAGAGGGACGGCCCCTCTATAAATCACACCTGCTTGTGCAGGAAGAACCGGTCCCAACAAGGGATCATTTTTTAAAACTGCCCAGTGTTTTTGGATGATACTTTTAATTTGTCTGTATTGGGTGGAAAAAGTGGTGAAGAACGAGTGTTTAAATTTGTTATCTTGTGCTATTTTGACCCTTTCCACAGTTAATGTGGACCTATCTACTGTAGAGATTTTCTTAATTTCTTCTTCTATGGCCAGATTACAGTATCCCTTTTCCACAAACCTTTTTTTCAAAGTTTGTGCCTGGACCTTGAAATCATTTAAGTTAGAGCAGTTCCGTCTTAGTCTAAGCATCTGGCTACGAGGCACCGAGCCTAGCCAGGACGGGTGATGGCAACTGTCCTGTGGGATGAACCCGTTGCGGTCCGTGCTTTTGAAGTATGTCCTAGTTTTAAGTTGATGGTTTTCAACAAAGATTTCAAGGTCGAGGAAGTGTATACTTAAGGGACTCGCCTCATAAGAGAGACCAATCCCAACTTGATTATCATTCAAGATATTCATGAAGGTATCAAGGGAGGTACGATCCCCTTTCCATAGGAGGAGGATGTCGTCTATATATCGAGCCCACAGAACGATCTCAGGTCGCTCTAGAGCATAGACGACATCCTCCTCCCATTTGGCCATAAAAATATTAGCCAGACTGGGGGCAAACTTGGCCCCCATGGCTACACCTTTCTCTTGTAGATAAAAGTCACCTCCGTACCAGAAATAGTTGTGAGAAGTTGCGAACCTCAACAGGTCCATGATGAATAACTTCTGTATCACAGGAATAGTTTCTACTCTATCCAAAAAGCGGTCAACAGCTTGAAAGCCTAAATGATGGGCAATACTGGTGTATAACGAGGCCACATCAGCTGTGACTAATATAAGGTCCTCCGTATAGGGTACCTCTTGTAATTTGGCGATAGTGTGTCTGGTGTCCTTCAAGTAGGAGGGTATACTTTTCACAATAGGTTGGAGATGGTAGTCTATGTATTTCCCTACTCTGGATGTTATTGAATTAATACCACTTACAATAGGCCGCGGGCGGGTACTATTTTTGTGTACTTTGGGCAAGTAGTAAATGACTGGTATACGCGGAACCTTAGGCACAAGGTAACTCTTCTCTTTATTGTCCAATATTCCCTTTCTAGCCCCCATATCAATAAGTTTTTTCAAAGAAACCTTAAATTTAGAAGTGGGGTTCGAGGGTAATTTAATATATGTAGAACTGTCCCCCAGAATATTATACATCTCTTCGTTATAAGCAGTTTTGTCAAGAACCACTATCCCTCCTCCCTTATCCGCAGGACGGATCACCAGATCCCTCCTTTCACATAATGTCTTTAATCCAAGTTTAATGTTAGGGTCAGAATAATACCTTTTGACAGGAAGTTCTTCCAAATCTTTGATGACTAAATCTCTGAACACTTTGACACTAGGTGCTATTGGACATGAAGGGTTAAAGAGGGAAGGGTTAGAAAGCCCCGTATGTATAATCTCTGTAGTAACCTCTGGGAGACTCGGTCTACAGGGATTGGAAATAAAATACCTTTGGATATTCATTTTTCTCACGAACTTTTGTACATCAATAAAAGTATTAAATTTATTGAGAGTTCTGGATGGGACAAATTTTAAGCCCTTGTCTAAAACCACTTTCTCTGCATTGGTAAATTCAGCTGAACTTAAGTTAAAAATTCCCGCCAATGTTATACTCTTCTCCTTTTTCTTCCTGGCCCTCCCCCCCCCTCTCGTCCCCCGTTTCGTTCGTCCCCCCTGGGGAAGTTCTCTGGTCCCCTGTGAAAATCCCCCGGGTGGGTGGACTTGGGCAGATTTTGATTATAATTATAGGGCGGTCGATCAAAATGGTCGTCATCCCTTCCCATATAACCATAATGGGACTCGTGGGTCCTAGATGGATAATCATATCGAGGTGTACGTGGTCCACCTGGTGTACCGTATGATCTAGGGGGGTAAGCAAAATAATCCTCTCTCCTATAAGGTGATCGATCATGGTAGGATCTATCTCTTGATCTTTCTTTATGACCCTGTGGTTTCCCTTTCGTACCTTTACCCCTTCCCCTATTTGGGGGTGGGGGACCACCATTGGAATAGTTGGGAGTTCTAGGCCCTGTTCCAGTGGTGTTTTGTCTCATGTCTTTAGGCATAGAGACCTGAGTCATAGATGGTTGTGAAAAGGAAAGGACTTTGGCCTCACTGGTGGAGGGCTGTGATACCTCCATTTCAAAATTGGAAGCATTGACATTGGAATCAGCGTTTATTTTGGCCTGCCAGCTGAATACTGACCCGGCCTTATAATCAGCAAAATCCCTTGTATACTTCTTCTGTTTTTTGTTCTTTTGGTCTTTTTCTTCCTTCTCTAAGTGATTCCTCAAGTTGGTCGATAATGTAATATATTCTGTAGTAGATTTGGAAGATAGGAGTTTCTCCTTAATTTCCTTAATTTCTCTATCTAGAGCGGTCATCCTAGTTTTCTTCTTTTCTATTAAAAATTTCAAAAGGGAAATACCCTTTGAATTAAAAAATTGAAACCAGGAATCAAAGTCTGGGTCCCCCTGTTGGGGGTGTACATCCCACCTTAGTCCCCTGGGAACCATGTCTTCTTTGACATAATGCTCCAGGAATGCCACATCCCACTGGAGATGCAATTCCGAGGTCATCACGTTCCTGAGTCTGAGGAAGAGACCACCAACCTCAGAATCCGTATTAAGAATGGTGAATACCCCCTCTGTACTAAACGGTCGACTACTGCGGTAGTCAAAAACATCCATTGTAAATTGCAGCAATATAAACAAATCCTAAGGTACAGTGAAAAAATATATATATAATAGTGCGCTATATTACAATGTGTTGGTAAAAAATTGTGTGTAAGGCTGCCGACACAACATGGAAAAACTGTAAGACAAAATATAAAGAAAAATGTGGCGCCAATAAAAACACAAATGCCCTGTAAGGCAATATCAGACTCAACAAAATCAATGAGACTTGGACAGTGAGTACATATGAAGAGATCAAAGGGACTCCCCCACAATCAGGTGAGTACCTGGATCAATAAATCGTGAATAATGAGTGTATCGACTCAAACCACATTCCCAATCAGCAGGGAAGTGAAATCCACAATGTAAAAAACTGTGCACATGAATGAAAACAAGTAACTGTGATATTCATAAAGTGTCAAAGTAAAAAAGAACAATGGTTGTCATGAACCATGAAGTCCCATTTAGTGCATATAAATAATTTGTATGCATAAAGTTTATACAGTCCCAGGGAACATCAATCTTTATGGTAAACGGTATATTATCTCCAGACAAAATCAGCAGTGGAAATGAATAAGTTGTGCCCTTACCGGATGGAGTAGACCCACATCTCACCATACGGTGGGGGGTCTTCAAGGCTTGCGTAGGCCGATTGCCTTACAGGGGTAACTCTCCAGGCACTCCTAAAGCTCTTTTCCGGTAGGACCTTTACACTCTGATTGAACCAGGAATCTGGAACTGGTGACAGTGTTGATGATATTCCTGGAGGTAGTTGGAGTTCTCAGGGGATCCAGTGTACCAGTATAAATTGAAAAGAAAAGAGAAAACACCTCCTCATCGCATAAAAAATGTATTAAAAAATTTCAAAAATAAGGATAAGCTCCCAAAAACCTCAAATAAGGGATTCTCAATAAACCATTATCACACCAAAAAAGAAAGCAGCACTGCAAAAGCAATCTTAGCATCAAGGCACACACACTTCAGAGAAGGATAAAAGTAGCTGTGCGCAGTGTAGGATGGATATGATCAGATGCCCGACCGGTTTCGTATTAAAATACTTCTACTGGGGTGCATATCTGAATCATCTTATCCCCCTGCGCTTTAAATACCATCTCTACTTACCCCCATAGGACCCTGAAAGGGCCCTTACACTCAGTCAGTCTTATCAAAGGAACGCACCCCCCGTGCGTTCTGAGGATAGACATCTGGGGAGACGAGCAGGGCCGGTACAAGGCAGGGGCGGATGCCTTGGGCGGAACCAATTTATTAGAGGAAGGGGGGCGCAGGTGAAGTGCCCGGCCGCCCCCCCTTCTCAGGTCGCGGCTGGGCTGGAGAGAGGAGAGAGAAAGGATGTCACTTTCACAGCTGCACCGCCCCCCTTCTCAGGTCGCGGCTGGGCTGGAGAGAAAATGATGTCACTTTCACGGCAGCACCCTCCACCTCCCCTTCTCCTTATGTCGTGGCTGGGCTGGCTGGAGAGAAAGAGAGAAATCATGTCACTTTCACTCACTCTGACCCATGCAGTGTTAACAGAAACCAGATCTCCATCCACAGCAGCAGCCAGTGCTCACTGCTCTTCCATTCCCTGCGGAGCCTGATGGCTGCTGCAGGGTTTGCTCAGACTGATTGGCCAGGACAGGGACAGGGGGAGTGGTCAGCTGTTCGACAGAGCACATGGACACAGACACCAATAACAGTTTGGAGAGTGCAGCATGGAGGGTAAGTCATAAAAATGTAATGTGTGCTGCTGACTGTGCCCCCGGAGCGAGTGTGATCTAGAGGAGGAGGAACCAAGCAATAGTAAGCCATATGCAGATGAATTTGTTAACTCCTTTTTTGGGGGGCGGTTAACCTGTTCCTTACCGCACCATAGACAAATGACGTCCGCAGGAACCCTTTGTCTTTCAGAGTGGACGTCATATGACGTCCACCGCTTCTCACTGCTCCTGTGGCCCCCTGGGGGCCCGTATTGCGGCGATCGGGGACGAGGCGTGTTCCTCGGACACAGCCCAACCCCGCACAGCACAGCCCATCCCCGATCCAGAGCCGTTCATGTGTTTTTTCACTTGTTTATGTGCCCGGCTGTATTCCATCACAGCCGGTCACATTGCCTCCATCTGTCATGCACGCCGCTCGTGCGCGCCCATCGGGGGCAAGACGTGTCCCTCGGACACAGCTCAACCCCGCACAGCACAGCCCATCCCCGATCCGGAGCTGTTTGTGTGTTTTTTCACTTGTTTATGTGCCCGGCTGTATTCCATCACAGCCGGTCACATTGCCTCCATCTGTCATGCACGCCGCTCGTGTGCGCCCATCGGGGGCAAGACGTGTCCCTCGGACACAGCTCAACCCCGCACAGCACAGCCCATCCCCGATCCGGAGCTGTTTGTGTGTTTTTTCACTTGTTTATGTGCCCGGCTGTATTCCATCACAGCCGGTCAAATTGCCTCCATCTGTCGTGCACGCCGCTCGTGCGCGCCCATCCGGGGCAAGACGTGTCCCTCGGACACAGCTGAACCCTGCACAGCACAGCCCATCCCCGATCCGGAGCTGTTTGTGTGTTTTTTCACTTGTTTATGTGCCCGGCTGTATTCCATCACAGCCGGTCAAATTGCCTCCATCTGTCGTGCACGCCGCTCGTGCGCGCCCATCGGGGGCGAGGCGTGTCCTTCGGACACAGCCCAACCCCGCACAGCACAGTCCATCGCCGATCCGGAGCCGTTCGTGCCGATCTTCAGTTGTTTATGTGACCGGCTGTATTCCATCACCCGATCAGGGTAAAGAGCCAATGAAATTTGGCTCTTTACCACGTGACCGGGTGTGTCCAATCACAGCCGGTCACAAGTGTAAACAAAGCAGACTGTAACTGCTGTTGCTGTGTCTTTCTCCTCACACACCGATCCTGTGTGAGGAGAAATCAGAAACAGTGAGTTACAGTGTTGCAATTGTAAAAGTGTCACCTACTGTGCCCAGATTGTCCCCCCCTGGAATAAAGAGTACCTGTCACCCTCCATCAACAGTACCAGAGTACCTGTCACCCCTCCATTAACAGTACCTGAGTACCTGTCACCCCACCATCAAAAGTGCCTAAGTACCTGTCACCCACCCTGATCAAAAGTACCTGAGTACCCATTACCCCCCCATCAGGAGTACCCGATTACCGTCACCTCCATCAGGAGTACCGTCACCTCCATCAGGAGTACCCGAGTACCGTCACCTCCATCAGGAGTACCCGTCACCCCCATCGGGTGTACCTGAGAACCGTCACCTCCAATCAGAAGTACCTGAGTACCGTCACCTCCATCAGAAGTATCCGAGTACCCGTCACCTCCATCAGGAGTACCCGTCACCTCCATCAGGAGTACCTGTCCCGTGAGCCCAGCAGTGCCTGACGTGCAGCCAATTTCTAGCTGACATACAGACCATTAGTCCTTGTCGTGCAGCCCTATCATACAGCCAGCCACCATGTCCAAAAGATTATACACCACAGAAGAGGCATACCAAGTGCTAGCCCAGACCGATGAGAGCAGCGGGGAGCTCTTAACCCCCCAGTACAGTTCTGATTAAATTTCCGATTCTGGTTCGCAATATGAGCCCCCCAAAGGCAGTATATCTGAATCAGAGGAGGAAGTAGTCCGTCCAAAAAAACGACGGACTGAACCCCAGGCAGCTACCAGCAGACCCGGACACCCCAATGGCCAATCAGCAAATGCGCTAGACCCCAGGAGGAGAGGCCAAGTACAAGCACTTCTAGACCCCAGGCCAACACCGAAGGTTTCTCTGAAATCGATTATTTTAATGTATTTTTCACTGATGAGTTACTTCACAGCATCATAGACCAAACAAATGTTTTTGCACATCAGTACATACAAACCAACCCCAACTCATGCTATGCCCGCCCCTTTGTATGAAGACCCCTAACAATCCAGGAGCTTAGATTGTTTTTAGGCCTTACGCTAAACATGGGGCTTACAAAAAAAAATGAATTACATTCATACTGGTCTAAAAAGCCCATCCACCATATGCCAATTTTTTCCGCTACAATGCCCAGGTCCCGCTATGACATGATCATGCGGTTTTTGCATTTCAGCGACAACTCACAGTGCCTCCCCCCAAATCATACGGACTTTGATAGATTGTATAAAATTCGCCCCCTAATAGATTTTTTTAACAAGAAGTTTGCCGAAGTTTACATCCTGGAACAGAACCTCTCTGTGGACGAATCCCTGGTCCATTTCACAGGCCGGCTGGGAATCAAACAGTATATTCCCAGTAAAAGAGCGAAGGTACGGCTTGAAGCTAAACAAGCTCTGCGAAAGCTCCTCCGGCTATGTGAATGCCTTTCGTGTGTACGAAGGCAAGGACTCCCAGCTCCAGCCCCCTGAGTGTCCATCGTATATGGGAATAAGTGGGAAAATTGTATGGGACTTGGCATTCCCACTTTTCCAAAAGGGATATCACATATACAGTGTACATGGACAATTACTACACCAGTCTGCCCCTTTTTCGCCACCTATTCCTGAATAAAACTTTGGCCTGTGGTACTGCACGTAAAAACAGGAAAGGCTTCCCACAGTGTCTAGTTACCACAAGGCTACAAAGGGGGGAATCGGCAAGCCTGAGGAACGAATAAGTTTTGGCCGTGAAGTGGAGGGATAAGAAAGACGTTTACATCATGTCCACCATCCATGATGACACCTCAGTGGAACTTCACAGGAGACGCCGTATCGTTCAAAAGCCTTGCTCTATCAACGAATACAATAAGTTCATGGGGGTGGGGGGGGGGGTGGATTTAAATGATAAAATGCTGCAGCCCTATCTCTCAACACGCAAGTCCCTCTTTTGGAACAAAAAAGTTGCAATATACTTGATCTATATGGCTCTTTATAATGCATATGTCACTTACCACAAAACAACGGAAATGCCCACCCCCTTCATCAGATTTATTGAAAAAATTGTCACTGCCCTGATCTATCAGCAAGTCTCCCCCCCAGAAAGCATTCGCTCCGATTGTGTCAGCAGACTGCACGAGCGCCATTTTCCTGAAAATATTCCACCATCAGCAACCGGAAGAAGACGCCAAAAAAAATGTCGGGTTTGCAGCAAAAGTGTAATTAGGAAAGACACCAGTATCTATTGCCCCGACTGTCCCGACCAACCTGGCCTATGTAACGGAAAATGCTTCAGGCGATATCACACTCTCGAAGACTATTAACCAAAATTTCTAATAGACTGCCATTTCCCCAGTTTCAATTTCTGTGCTGATTATTTCCCTGCTGCCTCAACCAACTAACCTAATGCCTCAACTCAACTGACCCTGGCCTGTTTATCGACTATGCCTCTGCCTGCCGTCTGCATTGTTTATCTGCCATTTTTCTGCCTTTCACGTGAACTGACCCTGGACTGTTTCTCGACTATGCCTCTGCCTGCCGTCTGCATTGTTTATCTGCCATTTTTCTGCCTTTCACGTGAACTGACCCTGGACTGTTTCTCGACTATGCCTCTGCCTGCCGTCTGCATTGTTTATCCGCCATGTTTCTGCCTTTCACGTGAACTGACCTTGGACTGTTTCTCGACTATGCCTCTGCCTGCCGTCTGCATTGTTTATCCGCCATGTTTCTGCCTTTCACGTGAACTGACCCTTTACTGCTTCTCGACTATGCCTCTGCCTACCGTCTATTTCTGCCTTTTACCTGCACTGACCTCGGCTTGTTGACCATGTTTTTGCCTGCCCCTTGGACTGATCTTTTACCCTGCTACACAGGGGTCTCACATATGTGAGGGGCTCCAGAATAGTGTTCAGAGTTCAGAAAAACAGTTTTTGGTTTTCTGTGTTCCCAGAACAGGGTCTGGTTGCCCGGAGACTTCAAAGCGATTTGGGTGGGAGAAGCCTCTCCCCCTGTCCCCATTCTTCCCTGACCGAGGCCCTAAACTTGATGGTCCTGCCTGCTGCCTGGACTTTGGCTGCACTAACCATACCTCTGACTGCACTATGGACAGTATTCCTGCCTGCTGCATGGACGATCCTTTCGCTGCTGCTGACCACATCTGCCTGCTACCTGGACCGATGCTCTCCTCTGTGGACCACTGCACTACAAAGACAGCAGGTAATCTTTTCTTTACTCTTTACTCAGAAGAATGTATTTTGGTTTATAATTAGTATGTACAGTACATGCTATGGGTTAGAAATATGAAGGACCTTCAACAATGTCATAGGTTGGCAGGAATGTGTGTGTAATTTACGCTCCTATAATGGGGTGTCATTTTTGCTGTGTACATGCTATGTGTTAAAAATATCTTATAAATGGACAACTTTGTGTAAAAAAAAATGTGTTTTCATTTTTTCCACATTTTCCAAAAATGTCTGGAAAAAAATGAACCGTTCAAAAGCCTCATAGATTATACGTTGGGGTGTTAGCTTTCCAAAATGGGGTCACTTTGTGGACAATTCCATTGTCCTGGTGCTCCAGGGCCTTCAAAAGTGTAACAGGTGGTTGAGAGATTAGATGTGTAATTTATGCTCCTAGAACGCCTGAAGGTGCTACTTCAATGTTCGGCCTCTGTATGTGGCCAGGCTGTGTAAAAGTCTCACACATTTGGTATCGTTTTACTCAGGAGGAGTAGCAGAATGTATTTTGGGGTGTAATTTTCTTCCACATTTTCCAAAAACGTCTGGAAAAAAATGAACCGTTCAAAAGACTCATTATGCCTCATGGATTATATGTTGGGGTGTTAGCTTTCCAAAATGGGGTCATTTTGTGGGCAGTTCCATTGTCATAGTGCTCCAGGGCCTTTAAAAGTGTGATAGGTTGTCATCTAATGAGATGTGTAATTTCTGCTCCTAGAACTCCTGGAGGTGCTACTTACATGTTGGGCCTCTATATGTGGCCAGGCTGTGTAAAAGTCCCACACATGTGGTATCACTATACTCAGGAGAAGCAGCAGAATGTATTTTGGGGCGTCATTGTAAGTTTGCATGTGCTGTGTGAGAGAACTAACTTGTTATTATTTTTCGTTTTCATTAATTGATTGCCCCCCACATTGGGGATTCATTGGGGATTCATTGGGGATTCAACCATTGAGTATGTCCTACCAATATATAGGACTTTGATTGGTGTGGTCACCTATATAATAGAAATGATTTTAATCATTATTAATTATTCTTAATTTTATTCACAAATGTATGTAATTCTCTGTCTTTTGATTGAGTTCAGCCACCGTATGTAAAGTCCCTTAGATACGGGTTTCCTTTCCACTTTTGGGACATATACCAGTATGCCGAGCTCTGTATTACAAATACTGTTATGACTTATTCACCATCCTATAAGGGTGGGGGGTAGTGTCTCTGCCCCACTAACGTGTGGAGCGCAGTGATTCGGAGGTGTTTGATGGGCGCATGTGCGAGTGATCCAGAGCGAGGCTTGGTTACGGTGACACGGTTTTACTTAAAATTTCCTTTACCGGGTGGAGAATCCGATGCTGTGCGTTGATACACGTGGTGTGATCGCATACAGCAGGCGGTATTCTACCACGTGGAAAGTTCTAATATATGTTTTTTTAAACCTCGAGCAGTGACATCATAGTCCCGCCTCTTGGGGGTGTTGCTGTCATGCCCCGCTTTGGAGAATGCCACACGCGTCATGAATGTCTGCCCCTTTGGGCGAGGCCAGCGGGCAGCCTATGGTTGCTGAGTTCCGGTGATTCCTGTGACACGGATGTTAATCGGCGCACTTCCGGTTCGCGCGTGTGCGGATCCCAGAGCGAGGCTTGGTCAGTGCAACCAATATTGTTTGATTGTTAATGTGTTCCTATAAAGAGGGATGGCGTCCCACGCCACTCGTGCCCCGAGACAAAGTGATCCTTTCACGAAACGCGTCCGGTGGAGCGAGTGACGTGCGGATGCCATCCCCCTCATTACTCCATACGAGTGGCTTTGTTCCTGGATACGTCCGGCCGGCGTTACAGGCCAAATGCTGTTTTTATCAACCCAAATGTGAGTTGTATACCTGTTACATTTTGGTTTTAAATAAATCACCCAGATTTTATGCTATGTGGAGCTCTGTTTTGTCTTTTATACCCAACGTTGAGCACGGCATGGTTCTAGCGCCAGTGGAGGATTTACTGCTGATCTAAGATCTATGGTTGAGAGATATGCTGATAGTGGTCCGGCAGGATCTTGATTTCTGGTAAGCAGCTGCATGATTGGTGGTGGATTCACGTCTGGTGCCTAACAACAGCATCTCTGCAGTTTTCACGGGTGTCTTCCCTGCTATTTGGACTTACCACTTATTTTTCATTTATTCATTTTGGACTTCACGGACTTCACTTACCACTTCTGTGGTTTATTTTTACTAGTATTATTGTGGCCACGTTTTATTGCACATTAACTTGTGGTATTCATCACTGGGTTTTACATATATTATTTTTTAGCAGGGCCAGGTGGCTTTGGGCCCCCTGACTCTATGCGATTTACATAAGTGTTTAGATCTTAGAGTGTTAATTTAGATGTTTAGCACATGCACTTGGGCACACGCCTAAATTGTTTGTTTGACATAATTTATGATTTGGTTTAGCGCAATTATCCTTCTTTACCCATTATTACTTTGTTTATACACAATTTAATTGCCGCTTATTAATCCGATTTTTCACCTTAGCGCAGTTGTTTCCAAATTCTCTTTACTAACTTGTTATTATGACAATTTTGTCATAAAAAAAAATCTTAATTGTCCCAAGAATTGTGGGAAAAAAAATACAACTTCAAAAAATTCACCATGCCTCTTACTTAAATACCTTGGAATGTCTACTTTCCAAAATGGGGTCATTTGGGGGGTATTTGTACTTTCCTGGCTTGTTAGGATCTCAAGAAATTAGATAGGACGTCAGTACATCAGGTGTGATCACATGTGATCATTTTTCAATGATTTGCATCATAGCTTGTAGACTCTATAACGTTCACAGAGACCAAATAATACACACTAATTTGGGTTATTTTTTACCAAAGATATGTAGCAGTATACATTTTGGCCCAAATTTCTGAAGAAAAATATTTTTTTTTGCAAAATGTTAAGATAGAAACTAAAAAAAAGTGTTTTTTTTCCCGAAAATTTCTATTTTTTTTGCTTATATTGCAAAAAATAAAAAAACACCAAAAGAAAGCTCTGTTTGTGAGAACAAAATGATACAAATTTTGTTTGGATACAATGTAGCATGACTGAGTAATTGTCATTCAAATTGTGAGAGCACTGAAAGCTGAAAATTGGTCTGGGCAGGAAGGGTGTATTAATGCCCTGTATTGAAGTGGTTAATATATTACCAATGGTATTTTTTTAATATGCATGAAGGGTAATTAATGTGTATTGTCAGTGCTGCATTAGTTACAAGTGGCAGTTATTTAACCCCTTTGGGCTGCATTAACTGCTGCAGCATGCAGGGGTTAATTAACACTGATGTCACTAATGCAGCACAAAGGGGTTAATTAACTGCCACTTGTAACTAATGCAGCACTGACAATACACATTAACCTCTTCATGCTGCATATTACAAATACCAATGTTAAAAGAATATCAATACACGTGAACTGTTGTTCGAAGTGATAAAAACAGCGCTAGTGACAGGTGATAGCCTGTTCAAAATAAAGACTGAATGAGTGATGGAGTGTAGGTGATCTTTTAAATGGTATTTATGCACCTGAAAGTAGAGACCATTTCAAATGTGGAATAAGAATTGCACCAAAAATTGTGGTTAAATCACCCAAATGGAAAGGGTATCAGCTTACCACTAGTGTTGAGCAGAATATGCCATATTCGATTTCGCGATATATCTCGAATATATATTCGAATATTCGAGATATATTCGCTAAATTCGAATATTCGTGATATTTTATCGAAATTAAATGATTGCGATTTTTCGCTATTGCGAATGCGAAAATAATTGCGATTTTTTGATAACTGCGGTAGGAGCACTCTGATTGGCTCAGAATATTTGTGATATTTTATCGAAATATCGCAACATGCGAATGCGATATTTATTGCGCAATTTCGAGAAATGCTGGAGGAGCGCTCTGATTGGCTCAGAATATTCGTGATATTTTATCGAAATATCGCAACATGCGAATGCGATATTTATTGCGCAATTTCGAGAAATGCTGGAGGAGCGCTCTGATTGGCTCAGAATATTCGTGATATTTTATCGAAATATCGCAACATGCGAATGCGATATTTATTGCGCAATTTCGACAAATGCTGTAGGAGCACTCTGATTGGCTCAGAATATTCGTGATATTTTACAATACAAAATAATTGCGAATATTCGGCAAATGCGGAAGGAGCACTCTGATTGGCTCAGAATATTCTTGATATTTTACAATACAAAATAATTGCGAATATTCGGCAAATGCAGAAGGAGCACTCTGATTGGCTCAGAATATTCTTGATATTTTACAATACAAAATAATTGCGAATATTCGGCAAATGCGGAAGGAGCACTCTGATTGGCTCAGAATATTCGTGATATTTTACAATACAAAATAAAAAGTGTTTTACATTGGTGGTGATTCTTTACTCTATCCATCTGTCACAGCCATTTGTCAATCAAACACCTTGAAGATTGAACACGTTCATGCTGCATGCTTTGGACTTTTTTTCACTTCACATATCAAAGACATTTTTATGAAAGATTATTTTTCTATTATTGGGACTATATTTCTTTATATATTTGTTTCACTGTGTATTTCACAAGTTATTTGCGCTTGCTTATTTTATAATTTGCCCACATGTCTTGTCACTAGACATATTTTTTATTCTTGTAGAGCGACTCCATTTTCTGTCTTGTATTAATTTATGTTGTATAACATTTTTGAGTTGCTGCTGTATTCTCCCCTTTTTTAAGGTATGCGCAATTTTTTCCTTCTTACAAAAAATAATAATATCAAACATACAAATATTCATAACAGAAACATACACAAAGCCCCCCCCTTTTGCATCAGAGACAATCAGAGTTCTCCTACCACAGTTATCGAAAATTCGCAATCATTTTCGCATTCGCAATAGCGAAAAATCGCAATTTTTTTTTTTTCAATTTGGCAACATAAAAGGATCGCCTCAGCTTAGCTACTCGGCCCAGGGTCTCTAATCATACCAGCAATGCTTTTAGACGTCGATAGGATGTGATCTGTTTTAAAAATCAAATTGAAAAAATGCGAATATTCGGAATTGCGAATATTCACCGCGAAATTCAAAATATATCGCGCGATTTCTCGAATATGCTATATTCGAGTCGAATATTCGCAATGCGAATATTCGTGAGCAACACTACTTACCACTGCAAATCAATAAGTGATTTGCATACAAACCATCAAGTCATACAGATGCTGCACGGGCAGGATGGCTCAAATGGAGGTACATGTAAAGTAAAGAAACACATAGATCATAGTGCAAAAAAAACTTTAACATTGGCTCTAATGAGGTGTGGAATAGCTCCACTAGTTAATGCCCGTACAGTAAGATAAATAAAC
Source organism: Rana temporaria (assembly GCF_905171775.1). Classification (NCBI taxonomy): domain Eukaryota; kingdom Metazoa; phylum Chordata; class Amphibia; order Anura; family Ranidae; genus Rana; species Rana temporaria. Next base: position 415,278,255 of record NC_053491.1, on the reverse strand, counting down.
CGTGCACAAAAAAGTAGTGATTTCACCGGTCTGCTCGTATCCACAGGGATCCGCGTGTGCTGCGGGTGCGATCTGATGGTTTCCTCGCTGTGGTTTGTTGTTGGAGCGCGGTGGAACGCACTGTAGATTTCCTTGTAGCGTCCGTCTGTAGCCACGCTCTGACGCGTTTCGTCACTTCCGACTTCGACTGAGGGCGTGGCTACATGACGCTGTCATTGTCTCTTTATACCGCAGCATTCACAGCTATTGGTTGTGTCCCTTTCCGCCCATCGGATATGATTGGTGCTGTTCAATCCGGACATTAAGGTGGACATCAGCCGGGATGCATACTTGGTTTTAAAAGAGGAAAAAAATGACGAAAATCTAAAACTGCAATTTTTAATAAAAAATGAATGAAACTAATCACCTAATACTCGTTCTATAGCAAACTGTATGCCATTGGTAAATGACATAACCGAGTGAAGGTGTATTCGCAAAAAAAATTGTATATTTATATATATATATAAAAAAGGGGGACAGGTGAAAAAAAAGGAGAAACAAATGATTAATACTAGTGACAAGCAAAATCCAAATGGGAATAAAGTTTGAATACAGATTAAATAATGTTTCCTGTATTGCGGTACAGCATATTAATTTACAATAGTGGGAGTGTCTGTACATTTTCTTTTTCGCTGGGATGTATTCAATCACGCATGGGGATGGGAGTGTCCACCAGATAGCCATTGCCATGATTGTAAATAGACAGCAAAGTAGTGCCTCCTAAAATATATAAAGTTAATTTATATACTTTATTATTTCTTTTTTGTATATTGTTAATCCCTGCTAGATGCGTTTTTTATTATTAATCTCTGCTAAATGCATTTTTTTGTTTTTAGATGTGCAAACGACAGGGTAGTAAACGGCTCGTTACATTCGTTCCTATATCATAGTGATAGACAGCAAAGATGCACGTGAGATGTGCGTTTCTTTAATAGACTCGAATAGCTCGTTTAAAGGGCATATTTATCAGAGATGCAGCTAGATGAAGTTTTTACTTCGAAGCGAATAGTGTGTACTCAAAGTGGCATTTTTATCTCTATAGTGAACCTTGACTTATTAGTCAAATTAATATATACACAATAAAACATTATAAAAATGCATATATATATAAAAAAAGTTCTAAAAAGACTCGCTTAAAACTGTATGGAACAACTCCTGTCACTGAGATGTGTATAAAACGTATAAAAAATATATAAATATTATAAACATATAAAACAATTTATATAAATATATAAATATATATAAGGACTAAAAAAGAGTATACGTATAAAAAGAATAAATGGAGGATTTCAGAGGAATTTCGGTAAAGCACAATCAGGGATCTATATGATTTGTGCTAAACCCAAGAGTGTATGACCTTGGGATAGGTAATACTTCACAATTAATGTACCAACTGTAAATTGGTTGCATAGGAAAAGTGTAGACAGTCTTGAGATTAGATTAGTTGGTATGTAATACTATGGAAACAATACCTGTGGATATATTCACAAGGAGCGTGGATAAATGAGAGAGACTGCTTGGAACAGTATATGGTTAAAATATTAGGTTATGAATCCATAAAAACTATATTAGGACACTAATTGAATATATATAAATAAATAGGTAAATAAATAGATATATAAATATGTCTGTGTTGGACTGCAACCAATGGTGCCATAGTACCTAAGATGTTTGATCCAAACCGGATGGTGTGAATGGGGGGCAAACATAAAAAAGGAGAATATCAATATACAAGGTACAAAAGTACAGCTGTGGGTCACTAAAGGACTTGTACAAGAGTATCCATGTAGATTGGAGAATGGAATATAGCAGAGTGGCCATGTTGTGGATGTACCAGTATGGAGGTAATATGTCTGGAGGATATGCAGTTTACTCTTATTCATATATTAGTAATCACTGATGAAGCAATTGATATCCAGATCAATATTCAGCCCCTTCGGTGCCAAAGTACTCGCCATATAAATCCACTCCGTTTCACGCTTTGATAGTTCTCTCACGTGATTGCAACCCCTCCAGGACGGTTCCACATGGTCAATTGCCCAAAACAAATACCATTGGTAATTTACCACTTGCAAACCCATCGCAGTACATATACTGTGACGGGGTGGCAGCTACAAGCACCGCGACGTACCCATCACTGCCTGTTTCAGCCTAGGGTCACACTGTAGCAGACATCACATGTGATTCGCACCCACACTGCTGATCACATGCGATGTCTGTGCAATGCGAGTTCAGATATACAGTTGTATGGCTGAACTCGCATTGGATTTGCACAAAAAAGATGCAGGGACTTTTTTTCCCCGCACTAGAATCAGATTGCATGTTCGTGTGTTCTCACCCATGCGATCCGATTCCTGACCGAATCCACAGTTTGCACTGCAATCTGCAAACCGATCTGGGGGGTGTCATTAACATTGTATTGACACCCGCAGAGGGCAGCGTGAACTGCCTGCAGGGGAGATGCGGGAACCGGCGCTGGAATTGCACTGGTTCTCACATTGCTACAGTGTGAACCTAGGCTTATGCCGCGTACACACCATCACTTTATGTGATAAAAAAAACTAAGTTTTTAAAAACGTCACTTTAAATGACCGTGTGTGAGGGAAAACGTTGTTTTATGTCTTGTGAAAAACGACAAAAAAAATTGAAGCATGCTTCAATTTTATGTGTCGTTTTTCAAAACGTCGTTTTTTACTTCACAGAAATTGACCGTGTGTAACAAAAAACTACGTTTAAAACAACGTTTTTACACCTGCGCACAGCCGGCACTGCTCTGCAGGTTCTCCAATCAGTGGTACCAACACCTAAACCCCAGTCATGTAATACTCTCCAGAGTTCTCGGATCACTATGCAATACTCTGCAGGATTTTCTAATCTGTTTGTAATATTCTGCAGTGTTCTCTGATCAGTTATGTCAGCCCCTAAAAAAGTTATCCAAGCAATACCCTGCAGAGTTCCCTCATACCAGCTCCCTAGGATCAATCATGTGCAATGCTCAACGGAGTTCTCTGATCACTCATGGCAGCCCATACAGAAAGTTTTGTGTGCAATACTCTTAGAGTTCTCTAATCAGTCATAATAGTCCTTACCAGCCTACTAACAGATTTCCCTGATCAGCCATGCATAGCAAATCCTGTTCAATGTTCTCTAATCACTCATAGCAGCCCATATGTGAAATTTTCTGTGCAATACTCTGCAGATTTCACTAATCAGTGATATCAGCCCCCCAAAGCCTGTCTTGTGCAATACTCTGCACAGTTGCCTGATAATGGATAGCAGCCCATATGGGAAGTTTGCTGTGCAATACTCTGGGGTGCCGCTACTGCCGCCGAACTGCTAATGTTGAAAAAAGTTAAGAAGTTAATAAGGTTGATCACCAGGGGGATTTTATTATTCCAATGGGGAGAAGGCATGGCGAGCTTCAGCTTACCTGTTGAAGATCATCTCAGGCGGTGCGTTCCACGGAGCTGCCGAGTGCTGACGTCACTTCCTGCACTTTGAGTGACTTTGGAACTAGAACAGAAAGCACTGCAAATGTCCTAGGGCGGTGGAAAAAAGTCAATGCAGTGTGCACCCGCCCGGCCATAATACAGTCCATCGCGCTGGAAGTGCGATCGACTGCGCCACAGAGTGAGTTTTTGGCTGCAAATGAATCGCCTTGTCTGCAATCTCGTGATTGCACAGATGTGCCGCTTCCCATATTTCACTGCGCCCGGTGCTCGGACACAGTGCACATAAGGACCTTTTTTTCAATTATTTTTTCTTTAAAGGGACATGTTTAAATAATACTTTTTTTTTTTGACTGCCTGGGGGGGCAGCGCTCTGGCGCCCCCTATGGATGGGCCGTCACTGGAAATAATGTTTAGAACATGATATAATTGCCTAAATTGTACTAAATATGCGGTATATTATTTAAAGATAATCTGCTTTTAAACTGTGTGAAAAAAGTGATTTCTACACTGAAATATCTTTAAAAGTCTGAGAAGTGAAAAATTCCCAGTTTTTGGACAACTAAGTGCCAACACAACTGAGCATGCTTAGACCTGTATATGGCTAAAATTTTAACTCAAGTGTCTTTTTTTTTTAACAAGAGTTATAGTTAATTCCGAAATGAGAGCTAATTAGAGAGCAAGTGAAAGTGAAAATCTGAGCTATTATAGTCCAATGCAAGTTTTAGCCATTGATTCTAATGGTACAATTGTAATTTTCACAAATAAATCCTTTTAATGTTAAGATGAAATGTTTCTTTCTCTGAAATAAATTTTCCTTTGCAACATTGTTGCTTCTAATTAAAATATTTTGTTTTTATGAATGCTAGAATGTGGAATGTTTTGGTAAAATATTTTTTTTTCTGTCACTTTTAGGCCCCATGCACATGAGACGCTGTTAAACGCTGTTAAACACGAAAAAAACAGAACACATTCAATGTTCTCCTATGTGTCCATGCACACAGTCTCATTTATTGCCGTTTTTTAGGCAGTTGCGTTTAACCTAGTTTTTACACAAGCAAAAAAATGGGTTCAGATGCAAAAGTTTTCCCACGTATCAGACGCAAAACGCGGTATTGGCGTTTTGCCGCAATTTCGTTTATAGGCGTTTTTTAAAGGTGACCTATTTTTTTACAAATCTCAAAAATGATGGCAAATGATGAAAAAACATTACATTTTTTATAAAAAACTAATTGCTTGCATTGCATTGTGGACAATCCACAACTTGTAAAAAATGGTAGTAACAAATGGCCTATTATGAACCACCCCCACTGCGCTCAACTGGAGATAGATAAATGGATAATGGTGATGTAAAGCTGCTGCTATTAACGAAAATATAAATGTGACAAATGATCCCTATAATGACACCTAAATGTGTGGTGCAACAATATGAGTGAACAAAGCAGCGCCTGTGAAGAAATCGTATTCACCGCAACAGTTTGCCTCACACTCTCGTGTTTTGGCAAAATGAGTAAAATAGGATCCCTAGGATCAAACAGGTAGGTATCCGATTCCAGGCAGTGCGTTTCAGGGAGGTTTTCACATGGATAAAGGAAAAAAAGTGCACAATAGTGTGATATAGTAAAAACACCTTTAATAACACAACTCTTGCAAATCCTCCAAAATAACCACTCACACACAAACTTGAAAATCAGGCAGTGAACAAATCGACAACTTGTGGCAGGTGACTTGAAAAGTGGACAATTCACAACTTGTGGCAAGTGGACAATCCACAACTTGTGGCAAGTGTTGTGGCAAGTGGACACTCCACAACTTGTGGCAGGTGACGTGGCCAAAGTGACGTGGCCAGGTGACAGGGCAAGTGGACAATCCACAACTTGTGGCAGGTGACATGGCCAGGTGAAGTGGCAGGTGACGTGGCAAGGTGACGTGCCAGGTGATGTGGCCAGTGGACAATCCACAACTTGTGGCAGGTGACGTGGCCAGGTGACTGGCAGGTGACGTGGAAAGTAGACAATCCACAACTTGTTGCAGGTGACATGGCAAGTGATGTGGCCAGTGAACAATCCACAACTTGTGGCAGGTGATGTGGCCAGTGGACAATCCACAACTTGTGGCCAGGTGACATGCCAGGTGATGTGAACAGGTGGCGTGGCAGGTGACACAGCCAGGTGACATGGCCAGGTGATGTGGCCAGTGGACAATCCACAACTTGTGGCAGGTGACGTGGCCAGGTGATGTGGCCAGTGGACAATCCACAACTTGTGGCAGGTGACGTGGCCAGGTGATTTGGCAAGTGAACAATTCACAACTTGTGGCAGGTGACATGGCCAGGTGATGTGGCAAGTGGACAATTCACAACTTGTGGCAGGTGACCTGTCAGGTGACGTGGCAAGTGGACAATCCACAACCTGTAGCAGGTGACGTGGCCAGTGGACAATCCACAACTTGTGGCAGGTGACGTGGTCAGGTGACATGGCAAGTGGACAATTCACAACTTGTGGCAGGTGACGTGGTCAGGTGACGTGGCAAGTGGACAATCCACAACCTGTAGCAGGTGATGTGGCAAGTGGACAATCCACAACTTGTGGCAGGTGACATGGTCAGGTGACATGGCAAGTGGACAATCCACAACTTGTGGCAGGTGATGTGGCCAGTTGATGTGGCAGGTGACGTGGCCAGTGGACAATCCACAACTTGTGGCCAGGTGACGTGGCAGGTCATGTGGCCAGGTGACGTGGCAAGTGACGTGGCAAGTGGACAATCCACAACTTGTGGCAAGCGAACAATCCACAACTTGTGGTAGGTGACATGGCAGGTGACATGGCCAGTGGACAATTCACAACTTGTGGCAGGTGACGTGGCCAGGTAACATGGCAAGTGGACAATTCACAACTTGTGGCAGGTGACATGGCAGGTGACGTGGCCAGTGGACAATCCACAACTTGTGGCAGGTAGCGTGGCCAGGTGATGTGACAAGTGGACAATTCACAACTTGAGGCAGGTGACGTGGCAAGTGGACAATCTGCAGATTGTGGCAGGTGATGTGGAAAGTGGCACGCTAAATACAAGTACACTGCTGCTCTCTCAGCTGCTACTCACTCTGGTCTCACAAAATGGCTGAAATGGTTAAATAATACTGCTTTTGAGCTTAGGGAGGGTCTTATGTTTCTTAACTAAACGCTTATAAACGCAAACGCGGTAAAACGCCGCTAAAATCGCAGCAAAATGGGCCTTTAGCCTTGTGTTCAGCAGAGTTTGCACTGGTGTCCCGTGTGCATGGGGCCTTACTTGTTGCTCTCCATCTCACACCAATCTTTACCCAAACTGACACAGATGTCATTACAAAACACAAACAATACCAGTGCTGATGCAAAATTTAACCACTTCCTCACTGGGCACTTAAAACCCCTTCCTGCCCAGACCAATTTTCAGCTTTCAGCACTGACACATTTTGAATGACAATTGCGCGGTCATACAACACTATACCCAAATTATATTTTTCAATTTTATTTCCACAAATAGAGCTTTCTTTTGGTGGTATTTGATCATCTCTATGGTTTTTATTTTTTGCGCTTTAAACAAAAAAAGACTGAAAATTTTGAAAAAAACACAATGGGCCAGATTCACAAAGAGTTACGCCGGTGTATCAGTAGATACGCCGATGTAACTCGGAATCTATGCCCGTCGTATGTTTAAGTGTATGCTCAAACTGAGATACACTTAAACCTGCCTAAGATACGACGGCCTGCGCCGTCGTAGCTTAGGGTGCTATATTTACGCTGGCCGCTAGGTGGCGCTTCCATTGAGTTTGGCGTAGAATTTGCAAATAAGTAGATACGCCGATTCACGAACGTACGATTGCCCGTCGCAGTAAAGATACGCCGTTTACGTAAGAGGTATGCCGGCATAAAGATAAACATGCCCCCTAGGTGGCGTATCCAATGTTAAGTATGGCTGTCGTTCCCGCGTCGCAATTTGAAAATTTTACGTTGTTTGCGTAACTCGTCCGTGAATGGGGCTGGACGTCAATTACGTTCACGTTGAAGCCAATGACATCCTTGCGACATCATTTAGAGCAATGCACGCCGGGAAATTTTAGGGAATGCGCATGCGCAGTTTGTTCGGCGCGGGGACGCACATCATTTAAATGATACACGCCCCCTACCCGCCGAATTTGAATTCCGCCGGGTGATTTACGCTACGCCACCGCAACTTTACAGGCAAGTGCTTTGTGAATAAAGCACTTGCCTGAAAAACTTGCGGCAGCGTAACGTAAATGAGATACGTTACGCCAGCAGAAAGATCCGCTGATCTTTCTGAATCTGGCCCTATATTTTTTTACTTTTTGTTATAATAATATCCAATTTTTTTTTTTAAAAAACTATTTTTCTCAGTTTAGGCCGATACGTATTCTTCTACATATTTTTGGTAAAAAAAAATCGCAATAAGCGTATATTGATTTGTTTGCGCAAAAGTTATAGTGCCTACAAAATAGGGGATAGATTTATGATTTTTTTTTTTTTTTACTAGTAATGGCGGCAATCTGCAATTTTTGTCAGGCCTGCAATATTGCGGCGGACATATCGGACACTTTTGACACTATTTTGGGACCATGCACATTTATACAGAGAACAGTGCTATAAATATGCACTGATTACTGTATAAATGTGACTGGGAGTGATTCTAACTGTGGGGGAGGGGACTGACTGGGGGAGGTGACCGATCTGTGTCCCTATGTACAAGGGACACAGCATCGGTCTCCTCTCTCCCTTTACACACAGAGCTCCACGTCCTTGCTCTGTCACTGCCGATCGCAGGTACCTAGCGGACATCGCGGCCGACAGGCACACACATCGGCATCACGTGACACAGTTTTTCCCCTCGGCGGGGAATGTAAGGTTGAGTTCCATCGCGTTGGGCAGTCACAAATAAGACGTCTGACGGGCAGGTTGTGTCACAGCTGAATGTCAGCAAGGCGAGCCATGGCCGTGTAAGATCTTCTGAAAAGGGCCGAGATTTTCCTGGCCTGCCGCAAGATGTCCTGGACCCAGGGCCGGTGCCAGGGCACACACGCACACACGCACACACACACACACCATACAGTACATTATATCTGTTAAGCTTTAATGGTTATGATGCTTAGTGATCGTTTAACTTATTTATCTTTCTCCTATCACCTTCCAGGACGGCACACCTAAAGATGAGAGCTCCTCCATGCAGGAAACACAATCAATTGACAGCTTGTTATAAGTAGAGTTGAGAGAACCCGAACTGTGAAGTTCGGGTTCGGTACGGAATTTGGGTTATTCCCAAACCCGGACCCGAACCCGAATAATTGCTGAAAGTTCGGGTTCGGAGTTTGGGGGGAAAAAAATGCACGGAGGTCCCCACAAATTCAATAACCAGATTCAATTTTTATTAAACCAAATAAAAATCCAGCGGTGAAAATAGATGATCGATGCTGCTCGCTGCTCCATCGTTGTCTCTATCCAGCGTCGGGTGATCTCTCCAGCGACGGGTGATGTCTCCAGCGATTGGTCTAGCGATGAGAACATCCATCCATTCAGAGCGCAGCTCAGCGAATGACGCTCCAATGCTTTGACGTTTCTTTTATAGGGGAGGCGGGCCACACGTCACGTGACCCCGTACCCCTCTGATGCACACTCTGCTACGTCACTGGGACAGCCCTTGCGTCAGAGCGGGACGGGGTCACGTGACGCGTGGCCCGCCTCCCCTATAAAGGAAACGCCAAAGCATCGGCGCATCATTCGCTGAGCTGTGCTCTGAATGGATGGATGTTCTCATCGCTGGACCCGTCGCTGGAGACATCACCCGTCGCTGGAGACATCACCCGTCGCTGGAGAGATCACCCGACGCTGGATAGAGACAAGGATGGAGCAGCATCGATCGTCTATTTTCACCGCTGGATTTTTATTTGGTTTAATTAATAAAGTAATTTGTTCTATGGTGTGTGTGTTTTTTTTTCCTGAAAACTACTATTTACACTTCCTTCGTGAAATGGTAGGGGTACAGTGTACCCCATTACCATTTCACACAGGGGGGGGGCCAGGATCTGGGGGTCCCCTTTGTTAAAGGGGTCTTCCAGATTCTGATAAGCCCCCTGCCCGCATACCCCCACAACCACCGGGCAAGGGTTGTGGGGATGAGACCCTTGTCCCCATCAACACACCCTCCCAATGTTGAAGGCATGTGGCCTGGTGCGGTTCAGGAGAGGGGGGGGGCCGCACTCTGTCCCCCCCTCTTTTCTACGGTCGGCCAGGTCAACGTGCTCGGATAAGGGGTCTGGTGTGGATTTTAGGGGGAACTCCACGCCATTTTTTTTTATTTGGGGTGGAGTCCCCCTTAAAATCCACACCAGACCTGAAGGGTCTGGTTATGGATATTTAGGGGGAACCCTACGTCATTTTTTTAAAAATTGACGGTGGGGTTCCCCTTAATATCCATACCAGACCTAAAGGGTCTGGTTATTGAATTTGGAGGGACCTCTGCGCATTTTTTTTTTACTAAAAGTCCATGTCCCATTGACTTCGATGGGGTTCGGGTGTCCGCTCAACTCTAGTTATAAGTCCCCACCCTTCCCCTTGATCCCCAGTATTGATTGTGTTTCTCCCGAACACAGCGACATGGTTGTTTTGTTTTAAACCTAAAGAGGGTCGAAAGGTACCCCTGTTGAGACAGGTTTTAGGGAGGCCGGGGAGGGCTGAACTAACCTGCAGGCTTGGTCCATCTCACAGGTCGCCCCAGGCGTGCAACAGCGCTCTGAGCTGCAGGGAAGGCGAGCCATCGCTGTGGTGCAAAAGAAACGCCGCCATTGAGCTGCTCTCTTCTTCCCGGGGGTTGCTTCCTATTGGTAGCACTGCGCTCCAAGCCTCTCTCTGAGAGAAACAGGAACTGCATCACAGGAAGTGGGCGGTTCCCCACAGCGCAACCTGGAAGTGTCTGAACGGCAGCGTGGAGAGCAGCGTGGAGTGGTCGGCTTGCGGATAGCCCCTCCAGAGGTACCGACAGCCAGGACCCAGTCAACTTCCTCATGGAAGAGGATGGGAAGACAAATGCGACTGCAGGCAGATCCAGGTTGGGAGTCGGTGAGTACAAAACCCCCTTGGAAAGGGAGGAAAAAGGGAGTGAGAGTTTCTGACTTTCAGGGAACAGCCAGAACAGGAATCTGGATTCCATCTCGCTTTACCCCTTTTTCCCTCCCCAGTACAAACCAGCAGTCGCAGGGGAGGACGGAGTAATACTATGTTTTATGTCTCATGTCTTACAGAATCCCCCAGCGGAACCCAGGAGGCCTCAGTTCAGTCTCCTGCCGCAACAGGGCATAGTTTCTCCAAGAAATGTGGGAACTGTAAGGATAAACTCCCTAAGTCCCACTCAAAACCCTTTTGCTATAAATGCATAAATAATTTAGCAGGGAAAGAGGCTGCTGCAATGATGAAAAGTTTTCTTGCATCCATGCAGATGGAAATGCTAGCAACTGTTAAAGCTTTTCGTGAAGCAGCTGGGCAGTCAGTACAGAATCCTGACACAGAGGAACTCGCCCATAGGGAAGGCACATCCTCTCAAAGTTTATTTTCGGGGGGACCCAGTGCCCTTTTCCCACCTTCACAAATGCTCCCTCTAGGTCAGGCAGAGGAAGAGGAAAGTGACAAAGCAAGCCAGGTCAGATCAAGACACAGCTCAGAGGGAGAGGCAGATAGAGACTTCCTTAGCCAGCCCCAGGAGGACATGAGACTAAGGAGACACCTCTGTGCTGTGGAAGATCTTGACAGTCTCCTCCAGGCAATTTACGCCACAGAGGAGATCCCAGAAACCCCTAAGGCAACCTCAGCACAGGATAAAGTTTATAGGGGGTTGAGCAACACTCAATTTAGGGTATTTCCTCTCCACCAATCCCTTAAGGAGCTAGTCCTACAGGAATGGAGAGAACCTGAAAGGAGAATTATCAGACAAAAAACTTGGAAAAGAAGATATCCCTTTCACCAGTCGGATGAGGAGACCTTTTTTAAGCTCCCTAGACTTGATGCGGCCTTGTCGCAAGTCACCAAGTTGTCTGACCTCTCCTTTGAGGACGCTGGCAATATCAAGGACTTGATGGACCACAGAGCAGAATCCCTCCTTAGAAAGGCTTGGGAAGCTAATACAGCAGCCATGGGTCCAGCCTTGGCAGCAGCCTGTGTAGCCAGGAACACAGATACATGGGTGGAGACGCTTACCGGGCACATGTCCCAGAATACTGATTCAGAGGAGGTTATCGAGTCCCTAACAGTGATAGGGAATGCTGTTGCCTATTTGGCGGATGCAGCAGTCCGCAAGGGCTTCAGCTAAAACAGCAGCCTTAATCAATTCAGCAAGAAGAGCTGTTTGGATTAAGGCCTGGGAAGATGTAACATCTAAAGGTAAACTCGGTGGCCTTCCCTCTCAGGGTTCACTATTGTTTGGCAAGGGCCCTGATGATGTCCTTTCTAGGTCATCAGAGAAAGGTAAAAAATTTCCAGTTAAACCAAAAAAAGAGGGTTTCAGGAAAACTTTTTGAGGCCCCCCTGGGCAAGCAAAGCAGAGAACCAAAGAAGAACCCAACAAACGTTGGGGTTACGGTAAGGGGAATAAAAAGAACAACTTACTTTTCCCTCTCCCAAAACTGGCAACAAACAATCCAAGTGACGCCAAGGTCAGAGTGGGGGGATGGCTGTCCCAATTTGTACCTCAATGGGAAAAGATTTCAAACAGCTCTAACATTTGCCAAACTATACGAGAAGGTTATCGTCTAGAATTTCTGGCAACACCCCCCTCTATGATCACTCTTACACATCCTTCCAGGGATGCCCTAAAAAGGTATCCAGGAATTGGCCGAACAACAAGTAGTGGTACCAGTACCGAAAGATCAACATCCAGCCCAAGGATCTTCACAAAGATCCTAGCGGAGGCAGTGGCCTTTCTGCACCTTCAGGGTATATCCCTCATACCTTACCTGGACGATCTACTGATCTCCGGACAGTCAGCCTCCCAGGTCATGTTGAATACCAACAAAGCAGTATCAGTCCTAAAAAGTTTGGGTTAGATAATCAATACAGAGAAATCCTCCCTCAAGCCAGAACAGGTCAAGACCTTTCTGGGTTACATAGTGGAAACCAAGGCAGCAGAGGCTCTTCTTGCCAGAAGACAAGGTGGCAAAATTAGCCTCAGCGGCAGGGGATCTGATAAAAGCCCCCAGGCTCTCCAGAAGGAATATTCTAAGAACCCTAGGCCTTATGTCAGCAAGTATACCAGCAGTAGTCTGGGCACAACTTAATTCCAGGACACTTCATTTCTTCTTCCTGTCCTCCAAAAAGAAGGAATCCCTGGATCAGGTCCTGTCATCCCTGGAGTGGTGGACAATTCGCCAAAACCTAAAAGAGGGTCGACCATGGGCTCAGTGGAACCCGGTAAAGGTTACCACGGATGCCAGTTAATGGGGGTGGGGTGCCCACCTGGGAAAGAAAAAAGCCCAAGGGCAATGGAACAGCTCACTAGCTCGCAGGTCATCCAATTACAGGGAGCTCAGAGCGGTAGGGGAAGCCCTAAAAGCTTTCCAGGAAGACATCAAGGGCAAAGAAGTTCAAGTAAGCTCCGACAACGCCACAGTCGTAGCCTATCTGGGTCACCAGGGAGGTACCAGGTCCAGTCCCCTACTAGAACTATCCAAGGAAATCCTGGACTGGGCAGAAGGGGAAAGTTCTCTCCATGTCTGCCATACATATAAAGGGGACAAGCAATACAGAGGCAGACTTCCTCAGTCGTCAGCTGATAAGACAGGGGGAATGGGAACTAAACCCCGAGGTGTTTCAAATCCTGGTACAGCACTTCGGAAATCTGGAAATAGACCGGCAAAACAGAAAAGTAAAGAGATATTTCTTGATTTCCCAAGAACTAGAGTCAGAAGGTCTAGATGCATTGACTCAGACCTGGCATTACAGGCTGGCATATGCCTTCCCCGCCCATGGCCTTGATTCCGCGGGTCCTTCAGAAACTCAGCAGGTCACCTGGCCAGATCCATCTGATATCTCCATGGTGGCCAAGGAGAGCTTGGTTTGCAAGTCTTATGCCGCATACAGACGGTCGTTTTTTTGTGATAAAAAAACAACGTTTTGAATCATGAAATAAAACGACGTTTTTGAAACTTCATTTTCAAAAACGACGTTGCCTACACACCAACATTTTTTAAAATGCTCTAGCAAAGCGCGGTTATGTTCAGCACGTACGACGCCACTCCTTTCCATTGAAGCTAGCTTCATAACTTGCTTCTGAGCATGTGCGGGTTTAAAAACGTCGTTTTGAAACGTCGTTTTGCCCACACACTATCATTTTCATTGACACAAAAAACAACGTTTTGAGCATTTTCTAAATTTTTTTTTTGTCAATTTTCAGAAGACATAAAACGACGTTTTCCCCACACACGGTCATTTTAAATGACGTTTTCAAAAACGTCGTTTTTTTTCATCACAAAAAACGACCGTCTGTACGCTGCATAAGATCCATGGCTGTAGCGGAACCACTGAAGCTCCCGAACAGGGTAGATCTCCTCAGGCAGGGGCCAGTACTTGACCCAAGGCCGGAATTTTTCCAGCTGGCGGCCTGGTTAGTGAGCGCCAGATCCTGAAACGTAAAGGCTGCTCAGAAAAGGTGATAAGTACCCTTATTTTGAGTAGAAAACCAGTGACTAGGAAGATTTATTCAAAAATTTTGAAGACTTCTATTCCTGGGGTAAAGAAAGACAGGATACTTCAACGTCTATTCCGGTTATCCTAGACTTCCTCCAGGACGGAGTTGACTTGGGGTTGAAATTCAGTACCCTTCGGGTCCAGATAGCAGCCCTCTCAGTCTATCTCGATCGAAGATTGGCAAAAGAGGACCTTATTAAGCGTTTTCTGTTAGCAAGAGAAAGAGTTTCTCCAGTCCTTAAAGGTAGTTGTCCGCCTTGGGACTTAACTAGGGTGTTGGAGGCATTATCTATACACCCATTCGAACCCATAGAAGAGGTTCCCCTTAAAGTCCTAACTTTACAGTTAGCATTTTTATTAGCCATTACTACAGCCAAGAGGGTAGGGGATCTGCAGGTGCTGTCCATGAAGGAACCCTTCCTGCGGGTACAGCCAGATAGGGTCACTCTCAGAGCAGATGCTCTGTACCTACCAAAAGTGGCATCCTTATTAGAACGAAAAAGAAAAGAAATGTCATTGTCTGGATGTAAGAAGGTGTCTTCTTACTTATCTGGAGAGAACAAAGAGTTTTAGGAGATCCAATCACCTATTAGTTCTGTATGCTGGGCACAGGAAGGGACTGCGGGCATCAAAAGCCTCAGTCTCAAGATGGATAAGAGAAGCTATCTCTGGGGCTTATGTGTGTGCCGGGGTCCCAGCTCCAGCTAATATCAAGGCTCATTCAACCAGATCTTTAGCAACTTCCTGGGCTGAGAATGCAGGGGCCTCCTGGGAACAAATCCGCAGTGCGGCTACCTGGTCCAGTCATCATACATTCCTGAAGCACTATCGTGTGGAAATGTTGTCACAGCAAGACTTGGCTTTTGGTCGAAAGGTCCTACAAGCTGTGGTCCCACCCTGAAGGTAGGCCTGTGGTTACTTGATTATGCTCTCAGGTGTGCCATCCTGGAAGGTGATAGGAGAAAACCTACGTTAGACTTACCAGTAACTGTATTTCTACGAACCTTCCAGGATGGCAGGCCTACTTCCCGCCCTATGTGGAGGGAAAGGTAAGCTAAACACTAGGTGGTAAGTACCTATACGGAACAATGTCCGTTGTGAACCAGTTCGGGATTACTTTAATACATACTGGGGGATCAAGGGGAAGTATGGGGACTTATAACAAGCTGTCAATTGATTGTGTTTCCTGCAGGGAGGAGCCCTCATCTCTCGGGTGTTCCGTCCTGGAAGGTTCGTAGAAATACCGTTACCGGTAAGTCTAACGTAGGTTTTTACAGAGAAAGATAGCAAACAAACTATGTGTGGCTTTGTAAAGTGCATTTTATTAACAGTTGTTCGATAAATGTACTATTGCTGGGATCTGTAGTCCTCTATAGCTGCTGGTATTCTCTATTGCGCTGTATGATTATACTGCGCAATGCAGATTACCACTGACCAGTTATAGAGGAACTACAAATCCCAGCAATAATACATTATACAGCGCAATGGAGAACACCAGCAGCTATAGAGGAACAACAAATCCCAGCAATAATATATTAATCAGCCTGTTCCATTGTGTGTTCCAATGGGCACAAATTTTCAAAAGGCCTCCGAGTTTATATGGCAGTAGTTGGCGGGCTATTAATTCCGACAAGCCAGCAGTCAACCGTTGGGCAAGAGGGTTATCCGGCGTCATCGTTTTTTACGATCGAACATTTGGGCCACGGAAGCCTGCCTTTTTTCAGAAAAACGTGAGGACGGCATGATGAAAGGTGGAGTGGAGGACAATTGTGAGTATAGAGGAGAAGGAGAAGAGGCTCGATGGTGAGAGCCTGGAGTGTGGCTTTGTGGGTTCTGATGGCGTTGCTCCCACTAGGCTCGGTGATGGGAGGCCAGGTGCCTTCTTAAGGCGGTCGTCCCTAGGTGAGTGTTGGGCTTACCTAATACAATACACGATAAGAACCCTTCAGTAACATGAAAATCCAACAGAAAAAAATGTAAATAAAAATAATAATTATAGGTGAACACAATATAAACCCTTCACTGAGTGAAAAGTCCAAAATGTGCTGAAGGTGATGTAGTCCATGCATAAAAACAAATATAAACAATATATATGTATGTTGCTGTGAAGAAAATCCTCAATTGACACAAAACACTCGTGAGAGATGAAACAATCAAATCCGAGGAGAAACTCATAAGAAATGGCCGCTTACCACCAACTTAAAGCTTGTTATTGGGACAGTCTGCCATTAGATGCTCATCTTAAGGTACTCCATACACAGATCGACCGTGGAATCCGGATCCGACTACTGTTAAGATGGCTCCAGCTTCTGCTCTAAAGCCATTTCTCAATAGGTTGGTGTACTCCACGCTGTGATTTCCACATTGCCAGCCTTCACCGATTTGCCTCTATGGTTCGGATACTCACAGCCCATTACCAAGGAAAGGGAAGAATAAAGAACTCAATGGTGCAGTATTTCTTTGTAGTAGAATTTATTGCACAAACTTCACGAAACACTGACAACCATAAAAAACAGATTTGACTTTTCAAACACAGCCGCGGTTCACACCAGCTGACTGAATAACGTGATGACGTCAGAGACTTGTTGCTCCACCCTACGCGTTTCCCCGTATAAGGATTCTACTGGGAACGGAGGCTGAAGTCCTGACCACGTTTAAATACCTTTCTGGTGAACAGGACACCGGAAGTGAGATATCAGTCTACACATAAAGGAGTAACCTTCACTGTAATCCCATATACATAATAAAAAAAAATGCATGAAATCATTGGTAACTACCTAATGCATGCAGCATCATGGCAAAACGGTCTACATTTACCACCCTTACATAACATATTCAAATACATTGTAAAAAAAGGTACACATCCTGCAAAGAACGTACACACATACAGTACAGACCAAAAGTTTGGACACACCTTCTCATTCAAAGAGTTTTCTTTATTTTCATGACTATGAAAATTGTAGATTCACACTGAAGGCATCAAAACTATGAATTAACACATGTGGAATTATACATAACAAAAAAGTGTGAAACAACTGAAAATATATTTCATATTCTAGGTTCTTCAAAGTAGCCACCTTTTGCAGCAGACACACCTCTAGAACTGTCAGGAGACTGTTTGAATCAGGCCTTCATGGTAGAATATCTGCTAGGAAACCACTGCTAAAGAAAGGCAACAAGCAGAAGAGACTTGTTTGGGCTAAAGAACACAAGGAATGGACATTAGACCAGTGGAAATCTGTGCTTTGGTCTGATGAGTCCAAACTTGAGATCTTTGGTTCCAACCCCTGTGTCTTTGTGCGACGCAGAAAAGGTGAACGGATGGACTCTACATGCCTGGTTCCCACCGTGAAGCATGGAGGAGGAGGTGTGATGGTGTGGGGGGGCTTTGCTGGTGACACTGTTGGGGATTTATTCAAAATTGAAGGCATACTGAACCAGCATGGCTACCACAGCATCTTGCAGCGGCATGCTATTCCATCCGGTTTGCGTTTAGTTGGACCATCATTTATTTTTCCACAGGACAATGACCCCAAACACACCTCTAGGCTGTGTAAGGGCTATTTGACCAAGAAGGAGAGTGATGGGGTGCTGCGCCAGGTGACTACCTCTTGAAGCTCATCAAGAGAATGCCAAGAGTGTGCCAAGCAGTAATCAAAGCAAAAGGTGGCTACTTTGAAGAACCTAGAATATGAAATATATTTTCAGTTGTTTCAAAATCCATACCAGACCCTTATACGAGCATGCAGCCTGGCCGGTCAGGAAAGGGGGTGGGGACGAGCGAGCGCCCCCTCCCTCCTGAACCATACCAGTTGCATGCCCTCAACATGGTCCTGCCCCCCCCCCCCCACCCCAAAGCACATTGTCCCCATGTTGATGAGGACAAGCAGGGCTGGTGCAAGGATCTTTGACACCCTAGGCGAATCTTAATTTTGCGCCCCCCGCTGTGCCCCTGACTTCACTTTACTCTGCCCTTGCAACACATGTGACCTATCTGACACATACACTGACCCCCCTTACCTGACACACTGACACCCCTTACCTGACACACTGACACCCCTTAGCTGACACACTGACACCCCTTAGCTGACACACTGACACCCCTTACCTGTAACATACACTGACCCCCCCTTACCTGACACACTGACCCCCCCTTACCTGACACACTGACACCCCTTACCTGACACACTGACACCCCTTACCTGACACACTGACACCCCTTACCTGTCACATACACTGACACCCCTTACCTGACACACTGGCACCCCTTACCTGACACAGACACCCCTTACCTGACACAGACACCCCTTACTTGACACATACACTGACACCCCTTACTTGACACACACACCGACACCCCTTACTTGACACACTGACACACTGACACCCCTTACCTGACACACTGACACCCCTTGACACATACACTGACACCCCTTACTTGACACACCCACTGACACCCCTTACTTGACACACACACTGACACCCCTTACCTGACACACTGACACCCCTTACCTGACACACTGACACCCCCTACCTGACACACTGACACCCCTTACCTGACACTGACACCCCTTACTTGACACATACACTGACACCCCTTACCTGACATACTGACACCCTTTATCTGACACATACACTGACACCCCTTACTTGACACATACACTGACACCCCTTACTTGACACATACACTGACACCCCTTACCTGACACACTGAAACCCCTTACCTGACACACTGACACCCCTTACCTGACACATACACTGACACCCCTTACCTGACACATACACTGACACCCCTTACCTGACACACTGACATCCCTTACCAGACACACTGACCCCCCCTTACCTGACACATACACTGACCCCCCTTACCTGACACACTGACAACCCTTACCTGACATACACTGACACCCCTTACCTGACACATACACTGACCCCCCTTACCTGACACACTGACACCCCTTACCTGACACATACACTGACACACTGACACCCCTTACCTGACACACTGACCCCCCCTTACCTGACAAACTGACACCCCTTACCTGACACATACACTGACACCCCTAACCTGACACACTGACCCCCCACCTGACACATACACTGACCCCTCCCTTACCTGACACATACACTGACCCCCCCTTACCTGACACATACACTGACCCCCCCCCACCTGACACATACACTGACCCCCCTTACCTCACACATACACTGACCCCCCCCTCCCTGACATACACTGACCCCCCCACCTGACACATACACTGACCCCCCCACCTGACACATACGCTGACCCCCCCCACCTGACACATACACTGCCCCCCCCCCCCACCTGACACATACACTGACCCTCCCACCACCTGACACATACACTGACCCCCCCACCTGACCCATACTGTTACACTGGCCCACCTGACTCTCACACACACCACCCCCACTCCACATACAGCTTAATGTAGTTCGGATAGGATCCGTCCTCTTCCTTTACCCCGGCTGTTTGTGGCTTCAGACATTGACCATCTTCAGGGCTCTGCTCAGGGGCCAGGCTAGCGCCATCCACCCGCTCCACGTTGTCCCCACCGAGACCAAGCCAGCGCCATCTACCCGCCGGGGCCAGGCCAGCGCCATTCACCCGATCCACGGAGGTCAGCTGTTCCTCTCAATGCTCCCATCTCCATTGAGCCCCACCCCTCCGCTGCACACACAGCGCTGCACCAGAGGGACAGGCTAGAGCAAAGGAGTCCCGGAGCAGCGCTGTGTGATACACCTGTTCAAACTTTGAAGAACCTAGAATATGAAATATATTTTCAGTTGTTTCAAAATCCATACCAGACCCTTATACGAGCATGCAGCCTGGCCGGTCAGGAAAGGGGGTGGGGACGAGCGAGCGCCCCCTCCCTCCTGAACCATACCAGTTGCATGCCCTCAACATGGTCCTGCGCCCCCCCCCACCCCAAAGCACATTGTCCCCATGTTGATGAGGACAAGCAGGGCTGGTGCAAGGATCTTTGACACCCTAGGCGAATCTTAATTTTGCGCCCCCCGCTGTGCCCCTGACTTCACTTTACTCTGCCCTTGCAACACATGTGACCTATCTGACACATACACTGACCCCCCTTACCTGACACACTGACACCCCTTACCTGACACACTGACACCCCTTAGCTGACACACTGACACCCCTTACCTGTAACATACACTGACCCCCCCTTACCTGACACACTGACCCCCCCTTACCTGACACACTGACACCCCTTACCTGACACACTGACACCCCTTACCTGACACACTGACACCCCTTACCTGTCACATACACTGACACCCCTTACCTGACACACTGGCACCCCTTACCTGACACAGACACCCCTTACCTGACACAGACACCCCTTACTTGACACATACACTGACACCCCTTACTTGACACACACACCGACACCCCTTACTTGACACACTGACACACTGACACCCCTTACCTGACACACTGACACCCCTTGACACATACACTGACACCCCTTACTTGACACACCCACTGACACCCCTTACTTGACACACACACTGACACCCCTTACCTGACACACTGACACCCCTTACCTGACACACTGACACCCCCTACCTGACACACTGACACCCCTTACCTGACACTGACACCCCTTACTTGACACATACACTGACACCCCTTACCTGACATACTGACACCCCTTATCTGACACATACACTGACACCCCTTACTTGACACATACACTGACACCCCTTACTTGACACATACACTGACACCCCTTACCTGACACACTGAAACCCCTTACCTGACACACTGACACCCCTTACCTGACACATACACTGACACCCCTTACCTGACACACTGACATCCCTTACCAGACACACTGACCCCCCCTTACCTGACACATACACTGACCCCCCTTACCTGACACACTGACAACCCTTACCTGACATACACTGACACCCCTTACCTGACACATACACTGACCCCCCTTACCTGACACACTGACAACCCTTACCTGACACATACACTGACACACTGACACCCCTTACCTGACACACTGACCCCCCCTTACCTGACAAACTGACACCCCTTACCTGACACATACACTGACACCCCTAACCTGACACATACACTGACACCCCTAACCTGACACACTGACCCCCCACCTGACACATACACTGACCCCTCCCTTACCTGACACATACACTGACCCCCCCTTACCTGACACATACACTGACCCCCCCTTACCTGACACATACACTGACCCCCCCCCACCTGACACATACACTGACCCCCCTTACCTCACACATACACTGACCCCCCCCTCCCTGACATACACTGACCCCCCCACCTGACACATACACTGACCCCCCCACCTGACACATACGCTGACCCCCCCCACCTGACACATACACTGACCCCCCCCACCTGACACATACACTGACCCTCCCACCACCTGACACATACACTGACCCCCCCACCTGACCCATACTGTTACACTGGCCCACCTGACTCTCACACACACCACCCCCACTCCACATACAGCTTAATGTAGTTCGGATAGGATCCGTCCTCTTCCTTTACCCCGGCTGTTTGTGGCTTCAGACATTGACCATCTTCAGGGCTCTGCTCAGGGGCCAGGCTAGCGCCATCCACCCGCTCCACGTTGTCCCCACCGAGACCAAGCCAGCGCCATCTACCCGCCGGGGCCAGGCCAGCGCCATTCACCCGATCCACGGAGGTCAGCTGTTCCTCTCAATGCTCCCATCTCCATTGAGCCCCACCCCTCCGCTGCACACACAGCGCTGCACCAGAGGGACAGGCTAGAGCAAAGGAGTCCCGGAGCAGCGCTGTGTGATACACCTGTTCAAAAAGATGTAACAGCGCAGCGGTGCGCTCAGAGGGACAAATGGGAGATTGGTGGCGGCACACAACGAGCAATCAGGAGAGGAGAACTGAGCTCACACAGGACAGGGGCTGTGGTTGCGCCCTAGGTGGTAGTGCGCCCTAGGCGGCTGCCTACTTTGCCTAGTGGTAGCGCCGGCCCTGAGGACAAGGGCCTCTTCCCGACAACCCTGACCGTTGGTTGTCAGGTTCTTACCACAGATGGAGACGCTTTTCGGTCCAGAATCCTCGCAGTACAGGATTCAGCACCCGGATCTCTCCAGAGTAACTTCTTGTAGAGTTTGAAACTGGCAGGCGATCACCATCAAGCCTTTCAGTAAATGGTGCATCCTTCGATGAATTTCAAGGCCTCTCTTGAGACACCAGCCTCGTGCTCGGTCCTCTCCAAGATAGGTCCTTCATCAAGCGGCTTCCTCCCTCAGGACGGACAGCACACAATCACCTTCCAATCCGTACATCCAATCTGCCTACTGGGCCTACTCAGAAGATCACAACCCCGGACCAACGTGGTCTCGGAGCCATGATTGCAGGAAAATTCACCCCCGGCCAGGAGGGCCACACACGGGGGGTGGTGGGACGACAGACTCAGGATCGACGACCCCAGTCCAGTGATCTCTGTCCCTTAAGTACCCCTCCCCAGCATGCACAGCAGGACGATCAACCCCACTGATTGGCTGCCGAGGGAAAATACTCAAATCACCTTGACCTAGCTGCTGCCACCCTTGGCCTGGAGTAACAACTACACCCCAGGCGAGCAATAGTGGTCACTCACAGCACAGCCATGGCTGGAACAGAAGACAAATTTGCTCAAAATCACACATGTCTGAATAAACTAACTCTCAGGCTTCCCTCTCTATCGTCCCCCCTCTTTTCCTGCGGCCTGCCAGGTTGCGTGCTCGGATAAGGGTCTGCTATGGATCTTGGGGGGGCCCCCACGCCATTTTTTTCAAATTTTGGCGCAGGGTTCCCTTTAAAATCCATATCAAACCTGAAGGGCCTGGTGCGGATCCTGGGGGGGACCCCATGTAATTATTTTTTACATTTTGGCATGGAGTTCCCCTTAAAGTTCATACCAGATCCAAAGGGCCTGGTATGCAATGGGGGACCTTGCGCCATTTTTTTCCTTGATTTTTGAATAGCTGGATTTTTGGAATTCAACACCATAATGTTATTATTTATTTATTTATTTATTTAAAATGCTTATTGAGAGCGCAGTCATTACCAGCAGGCCTCGATGCGCTCAATTATTGAATAATTGCATAACATTGCATGCATTTGAAGAATTAAAATAATGGAATAAACCAAACTGATGTGCATTCGCTAATTATGCTGCTGAGTACAACGTACGTTTTCAGGAGGTGATACCATTGGTGGGACTCAAACCCATGGTATGCATCTTTGAAGGTAGCAGGGCCTACCACTACGCTATGGAGCTGAGCACACTGCTACGTAGAAAATAATATTACTAATGTTTGATTCTTTTTATTCTATACAATGTTTTGCATTTGAGGCATTAATATTATGGTACCAACCATGTGCCATTGGCTATTGGGTAGGGACGAGCCAAACACAAATTCGGATCGCACCAGGTTTGCAATTTCAAGTTATTTCCTCACCTAAGTTTCCACTGGTTATTGGTTATCCTTGGTTACAGAGGCACAACCCCTATTTTGATTTGGCTCCATGCTGAGGTTCTGTCTTGGTCACCACAATGCAGTAAGAGATGCCTCCAGAAGGTAGCCAAATTCCTGTGCACCTCTTCACTCTCCTCCCTGCGATGCCTTTGTCTAGGGTCAAGCCGGTACTTTGCCTCCACACCGGTCGTATGATTGCAATTGACCTTCAACCTGGTGCCATACCCCCTTGTGGCCAGGTTTATCCTTTGTCGGTCTTGGAGGATAAGGCCATGGAGGAGTATATTGCAGATGCACTTTCTCAAGGTTTTATCCACAAATCCTTGTCTCCTGCTGGAACTGGTTTCTTTGTTGTGAAGAAGAGTGGTGAACTGAGACCTTGCATTGATTATAGGGGTCTTAATCGTCTCAGCATTAAGAATGCCTATCTGATTCCATTGATTACAGAGTTATTTGACCGCCTCAAGGGAGCAACTGTTTTCACAAAGCTTGATTTGAGAGGGGCACACAATCTCGTCGAGAATATGGAGGGCGACGAGTGAAAAACTGCATTTAATACCAGAACAGGTCATTATGAGTATCTCGTAATGC
The DNA here is from genome assembly GCF_905171775.1 of Rana temporaria. Classification (NCBI taxonomy): domain Eukaryota; kingdom Metazoa; phylum Chordata; class Amphibia; order Anura; family Ranidae; genus Rana; species Rana temporaria. The sequence goes on along the minus strand of NC_053491.1, from coordinate 415,253,918 downwards.
CTTTTGGCCTCTGTAACGCTCCGGCAGTTTTCCAGGAGTTTATTAACGATGTCCCCAGAGATTTGTTGGAGTTGTGTGGTGGTTTATCGACGATATCCTCATATTTTCCAAATCCCTGAAGAGCCACCACACAGATGTCTGTCGAGTGCTTCTGAAACTAAGGGAGAACAATGCCTGTGGAGGGGGACAGGTACTGTAAGCTACGCCTGACCTTCTCCCTATTTTATGCCAGACGAGAAATTCTGCTGAAATGGAAATCTGAGGACCCCCCCACCTGTGCTTCCTGGCAGCGCTCAGTGAATTCAGTCCTCCCCTTGTACAGGTTGACTTATGAGAATAGACAATGCCCAGGAAAGTTTGACAAAATCTGGTCTGCCTGAATGAGACCCGCGCTGCCCTTGACCCCCCTCCGGACTGAGTGAGCAGGACATTTGGCCTTCCCTTGACGGTTGTTATTTTGCTCCCCCCCATGACACTGTTGTTGACTGTAATAAGATATATTTGTTATGTTTGTTTGACATTTACCCAATCCTCATTGCTGCTGTTTGCTTGGGTTCTGCCCCTGGATATGATGTACACTCCTGACGCTCTGATTTTTACATTGCTATAATTTCTGTGACATATCTGTACTGTAATGCTGATTTGTCTAATAAAACTTTTTTCTGTTAAAAAAAAAGGGAGAACAATCCCTATTGTAAACTGGAGAAGTGTGAATTCCATCGTGAAAAGGTCAAATTCCTGGGTTATGTAACTTCCATGGCTGGGTTTTTAATGGACCCAGAGAAACTTTCTGCTGTCCTACAGTGGCCTCGACCCGTGGGTTTATGTCCTCTGCAGCATTTTCTTGGCTTTAACAACTATTATCGGAAGTTTATTCGTAACTTCTCGTCTCTGGTCAAGCCCCTGACTGATATGACCAGAAAGGATGGTAACCCACAGAGTTGGTCTCCAGAGTCCATTAAGGCTTTTAAGAGTCTTAAGGCTGACTTTGTTTCTGCTTCTGTGTTGGCACATCCTGATCCTATGTTGCCTTTTATCTTTGAAGTTGATGCTTCTGAAACGAGTTGGCACCCTTCTGTCTCAACGTCCTAGCTCTGACAGCACTATGCATCCATGTGGCTACTTTTCCAAGAAATTATCACATGCAGAGTGCAATTACAAGATTGATGACAGAGAGCTGTTGGTGATAATTTTAGCCCTGAAAGAATGGAGACATCTCCTCGAAGGTACCACTGTGCCAGTTCTCATTCTTACTGACCATTAGAATCTCACATTCTTGTTTGAGGCTAAGCGCCACTCTCCCAGAAGGGCGCGATGGGCTATTTTCTTGCCAAGTTTTAATTACATTGTCTCATTGTTACCCAGTACTAAGAATGTAAGGGCTGTCACAACAATTTTCCTCCATTTTTAAGATGGAGTCGGTTCCGGTTCCCGTGATTCCTCCTGATCGTATTCTGGCTACGGTTCGCACCAGTCTGACTTCTGCTTTGGGAGACAAAATTCTTGCTGCTCAGGCCGATGCCCCTTCTGAGAAACCTTGTGACCGATGCTTTGTTCCCAATAGTCTCCTTACTGCCGTGCTCCAGACTTACCATTCTCCCAAGGCTGCTGGCCACCCTGGGAAGAATCAACTCTTGGGCCATTTCCCAACAATTCTGGTGACCTAGTCTACATGCTGATGTAACCACCTTCGTAGCTGCCTGTTCTGTGTGTGCCCAGAGTAAGACTTCACAACACCTTCCAGTGGGTCTCCTACAACCCATACCCAATGGAGAGAGGCCCTGGAACCACCTGTCTGTGGATTTCATTGTGGAGTTGCCCAACTCCCAGGGCAACACAGTTATCCTTATGTGGTTGACTGGTTCTCGTGAATGTGTCACCTAAGAAGTCGCCTACTTCTAAGAAACTGGCTTCCATTTTTGCTTGGGAGTAGGGTTGAGCAAACCCGAACTGTAAAGTTCGGGTTCGGTATGGACTTTGGGTTTTTTTTGCTCCCGAACCCGAATGATTAGAAAACGTTTGGGTTCAGGTTCGGAGTTTGGGTATGTTTTGGCGCGCTGCACGACAGCCAATCGCCATTTGTTTTACTACTGTGACTGGGAACTGATCACAGCCATGCCTACTTATGGCATGGTTGTGATTGGCCAGTGCAGCATGTGACCCAGCATGTGACCAGCCTCTAAATTAGATCGAGGCACACAGCACAGATCGTCACTCTGCTTTAGTTATGATAGGGAGAGGCTGCTGCTGCTGCTTAGGGACAGTGTCAGAGAGTTGTATCCTGCTTCAGAAATCTCAACAAGCACACTTTATTTCTTTGATATCTGCATGATCTTATGGTTTCTGGCTTGTCACTGTGCTTTAGTTATGATAGGGAGAGGCTGCTGCTGCCTAGGGACAGTGTCAGAGAGTTGTATCCTGCTTCAGAAATCTCAACAAGCACACTTTATTTCTTTGATATCTGCATCATCGTATGGTTTCTGTCTCGTCACTGTGCTTTAGTTATGATAGGGAGAGGCTGCTGCTGCTTAGGGACAGTGTCATTTAGGTGTATCCTGCTTCAGAAATCTCAACAAGCACACTTTATTTCTTTGATATCTGTATCATCTTATGGTTTCTGTCTCGTCACTGTGCTTTAGTTATGATAGGGAGAGGCTGCTGCTTCTTAGGGACAGTGTCAGAGAGGTGTATCCTGCTTCAGAAATCTCAACAAGCACTCTTTATTCCTGTGACATCTGCTGTGCTTCATATAGTTTAGGAATTTTGTTCAGCTATAGGGACAGCAATCTATAAGTGACTCTGTATATTTCAACTGCACCTGCCACCACATGTGCACCTGTGATATACTGTGTGTGTGTCCAGTACATAGTTCAGGGACAGGTTCCAGATATTTCCTATAGGGTCAGCAATCTATAGCTGACTCTGTATATTTCAACAGCACTGCACCTGCCACCACCTGTGCACCTGTGATATATTGTGTGTGTGTCCAGTACATAGTTCAGGGACAGGTTCCAGATATTTCCTATAGGGACAGCAATCTATAGGTGACTCTGTATATTTCAACAGCACTGCACCTGCCACCACCTGTGCACCTGTGATATACTGTGTGTGTGTCCAGTACATAGTTCAGGGACAGGTTCTAGAAATTTTCCTATAGGGTCAGCAATCTATAGGTGACTCTGTATATTTCAACTGCACCTGCCACCACCTATGTACCTGTGATATACTGTGTGTGTGTCCAGTACATAGTTCAGGGACAGGTTCCAGATATTTCCTATAGGGTCAGCAATCTATAGGTGACTGTATATTTCAACAGCACTGCACCTGCCACCACTTGTGCACCTGTGATATACTGTGTGTGTGTCCAGTACATAGTTCAGGGACAGGTTCCAGAAATTTTCCTATAGGGACAGCAATCTATAGGTGACTCTGTATATTTCAACTGCACCTGCCACCACCTGTGCACCTGTGATATACTGTGTGTGTGTCCAGTACATAGTTCAGGGACAGGTTCCAGATATTTCCTATAGGGTCAGCAATATATAGGTGACTCTGTATATTTCAACAGCACTGCACCTGCCACCACCTGTGCACATGTGATATACTGTGTGTGTGTCCAGTACATAGTTCAGGGACAGGTTCCAGATATTTCCTCTAGGGACAGCAATCTATAGGTGACTCTGTATATTTCAACAGCACTGCACCTGCCACCACCTGTGCACATGTGATATACTGTGTGTGTGTCCAGTACATAGTTCAGGGACAGGTTCCAGACATTTTCCTATAGGGACAGCAATCTATAGGTGACTCTGTATATTTCAACTGCACCTGCCACCACCTGTGCACCTGTGATATACTGTGTGTGTCCAGTACATAGTTCAGGGACAGGTTCCAGAAATTTTCCTATAGGGACAGCAATCTATAGATGACTCTGTATATTTCAACAGCACTGCACCTGCCATCACCTGTGCACCTGTGATATACTGTGTGTGTGTCCAGTACATAGTACAGGGACAGGTTCCAGATATTTCCTATAGGGACAGCAATCTATAGGTGACTCTGTATATTTCAACAGCACTGCACCTGTGCACCTGTGATATACTGTCTGTGCAGTACATTGTTTAGAGGTAGGTTCCTGCTTCTTGCTATAGGTAGAGAAATATATAGGTGAATCTCTGCCTATTTCACCAGCACTCTACCTGTCCCCTGTGATATACTGTCTGTGCAGTACATTGTTTAGGGCTGGGTTCCTGCTTCTTGCTATAGGTAGAGAAATATATAGGTGAATCTCTGCCTATTTCACCATATTACACTATTTTTGTATTTAAAATTTCTCAAAATTAGGGCAAGACCCTAAATTTGAAGGGTGCCCCTGCTGCGTTGGAACAGAACCACTTTACCACCAATAACTGGGCCTCCATGCGAGACCTGTGTGCCTTGTTGCGCTGTTTTGAGTACTCCACCAACATGGCCAGCTCTATACTGCGCCTGCGCACTGACGTTCGGCTACTTTCGGAAAATGGTGACACGATGGATGCGACCGTCGGAAGCCTTTCGGAAGCCTGTCAGAAGACTGTCAATCAAGAAGGAACGCCCAGTCCCGAAGACCCATACCCGGAAGTGGCGGAGAAGATCGCCCTCTACAACGGTAAGTAATGCTCAGATTTTAAAACAACTAGCCGATTCCCCTAGACTAAATGAGCATGCATCTAAGGGTAAAAAGAGCATATTACCGGTGAACCTCCGCTTTAAAGACCAAAAGATTTACCCCCGTTCCCCAGCTTAGGAGACCATTAAAGCTGTACATACTTTTTACTGAGGTAAGAGAGCATTAAGTGGTAGACACGAAGATTCACTTTTTTTTTTTTATTCTTTTCTTTTTATTTCGAAATTTGCTCTTATGATACACTGGGCTAGATTCAGGTAGATTTTTTTCCTTATTGCGGCGTAGCGTATCTCATATGCGATACGCCGGCGTAATTTTGTGAAGTTATCATAGTATTCACCAAGCACTTGCGCGTAACGTTGCGCCGGCGTACCGTAAATTTGAAGGCGCAAGCCGGCGTAAGTGTAAGGCCCCGTACTCACGACCAAACATGTCTGCTGAAACTGGTCCGCAGACCAGTTTCAGCAGACATGTGTGCCGTGTGTAGGCCCGAGCGGACCATTTTTCGGGTGGATCGGACAGGTTTCCAGCGGACAACTGTTTCCTGGACTTGCTTTAAAACAGTCCGCTGGAAACCTGTCCCCCCGACATGTACGGTCGTCTGTACAGACCTACCGTACATGTCCGGCCGCCCGCCATCCCTCGCATGCGTCGAATGACTTAGACGCATGCGTGGAAGCATTTTAAAGGCAGGCCGCCCACGTCGCCGCGTCATTGTCGCGGCGACACTGCGTCATCGACGCGGCGACACCATGGACACGCCCCGCGTATTGTTTACGCGCGGACCTCTGTTCAATGGTGTGTACAGCCATCGAACAGAAGTCCCGGGCAGACATGTCCGATGAAAACGGTCCGCGGACCGGTTTCATCGGACATGTCTGCTCGTGAGTACTCGGCCTAAGTGGGTGTTCCCTTATGCAAACGATGGGCTGAACGTTGAGCAGTGGATTACGCCCGGCATATCATAGACGGAGCATGCGCAGTCACGTGGACGTATGATCGCTTCCCTGTGCGCATGCTCACAACTACGCCGGTCCTACTTCCTGGCATACGCCGGCTCACCGGCTTACGCCGAGCGCATAAATACGCCCAGACATGCGCCCGTGCAGCGCAAAATTACATCCTGCTTCCCCCCCCCCCTGAGCAAGGTAATTTTGTTTGATCGTGAGATGGCACCTCCTCAAGTAGAGAAGGAGAAAAAAAGGAAGCATAACTTTAACTAGACATGTGCACAGAAAAATTCGTTTATTTTTGTTCCGTTTCGTATCGTTCCGTAGGTTCGTTCCCGTTCGTTTTTCGTAAGACGCCCGTTTTCCTGTTCGTTCCCGTTCGTTTTTCGTACGACGCAATTTTTTCGTATTCCGATTGTTTCGTATTTTGGTTACCGTTTTATTTTCCTACAAGCGGGATGGTTCGTTATTCTGTTTAATTCATGTTCGTTACTTGTTAGACAATAATTTTCGTGAATTTTCATAATTTTGTACTTTCGTAAATATATTGCGGGATTCGCGGCACTTTCAACACGCGGCTCATCCATATTAACTATTGTTAAGCCCTATACACTTGGTCAGACTTTTTTAACAACAAACATAAAAACGATCATTTTACCGAACGTTCGTTCGTTTTTAAACTCCATCAGAAAACCATTTTTGGGTTCCAGGTTCAAAAGTCTGGCCAACTGATCTCTCCCTTCAGACGAAAATCCACAGAAATGTTTATTTGGCTTTACTGTACTACTCAGCACAAAAGAGAAGCTGCTTCACTAACTACACTCACTGCCCATTCAAAAAACGAAAATGACATCTTATAACAAAAGATTTGCATTCTGTATTTTGAAACCAAATTACGAACAGAAAAAAGGAATTCAAAATACAGAATACAAATCTTTTGTTATAAGATGTCATATGAACATACGAACAGAAAAAGGATTCAAACAAAATACAGAATAAAAATCTTTTGTTAGATGTCATATGAACATACGACTGAAAATCAAAATACGAACAGAACAAGGATTCAAACAAAATACAGAATGCAAGTCTTTTGTTATAGATGTCATATTCGTTCTTTTGCCGTTTTCGCTTTGTCGTATTTTTGTTGGATCGTTCGTTCGTATTTGCGGTTGTTCGTTATGCGACTCATTTGTAATCCCGTCGTTTTCGTATTTTGGTGCTTAAATTTTTTCGTATGTACACATTATTCTGCGGGTACAAAAATGATTATTTTCGTACGAAAATAACATTCGTATGAACGGGAATGCACATATCTAACTTTAACCCAGCGGAGATGGAGGTTATGTTGGCGGCACTGACCAAGTACAGTGCTGCCCTGCATGGTGCCCAACGAAAAAATACAACCAAGGCACAGAGGAGGGAAATATTCGAAAAGATTGCCCTGGATATTAATGCCATTGGCAACGAGAAGCGGAGTTGGGATGATATTCAGAAAAAACTGAATGACATGCGTCGTCGGGTCCGGGACAAATTAGTCCTGATTAAAAAGCATGCCAGTGGCACGGGAGGAGGACCAGCCTGTGCAGTGCGATTAACACCTGAGGAGGAGATCATTGCCAGGTGTCTGTCGCAGGAGCAGGTGGAGGGCATTCCAGGATATGACTCCACTGATCTGGACTTGGGGACAGGTAAGTGTGTTTTATCTCCTTTATGGTGTGTAGCATGTGAGGGGGTGGAAGGGAACATGTGACAAGTGTGTGGGTCCAACAACCGCAGATGTGCTGGATGGAGCTCGGCCGCCGTTGGCTGTAGTGCGACCCACACCCTCCCCAGAACATCGTGTGGCCCAGTCGGCCCCCCTGGGAATCCTGGGCATGTTGGTGGAGGTGAGTGCCCATAGGGCAGCTCTCGAGGTTGTTGTGGAGGAGTCGATTGACCTCCACCAGGAGGACTCCATATACCTCAAGGAGGATTCCAGTATCCCTGGACTCCCCACCACCTCCCCGACCATCCGGTCTACCCCCTCCAGGGCAACCCCCTCCAGGGGAACCTCCTCCAGGGGAACCCCCTCCAGGGGAACCCCATCCCCATCTTCACCATCTAGACGGGCCCAAGCCTCTCCTTCTCCCAGGAAGGCTCTTCGGAAGATGAGGGGTGTACCCGGAGGCCTCCGAGAAGGGCTGCAGGAGGAGCAGGGTCGGCAGACCTGCCATATCGGGGCTATGGTGGGAGACTTGCGGCGGGTGGCGGACAGCCTGGCCTCCTTGGCCAAGTCCCAGGCTGCATGCGCAGCATCATTGCAGCAGACCCTCATCCTGCATGCTGATCTGGGCAGCAAAAATACTAAGAGCCTGCAGGAAGTGAGCTCCAACAGTGTGGCGATGGTCACATGTATGGTGGAGCAGCAGGCCGCCACAGCAGTTCTCACAGCGGAGGTGAGCAGGTTGGCAGGGGCTGTAGAGGCCAACACTGCTGCTGTGCATGAGGAGGGGAGGCAAACCCGGCGGCACCAGCATCACAATACAACCCGCCAGCTTAGGATGCTGGCACAGACCAACTCAGTGCTCACCCGCCTTGCCAACGCTATGGAGGGCAGGCAGGCACCACCTGCCAGGATTGACCAAGCAGGGGATGATGCTACTCCCCCCCCCACCCCAGGCTCCCTCCCACCAACTGAGGAGCCAGAGCCGTGGCACCCGTGGCACCAGCCTGGGCAAACGGAAGAGCAGATGAATGCAGAATTTTTCGGGAACTTCTGCTCCGATTTATTTTTTTATTTTTTTATTATGCTCAATGTATGAGCTGTATTTTTTTTTGATTATGCTCAATGTATGAGCTGTATTTATTTTTTTGATTATGCTCAATGTATGAGCTGTATTTATTTTTTTGATTATGCTCAATGTATGAGCTGTATTTATTTTTTTGATTATGCTCAATGTATGAGCTGTATTTATTTTTTTGATTATGCTCAATGTATGAGCTGTATTTATTTTTTTGATTATGCTCAATTTATGAGTTTTCTTGTTTAAGTTGTAGTTCCTACACCAGGTGAGGAGTGTAAACTACAGTGTGACTGGTGTGTGAATGTGGGGGGGGGGTGTCACTCCTGCCGGCAAAGGGGTGTCACCCTCTGCCGTGTGAATGGTGTATGAATGTACAGTAACATAATTGGAGCCTTTGCGTGGCGTTGCTGCTCCCAACTCCAGAATGGACTTGGGCTAATCCAATTTGATGAGGATGTGGGGTGTGTGTGCTAGGGACCACAGTGGTGTGCATGCGTGCATTCTCCTTGAGCCATGATGAATGTGTGTGTTTAACGTGCAAAGATACGTTCCACGAGGCAACTCCTGAGTGCTCTTCCCTCAGTAGACCGGGTTGCATTGGTTAGGGGGGGATTGTGTGGTTGGGGGGGTCAGGTCATCACATAGGTCAATCTCCAGGCCCTTTCTCATGGCGAAGTTGTGTAGAATGCAACATGCCCCGATAATCTGGCACACAAAGTTTGGGGAATACAACAGGGTCCCCCCAGACTTATCCAGGCATCGGAAACGGGACTTCATGAGGCCAAAGATGCGTTCCACCACTCCACGGGTACGTGCGTGTGCATCATTGTATCTTTCCTCTCCTGGGGTTTGGGGATTCCGGGAATGGAGTCATGAGATGGGGTCCAAGTGCATATGCCGCGTCACCTGGAAGGGAAAAGACAGGAGGATGTTAGTCGTGCATGTGCCCCTCGTGATGTCTGCATCATGGGGTCGGCCAGTCATGCCTGACACCCATGTCACTCACCAACCAGCCAGCTGTCCCCATACACGTTCTGTTCGAATTCTGTGGAGATGTGGATTTGACGGTATATGCAGCTGTCGTGGCTGGACCCGGGGTGTTTGGCACGGATGTGCCATATGAGGCAATGGGCATCGGCTATCACCTGTACGTTGATGGAATGCCAGTGCTTCCGATTGCAGTATATGTGCTCTGTGTCACGGGGGGGCCGTAGTGCCACATGTGTGCAATCAATGGCCCCCACGGTGCGTGGGAATCCTGCAATTTGATAGAAATCCGCCATTGCTTTATTCCACAGATGTTCATGGGTGGGTTTGATGATGTGGTGGGACATGCGTCTGAGGATTGCGGGGACAACCTGGTGCACACATCTGCTCATGGTGGATTGTGACATCCCAGACACGACTCCACTTGTACGCTGGAAGGAGCCACTGGCCAGGAAATGGAGTGTTGCCAATACCTTGACCAGTGGCTGCACTGCATGTGCGTGATGTGTCTTGCTGGTGATGTCATCATGCAGGGTTCTGGCTAGTTCCTGGATGGCTTCAGGGCTGAATCTGAAAATGCGAAAGACCTCCGAATCACCCATGCCAAAGATGTTCATGCGCGTGCGGTATATCATCTCCCGTGCCCTCCTACGAGTCGGTTCACACAGTAGTATTGCTAGGACCATGGCTGCCCCTGGCATGTTGGCATACAGATGTGTTGTCCTGCAAGTGTGGGTTCTCAGCTTGCTCAGCTCGTCCGTAACGGTGCTGCTGTAGCTGCTCTCCAGCTGACCTGTGAACGTCTGTTGCTAAGTTGCCCCTGCTTTTATGAGGAGCAAGTTTGTGCTGGGCGTACAACTTGCACGCGCTGCACGCAGACTGCGCCTGACAGGTGCATGTTTGTGAATTGGCGTATCTCCCTCATTTGCATAGGAAAACAATGGGAGCGCAAAATGCGCCCAGCGTAAAAATGCTCCTAAAATACGCCGGCAGTGGAAAGTTACGTCGGTCGGAAGAAGCCTAATTTCAGGCGTATCTATTTTTGTGAGTACGGCGCATAGTTACGGCGGCGCAGATTTTGACTTACGCGGCGCAAAGCAAGATACATCGGCGTAAGTCCTACCTGAATCTAGCCCACTCTGTGCTTTTAGTCATATACAAAAAATACACATAAAACATATTTAACCACTTCCATACCAGGCACTTACGCACCTTCCCGCCCAAGCCAATTTTCAGCTTTCAGCACTGTCGCACTTTGAATGGCAATTGCGCGGTCATGCTACACTGTACCCAAACAAAATTGGCGTCCTTTCTTCCCCCACAAATAGAGCTTTCTTTTGGTGGTATTTGATCACCTCTGCGATTTTTTTTTTTTTTGCGCAACAACTAAAAAAAGACTGAAAATTTTGAAAAAAAATTACGTTTTTATTTTTTTCTGTTATTTTTTTTGTAAATAAGTAAGTTTTCTCTTTCAATTACGGGCACTGATATGGCGGCACTGACGGGCACAGATGAGGTGGCACTGATGGACATCGATGAGGTAGTACTGACGGGCACAGATGAGGTGGCACTGATTGGTGGCGCTGGTATGCGGCACTGATGGGCACTCATAGGCGGCACTGATGGGCACACGTAGGCGGCACTGATGGGCACACATAGACAGCACTGATGGGCACACATAGGCGGCACTGATGGGCACACATAGGCGTCACTGATGGGCACTCATGGGCGGCACTGGGCACTAATAGGCGGCACAGATGGGCACTCATGGGCGGCACTTATGGGTGGCACTGATGGATACTTATGGGTGGCACAGATGGGCACTGATAGGAGGGCACTGGGCATGGATGGGCACTGTGGGGTGGCACTGATGGACACTGTGGGGTGGCACTGATGGACACTGGGGTGGCACTGATGGACACTGGGGTGGCAGCACTGATTTACTCATATTGCCAGTCAGTGCCCATTTGTGGGCACTGATTGGCATCTTTTTTTTTTTATGCTTTTTTTATTTTATTTTTGCAGACTTTTTTTTTTCTTGCACTTTTTTTTTCTTGCCCTTCCCTGGTGGTCCAGCATGGGCTTCCCTGGTGGTTCAGTGTGGCGATCCGAGGGGGGGCTGCGCTGATAAACAATCAGCGCGAACCCCCCCTGTTAGGAGAGCCGCCGATCGGCTCTCCTATACTCGCGTCTGTCAGACACGAGTGAGGAAGAGCCATCAACGGCTCTTCCTGTTTACATCGTGATCAGCCGTGATTGGACACGGCTGATCACGTGGTAAAGAGTCTCCGCCGGAGGCTCTTTACCGAGATCGGAGATGCAGGGTGTCAGACTGACACCCCGCATCACCGATCGCCGCGCTGCGTGCCCCACGGGCGCGCGCGGCATGAAATCCTGCAGGACGTCCATGGACGTCCTGTCAGAATTTCAGAACCACTTCCCGGACGTAAATCGGCCATAGGCCGGGCGGGAAGTGGTTAACCATATTTCCCTAAAATATTATTTTATAATTAACCGTCTAACCTTTTGTGCATTATTTCTGTTTTTCCCCTTCTCCCTTTTCTTTCCCTTTCTCAACCCCCCCTCCTATCCCTCCCCCCCATCCCCCAGGCTACCACCACCTTATTTCTACCCTATTGTGTCTAAATATCACCGGTGTTTTCTTTTCTTCTACCCACGGGATTCTCTAAGATCTAGTGTATTTACCTTTACACATTTGGATTATGCTTTTTACTCCTCTCCACCCCCCCCCTTTCAGCCCCCTGGAATCCCTACCTCCGGAGTCTATCCATTACCAGTTGTGGTGGCGCAAGACTGGCATCCCCACAACCATGGTTGCCATATACAATCAAATTTACCCGTTTCCCTCCTACGGCTATATGTCAATCTTTCTCTAAGGCCTCGTACACACGACAGAGAAACTCGACGTGCCAAGCCCGTCGAGTTCCTCGACGAGTTCCTTGTTGAACTTGTCGAGAAGCTCGGCAGGCTTGCTTTGCGTACACACGTAACATACCAAAATCTGGTTGTTCTCCGGCGCGATGACGCTCACGACGTATGACACGACTATAAAGGGGAGGTTTGATTTTATTGGCGCCACCCTTGGGGCTCCTTTTGCTGATTCCGTGTTTACGCGTGTTAGTAAAAGTTTGGTGAGTGACGATTCGTGCTTTTCAGTCTTTGTGCTTTCAGATTGATCTCTGCCGTTCAGTTTGTACTTGTGGGGGTCGTATCTAGGCAATCGAGACGTGCGGTCAGGTCGTATTGTTTTACATTGCGGTCCTGTCCCCGCGTTTTTCATTGTCAGGGTCGTTCTTCATAGGTCTTGCTGTTCTTCACTGCGGTCTGTTTAGTGCAATTCTGATTTGTCGTTCGTAACTAGCCTTGTAGCCATGTTGCAGGCACCTAGTCGTCGCCGACTTCGTGCTAAGCATCTTCTGTGTGTAGGTCTGTTTGTTTATGACCTAGACGATGAGGAGTTCATGAACAGGAGGAGGACGCGTTCATGGACCAAGAATTGGTTGCTCCGTAGGAACCAATTCTCTCACATGCCTTTGCTGCGGGAGCTTCAGGAAAATAATCCTGTTGATTACAGGAATTTCCTGAGGATGTCTGATCCCGTCTTTCAGCACCTGTTGGCTTTGGTGTCCCCCTATATTACCAGGCAGGACACCGTTATGCGGGAAGCCATCAGTGCTGAGCAGAGGCTAGTTGCCACCCTCCGTTATCTGGCAACTGGGAGAAGCCTTCAGGACTTAAAGTTCTCGACGGGCATCTCCCCCCAGGCTCTGGGCCTCATCATTCCTGACACCTGCTCTGCCATCATCCAGGTTCTGCAGGAGGAATATATGAGGGTAAGTTTTCTCCTTTAATATCACATTTTATGTCTATAATGTATGCTAATGTCTTGTAGTTATCTCCTCCTTCCCTAATTACCATGTCTGGAATATGCTGTGAATGTCCCCTTTGCCCCCATGCATGCTGTAAACTTTGATGCCCCTTTTTTGGCCTACATGCATATTTCCCATCACTTACCTCCCCAGCATGCTATCCTGGGCCCCAACCTACCTAGTCTAGTCACTTCCCAATGTATTGTGTTATATCCATTGTAATGTCCCCCCCCCCTCCCCTCAAAAATGTGTTGTAAAGTCTATGTTCACCAATAATCCTAATTATATTTTTTTTGTACTCCCAAACTCATCTAGCCCTCCCCTCAAAAATGTGTTGTAAAGTCTATGTTCACCAATAATCCTAATTATCTTATTTTTGTACTCCCAAACTCATCTAGCCCTCCCCAAAACTTGGGCACTGGCCCATCAGAGGGGGTGTTTAATGTGTTAATTGTCTAAATATATTTAGATATAATATGCTAGTTCCCAGAAATGTTATAATGCTTATAATGTCTTTGTCTAATCTGCTTGCAAGGTTATGTGGCTAATTTTAGCATTTTTGCTTCCCCAGCTTCCGTCCACACCACAGGAGTGGCAGTCTGTGGCTTTGGACTTCCAGACCCGATGGAACTTCCCCAACTGCGGGGGAGCCATCGACGGGAAGCACGTCCGCATCGTGCCTCCACCCCGTTCAGGATCCCAGTTCTTTAACTATAAGGGGTTCAACAGTATTGTGCTGATGGCGGTGGTGTCAGCACAGTATGAATTCCTTTTTGTGGATGTCGGGATGAATGGACGGATATCGGATGGGGGAGCCTTCAGGCAGACGGAGTTTGCGCTTCGCCTTCAGGATGATGATCTGTCATTGCCACCGGATGACCAGAATGTAGAAGGCCTGCCATTTGTTTTCCTGGCTGATGAAGAGTTTGCCCTGGGACCCCATCTTATGAGGCCATTCCCTCAGCGCACCCTCACCCCAGAGAGGAGTGTCTTTAATTTACGGCTGGGCCGAGCACGCAGAGTGGTTGAGAACACTTTCGGCATCATGGCCAGTCATGGCTCCATCAGAAACTTTGGCGGGCCTTGAAGCTGGCCACACAGGACTGCCCCCCCAGAGTGCCCGTGAAGTCCGGGACAAATACATGGACTATTTCATGGGTAGGGGGGCAATACCATCTCAAGCAAATTTGCCATAATTTTATCTTTCACAAAAATAAATCAGAATCTTTTTTATAAACTTGTTATGTCTTGCTTGTGTTGCTTGGAGTTCTTTACTAAGTGTAACTAAGTGTATTTTCATTATCAACAAGCAAACATTTCCCAGGTGACCCCCAAAACAAACACATAGAAAATTTAATGTATTTTAGGAAAAACACCACACACTTTTTTGAGGTTCAAAAGCTCTTTATTTTCCCAATTTTTTGTTTTGGTTTTTTTTCCAAAATACCCTACAAAAATATTTTGTCTTTTTTCTCATACAATATACAATCATTTTTGTAAATTTTTTGGTCTTTTTTCTCATACAATATACAATCATTTTTGTAATTTTTTTGGTCTTTTTTCTCATACAATATACAATCATTTTTGTAATTTTTTTGGTCTTTTTTCTCATACAATATACAATCATTTTTGTAATTTTTTTGGTCTTTTTTCTCATACAATATACAATCATTTTTGTAATTTTTTTGGTCTTTTTTCTCATACAATATACAATCATTTTTGTAATTTTTTTGGTCTTTTTTATCTTAATAAACATTAAAATCTGGTATTTTTTTATTTTTTTGTTTTTTTTTTATTAAATAAAGTCTAAAATCTGGTTATATTATTATTTTTTTTTTTTTTTATTAAATAAAGTCTAAAATCTGGTTATATTATTTTTTTGTATTTTTTTTTATTAAAGAAACTGTCAAATCTGGTTATATTTTTTTTTTGTTTTTTTTTTAATTAAATAAACATTAAAATCTGGTATTTTTTTTTTTTTTTTTTTATTAAATAAAGTCTAAAATCTGGTTATATTATTTTTTTGTATTTTTTTTTATTAAAGAAACTGTCAAATCTGGTTATATTTTTTTTTTTTTTTTTAATTAAATAAACATTAAAATCTGGTATTTTTTTTTTTTTTTTTATTAAATAAAGTCTAAAATCTGGTTATATTTTTTTTTTGTTTTTTTTTTAATTAAATAAACAGCAAAATCTGGTATTTTTTAATTTTTTTTTTTTTCTGATTCAGACTCTCCCCAAAACATCTAGTAAATTTTTTAATTTATTTTCCACCCTCCTTGTTCTTTCGTTAATTTTTCTGTTGGCCAGATGTATCTCCTCCACCTCTTCTCTGCAGGCCCATATTTCTGAGATCACCATCTGTACAGTATGCCTGTCCAAGCCACCACCTGATCCTGAAATGTGGGACAAAACAATTTTTAAAAATTAGGCAGGCCTACATCTACATTACCTGAAGCTGGGTTAGTTATATGTTACTTTACCTGATGTGGTGGCAGGCTGCGCATCATCACCATCCCTCGGGGGTGTGGCTTGCTGGACTTCTTGCTCCCGTGTTGAAGCTTCATGACGCCCTACGAGAATGAAGAAAATGGAAACAGGATTTTTATAGCTTATAGGCCTGAAAGAGAAATATGATTCACTTTATACAATTTCTGGGACTATTGATGTTTTGAAAAACCCCTCAGGGCAAAACACAGGATTGAAGGCATTCACAAAGATCATGACAAATCTTTGAGCTTTGGTCTACTTTTAAACATGTAAGCCAACCAAGTATACACTGGATCACCTCACCTCTGTGTGAACCCCAAAATGGGTTATTAAAGGGGACAACAATTATGCAAATGAGTCCACATGTGTCACCGACTGCTGAGCAGACTCTCCTTTTACTGTATATATTTAAATTGTAAAAAAAGTTTTGTGGTTTTAATAGCACATCTACATAATTTTCACGATTGATCTCACCACAATTTTAGAAAAATGTCATAATTTTTAGGATTTTAAACACAATATTTTGTCGTTCCGAATGGACGTCCAGTTTGACGATAAATTCTTGTGCATAAAAAAATAATACAGTACAACCTGAAATAAAAAACACATGGCGCGGAACAAATCTTACAAAATATATAACAAACTTACTTCTTCTAATCACTCTCCTGATCCTCTTCATTTGTTCCGGCTCACGTTTTTTCAGGTCACACCACCTTTTCCGGATCTGTTCCTTGGACCTTTTCACCCCAAATTTCTGATGGAGACTCCTCCTCACCTTCTCCATTATTTGGGCCTTGACCTTATTAGGGTACTTATATGGCCCATGCCTCCCATCATAGTCCTCTGCTTTGAGGATGAGGACCATCTCCACCATTTCCTCAAAGGTCATGTTGGAGGCCTTAAAACGGATTCGCCGTGCTGCCATATTCTCCATGTGCTTCCAACAAAAAAAAGATGGAAAAGGGGCGTGGAAAATACGACACCATGAACGTCAGGGGCGGGGAGACGTGCGTAAAGTCCCACATGCGCGTGTATAAAGGGCTACCACGTGAGTAAAAGGGGCGTTCACAGTTTGTGGAAGACGGCGGAGATAACGATCGGGTCAAAGACCGGTATGTAACTACATTTTACATGTTATTCTTGATTGAATGATTTTGTGGCCTACATCTTAGGTTCATAAATTAAAACATAGCTAGTTTGAAATTTTAAGGTAATGGTCCGCTATAGTGCCGTCGTACGTAAACAACGCTTTGATTATGCATTTTGATCCAACTACTGTTGTGTGGGCAATCTCGGTTTTCATCAGGATGTCTTCTAAAAATAAGTCGGTTTAAACATGATGCAAATGGTCGCTTTTATGTCTTGACCAAACTATATCGGAGTGCTTTTCTCTAACTAACGTTTCATACACAAATGAGGATGAGATCTGGCTTATTAGTTCGACACAACTGGTCATCTGTTTCCTAGGAACTGACCCAATATGATCTGCTGCCAATTCCTCCTTGTCGTTTTTGCGACGGAAGATAAGGGGCGGGGGGGAAACATCAATTTTTTTTAAGCATGGGCGGATGTCGTGTGCGGAGTGTATATAAGGCTCGAACACATGTAGCGTCCATACGACCGGGTTGCGTAAGAAAGACGTTTGAACGACAAGCGTGTAGGTATGCTTCGAACTTGGGACAGCAGTGGCATATTCAGGAAAGACAGACATTTAAAGGAGCAATAAGCCAAAATTGTTTGGGGCAGAAATAACTAACTTTACATTATATCAGTCTTGATTTCATGTCCTCATTGTCCCTTTTTGCTTTTAAGCAGCTGTAATCCTTTGCATAAATCATCACTTCCTGGTTCTCTGGCTCCCTCTCAAATTTATCAGGGGAGCTTGTCACTGTGGTCTAAGCTGTGTGTCTAAAAATCCACCAAAACAATGCTAATAATTTTAGAACTAAAAATATGCCCTGGTTTTTTGTTTTTTGGTTCTGTGTGTCTCTTTACTTCACAGAAACATTAACTAAATTTAAAACCAAAAGTGAAACTAGAGGCACATTATATGTATGCACTTGTATGTCTCTAGACACTGTAAACAGTCATTTCCTCCAAAAATATAGTTATCCATTAGTGACCCTTTAAGGGCTAGCTTGTGAGAAAGAGTAATTGACTTTATAGACTGTGTATTGACATTATTTTTTTATCCTTGGTTTTGGACAGGAAAAGATGAATCTCTTTAACAGACCAGAATTCTTGGAGATATTCATTGATCGGTGGCAAGAACTTCCTGTTCTGTGGGCCACCAAAGACCCCATATCTCGAAATAGAGAGTTGCGCAAAACTGCACTGGAGAGCCTGCTCCCACTTGTGCGGAGACAGGTGGGGTTTGATGTGACAACTGACCAGTTGGAGGTCAAAATTGGGACCTTGAGAGGCACCTACAGGAAGGCACGCAACAAGGTCTTGGCTTCGATGAGGTCTGGAGCTGGAGCAGGGCGGGTATTTAAACCCAAGTTGTGGTACTACAGCAAACTGAGCTTCCTGGATGAACACCTGGAGGTAAGGGAGTCACTTTCGAGCCTTGCCCCCAGAAGGCACAGAAGGTCCAGCCTTCCCTCCAGCCTTCCCTCCAGCCAACCTGCTGCTCCCTCTGCAGATGAACCCTCTCAGCAGCCTTCCATCCTGGATGAAGATCCGGATTTGCCCAGCTGGAGCCAGGTATATAGTACTTTCAATGTGCAAATGTGTGGTGTTTAAATGTTGTTAAAGAGATGTAAATTAAGATGTTAAAGGTAAAAAAATATTAGATCTAAAAGTGTTATACAGAACATTTGTCAGTATTGGCCATGAATTTTTTGGTGTGATTGACCATAAAACATGGGTCACAATGATTGGCTTAGCTAAGTCGTGACTAAAAAATATGCAACAGTCAGGAGCTTAAATAAAAAAAAAAAAATTATAAAAAAATAAAACTGTACTTTTTTTCCATACACAGGACGAGACCAGGCAGCAGGAGGATCAGGAAAATGCCAGGCAGGAGGAGGACAGGGTGAGTGGCTTGGAGGAGGCTGCAGGCCCAAGTATCTCTAACGTGGTGGCAGGCCCAAGTGGAGCGGATGAGGTGGCAGGCCCAAGTGGGTTGCACGAGGTTGATGGGCGAAGTACAAGATGTCAGGTGTCTCCTCTTCGCCTGCGTCCGAGAAGGCAGGTGAGGGATACAAGGGTGCGTGACGCCTCACTAGCCCTCATTCGGGACGCCCATGCAACCCTTCAACAGCCTCCCACTGCTCAGGAGGGATTTGTAACTGTGGTTTTGGCCAAAATGTCAGAAATGACATTAGACCAGCGCCTCCTCTTTGAGGGACTCCTCATCACCCTCGCTAATCAGGGGGTGAGGGGTCTTCTCACGGAGGACACTGTGATTTGCCGCCATCCCCATCCTCACACACCACATAACTCCCAAGCTCCCCCACCTTCTTCTTCTTCTTCTCATGCTCCTTCTCAAGCTCCCCCACCTTCTTCTTCTTCTTCTCATGCTCCTTCTCAAGCTCCCCCACCTTCTTCTTCTTCTTCTCATGCTCCTTCTCAAGCTCCCCCACCTTCTTCTTCTTCTTCTTCTTCTCATGCTCCTTCTCAAGCTCCCCCACCTTCTTCTTCTTCTCATGCTCCATCTGAACATTCTTCTTCCTCTTCTTCTCCTGCTCCTTCTGAACATTCTTCTTCCTCTTCTTCTCCTGCTCCTTCTGAACATTCTTCTTCCTCTTCTTCTCCTGCTCCTTCTCAACATTCTTCTTCCTCTTCTTCTTCTACTACTCCTCCTCCTTCTACTCCTCCTCCTCCTTCTACTCCTCCTCCTTCTACTGCTCCTTCTACTCCTCCTCCTTCTACTCCTCCTCCTTCTACTGCTCCTCCTCCTTCTACTCCTCCTCCTTCTACTCCTCCTCCTTCTACTGCTCCTCCTCCTTCCACTGCTCCTTCTACTGCTCCTCCTCCTTCTACTCCTCCTCCTTCTACTCCTCCTCCTTCTACTGCTCCTCCTCCTCCACCTCCTCCTCCACCACCGTCGGCTACTCATCCTCCACCACCTTCGTCTACTCCTCCTCCTGGCATGAGTACTACCCCTGTGGCACCACCTCCAGCCAGGCAGAAGAGGAAGGCTGCTGAGAAGGCTGCAGAGAAGGTGAAAAAGCAGGCTGCAGGGAAGCCACCAAGGAAGGCCTTGAAGAAATCAAGAAAGTGACTCCCTTACTTCCATGTGGTGTACCAGAGTTCAGGCTGCTATAGTACCACAACCTGGTGACATCTGCCTGCCCTGCTCCAGTTTGTGACCTTGGGGAGTCCAAGACCTTGATGCGTGACTTCCTGAATGAACCTCTCAAGTCCCCATTTTGGCCTCCAACTGCTCACCAGTCACATCAGGCCACACCTGGCTGTGCACAAATGGCAGCAAGCTCTCCAGTGCTGACTTTTGCATAGTTAATTTATTTTTATAACCAAAATAAATGGTAATTTTTTTTTTTCCAGTTCATACTTGTCCTTGTATTTTTTTACATTTCAATTTTGCAAGTGAGAAGGCAGGTTATTTTTTTTAAAAATTTGGAGATAAGGTGTAATTTGAAAGGGACAGATGAGATAAGACAAAGCAATACGGTTTCTATGGGGGGAACTTGACATTACAAAAAAAAAAGGATTTGCATTTTTTTGAAATTTAAAATTAAGGTGAATATTAAAAGCAGGATTTAAAACACAGGACCAAAATAAGGTGACAATAATAAAAACAACAAATATTGAGACCAGTAAGAAAAAGGTTCCACCTAATTTTAAGGAACTCTGTGTGAATATCATAAAAAATAAAAATTATATTGCTGTTTTGTGCCCTTACAAAAAAATGTGTAAAGCGCTGCAAATAAACGATTAAATAATGTTGGAAGCGACACGAATGTGCTATCTCCATTCCAAACGCTAGTTTTACCTATGTTGGTCTCCAGTGTCTAAGTTTTTGACAGGTTTCTTAGCATACACACGACCGAGTTTCTCGTTTAAAAAACAGCCCGATGAAGAACTCGTCGAGCCAAAATCCACTGCCATCGAGAAAATAGAGAACCTGCTCTCTATTTGCTCGACGAGTTCCTCGGCGGCTCCATCGGGCCGAAAATGTACACACGACAGAGTTTCTCGACAGAATCCGGCTCTTCACCGAGATTCTCGACGAATTCTGCCGAGAAACTCTGTCGTGTGTACGAGGCCTAAGAAGTAGGGAGTTCATGTATAGGATCCACTGCCTCCCCGTGGGTACCCCTGGTCCCATCCAATATCGTGCAATACGTTTTCTCGCCAGATACAACAATCTAGTTATCATAAGATACATTCCTTTTGAAAACAATTCGACATCTATAGCACCAAGTACACCAAGGGATCTAGGGGGACAGGTACCTGGGCCAATCTAATTATACACTGGGAGACTTCCTCCCAATACCATTCACTGTATCCAATACAGATTCACTGTTTTTGACACTACGTTCATCACAGCTACTTCAGCACTTTATTCATTTGTTTACACAAGTTATTGTGGACTTTATAGTGCATCACAGCTAATTCAGCACTTTATTTACACAAGTTACTACGGACTTTATTGCTGTTTTTGCACAGATGATGTTTTGCTCATTTTGCACAGTATTTATTAATGTTATATGATTCAGTTTAGCACATATATGTGATTTTATACTGTAGTCTTTATATTTATTTAGAAAGTTGCGCTGATCATCATTTTATTATTTACCAGCTTTATTATAGTGCAGTTGCCAACAATGAAACCTATAAAATGATCCAAGTTAAATGTAATCTATTAGGCATTAAAGTTTAAATTAAGTTTACATTTTAAATTCTATTTAATATATGATTTAATTATTATCGTATTCTTTTAAATCACCAGTTGAGTCTCATGCCCCGTACACACCATCACTTTATGTGATGAAAAAAAACGACATTTTCTGTGAAGTAAAAAATGACGTTTTTGAAACTTCAATTTTCAAAGACGAAGTTGCCTACACACCATCGTTTTTCTCACAATGTTCTAGCAAAGCGAGGTTACGTTCTCACCACTTTTTCCATTGAAGCTTGCTTCATAAGTAGCTACTGGGCATGCGCGGGTGAAAAAACGTTGTTTTAAACGACGTTTTTTACTACACACGGTCAATTTCTGTGAAGTAAAAGTTGACGTTTTGAAAAACGACACATAAAATTGAAGCATGCTTCAATTTTTTTTGGTCGTTTTTTAGAAGACATAAAACGACGTTTTCACCCACACACGGTCAATTAAAGTGACGTTTTTAAAAACGTCATTTTTTTTCATCACATAAAGTGATGGTGTGTACGCGGCATTAGAATTCAATGTCATGTCCTTGATATAACATTTTTACATGGAAATTGAGCCTATAGATAGTTAAAAGGAGATAGGCACAAAGGGCCAAATTCTCAAAAACTGTGCGTAACTTAAATTTCAGCAGTTAAGTTACACTGACTTAAAATTTCTACCTAAGTACCTGATCGTCAAAGCACTTAGGTAGAAATTACACGCAGTGTAACTTAAGTGCCGCCGTCGTAAGGCGGTCCTCCTCTCCTGGGGGCGTTTAAAATTTAAATGAGGCGCGCTCCCGCGCCGGCCGTACTGCGCATGCGTGTGACGTCATTTTCCCGACGTGCAGCGCGCGAACGTAATTAACGCCGGTCGGCTTTGAGAATTTCGACGGGACACTAAAGTTGCGACGGGTGAAAAAAAAAGACGCGCCGGGAAAACAAATAATTTTAAAAAAAAAATGACAGCGTCGCTCAGCATGCATTCCTGAGAGGGTGAACTCCATGCCAATTTTCAAAGAAAAAACCGGCATGGGTTCCCCCCCCAGGAGCATACCAGGCCCTTAGGTCTGGTATGGGTTGTAAGGAGACCCCCCACGCCGAAAAATTGACGTAGGGGGTCCCCCTACAATCCATACCAGACCCGTATCCAAAGCACGCTACCCGGCCGGCCAGGAATGGGAGTGGGGACGAGCGAGCGCCCCCCCCCCTCCTGAGCCGTGCCAGGCCGCATGCCCTCAACATGGGGGGGTTGGGTGCTCTGGGGCAGGGGGGCGCACTGCGGGCCCCCCCACCCCAGAGCACCCTGTCCCCATGTTGATGAGGACAGGACCTCTTCCCGACAACCCTTGCCATTGGTTGTCGGGGTCTGCGGGCGGAGGCTTATCGGAATCTGGGAGTCCCCTCAAATAAGGGGGCCCCCAGATACCGGCCCCCACCCTAAGTGAATGGATATGGGGTACATCGTACCCCTATCCATTCACCTGGAGGCAAAAAGTAAAATGTAGTAAACACACAACACAAGGCTTTTTAAAATATTTTATTATTCTGCTCCGGATGCCCCCCCTGTCTTCGTTATTAGCTCTATTTCCAGGGGGGGCTTCTTCTTCCGCTCTCCGGGGGTCTTCTCCGCTCTCCGGGGGTCTTCTCCGCTCTCCGGGGGGGCTTCTCCGGACTCCGGGGGGCTTCTTCCATCTTCTCCCCTCTTCCGCTCTTGACTCGGCGAACCCCGGTTCTTCTGCAGCTCTCCGGTGCCTTCTTCTTCAGCGCTGGCTGCCTGCTATGTTTGTGTGTTAGCTCGATTTCAAACAGGCAGCCGGCGCGGTCTTCTGTGGCGTCAGGGTCTTCTGTTCTTCCGATGTTGCCTCGTCGCCGGTTGTCGCTGTAATGATGGAAGCGCGCCTTGCATCCCATTTATATAGGCATCACCATCCCATCATGCTCCGGCAGGTACCCACGTGGTGGGTGCACGTGGGTAGGCACCCACCACGTGGGTACCTACCGGAGCATGATGGGATGGTGATGCCTATATAAATGGGATGCAAGGCGCGCTTCCATCATTACAGCGACAACCGGCGACGAGGCAACATCGGAAGAACAGAAGACCCTGACGCCACAGAAGACCGCGCCGGCTGCCTGTTTGAAATCGAGCTAACACACAAACATAGCAGGCAGCCAGCGCTGAAGAAGAAGGCACCGGAGAGCTGCAGAAGAACCGGGGTTCGCCGAGTCAAGAGCGGAAGAGGGGAGAAGATGGAAGAAGCCCCCCGGAGTCCGGAGAAGCCCCCCCGGAGAGCGGAGAAGACCCCCGGAGAGCGGAGAAGACCCCCGGAGAGCGGAAGAAGAAGCCCCCCCTGGAAATAGAGCTAATAACGAAGACAGGGGGGGCATCCGGAGCAGAATAATAAAATATTTTAAAAAGCCTTGTGTTGTGTGTTTACTACATTTTACTTTTTGCCTCCAGGTGAATGGATAGGGGTACGATGTACCCCATATCCATTCACTTAGGGTGGGGGCCGGTATCTGGGGGCCCCCTTATTTGAGGGGACTCCCAGATTCCGATAAGCCTCCGCCCGCAGACCCCGACAACCAATGGCAAGGGTTGTCGGGAAGAGGTCCTGTCCTCATCAACATGGGGACAGGGTGCTCTGGGGTGGGGGGGCCCGCAGTGCGCCCCCCTGCCCCAGAGCACCCAACCCCCCCATGTTGAGGGCATGCGGCCTGGCACGGCTCAGGAGGGGGGGGGACGCTCGCTCGTCCCCACTCCCATTCCTGGCCGGCCGGGTAGCGTGCTTTGGATACGGGTCTGGTATGGATTGTAGGGGGACCCCCTACGTCAATTTTTCGGCGTGGGGGGGTCTCCTTACAACCCATACCAGACCTAAGGGCCTGGTATGCTCCTGGGGGGGAACCCATGCCGGTTTTGAATTTAAAAATTGCCGTGGAGTTCTCCCTCAGGAATGCATACCAAATGCCGTCGCTGAAATGGGCCTTTACAAGGTTTGGCTAACTTTCCACATTAGAAATACAGCCCTAATTTTGCGCAGGCAAATTCGGAACTTAGGCAGAAATCAAAGTGCTGAAATGCTTTGAAAATCTACTTAAGTCCTCATTTGCATACGCAAAGCTGGATTTCAATGAGAAATGCCCCCAGTGGCGGATGCGGTACTGCATCCTAAAATCTGACCGTGTAAGTGTCTTACACATGCCGGATTTTCTGCCTAACTTTGGAAAAAGCCTTTTGAGAATCGTTTCCAAAGTTAGGCACAGAGATACGCAGGCTGAACAGCAGTTAAGTCTGCGTATCTCTTTTGAGAATTTGGCCCAAACAGTATATTACTGAATAATGACATGTCGATGAACTCTGATTGGATACACGGGACATTAACAAAAAATAAATATATTTGGAAAACAAGTTTCACTAATCCAGCCACTGTAGATGCAAAGAATGACAAAACACATTCTGCTCTGGATTAGAAGTAGGTTAGGATGAAGGAAAAAAGCTGGGACAGCCGCACTCCAAGTGCGGAGTGCGGCTGTCCCAGCTTTTTTCCTTCATCCTAACCTGCATTTTGATTGCACTGCCTGCACCCTTGGCTCGGACCACAGGAATCAGATTACCTGGTTCTCTTTGAGCGGTTACCCACTCTCTCATCTGGATTAGAAGTACTTGAAGTGTAGTAGCCACTTTTGCAGGATTTTGTTTTCTTAACCTGGAGGTCCATCTATCTTTATCAAAACACATTAAGACTTTGAAAGCAAGGATAATATTTTGTGAAGATTTAGGTTTTTCATTTTGTTTCCTAACCCAGGGTTCCAGCTTGCTAGACGGTTCTGGGATTTGTCTTCTCTCCAAACAATATTTAGAAGGGTAATCCAGTTATGAATGGATCGAAATTTGGCCAGTTCAGCAGGGACCAGATGAATTTTGATTAATCTATGGGTCAGGATGGTTGTGCAGAAGCCGATCTCTGAATCTACTGCTCTAGAACCAGTCTGTCTGGCTTTTTTTTGTTTTATCAGTGCTGCCAGCTCTAGCCAGCAACAATTATCTTTGTATTCTGACAGTGGGGAACTCTTCCCGCTGTCAGAATGCAATAGCTCTAATGATTCTAACATCAACAGGGGAATCAAATCATTTTTTTTCCTTTTAACCTGCTGGATGAATGAAAAATAAAATGCATAATCTATAGCCTCATACACACGATCGGACTTCCAACTGACTTTTCCAAGGATTTTGTTCCGAATGGGCGTTGGCCATGAACTTGGTATGCATAAACACGGCAGGACTATTTGAGCCAACAAACACAAACGTAGTGATGTAATAGACGTACTATGTGGTTTTTCTGCTCTCTATCGCCACCCTTTAGGTAACTTCTGCTATTGTTGTCTGATCTTTAGCATTGGTTCTGAGCATGCGTGTTTGTACTTTGGACTTTATTCCGATGAACGTGTGTACACACAATCGGATTAGCTGACATAGAATATTTGTTGCTGGAAAGCTTGCATGCTCAGAACCAATGTTAAAATCAACCAACAATAGCAGAAGTTGATCAAAGGGTGGCAGTAAAGAGCAGAAAAGAGCAGAAAAACACGTGATTTTGGAAAAGTTTGATGAAAATGTCCTGCCGTGTGTATGCATTCCAAGTTCACAGCCAACGCCCTTCAAACCCACGGAAAAGTTTGTTTGAAGTCCGATCGTGTGTATGGAGCTTCACAGCAAACATTTATCTGATGAAAAAGCGAAAAAGTTTGTCCGATGGAGTGTACACACGGTCGGATTTTCCGCAAAAACAGGTTCGTCGGACAATTGTTGTCAAAAAGTCTGATCGTGTGTACAGGCCTTTAGATTATGTACAAACATACTACTGCATAAAAAATGTTGTTCCATAAGGACTCTTTCACTCGGGTTGATTGGAGTCCATGCTGTGTCATACACTTTAAGTTCCATGTAATTTATAAGATGTTCTATTTTTGTTTAATTTTAGGCAAATTAGAAGCCAACCAATGTGGTTCCAGCCAGGAGAGCATACCCATCAGTTCCACCACAGGTATGCTACTACTCTATAGCCTCATACACATGATCGGACTTCCAACTGACTTTTCTGTGGATTTTGCTCCGAATGGGCATCTGCTGTGAACTTGATATGCATACACATGGCAGGACTTTTTCAACACACTTTCACCAAATCACGTGGTTTTTCAGCTCTTTACTGCCACCCTGTGGGCAACTTTTGCTATTGTTGTCTGATCTTTAGCATTGGTTCTGAGCATGCGTGTTTGTACTTTAGTCCGATGGACTTGTGTACACACGATCGGATTAGTCGGTGTAGGACGTTTGTTGCCGGAAAGTTTGTCTGTTCTCACAGTGAACATTTGTCCGATGAGAAAGCGAAAAAGGTTTGTCCGACAAACTGTAAAGTGCAGAAGTCATGCTACCAATTTTTCTCCAGGTGGTCGGAAACCCCTTTTTGCCTAGCGCAAATATTCTCTGTTATGGACTCGAGGTGTTGAAAGGTGGCCAAAAGGGTACTTTTCTACAAATATGGTGGCCCCAAGATTAAAAGGCTTCTGGGAGTCTATTTCCCCTTTTATTCAGAAGACTTCTAATATTACACCCATACCCCTCCACTACCTTTTCCATGCTGCGCCTTCCTCTTTCAGGGGGTACAAGTACAACATGACCCCACATCTTTTTACCACAGCTAAGAGTCTGATTCCACGAACTTGGAAACAGCCAAGCTGCCCTACTCCAACTGACTGAAAGAGGGTGGTGGACCAAATTACGGAAGCTGAAAGATGGGTCCACACTGCCAATGTGGACAGATTTAGAGATATCAGGGCAGGGTGGACATGTTATTCAAGTGACCCAATAGATTTGTGAGTTCCTGGTATTGTGGAGGCACGACTATCCTATTCATTCCTGTAGGTCATATTAGAAAAGAACACTAGGGGCGTGGCCTGACGCAGCATGTGAGCAGACGTCTTTCTTAGCAGCTCTGAGATCCCTCTGAACAATCCTGTGCAATCCTCATATCCTGCCTTTCTGTCATGTACCTGGTAGTGGAGCCCAACGTGCAGGGAGCGGCCTCTCGTAAGCCTCTGACTCAGGAGCCCCTGATAGAGTAGACAGGGGGTCAAGAGTTCAGAGGGGCACAAGCGCCTGATAGTAAGCTGAGAAGCAGCCGGATGCGGCAGCAGGAAGGTGCACCAAGGTCCTGGCAGGATGCTAGCGGCAAGCTGGAGTAGAGGTGCGGCACTTGTGGGACAGGAATCAAGCAGGTAAGGCAGACCGGGTCAAACACAGGCGGGCAGGTCAGAAGCCAGAGCAAAGTCCAAAGGGGTAGTCAAAGTTCAGGCCGGGTCGGTATAACAGGCAGACAGAGAACAGAGCCAGGGGCAGAGCAGGTGCAGTGGTCAGACGTAGCCAGGGTCAGAGGCAGGAGAGGTCAGAGGAAGCCGGGTCAGGTAATCAGGATACAAACAGGTATACAGGTGCAAGATTCTCCAGGGATATGCTGTAGACTGGACAGCAAGTTGGTGAGGGATCAGGCTGTTTAAATAGGGAGCTTTGGCGCCAAACGCCATCACGCACGCGCCACCGCGCACGCACCGGGATTGGATTCTCCTGCCATTGTCACTGATGCTGTAACGCCTTCTATGACATTGCCCCCCCTCTACAGGCAGCCTCCGGATGCCCAACTGGGCCAACCTACTTGGGTGCGCCCTCTTAAAGGCCAGGATCAGTCTCTCAGCATGGATGTTGGTCTCTGGTTCCCAGGAATTTTCTTCTGGGCCGTAGCCCTTCCACTTCACCAGGTATTGAACCTGGTTACGTCTCTTCCTGCAGTCCAGGATGGACTCCACCTCGAATTCCTCTTCGCCATCGATAAGTACTGGTTTAGGAGGCCCGGCATTCTGGTTGGTAAAGGGGTCCGAGACTGTAGGTTTGAGTAATGCCACATGGAAGACTGGGTGAATCCAGAAGGAGGCAGGTAATTTTAATTCATAGGCCACTTTGTTAATCTTCCTAAGTATCTAGAAGGGACACACAAACTTGGGACCTAATTTCTTGGATGGGCAGGCTAATTTTAGCTTCAGGGTGGACAGCCAGACTTGGTCCCCTTGCGCTAGGTCAAGTTCTCCTCTCCTCCTCCTGTCAAACATCTCCTTATTATATTCTTGTGTATTCGCCATTGTCTCCTGGAGTAACTTATTGTTAGTGGAGAAGAAATCCAAGGTTTCTTGGGCAGCCGGTACTGTACATTCTGGAATATTGTCGGATAGGAATAGAGGGTGAAAACCGTAATTGGCAAAAAAATGTTTTTATGATCGGTGTAGATCAGGATAGGGTGTGCTGCACCCTCCAGGAGGTAGTACCATTCCTCGAGTTCTCTGTCCCCGACATCATAATTCCTCTCAGCTTCCGATAACTTGCGAGAGAAGAACGCAACTGGATGCATTAGGGCCTTGGGTCCCTGTCTCTGGGAGAGCACTGCTCCAACTGCCACCTCAGATGCGTACACTTCCAGGATGTAGGGTAGGGCCAGGTCAGGATGTTTCAGGATGGAGGCTGAGGTGAACAGATCCTTCAAAGTAGCAAAAGTGGCCTGGGCTTCGGGAGACCACTGGAACCGAGTGCCTTGCCTGGTTAAATTTGTAATGGGGGTGATGATGGAGGAGAAGCCCTTTATGAATTTTCTGTAAAAGTTTGCGAATCCCAAAAAGCGCTGGATCGCTTTCTTATCAGTGGGAGCGGGCCAGTCCATAATAGCAGTGACCTTCTGGGGGTCCATTTTAACACCTTCCACCGAGATGATTAGTCCCAGGAATTGGATACTCTCTCGTTCAAATTCGCATTTTTCAGATTTGGCATACAGGCTATGTTGACGAAGCCGGGCTAGTACTTTTCGGACATGTTCCCGATGGTCTGACAGAGAAGAGGAGAAGATCAGAATGTCATCCAGATAGATTATGACAAACAGGTCGAGGTAGACTCTGAATATGTCATTTACAAAGTGTTGAAAAGTGGCAGGAGCATTGCAAAGACCGAAGGGCATGACCAGGTATTCAAAATGCCAGAATCGGGTGCGGAACACAGTCTTCCACTCGTCGCCATCTCTAATGCGGACCAGATTATAGGCCCCGCGGAGATCAAGCTTGGTGAAGATGACAGCAGATCCAAGTCTCTGAAATAATTCGGGGACCAGAGGAAGAGGATACCTATTCTTAATCGTGATATTATTCAAATCCCGGTAATCTACGCAGGGGCGTAGGGAATGGTCCTTCTTCTCTACGAAGAATATTCCAGCTCCGGCGGGAGATGTGGAAGGACGTATGAAGCCTTTTTCTAAATTTTCGTCTATGTTAGGCCCTATACACACGAGAGGATTTATCCGCGGATATGGTCCAGCGGACCGTATCCGCGGATAAATCCTCTCGAGGACTTGCGCGGATTTCCATCCGATGGAGTGTACTCACCATCGAATCGTCATCCTCTGGCGATGACGTGTCGCGCCGCCGCCGCGATGATGACGCGGCGACGTGCGTGACACAGTCATATAAGGAATTCCACGCATGCGTCGAATCATTACGACGCATGCGGTGGATCCCCTCGGACGGTTCGATCCGGTGAGTCTGTACAGACCAGCGGATCGATCCGTGGGATCCGATTCCAGCGGATAGATTTGTTGGCATGTCAACAAATTTTTATCTGCTGGAATTCGGAAATATCCGCGGATAAAGATCCGCTGGAGCATACACACCATAGAATCTATCCGCTGAAACCCATTCGCTTGGATTTTTCAGCGGATGGATTCTATCATGTGTATGGGGCCTAAGACTTTAAGGTGCCCAGTTCCAATTCAGTCAAAGGGAATATTCTCCCGAATGGAATTTCTGCTCCAGGAAGAAGTTCAATTGGGCAGTCGTAGGACCTATGTGGTGGTAGGGTCTCAGCGCCCTTTTTACTAAAAACGTCCAAAAAAATTGTGATAGCCCTCTGGGACTAATTGACGGTTCTCGGCTTCGGTTTCCAGACACAGCAGAGGGGACGAAGTGACTGCAGGTTCTTGAAGGCAATGCTGGCGACAGTAAGAAGAAGGGAAATGGATCTTCCCAGAATCCCAATCAATCTGCGGGTTGTGAGCCCTCAGCCAGGGCATGCCCAGAATGATAGGGAACAGTGGGGATTCAATAATGTCTAAACATAGTAGCTCCCAATGGTTGTTGGAGATGAGAGCGTACAAGGGGACTGTTTCTTGTGTAACAGGGCCGGATCTGATGGCTGATCCATCGGCTAAATGGACGGCGAGTTCCTAGCATCTAGGTCGTAGAGGAGCTCCATGTTTGGCGGCAAAAGAAGCGTCCATAAAGCCGCTGCAGGCACCAGAATCAATAATGGCGGGGGCCTGGACGTTCCTTCCTGGAAGCTGTAGAGAGATGGAGATAGCCAGATGAGTGTCAATGTTACGTAATGTGGAGGGAAAAGCAGATGAGAGGGTTGAGCACTAATGGAGCTTGGCGGGGGACAAGTACTCACGTAGTGGCCCGGTTCCCCGCAGTACAGACAGAGGTTGTTGATCCGGCGTGGCTGGCGCTCTTCCGGAGTCAGAGACGGGCGGAGCAGGCCTAGTTGCATTGATTCCGAGGTATCGGTGGAGGCTGGTACAGGATTGGGAGCAACTGGATAAGGAAAACTAGGTACGCGTGGCATCATCCAGGGCCGGACTGTTGTAGAATCTCATATTAGCCAATGTATTTCATATTATTATTTCATATTATTCATATTGATTTGCATATGTTTTATTGATAATATAATTATTATTCATATTATTATCCATATTGTTATTATTATTATATAGTAGTGATCTTATCAATATTATTATTCAATAGTAAATAGTTATTAAATCTGTATTAATGTACACTATTTTATTCTATAAAAATACAGAATGTATTTTTAAGACAGTCATAAGCCAACTAGGTGAAAGTTCGTTTTAAGTTCAGCTAATTAGAGAAGAAAAATTTGACAGCAGTTAAATCATAGCCTGATCAGATAAGATAGTCTTCAAGGAGAAAATACAGGTGGTTTGCAAAGTTACGTACAGAAAATTAATCAAGTTTGTTGTCAGGGTCTATTGTGCATCATCAAAACTTAACCACTTGGTAACCGCCCTATAGACAATATACGTCTACAGGGCGGGTGGTTAACTCTAGGAGGGCGTCAATGTACGTCCTCCCAGAGTCCGTCTCCCGCGCGTCCCCTGGGACGCGCACACGGGAACATCCGTGACCGCCGGGTCCAGAGGACCCGGCCGATCACGAATCGCGGTAAACGGCCGCTGATAGCGGCCGTTTACCATGTGATCGCTCCGTCCAATGACGGAGCGATCACATGTAAACAAACCGGCGTCTTTTGATGACGCCGGTTCCTCCCTCCTCTCTCTGTACCGAGCGGTACAGTGTGAGAGGGGGGAGCGCGGGTGTCAGCAGCGCTGTGGATGGATCTGTGACTATTGCAGTCACAGATCCATCCATCCCTGCTCAGCCATCCCTGAAACCCCCTGCAATACTGTGCAATACACTCTGCAATACTGTGCAATACACTCTGCAATACCCCCCCTACAATACTCTGCATACCCCCGGCAATACTCTGCATACCCCCCTGCGCAATACTCTGCATACCCCCCTAAGCAATACTCTGCATACCCCCTGCGCAATACTCTGCATACCCCCCCTGCGCAATACTCTGCATACCCCCCCTGCGCAATACTCTGCATATCCCCCTGCGCAATACTCTGCATACCCCCCCCCTACGAAATACTCTGCATACCCCCCACCTGCGAAATACTCTGCATACCCCCCCCCCTGCGAAATACTCTGCATACCCCCCCTGCGCAATACTCTGCATACCCCCCTGCGCAATACTCTGCATACCTCCCCTGCGCAATACTCTGCATACCCCCCTTCGCAATACTCTGCATACCCCCCTGCGCAATACTCTGCATACCCCCCTGCGAAATACTCTGCATACCCCCCTGCGCAATACTCTGCATACCCCCCTGCGCAATACTCTGCATACCACCCCCTGCGCAATACTCTGC
The DNA here is from genome assembly GCF_905171775.1 of Rana temporaria. Taxonomy (NCBI): domain Eukaryota; kingdom Metazoa; phylum Chordata; class Amphibia; order Anura; family Ranidae; genus Rana; species Rana temporaria. Next base: position 415,221,209 of record NC_053491.1, on the reverse strand, counting down.
ATACCCCCCTGCGCAATACACTGCATACCCCCCTGCGCAATACTCTGCATACCCCCCTGCGCAATACTCTGCATTACTCCCCGGCAATACTCTGCATTACTCCCCGGCAATACTCTGCATTACTCCCCGGCAATACTCTGCATTACTCCCCGGCAATACTCTGCATTACTCCCTGGCAATACTCTGCAATACCCCTGCACAATTACTCTGCGCAATTACTCTGCAATACCCCCGCACCAATACTCTGCAATACCCCCGCACCAATACTCTGCAATACCCCCGCACCAATACTCTGCAATACCCCCGCACCAATACTCTGCATTACCCCCGCACCAATACTCTGCAATACCCCCGCACCAATACTCTGCAATACCCCCGCACCAATACTTTGCAATTCCCCAACACCAATACTCTGCAATACCCCAACACCAATACTCTGCAATACCCCGGCTAATACTCTGCAGTACCCAGAAAATACTCTGGGAAAAAAATGCGTTTTAACCACTTCCCGCCCGCCGGCCGTCATGACGTCCTTGACTTTGTGCAGGGATATCTGAATGATGCCTGCAGCTACAGGCATCATTCAGATATCATTTTTTTCAGCCGGCGATTCCCTACACCGTAAGAACAATCATGTCGGCTGTTCCGCCTCTTGATCGTTCTTACGGGAGGCGAAAGGGGACGTCTCCCCTCCCTTCTCCCTCTGGTGCCTCTTCTGACTCACCGCTACGATCGAAACCAGGATCGTTTTTTTTTTTTTTTTTTTTCAGGCTTCCCAGCCTAGAGGTGAGATGTGGGGTCTTATTGACACCACATCTCACTGTAAAGAGGACCTGTCATGCTATATTCCTATTACAAGGGATGTTTACATTCCTTGTAATAGGAATAAAAGTGATCAAAACATTTATTTTTGGGGAAAAACGTATCAAACTAAAATAAATAAAGTGAAATGAACAATAAAAATATATATTTTTTTTAAAGCGCCCCTGTTCCTGCGTGCTCGTATACAGAAGCGACCGCACACGTAAGTCCCGCCCACATATGAAAACGGTGTTCAAACCACACATGTGAGGTATCGCTGCGAACGTTGGAGCAAGAGCAATACTTTTGGCCCTAGAGCTCTTCTCCAACTAAAAAGATGTAACCAGTAAAAATATTTAAAGCGTCGCCTATGGGGATTTTTAAGTAGCGAAGTTTGGCGCCATTCCACAAGCGTGTGCAATATTAAAGGGTGACATGTTGGGTATCTATTGACTCGGCGTAACTTCATCTTTCATATTATGCAAAAACATTGGGCTAACTTTAATGTTTTTTTTTTTTAAAAGCACAAAACCGTTTTATTTCCAAAAAAACGCATTCGAACAATTGCTGCGAAAATAACGTGCGCGATAAAAAGTTGCAACGACCGCCATTGTATTCTCTAGGGTTTTTGCTAAAAAAGCATATATAATGTTTTGGGGTTCTATGCAATTTTCTAGCAAATAAATGATGATTTTTCCATGTAGGAGAGAAATGTCAGAATTGGTCTCGGTGCTCCAGAACGCCTGATGGTGCTCCCTGCATGTTGTGCCTCTGTATGTGGCCACGCTGTGTAAAAGTCTCACACATTTGGTATCGGCATACTCGGGAGGAATAGCAGAATGTGTTTTGGGGTGTAATTAGTGTTATGCATATGCTGTGTGTGAGAAATAACCGGCGAATATGAACATTTTGTGAAAAAAAAAAAAAAAAAAAAATCTTGATTTTGCAAAGAATTGTGGGAAAAAATTACAACTTCTAAAAACTCACCATGCCTCTTTCTAAATACCTTGGAATGTCTTCTTTCCAAAAAGGGGTCATTTGGGGGGTATTTGTACTTTTCTGGCATGTTAGGGTCTCAAGAAATGAGAGAGGCTGTCAGTACATCGGGTGTGATCAAATTGATAAATTTTCAGTAATTGGTACCATAGCTTGTAGACCCTATAACTTTCACCCAGACTAAATAATAACCCAATTTTTTTTTTTTTACCAAAGATATGTAGCAGTATACATTTTAGGCCAAATTTATGAAGAAAAATTCATTTTTTGCAAAATTTTATAATAGAAATGAAAAAAAATTCATTTTTTTACAAAATTTTCGTTCTTTTTTCATTATTAGCGGAAAAAATCAAAACCGCAGAGGTGATCAAATACCACCAAAAGAAAGCTCTATTTGTGGGAAAAAAAGGACAAAAATTTCATTTGGTTACAGTGTTGTATGACTGAGTTATTGTCATTCAAAATGTGAGAGCACCGAAAGCTGAAAATTGGTCTGGTTATTAAGGGTGTTTAAGTGCCCAGTTGTCAAGTGGTTAAAAAAATACATTGTATAAGATATATTAATAATTAGACAATATTGAATAAAGTAATTAGCTGTGTGTGTGTGCGTGTGTGTGTATGTGTAATATGTATATATGTGTATATGTGTGTATATATATATATATATATATATATATATATATATATATATATATATATATATATATATATATATATATATATATATATAATGTGTATGTATGTATAATGTAAATAATACAGTACATTTTATGAAACCAAATTAATAAATACATACACATAGAATTAGTAAGACATAACAGATAAGGTGGGGTTATTGAAAGTTCATTCTCTGAAAGTCATAAATCTGTCATCCTACAAGAGACCCACCTCACAATAGAATCTAACATTAGGTTATACTCCCAAGATTATCCAACTTGGTACTATGGAGACACCATCTCTAAAAGAGCCAGAGGAGTGGCGATAGGAATAGCTAAGGGGACACGCTTTAAATTAATTGACAGACCCAGAAGGTAGATTCCTCTTCTTAAGAGGGAAAATAGAAGAAATGGAATGTACCCTAGTGAACATATATGCTCCGAATGATCTTCCGACAAAATATTTTGCAGAGATATTGGGAAAGTTAAAAGATTTCGGGTCAGGAAGGGTGATCCTAGGAGGGGATTTAAATTTTTGTATGGACCCAAAAATCTATAAGACATCACAGACACAGGGAACTAAGAACACACAGATAAGAAAGATAAAAAACAGCTTACATAGAAGTCAATTGATCGATGTTTGGAGAATCATAAATCCTGGACATAGAGACTATACATTTTATTCACCGGTACATGGAAGTTATTCATGGATCGACTATTTATTTGTGGATCATAATATTTTGGAGGCGGTGGTCGAAACGAGAATTGAAGCAATTACATTATCCGACCATGCTCCAATTAGCATATCCCTGAAAATCGCGGGAAATCAGAAGCCAAGTCAGATCTGGAGACTCAATGAGGAGCTGTTTACAGAGCCTAACAAGGGTGAAAAAAGATCTAGAAGAATATTTCAGGATAAATGATACAGAGGGAATATCGACAGCAATATTATGGGATGCGCACAAAGCCGTAATTAGAGGGACCCTAAAATCAGAAGGAGCAAGAAGGAAAAAAGAAAAAAGTTGTAAAAGGGAAGAATTAATAACGGAGATATTCGAACTAGAACAAAAGCATAAAATAACGGGAAAGAAACGAGAACTATACCATGACTTAGTGAACAAACAAAATTAACTTAAAGAACTTATGGACCAGGAAACGAGAAGGGAGTTCAACCTAATCGCGAGGGAAAGATATATGTGGGAAAAAAAAAAAAAAAAAACATCTAGCCAGGATGGTACAGAAAAAGAAATCAAGGAATTATATAGATAAGATCAAAAACGAGAAAGGGAAGGAGGCACACACAACAAAAGATATTGCTGAAACCTTTAGAGTTTACTATGAAAAGTTATATGCGGTAGAACAGACAAATCGATCAGAGGAGGAGAAAAAAGATAAGATCTTAGAATTCCTAAAGGAAGCCGGATTGACAAGAATAAATCAAAACGACATGTTGATGATGGACCGGCCAATTACAGAAGAAGAAATCCAAATAGCATTGACAGGCTGCGTGTTGGGCAAAAGCCCAGGACCAGACGGATTCACAGCCTTGTATTATAAAAAATGCAAGGAGATCCTCCATAGTGTAGTAGGTAGGAATAACATTTAATAACACATAGGGCCTGATTTACTATGCTATGTGCGCTGCGCTGGTTCATGCGTTAATTAGTACTCCGGGTGGAGGCTTAATTGGGCGCATGAACCAGCGTAGCAGCCGGCGCATTGAAACTAATATGTAAAGCCGCGCCGAACTCCCTATAGAAGTCTATGGGAGAAATCAAAAGTGTTCATTTTAAAGGCTAATATGCAAGTTTTGTCCTAAAAAGTGTTTGGGGACCTCAGTCCTGTCCCAGGGAACATGTATCAATGCTTTTTTTATTTTTTAAAACGGCCGTTTTTTCGGGAGCAGTGAAATTAATAATTCTTAAAGTGAAACAATAAAAGTGAAATATTCCTTTAAATTTCGTACCTAGGGGGGGTGTAATGTCAGCATGTGAAATAGCGCATTTTTCCCGCACTTAGAACTCCCCCTGCACAAAGTGACATTCAGAAGGAAAAAAGTCATTTAAAAATTCACACGCGGCTATAATGAATTGTCGGCTCTGACAATTCTAAAGGGATTCATTCATAAAACAAACAAAAAAATGTGTAGGGGTTCCCCCAAATTAAATTACCAGGCCCTTCAGGTCTGGAATGGATATTAAGGGGAACCCCGCCGTAAAAACCCCAAAAAAAAAAGACGTGCGGTTCCCGGCAAATATCCATTCCAGGCCCTTCAGGTCTGGTGTGGATTTTAAGGGGAACTCCACCCCAAATTGAAAAAAAAATGGCGTGGAGTCCCCCTAAAAATCCACACCAGACCCTTATCCGAGCACGTTGACCTGGCCGGCCGCAGAAAAGAGGGGGGGACAGAGTGCGGCCCCCCCCTCTCCTGAACCGCACCAGGCCACATGCCCTCAACATGGGGAGGATGTCCCCATGTTAATGGGGACAAGGGTCTCATCCCCACAACCCTTGCCCGGTGGTTGTGGGGGTATGCGGGCGGGAGGCTTATCAGAATCTGGAAGACCCCTTTAACAAAGGGGACCCCCAGATCCTGGCCCCCCCTATGTGAAATGGTAATGGGGTACATTGTACCTCTACCATTTCACCCCAAAAAAAGTCAAAGTGTTAAAAATGACAGTAGCCGGTTTTTGACAAATCTTTTAATAAAATCTTCTTTTCTTCTTTCCTTCGGGTTTCTTCCGCTGCTTCTTTCTCGGGTCTTCTCGTCCACATCTTGCCCGACGTCTTCTTCTATCTTCTCCGTCCGTCCTTCAGCCTTCTGGTCACGCATCTTGCCCGTTGTCTTGTCCTGTCTTCTTCTCCGTCCTTCCGCCAGCCTCCTCGCATCTTGTGTCTTCTCCGGTCTTCTTCTCGGTCCGCCAGCGTTCTCGTCCCAGGACCCAGCGTTTGAATTTGAATTGGGGTCACAGAGGGGGGCGGGGTCACAGAGCGTCACACAGCGGGGGAATTCAATTTCAATCGCGCCGCCCGGAGAAGAAGTTCCCGCCGTGTCACACTCATGTGACCCCGCCCCCCTCTGACGCACATGACCTTCTAAGGAGTTTACTTGTGGCGTCAGAGGGGGGCGGGTCCCAGGAGCGGGAACACGGCGGCCCAATTCAAATTCAAACGCTGGGTCCGGGGACGAGAAGGCTGGCGGACCAAGAAGAAGACCGGAGAAGACACAAGATGCGAGGAGGCTGGCGGAAGGACGGAGAAGAAGACAGGACAAGACAACGGGCAAGATGCGTGACCAGAAGGCTGAAGGACGGACGGAGAAGATAGAAGAAGACGTCGGGCAAGATGTGGACGAGAAGACCCGAGAAAGAAGCAGCGGAAGAAACCCGAAGGAAATAAGAAAAGAAGATTTTATTAAAAGATTTGTCAAAAACCGGCTACTGTCATTTTTAACACTTTGACATTTTTTTTGGGGTGAAATGGTAGAGGTACAATGTACCCCATTACCATTTCACATAGGGGGGGGGGGCAGGATCTGGGGGTCCCCTTTGTTAAAGGGGTCTTCCAGATTCTGATAAGCCTCCCGCCCGCATACCCCCACAACCACCGGGCAAGGGTTGTGGGGATGAGGCCCTTGTCCCCATCAACATGGGGACATCCTCCCCATGTTGAGGGCATGTGGCCTGGTGCGGTTCAGGAGAGGGGGGGGCCGCACTCTGTCCCCCCCTCTTTTCTGCAGCCGGCCAGGTCAACGTGCTCGGATAAGGGTCTGGTGTGGATTTTTAGGGGGACTCCACGCCATTTTTTTTTCAATTTGGGGTGGAGTTCCCCTTAAAATCCACACCAGACCTGAAGGGTCTGGTATGGATATTTGGGGGACCCCACGCCATTTTTTGGGTTTTTTTTTACGGCGGGGTTCCCCTTAATATCCATTCCAGACCTGAAGGGCCTGGTAATTTAATTTGGAGGGACCCCCTTTTTTTTTTATTTTTTTTTTTTTTAATGAGCAATGACTCTATTCTTTATAGCCATGAGTACTTTAACCACTTGCCCACCGGGTTAATTCTGGCACTTCTCTCCTTCATGTGAAAATCACAATTTTTTGGCTAGAAAATTAATCAGAACCCCCAAACATTATATATATTTTTTTTAGCAGACATCCTAGGGAATAAAATGGCAGTCATTGCAATACTTTTTGTCACACCGTATTTGCGCAGCGGTCTTACAAGCGCACTTTTTTTGGATAAAAATCACTTTTTTGAATTAAAAAATAAGACAACAATACATTTTGCCCAATTTTTTTATATATTGTGAAAGATAATGTTACGCCGAGTAAAATGATACCCAACATGTCACGCTTAAAAATTGCGCCCGCTCGTGGCATGGCGTCAAACTTTTACCCTTTAAAAATCTCGATAGGCGACGTTTAAAAAATTCTACAGGTTGCATTTTTTGAGTTGCAGAGTAGGTCTAGGGCTAGAATTATTGCTCTCACTCTAACGATCGCGGCGATACCTCACTTGTGTGGTTTGAATACCGTTTTCATATGCGGGCGCTACTCGCGTATGCGTTTGCTTCTGTGCGCGAGCTCGTCGGGACGGGGCGCTTTAAAAAATTTTTTGGGGGTTTTCTTATTTATTTTTATTTAGTTTTATAATTTTTTACACTAAAATAAAAAAATCAAAAAAAAATGATCAGTTTTCTTCCTATTACAAGGAATGTAAACATCCCTTGTAATAGGACTAGTGTGTGACAGGTCCTCTTTATGGAGAGAGGCGGGGTCAATAAGGCTGGAAAGCATGGTATTGAAAAAAAAAATAAAAGATCTCATGCTTTCAGCTGCAATCATGTTCGTTCACCACAGTGGTGTAGTGTATAGCACTTTGACCTAGCAGCAAAAGAGTCGTTGGTTCGAATCCCGCCCGTGACAGCATCTGCATGGAGTTTGCATGTTCTCCCTGTGCCTGCGTGGGTTTCCTCCCACAATATAAAAACACGCTGTAAATCGGTTCCGGTCTAAATAAGCCCTAATATGCAGTAGTATATTTAGGTTTGGTTCTGCCCTAGGCCTGACTACATATCTGCACCTCCTAATAGAAAAATGACCCACCCCTTCCTGTCAAGGTCACACCCTGTTTTTGTATAACCCCGCCCAGTAATTTTCAGGGGACCCACACACTAGTTCTGGGGGGGCACTGGATTCCCTTAACCACTTCCATACCAGGCACTTACGCACCTTCCCGCCCAAGCCAATTTTCAGCTTTCAACACTGTCGCACTTTGAATGGCAATTGCGCGGTCATACAACACTGTACCCAAACAAAATTGGCGTCCTTTTTTCCCCACAAATAGAGCTTTCTTTTGTTGTTATTTGATCACCTCTGCGTTTTTTTTTTGCGCAACAACTAAAAAAAGACTGCAAATTTTGAAACAAAAAAACGTTTTTATTTTTTTAGGTTAATTTTTTTGTAAATAAGTTTTTCTCTTTCAATTACGGGCACTGATATGGCGGCACTGATGGGCACCGATGAGATGGCACTGATGGACATCGATGAGGTAGTACTGACGGGCACAGATGAGGTGGCATTGATTGGCGGCGCTGCTATGCGGCACTGATGGGCACTCATAGGCGGCACTGATGGGCACTCATGGGCGGCACAGATGGGCGGCACTTATGGGTGGCACTGATGGATACTTATGGGTGGCACAGGTGGGCACTGATAGGTGGGCACTGTGCATGGATGGGCACTGTGGGGTGGCACTGATGGACACTGTGGGGTGGCACTGATTTTCCCAGTCAGTGCCCATTTGTGGGCACTGATTGGCATCTTTTTTCTTATTTTTTAATGCTTTTTGTTTTTTTGTTCTATATTTTTTTTGTTTTTGCACACCCTGGTGGTCCAGGGTGGGCATCCCTGGTGGTCCAGTGTGGTGATCCGAGGGGGGGCTGCGCTGATAAACAATCAGCGCGAACGCCCCCTGTCAGGAGAGCCGCCGATCGGCTCTCCTATACTCGCGTCTGTCAGACGCGAGTGAGGAAGAGCCATCGATGGCTCTTCCTGTTTACATCGTGATCAGCTGTGATTGGACACGGCTGATCACGTAGTAAAGAGTCTCCGTCTCCGTGAGAGACTCTTTACCGAGATCGGAGATGCAGGGTGTCAGACTGACACCCCGCATCACCGATCGCCGCGCTGCGTGCCCCCACAGGCGCGTGCGGCATGAAATCCTGCAGGACGTCCTGTCAGGATTGTGTAACCACTTCCCGGACGTAAATCGGCCATAGGCTGGGCGGGAAGTGGTTAATTTGCATAGTTTTTCTCTCACTTCCTGTTTGGCTATGGGGCAGGAAGTGAAGGCAAATCTCCCCAATTGGACACAGATAATACAAAATAAACTGACATGGCCTATAACCCTCCCTCACTCTATCCAAAATTAAAGAAAATAAAACTTGTTGATTATAGTTCTTGTCAGGGGCGGACTGACCATTGAGTCACTCGGGCACTGCCCGAGGGCCCCATGCCACTAGGGGGCCCCATCCGGGTTGCCAGGCTCAGTAAAACCAGGGACAGTATGTAAAAATCTGTGTTTTTTTTAGATCTGTCCCTGATATGTCCGAAAATGACATGCTTTTAATGTGAATATCCCAAGATTTTAGCTGCCCGCCTCTGCACTACCTCCTGGCGTGGTGGTCATCTGTAAGCCAGAGGGGCCCCATAATCTTCTATTGCCCAGGGGCCCCATGAGTTGTCAGTCCGCCCCTGGTTCTAGTTTAAGCACAAATTTCATAGAGTTTTATTGAGAGCCCTAAGAAAATATAACCATGCCAATAGGCCAGGATAGAGCGTTGCTAATATGTAGGAATGTGTGTGTTAGAGCACCCCACCCAATGTTAACTAAAAAAATATTAATTTGCAAATAAGTATTATCTGCTCATTTTTTTGGGGGATGTCTGCACCCCTGATAGTGACAACATTTGTGAGGTGTCTTCACCCTTTCTAATTCATTCACTTCCTGTCACATAGCCAAACAGGAAGTGAGGGTAAAACCTTACTAATATCTTTTCTTGGGGACACAGAGATCAATCTAAATAGTTTCCCATTATGTAAATTGCACTCTAGCATTTTGCTGTGTACACCCCAAATTATTAGGGATCTTGGACTTTGGGGTCCATTTACTAAAGGCAAATCCACTTTGCACTACAAGTGCAAAGCAAGGAAGAAAGAAAACAAAACAACTTTGCTTCTACAGGATTGGATGTTAAAACCATCAGTGCTTCCTCTCTGATTTTCAGCAACTATGCTTGTACTGCAGAGTGGCTTTGCCTTTACTAAACCCCAAACTAAATAATCATTTGGGGCAGGGATCCTCAAACTACGGCCCTCCAGCTGTTTTAGAACTACACATCCCATGAGGCCTTGTAATGCACTGACATTCACAGACATGACTAGGCATGATGGGAATTGTAGTTCCTGAACAACTGGAGGGCCGTAGTTTGAAGACCCATGATTTGGGGTGTACACAGCAGTGCTGGAGTGCAATTTGCTTAATGGGGACACTAGTTAGATTGACCTGTGTCCCCAAGAAATGACACTGGTAGGGTTTTAACCTCACTTCCTGTTCAGCTGTGTGACAGGAAGTGAAGCCAATTTTAAGAAAAGGGACACAAAGCTCAACACAAAAATAAAAAAACACAAAGCAGGGGTTCTAACACTCACTTGGCTTCCCTCAAACACCCACAATTTGAATAGGATTGCCTTGCGCTAGATTTAAGCACAGTGCTGTAAATCAGCACGTCAAGCCTGTCCACCAATAGCAAACCCCCCCCACAGGCCATGTTTGCAGGTTTTCCTTCATCTTGCACATGTGCTTTAAAATACAGTCTGGACAGCAATTCTTGATAAGAGAAATCCACAAAACATGTCCTGTCGGGGGTACTTGAGGGCTGAGGACCACTGCAGAAAAAATAAAATACTTACCAGTTTTTGTCTTTAAAGTCATGGGGAATAAACATGGCAAACATTTCATGATTACACACCAGGAAAGAAGCTTAGACACACATAATTTGTTAGGCCCAAACCGATTTCAGCTGCAGCTGTCAACATATGTAGCATGAAAAAGTAACAAAAGACAAACTTAACAATTTTAAAGTAATTTTTATTGGTCAACAAAACAAGGAAAGCGAAAAAAGACAAACAAACACAAACAAAAATACATTTCAAAATTCTAAATAACCATAGCTTCACACATTTTTCATAAAATAAGGCCACATAGACAAATACATCAAAGTGAACATCATTTAAAAATAAACCAAAACCATTGGCAAAATAAAACAAAACCCATGCAACAAACCACATTTGTGTTTAGCAACAGCATTTCTGCCAGCCTGCCCCTTCTAAGGGCAGCTGAGGACTGATCGATCCAAGCTTTTTATAACAGTGCTAGTAATGAAGCAATTGAAATCACATGAACAAATTGCAGTCTCTAGTTTGGGTGAGCTTGTAATTGGGCACACCTGCAATTAACCCAAACCACGCTCTATGAGCATCCAAGGAGTGTTTTTCACCTTTTAAAAAGAAAGGATATTTTTTTTCTAAGTGTTTGAGCATGCTCAGTTCATCACACATGTAGGAACCAAGCTGCAATGGAATGAGAGCTTTTTTTTTTTTGTTTCCCCTGATCTGATGCTTTCCAGCCTGAAGGGGAGGTGTTAAAGACAGAAGTAAACACGCACATTTAATAATCTATTTGTGGGGAAAAAAAAGGTTGCCAATTTTGTTTGGGAGCCACGTCGCACGACTGCGCAATTGTCAGTTAAAGCGACGCCGTGCCGAATCACAAAAACTTGCCCGGTCATTGACCAGAAATATGGTCCGGGCTCAAGTGGTTAAAAATTAACAAAACACAAAAGTGAGCCCAATTTTTGGGGATAATGTGAAAGATGATGTTACACTGAGTAAATAGATACCTTACATGTCACGCTTTACTATTGGAAACACTCCTGCAATGGGGCCAAAATGAATTCCGTGAATATCCCCATAGGCGACCTTTTATTTTTTTTTCCAGGTTACCAGTTTATAGTTACAAAGAAGGTCTAGTGGTAAAAGTATTGCTCTCGCTCTAAGGCACGCGTCAATACCTCACATGTGTGGTTTGAACGATGTTTATATATGTGGGCGGGACTTGCGTAAGTCCCGCCCACATATGTAAAAATTATTTTTACTTTTTGCTATAATAAATATCCCCAAAAATATATATTGTAAAAAATAAAAAAACCCTCAGTTTAGGCCGATACGTATTCTACATCTTTTTGGTTCCAAAAAGTCGCAAATAGCGTTTAGTGTTTGGTTTTGGCAAAAGTTATAGCGTCTACAAAATATTTTTTTGTTTGTTTTAACTAGTTATTGGGGCGATCAGCGATTTTTATCAGTACTGCGACATTATGGCGGACACATCGAACACTTTTTTGGAACCATTGGCATTTTTCTATCGATCAGTGCTGTAAAAATGCATTGCTTACTGTAAAAATGCCACTGGCAGGGAAGGGGTTAACACTAGGTGCGAGGGAGGGGTTAAATATGTTCCCTGGGTGTGTTCTAACTGTAGGGGGGGGGACTGACATGTGTAAATGACAGATCGCTGTTCATGAAGGGGAACTCCAGACCCCCCCCAAAAAAAAAATAAGGTGGGTTCCCTCCAGGTGCATACCAGGCTCTTAGGCTTGGTCTGGAACATAAGGGGTTAAACCCGCGCAAAAAACAATAGCGTGGGGTCCCCCCCAAGATCCAAACCAAGCCCTTATCCCAGGCACGCAGTCTGGTCAGACAGGAATGGGGGTGGGGACGAGCGAGCGCCCCCCTCCCTCCTGAGCCATACCAGACCACATGCCCTCAACATGGGGGAGTGTGTGCTGTGGGGGAGGGGGGCACTGCCCCCCCACCCCAAAGCACTCTTGTCCCAATGTCGATAGGGACAAGAGCCTCTTCCCAACAACCCTGGCCGTTGGTTGTCGGGGTATGCGGGCGGAGGGCTTATCAGAATCTGAGAGACCCCTTTAATAAAGGGGTCCCCAGATTCCGGCCCCCCACCCTATGTGAATGAGTATGGGGTACATTGTACCCCTACCCATTCACCTGGGGAAAAAAATGGAAAAAAATAATACACCACACATGAATAAATTAATTTATTAGTCAGCCGGGGGTCTTCTGCCGGGGCCCCCCACCACCACCCCATTAGGCCCCGGGCTTCGCCATCTTCTGCCGGAACCCCCTTCACCAGTGAGGCTCCTGCCTTTGGGGGAGGGTCCCGGGCTACTACAACGGTTTCTGCGGGGGGGGTGCACTGGCACCCCACCCCCGTCTTCAGCGACGTAATTCACCGGGACCCCCTTCACCAGGGAGGCTCCTGCCTTTGGGGGAGGGTCCCGGGCTTCCACGACGGTTTCTGCGGGGGGGGGTGCACTGGCACCCCACCCCCGTCTTCAGCGACGTAATTCACCGGGACCCCCTTCACCAGGGAGGCTCCTGCCTTTGGGGGAGGGTCCCGGGCTTCCACGACGGCTTCTGCGGGGGGGGGGTGCACTGGCACCCCACCCCCGTCTTCAGCGACGTAATTCACCGGGACCCCCTTCACCAGGGAGGCTCCTGCCTTTGGGGGAGGGTCCCGGGCTTGTACGGTGTCTTCCGCCGGAGGGCGCCACTCTCCGGGCTTCTGCGATGCCTTCCGCTTCTGCCTGTCTCCTCCGCGGAGCACAGGGCTTGTCTCCGCTGTCTTCTCCCTTCTCTTCCATTCAATGTTGACACGACGAGGTCTGGCGCTGGAATGCCGTCTGAGCAGTGGGCATGGACTTATATAGGGCAATGCCACCATGTGACCTCAACCCATGTGACATCACATTCCCATCATGCCCAGGGAATGTGATGTCACATGGGTTGAGGTCACATGGTGGCATTACCCTATATAAGTCCATGCCCGCCGCTGACACGGCATGTCAGCGCGGAACCTCGTTGTGTCAACATCCAATGGAAGAGAAGCAAGAAGACAGCGGAGACAAGCCCTGTGCTCCCGGAGGAGACAGGCAGAAGAAGGAAGAGAGAAGAAAGAAGACGGAAGAAAGCCCTGGCTCCGCGGGGGAGCCAGGCAGAAGAGGGAGCAGAGAAAAGACCGGGGAGTTGGCGCACCCCCGGCAGAAGACCAGGAAGACCGGAACCCTGGCGGAAGGCACCGGAAAGACCGGGGGATAGGCGCCATCCCCCGGCAGAAGACCCCGAAGTCCGGATGCCCCTCCCTAATGAAAAAGAGCTTAAATGGGGTGGGGGCATCCGGCGGAAGGCTCCGGAGAGGACCGAGGGATGGCGCCCTCCCCCGGCAGAAATCACCGAAGCCCAGGGTCCCGGCAGAAGATCGGGAGAGAAGAAACCCCCCCTTCTAAGAGAGCTAAAGAAGAAAGGGGGGGCTCCGGAGCTGATTAATAAAATATTTTATTGCGTGGTGTTTTATTTTACTTTACATTTCCCCCATGTGAATGGGTAGAGGTACGATGTACCCCATACTCATTCACATAGGGTGGGGGGCCGGCATCTGGGGGCCCCCTTATTAAAGGAGCTCGCAGATTCCGATTAGCCCCGCCCGCATACCCCGACAACCAATGGCAAGGGTTGTCGGGAAGAGGCTCTTGTCCCTATCGACATGGGGGCAAGAGTGCTGTGGGGTGGGGGGGCAGTGCCCCCCTCCCCCACAGCACACACTCCCCCATGTTGAGGGCATGCGGTCTGGTACGGCTCAGGAGGGGGGGGGGCGCTAGCTTGTCCCCGCCCCCATTCCTGTCCGGGCCAGACTGCATGCTTGGGATGAGGGCTTGGTTTGGATCTGGGGGGGACCCCCGCGCCGAATCGGCGCGGGTTTAACCCCTCACGTTCCGGACCAAGCCTAAGAGCCTAATGTAGCCCTGGAGGGGGACCCGCGCCGATTTCAAGTTTGAAATTTGGCGCGGAGTTCCCCTTCAGGGCTGAAAACAGCTCGGAGATTCCCGTGCGCCGCGTCACGCAGCGCATTCACGGGTACGCCGCTTGGTATTTACCAAGATTTTCACGGCGTACTGACAAGGCGCATGGGAATCCCTGACTTTTCTCTCTGCGCATGCCCAGTATGCAAATGAACCTCCCGAGGTTCAGGCGCACTGTGCAAGCGTACGGGGATCTGTTTTCAAAAAACACTTTCCCTTTCAATTCGGCCCGCCAAACACTTCAAAACACATGTCACTTCACTTCCCCTGCATCCCCCCACCTCCCCCCCTAATAAACTCCCGCCCGAACCCCCGCAATTTACAGTTTAATGTGCCGTGCGCCAGGTCTGTACTGGTGCACAATGCACCCTCTCCTGGGCGCACGGAGCACATTAGTAACTAGGGAAATACACTGCACTAGCAGCGTATTTCTTTAGTAAATGGCCAAACGGCTGCTACTCCTGCTTTTACTCCATGAGTCATGGAGTAAAGGCTTGGTAAATCAGCCCCATAGTATCACTTACAGTTAAAATCTTTGAACACCAGCAGCAACAGCAAACGGTTCACAGACAAACGAAATGACAGACAGCTAATCTCCGCTCTCGGCCGCGAGCGGAAATAACGTCACCGACTGCACTTCTCCAAACACCTGACGCGTTGCGTGGCTGAACTACGCCACTACGATTAAGTGGCGTAGTTCAGCCACGCAACGCGTCAGGTGTTTGGAGAAGTGCCGTCGGTGACGTTATTTCCGCTCGCGGCCGAGAGCGGAGATTAGCTGTCTGTCATTTCGTTTGTCTGTGAACCGTTTGCTGTTGCTGCTGGTGTTCAAAGATTTTAACTGTAAGTGATACTATGTGTTATTAAATGTTATTCCTACCTACTACACTATGAAGTTTTGCTTTATGCTTTATTGAGAGCGGCTGGGACCTTATGTGATGAAAATTACCTGGGACCTTATGTGATGAAAATTACCTGGGCTGCCCTGGATCCAGAGCTATCCCCTGCTGACCTTCATATTACCTAAAGGCTCTAATTAGCCTTTCATGAGGTGAGAGGCTAGTATTTACCTTCTGATTCTGCACTACTACACGGAATGGATCGTGCATTGGATTGCAGCATCATCCTCTAACCTAGCACTATTGCACTTTTGGGAATTTTTGCATCAAGCACTTTTCAAGTTCACTGTGATACAATTATCCTGTTTTTTGCATGGGAATTTTTTTGGGACACTTTGATTACTGGAACATTATTTATTTATTTGGCACATTTAATTAGTGCACCTAACTGGAACATTATTTATTTATTTATTATATATTTATATTTTTTAGGCACAGACTTTATAGTGCACGTACTGTCATTTGTCATTGTCTATTTTATTTATTTATTTACTGCCTATTATTATAGTATTATAGTGCACGTATTGTCATTTGGGTTCACCCTTTTACTACGTTTATTTGTGGTTACATGGATTCACTCTTACAAATGCAATTATCCACATTTTGCTTCATCATATATGATTGTGTATGAACTCTAGACATTGAGTCATAAATATTGTTTGGATCTCATTATCTTCACACATCCCCTCCTTCACATCATAAGTTATTGATGTGAGAGGATTATAAAGAGGAATTTGGAGTGGAACACATTTTTTTGGACATTATCACACGTTGCTGTGCGTTTCTTGTCTATTTTATTTATTTATTTACTGCAAGCGCCACTACACCCCCTCTTTCTTATATGCTGATTGGTGCGTGAGCACTTTCATGTAGTGGCTGCTGCATATATTTGTTTATTTATTTATACACTTTGTTTATTAGTTAGGTTGCCCTAGGTTAGTTGTGGTTTTGCGCATTGGTTCCCCCCCTTTTATATATCCCCAGGTCTATTCTTGTCGATAGACGCGGAAAAAGCATTTGACAGGGTAGACTGGGGACTCATGATACAAACCTTGGAAAAAATGGGTTTCGGACAGAGGATGCTAGATTGGATCAGGGCCCTCTACCGATTCCCAACAGCCAAGATAAAAATAAATGGCAGCCTTTCAGAATCTTTTATGATGAAGAATGGAACAAGGCAGGGATGCCCCTTATCCCCTCTTCTGTTTGTATTGTCTATCGAACCTCTGTTGGCTAGGATCCGTAAAAATCCAGACATTAAAGGAGTCAAAATAGAAGAGGAGGAGCATAAGTTATCAGCATTTGCAGATAACGTTCTCTTCTATCTGGTAAATCCTAAAACATCAATCCCCAGGCTACTGAATTTATGTAAGCAATATGGGGGAATTTCCAACTTCAAATTAAATGTCACCAAAACGGAAATACTGAATGTAAATATCAATAGGACAGATGAAAGAATATTAAGAACAGCCTTTTAATGGGTGAGGGCACTTAAATATTTAGGGATCCGCCTAGCAAATACAATCAAAAAGATATACGAGATTAACTATATACCTCTATTGGACGAAATAAAGGCCAAAATAAAAAGGGTAAAAAATAGACCTATTTCATGGATAGGACGAATAAACTTCTGCAAAATGGTTCTTCTGCCTAAAATTGTATACAAATTTCAGATGATCCCCATAGCTTTGCCAAAATCTCTGCTTAACATGCTTAAAAAATTGGTCATGAATTACATATGGAGTTATAAGAAACATAGAATCTCCTTACAGACTTTGAAACAACCAAAAAATAAGGGGGGACTCGCAGTGCCGGACATAAAAAAATATTACGAAACGGTCGTAATATCGAGGGTGGTGGAGTGGGCTGGGGTCAACAAAGAAAAAAGGTGGGTTAGTTTGGAGAATGCACTATCAAAGGTGAGGCTAGAAACTATAATATGGAACCCCCCTCAATATAGAGAATTAAGTACGAAAACACATGTGATAACAAAAAATGCACTTAAAATATGGGACACAGTTTATAAAAAAATGGAGAAGGAATTTAATTCACCCCTTATAGCGCTGAAAAACAATGATTACTTTGCACCAGGGAAAACACAAGTGGGGGGAAACTGGATAAAGAATGACACGGCACAATTAAGGGATATAATTAAAGACGGACACCTAATAACACTATTGGAGTTAAAACAAAAAAATAATTTGATGGAAATTAATAACTGGAGGTATCAACAGCTAAGTCAGTTTGTCCAAAAATTACCATCCCCACTGAGATCAGGTGAACAGCTAACGGATATAGAAAAATTATGCTCGGCGGAGAGCTCCAAAGGTACCATCTCAAAGTTATATAGGATCTTATTGGAGAATGATGAGCAGGTGATACCCCCATTTATTGAAAAATGGGAAAGGGAATTTAGAGCACAGCACGGTAGGACCCAAAAAAAGAAAATATTGAAACTGACACACTCCTCCGTGGTAGATAGCCGAACTGCGGAAATGAATTACAAATGTATTGCCAGATGGTATATAACTCTGAATAAATTAAGCAAATTCAAAGACGGCCAATCAGGACATTTTGGAGGGGCTGTGAGTCCCTAGGAACAATGGCCCACCTATGGTGGGAGTGCCCCAAAATACAGAAATACTGGGAGAAGATTTTGGAATTTGTAGAATAGATCACAAAAAAAAAATAAAGAAGGACCCATGGACTGTCCTTTTCCATGGAGGGGAAGAAGGGATCAAAAGATACAAATAATCCCTGGTGCCGCACTTATTAAATGCGGCCAAGAGGCTAATACCCAGAAAATGGCAAGAGACAGAATACCCCATGATATGGGAATGGATCGACACTGTTGAAGAGACATACATGATGGAAGAACTAAGGGAAGGTATAGAGGGGAATAATATGAGTCAAAATAAGAAATGGGATGATTGGAGGGCATTTAAGAGGTCATGGAGCTACGCTGAAAACCTAAGGGATGACATCTAAGAGTCCGGAGTAAAACTATAGATAAAAGGGGCTATATATGGTGAGAGGGAAGTCCGAGGAGGGGGTGGAGGGAATGGAAATAAAAAGGGAAAAAACAGGATAGTTTATTTTGTACTCCTTTATATTTAATATACAAAATTTCTATTATAACAAACTATTAAAAAAAAAAATAAACAAATAAAGAGTTTAAAAGAGATAAAATTTCACCTTTTACTAATGATGCGAAACCAAAATAGAGATGCTAAATGGGCTAGCAAAAGAAGCTGAGCGCTCTAAGGAAACTCTACGAGGCAGAGCCTGAAGTAAAGGTAAAAAAAAAAAAAATCTGTCATCCTTGAAGTTGTGGCTAACAACTGGGTGGCAGACTGTCTCTACACAGGTGTTTTTAATTGGACAAAACCAGTTATAAATCACTTTAATGAACATATAGGAATTCTAGGAATAATTAAGTTTGTTTGGTTGTAGGACATTGACATAGATCGTAGCAACCAATCACATCTAGGAGAGATGGCTTAGATGAGGCTGTGAGGGTATATAAATGCCAGTTTTACAATTGTTAGTCAGACAAGTCAGGTAGGCGTCTATCAGAACCAGTAGGCAAATATC
Source organism: Rana temporaria (assembly GCF_905171775.1). Classification (NCBI taxonomy): domain Eukaryota; kingdom Metazoa; phylum Chordata; class Amphibia; order Anura; family Ranidae; genus Rana; species Rana temporaria. Next base: position 415,202,260 of record NC_053491.1, on the reverse strand, counting down.
TGTCCATAACTTGTCTCCTCATACGAGTCAAATGTGGAAAACTTCTTAACTTGTTCCAGAGTGTGGTCTCAGGTTAATTTCCCTCACAAACTTGGTCGAGCTGGTCAACCAACTGGTCCCCATCAGGTAACGGGTTTCCAAGAATTGGCAGAAAAGATCCATTCTGGTTCAAGTTGAGAACAATTCACTATTGTTTCAATTTGGTTATAGTATACCAATATCTAATATGCTTGCATTGTAAGAAATTGTATAAATTAGACCTGTATCTTGTAATACTTTGAACATAAAACTGTATGTTACCGGTTGTTAATAAACCTGCATTGATGAAGTCCTGCCTGGTTCGAAACTTTGTTATTCTACTTCAGGACGTATGCTCAGCTCGTCGTTCCCTCAATCGCCTGTCAATTTGGACTGATAGAAGAATGAGAGCTTCAAGCGTTGCAGGGATGCCAACTCGGGCCAGTTCATCTTTTAAGGGTTCCGAAAGACCCATACGGAACTGGTGATGCAGGGCAGCATCATTCCAGTTGGCATCGGAACTCCACTGTCTAACCTCTACCACATAGTCTTCTACTGCCCTGCGTCCCTGTTGTAGCGCACACAATGCCGCTTCTGCGGTAGCCGCTAGCTGCATATCCTCATAGATGAGGTCCATGGCTTAGAAGAAGGTACTCAGCAGGTTAAGGCAATGTTCCTTGCGTTCCAGGAGACGATGAGCCCAAGTTTGGGGTTCGCCTGATAGTAATAAAAAAATGATGAAGCCCAACTTTGTAGATTCAAGCGAAAAAGTCCTGGGTTGCAGAGCGAAGAAAAGTTCACAGGCATTGCGAAAAGCTCTGTACTTGGTTCGGTCCCCAGAAAATCTTTCTGGAGTGGGAACTCTGGGCTCAGGCGGCAACATCACGACTGAGGGGGCAGAGGAGGTTCCGGATGCTGCAGGGGCTGCTGCGGACAAAGTCTGAATGCGTCCCTCCAGACGGGTGTATCCTTCTTGCAGGTTTCTTACAGCGGCCGTGAGACCATCCAGGTGACGGCATAAGTCCTCCATGGGGGACGCTCCCTGCGTGGGCTCGGACATGGCTGTCCAGTACTGTCACGTACCTGGTAGTGGAGCCCAACGTGCAGGGAGCGGCCTCTCGTAAGCCTCTGACTCAGGAGCCCCTGGTAGAGTAGACAGGGGGGTCAAGAGTTCAGAGGGGCACAAGCACCTGCTAGTAAGCTGAGAAGCGGCCGGATGCGGCAGCAGGAAGGTGCACCAAGGTCCTGGCAGGATGCTAGCGGCAAGCTGGAGTAGAGGCGCGGCACTTGTGGGACAGGAATCAAGCAGGTGAGGCAGACCGGGTCAAACACAGGCGTGCAGGTCAGAAGCCAGAACAAAGTCCAAAGGGGTAGTCAAAGTTCAGGCCAGGGCAGAGAAAAGAGCCAGGGGCAGAGCAGGTGCGGTGGTCAGACGTAGCCGGGGTCAGAGGCAGGTTGCAGGCAGGAGAGGTCAGAAGAAGCCGGGTCAGGTAATCAGGATACAAACAGGTATACAGGTGCAAGATTCTCCAGGGATATGCTGTAGACTGGACAGCAAGTTGGTGAGGGATCAGGCTGTTTAAATAGGGAGCTTTGGTGCCAAACGCCGTCACCATGCGCGCTACCGACGCGTGCACACTCGCCAACGCGCACCACCGCGCACGCGCCGGGATTGGATTCTCCTGCCATTGTCACTGATGGTGGAACGCCTTCCATGACACTTTCCAAAATGGCTACAAACCTCACAGCTCCTGCTGGGAAGACCCTGGGCTATTTTTCCAGGGAATGAGTATCACCACACGCTCCTGCCAAGATGACCATCGCACCACTCTCCTCTCTGGCTTCCACTCCGGAGCTCTTTGCTGAGGACCCTGAGCCATCTCTGCCACCCTCTCCCGGGACCTCCGCCACACGAGCACTGCCGGTTCCTTTGTCTCCTAGTGAGGATGTCCTGGAGGACAGCCCAGAACCGGAGCCCACGCTGCTGGAGGTCCTCAAAATTATTAAGGTAAATCACTCGGATATCATGGGGAAAGTGGAGGAGCTCAAGCTGGATATTACAATAATGCGCCAAGAAATGCATAAAGTAAGGGACCGGGTCTCAGAAACGGAGAGCCGCATCAGTGATCTTGAAGACACTGTGGGCCCCGCCCTTCCTACTCTTAAAGCCCAGGGCACTAAAATTAGATCGTTGGAGGACAAGATGGACGATTTAGAGAACCGCCTGCGCAGTAACAACCTGCGCTTGGTGGGTCTGCCTGAGAGGGGAGAGGGATCCGACCCTTTCCTGGAGAGCTGGTTTGCCCAGGAATTTGGGAAGGACAGCTTATCCCCCTGTTTTGTTCTGGAGCGGGCCCACAGGGTACCTGTCAGACCGCTTCCTACAGGTTGCCCTCCTCGCACTATGATAATGCGCCTCCTTAATTACAGAGACTGGGACTCTAGCCTGCCTGCAGATCGCATAAAGGGGAGCCTGAAGATTAACAATGCCTCCGTATCTCTGTTTCCTGATTACTCCCCTGCTGTCCATACCTCAAGAGTCAAGTATGAGCATGTCAAGCAAAAGTTGAGGGAGAAAACCATCCAATATTCCATGTTGTTTCCTGCGACGCTGAGAGTGGTGCATCAAGGCCAGGTGAACTTTTTCCAAACCCCTGCAAATGCTTTGTCCTGGTTTGAGTCCCTGCACCAACCTGGTGGTGTGTCTGAATGGGCACCTGACACTTGATTTGCTTTTATTTATTTTTTACCTTTTTCCCTGTGTTTCAATTTTTCATCCCACTCAATGGGATTGTACCTGGGGCAGGTACATTCAGTTAAATGCTGTGTCAAGAGGATACAGATCTCCACTGGATGACTACGCTGCTACTGTTTGTTAAAAACCTTTTTTCATTTATTTTCTTTTGTTGATCACTGACTGATCCAACTTAGTTCACTGGCTTGTCTGTACAGGCCATGTTCCTAGCATGTACATGCAGTTCGGGGTCAAAGCCAGCCCCTTGTTTTTGGGGTCTGGCAGAGGTTAATTCTGGGCTGTTAACTATGCTACGTGTGTATTTGGTTGTTGTTGTTTTACTGTATTTTGGGATGAATGAGGTGTGTCTGAGTGTGTGTGTTTTTGGCCTTGCCTCCACCCCCACCTATACCTTGCCTAGGTTAATGTTGATTCATAATTTGCTATTGTATTCCTTCATTTTTACTAATTTACCATGTCTAAGGTCAGGTGTATCTCCTAGAATGTCAGGGGGTTAAACTCCAAATTTAAGAGGGCCTCTCTGTTTGACTTCCTTAACCTCCCTGGCGGTATGATTCTTTCAGAAAAAAGATGCTGAAAGCGGTACCATTATTTGCAAGGAAATTTGGCGTTTTATACTGTAGGCCTGTAATTTTTAGGAATAACTCACTTAAATCTGACCAAACCAGAGTCTAATAGGCATCCCGGGTATGACATTTTTTTAAAAACAAAATTATAATATAATAAATAATTATAAATAATTATAACAAATAATAATATAATTCTAATAAAAAATATTCAATAATGTAATCAACTCAAAATCACTGAAATTTGCTCAGTTGCAGAATTGTTGCTGTCATTATTTTTTATTTTCATGACGTATTTCCCCACAAATCGATATCGCACAATTCTGCAAGTGATTATAATTTATTATCGCTGTTTTCTAGCTGATCTAAAACCATTTTTGACATAAAGGGACACTTTTGCTATGGAAAATCTACAGTTTGCAGGGAGAAAGAAAGGTTTTTATTATATAAAAGAACATGTAGGGCACTAGGCAGACCACTAGGGACAAGGGGGGGGGGGGTGTTTTTTTTACATACAGTATACTGTAATCTTACAGATTACAGTACTGTATGTATAGTGTTTGTTTACCTTTTTGAATTTGGCGCCGTTCTCCGTCCCCGTGCGTCTTAACGTCGCAGGGAACGGAGATCGGCGGCACAGGAGGACACTGTGTGAATCGAGCGAGGTCCCGCTCACTCACACAGCGCGGTGGCATCGCTGGATCCAGGAACAAGGTAAGCCAGCGCGCGCTGCAGGCTCTGCATAGCTACCCCGAGCGTGACTCAGGGTTACCGATTTTGGCACAAAAAATCCACCCCGAGTCACGCTCGGGGATACCGCCAGGAGGGTTAAGGTGTACAATCCTCATTTACTGCGCTTACAGGAAAAGCACATTATGGGATCGAAGGTGTTGGCTTTAAAAAAATACTGGGTTATGCATGGATATCATTCCACCTACTCTTATTATGCAAGAGGGTGTCCATTCTAGTTCGGAAGGGCCTCCCCTTTTCCTGTGACAGGGTGGTACTGGACTCTAAGGGTATTGTTGGTGGTTGTGTATGTCCCCCCCTGTCACGGCTGACATCTTTACAGATTTAAGTGTACAATTTTTCCACCTTTCCAGTGCTAGCTACTCTTATAGTGGGGGACTTCAACTCGGTACTTTACCCTGACCTGGACCGCTTGAAGCCCCTCCAGTTTGACTCTAACTTGGTCTTGGTCTCCAGTATACAGGCAGTGTCCCACTTACCTCAGACATTATCTGATCACTCAGCCATATCTGTAGATATGCTATTGGGGACATAGACCCTCCTTTCGGTTGTGGTGGCTCAGTCCTCTCTGGGTCTCCACCTCTGACTTTCAGGAGCCGATCCACCAGGATATGTCTCACTATTGTGGGGACAATCGGCCAGGTTACATGAACATAGTGGCAAGAATGGTAAGATGTTGGCCTATCTCTCTCACACGGACTATGTGGATAGGACTATACCATGTATTTGGTTGCCGGATGGCTCTGTCACATCTGATCCCCTGCTTATAAACCAGACATTTAAGTCCTTTTATGAGAACCTTTACAACGCCCCCCCCCCCCATGGCCGAGCTTGAGACACTTGGATTCTTTGAATCTTTGGAGCTCCCCTCCTCCAAGTGTGAATCCCTGATAGTGGTGATCCCTAAACCTGACAAAGATAAACTGTTGTGTGGGTCTTACCGTCCAATCTCACTACTGAATAGTGATGTTAAGGTGCTTGCAAAAATTCTAGCCTTAAGATTACAAAAAGTCATTCTCCATCTTGTTCACAGGGACCAGGCGGGGTTTATGCCAGGGAAGAGTACGTATGACAACATCCTCCGGATTTATCTGCACATTCATAGGGCTGCCACCGACAAAAAAAGTGGCCTGATGCTATCTTTGGATGTGCTCAAGGCCTTTGATACTGTTAATTGGTCCTTCCTTTGGGAAACCATGCATCTTATGGGCTTTAGCTCTCAATTCATTCAGTGGGTCATTTTATTCTCTACTAATCCTAGGGCTAGGATAAGAACTAATAAGGATGTCTCTGATGTTTTTACTTTGCAGAGGGGAACCAGGCAGGGTTGCCCGCTCTAGCCGCTCCTGTTCACTCTGGCTATTGAGCCTCTGGCTCTGGCGGTGCGGCAGACGGTGACGGTGGGTGGCATCTGTTATGGTTCCCTCTCTGAAAAGATTTCTCTTTATGCAGATGATGCCCTAATTTACCTGGATGGTTCTGAGCAGTCTTGTGTCTCCCTAATGGGTGTGGTGGAGGAGTTTGGCAAGGTCTCCGGGTTACAGGTAGATTGGGACAAATCAGTGGCATTCCCTATAGGCCCTACACTTGATTATACCTACCTCTCTACATCTAAATTTTCCGTCCAATATACATTTAAATATTTCGGGATACACATTAATGCGGACCTGTCTTCCTTTGAAACTCTCAATGTTACCCCAATTTTAACACATATGGAGACCAGGCTGCGTACTTGGGCCTTTTTACCACTTAATTTGGTCGCGTGAATAATTTTTAAAATTATATACTTACTCAAATTGTTATATGTTTTTCGGGCATCCCCTATTTTTTTTATTTTTTTTTAACAAAATTAACTCGCTCCTCTCCACCTTTCTCTGGCAGGGGGTCTAAACCACAAATTGCTTGGGTCTCTCTTCAGGCTACTAAACTGGATGGAGGACTAGCCTGTCCTAATCTGAGATATTATTTTATAGCGTCTCAGCTTGTGTATGTCTATGACTGGTTCATGGAGGCCTCCTAGTCCTGTTCCACCGCTCTATAGATTGCTCTGTTAGGCTCTAGGGAATATGGAGAGGTGCTGAATATCATTTTTTTTTTACACACGGTACCTTCGCCCCATCAGTTTGAAATATGTATTTGGGAGGAGGCTGGGGTTTGGACTTTGATGGTACCATATATCAACTGATTACCAGTCAAAATTAGAAAAGTATAAAGAAGGTTTTATTACAAAAAACATATACATAATTTACATATTCATAGAATAAACTTCTTTAGTCATAATAACTATAAAAAAAACATTCTGTCATTATAGATAGAAATTTAAAATCATCAAATTTTATATTCAGAAGAGCTAGACATGTTTCGCGGTTTCTTATATCGCCCGCTTCTTCGGGAGCATTACTCATACATACAATTTGTCAGATGATGTATAAAAGGTTGTCATGAGACTATGAATAAAGAAAAACAACGTTAACAAAAATATTAGAATGTGAATACAATCATAACATATCAAACAAAATAGGAGAGGCGTTCATCCCACAAAAACCCCCCCTAGAAAAAGGATCACCCATGAAAGTCTCACCATGGGGAGCGGTGACCATGGTTCCTGATAGGTCGGGGTGAATTGCCAACCCACCCCGGAGGACATAGGAAATCCTGAAAAAGTATCTACATCCGGTGTAAACCCAGTTGATAGATATAGGTAGCAGGTTGTGAATATATTAATCAAACCCAAAGCCAGCATATGCGTTCATAGCAAAAGATAGTAATAATAATAATAATGAATAATAATAATAATGATCATTACTTGGTATACCTTTGAATGGGTGCAGTTCCCTTACACACTGTTATGGCTGTCAATGGCAATAGCAAAACAGGCCAGGAGGCATGCAGATGATCTACAAGAAGGGGATTTGGATGTATATACATATGTAAATGAGCCCACCCATTAGGGAGATTTACAAGACATTTTGCTAGATGTTCAAGGTATATTTACCTAAAAAAAAAAAATCTTTTCAGACACACATGTGTATCCAAGGGAGATGATAGTATTTGCAAATATAGGGAATCACTGGTTGATGACCTACACAGGTCTGTATCCAGGCGCTGCTCCCGTAACTCCCCAATAGAAATTAGTTGGTTAGCCTGGCATGAAGTTAACAGGGTGCTCACGAACTCGGATGGGATATCTCCCAAAACTCCCCTATGGCAAAACCCCAATTTCTCTGAGTTCCTGGGTCACCCGGATTCTCTATGTTGGACCCTATTAGGGGTCACACACGTTTCCCAGGCATCTTTGTCAACGATAAGTTTATTTCCTTTGAGGACCTAAAGGTACGGAGTGGGGTAACGGATAAATTCTTATACAAGTATCTATTATTGCGTCATGCAGTTACCCGGATATTAGGAAACTGGTTACGACAGTTTATTCCCGCCTGCAGTCTGCTGGGGTCAAGCCCTTCCAGATTGCTCAGCGGAAATGGTTGGTGGACATTCCAGGGCTGTCCGAGGAGGGGTGGGAGGAGGCCTTGGAAGTCTGCTTCCTCGATCTTATCGGGTCTAATGATCAATATGTACAATTTACATTTATACACCAGTTACACTATACTCCTGCCAGGCTGACCCGCATGGGAATAAATTCTGCTGATTCTTGTTCTAAGTGTGGCTCCACTGTGCCCTATTATATACATATGTTTTGGTCATGCCCAGCTTTATCAACGTTTTGTAAGGACTTATTTTCTTTTTTTAAGGACGCCTTACATTTCCCCATTCCTTACACATGGTCGGGTTGCGGGGAGCGCTTAATGGCTTTATAACTACAATCCATGCTCGAACTCTGATACGCACAGTTTTATTTTATGCTAGGAAACTGATTCTGTTACAATGGAAGAGTGCATCTGCTCCGGATATCCAAATGTTGTATTGTATGGTGAATACGTTTATACCCATCTTTAAATGCATCTATAAGGGCAGATTCCTTCTGGAAAGATACCCGCTCTCTCAGCCATAATGGGCTATAGTCATGAGTGGTTAGGGTTGGTCTATGGGTGGATGAGTGGTTGGGCGAGAATGCTTGGTCGAATGTGTGTGAGTGTGTGTGTGGTCAGTCTGAATGTAACTGTAACTATAAGATAATTCAACTGTTTATTACGCAATGTTAAAATGTGTGTGGCCCAGAGTGGTCCATGGTGATTACCCTGTCTCACTTGTTGTCATGGATTTCCTCTGTTGAGGAACGGGTAAATATTCTCAAGAAAACGTATAAGTCTGTTAAGATACTAATGAATCTGTACTAATCTATGCAAGAGATGTAACCGTTTATTTGCCTTTTTGATAATTGTATCTGAAAAGAACAAATAAACAAAGTTTAAAAAAGAAAAGAACACTAACTTGTTTTTGGACGCACCTGAATAATATACCTCTAAACTTATTTGCAAGACCTTACCACCCTGTCAGCTGTAGCACATGGGTTTATGGTTTGTTTTTTCCCCCTTTAATGTGTTGTTTTTTATCCTGTTCTTATTTATTGTCTCCCTTTTAATAATGCAGACATTTATCCTGATACTAATGTACCCGCCTATACAGCCACAGATCCAGCAGAAATGGTGGGAGCTTAAGGGTAACTTGGAGTGGCCATTGTATACTGTTTGGCTTTGTCTAATTCACTGCTTGACAGTTTGCATGGAATTATTTCCATGTGATTATTGTAATGTCAGATCATGTCAGACAACTATTTTTATTTTGTGAAAATTTTAATAAAACATGATTATGGAAAAAAAAAAAAAAGTCAAGCTCTAAGTTAGACCTTCTCAACCAGGGTTCTATCAAACCATAGGGTTCCTCAAGTGGTTGCTAAGGGTTCTATGAGCTTTGGATGGTTGACCTCACATTTGATCATGCTTAGTTTTGGGTCTAACGCCACTTGGCAAAGTCAGTGGCATGATCTTTTTTTAGCTATTTGCAAGGGTGGCATTCTGACCACCACTTTAAATCTGGCCATATGCTTGTAGAATGTAGTTTGTTGGATTTCCTAATCATTAGTGGTGTCCAATAAACATTCGTTTTCAACTGCAGTGACAACAAAATTAGAAGGAGTAGGATGGAAAAAAATATTTGAATCAAAGAATTTCTAACAGGATATATGGTTTTCTTTGGGGAGGATCATTCACTTCAAAATCAAATGTTAAAAGCTATATTTTGTAAATAAAGTACATTTGAATGACGTTTTGTCAAGTCATTAAATGTACTGAGAATTTTTGTAAGAATGTTAGTACACATTTTTGTGCAAATGTTCATTTGAAAATCCACTAGTAGATGGCCAGCTTAAGGGGGGTATTCTTTCCACTGACCACCAATGTAGGGGCAATTTCCCAGTGACCCCCTTATGAATAGTGTTGAGCAGAATACGCCATATTCGATTTCGCGATATATCTCGAATATATAGTCGAATATTCGAGATATATTCGCTAAATTCGAATATTCGTGATATTTTATCGAAATGAAATGATTGCGAATTTTCGCTATTGCGAATGCGAAAATAATTGCGAATTTTCGACAACAGCGGAAGGAGCACTCTGATTGGCTCAGAATATTCGTGATATTTTGCACTCTGATTGGCTCAGAATATTTGTGATATTGTATCGAAATTTCGCAAAATGCGAATGCGATATTGATGGCGAAATTTCGGAAGGAGCACTCTGAATATTCGTGATATTTTACAATACAAAATAATTGCGAAATTTCGACAAATGCGGAAGGAGCACTCTGATTGGCTCAGAATATTCATGATATTTTACAATACAAAATAATTGCGAATATTCGGCAAATGCGGAAGGAGCACTCTGATTGGCTCAGAATATTCGTGATATTTTACAATAGAAAATAAAAAGTGTTTTGCATTGGTGGTGATTCTTTACTCTATCCATCTGTCACAGCCGTTTGTCAATCAAACACCTTGAAGATTGAACACGTTCATGATGCATGCTTTGGACTTTTTTTCACTTCACATATCAAAGACATTTTTATGAAAGATTATTTTTCTATTATTGGGACTATATTTCTTTATATATTTGTTTCACTGTGTATTTCACAAGTTATTTGCGCTTGCTTCTTTTATAATTTGCCCACATCTCTTGTCACTAGACATATTTTTTATTCTTGTAGAGCGACACCATTTTCTGTCTTGTATTAATTTATGTTGTATAACATTTTTGAGTTGCTGCTGTATTCTCCCCTTTTTTTAAGGTATGCGCAATTTTTTCCTTCTTACAAAAAAAAATAATATCAAACATACAAATATTCATAACAGAAACATACACAAAGCCCCCCCTTTTGCATCAGAGACAATCAGAGTTCTCCTACCACAGTTATCGAAAATTCGCAATCATTTTCGCATTCGCTTTAGCGAAATTTCGCAATTTTTTTTTTTATATTCGGCAACATAAAAGGATCGCCTCAGCTTAGCTACTCGGCCCAGGGTCTCTAATCATACCAGCAATGTTTTTAGACGTCGATAGGATGTAATCTGTTTTAAAAATAAAATTGAAAAAATGCGAATATTCGGAATAGCGAATATTCACCGCGAAATTCGAAATATATCGCGAATACTCGAATATGCCATATTCGAGCCGAATATTCGCAATACGAATATTCGTGAGCAACACTACTTATGAATTGGTTTTAGCAGAGGTTCCCTAAGACCTGAGAATTATTACAATTATTCAAGAGTTCCTTCAAGGGAGATACAAGAAGTTGAGAAAGGCTGCTCTAAGTAGTAATATAAATCAAGGTTTAAAGGGATGCACAGAATAATTTTTTAATGCTTACAAAACATCATCCATTCATCAAACATCTTATGGTGCCTGTTTGCTTTTTAAAAGTAAAAGCTAGTTATTTTTTGTTTTCGAAAATAACAAACATGTTAAACATACCTGCTCTGTGCAGCAGTTTTTCACAGAGCAGCCTCAATCCTCCTCCTTTTCTCTGGCCCCACACCCTGCGCTCCTGGCCCCTCCCTCCTGCCGGGTGCCCTCACAGCAAGTAGCTAGGGGCACCCAAGCAGTTGCACTCCCGATTTCCTGCTCTTGGTGTCCGTTAACACACAAAGCCATAGTTTAGACCCTGCCCCCTCCATCTCCTGGTTGGCTCAATGGCTGTGATGCCGGAAGCCAATAAGGAGTGCGAGTCCCCAGACAGCCAAGGCTCTCGTGGACATTGCTAGATCGAGATGGGGCTCAGAAAAGTATTAGAGGGGCTAAGGGGGGCTGCTGCACACAGAAGTTTTTTTTTACCTTCGTGCACAGAATGCATAGAAACCTTGGGCCAAATCCACAAAAGGGATACGACGGCGTAACTGCTGTTACGCCGTCGTATCCCTGTTCCTAACTATGGAACTGATCCACAGAATCAGTTTTCCATAGTTAGGCAGAAGATCCGGCATGTGTAAGGGACTTACACTGCCGGATCTTAGGATGCAGTACCGCATCCGCCGCTGGGGGCATTTTGTGTCGAAATGCCGCCTCGGGTATGCAAATTAGCACTTACGGAGATCCACAAAGCTTTTCAGCTTTGTTTTTTCTCCGTAAGTTTTAGTTTGCATACGCAAAATTAGGGCTGCTTTTACAAGGTGTAAAGTTAGTACACCATGTAAAAGCAGACCTTTCTGTCCAGCGACGCGATTTTTTTAAAATTTTGAATTTTTTTTTCCCGCCGTATCTTTTTTTTCCCCCGATGCAACTTTATTGACCCGTCGCAATCCACAAAGCTTGGCGCAACGTAATTTCGCGCTATGCACGTCGGGAAAATGACGTCACGAGCATGCGCAGTACGGCCGGCGCGGGAGCGCGCCTAATTTAAATGGGAATCACCCCCATTTGAATAGGAACGCCTTGCGCCGGCGGAATTTAAGTTACACAGCCCAAAATTTCTAGGTAAGTGCTTTGTGGATCGGGCACTTAGGTAGAAATTTTAAGGCAGTGTAACTTGAATGGAAAAAAATACGTTACGCCGGATCTTTGTGGATTTGGCCCCTTGTGCCTTTACAATTACTTTAAAGCAGGGTGAGCAAAGACACAAAGCAGTTCTGAGTGAGTTCTTTAATTACATATGAATCTCAGGTATACCCTATCGTACCAAAAGTATTAGGACACCTGCCTTTACACGCACATGAACTTCAATGGCATGCCAATCTCAGTCCGTAGTGTTCAATATTGAGTTAGCTCCCCTTTGCAGCTAAAACAGCTTCAGCTCTTTTAGGAAGGCTGTCCACAATGTTTAGGAGTGTGTCTACGGGAATGTTTGACCATTCTTGCACCTTGCACTGGTCCAAATCATTTGGTGGGGGCGGGATTATGGTGTGGGGTTGCTTTTCAGGGGTTGGGCTTGGCACTTAGTTCCAGTGAAGGGAACTCTTACGGCATCAGCATACCAAGACATTTTGGACAATTTGCTGCTCCCAACTTTGTGGAAACGGTTTGGGGATGTTCCTGTTCCTACATGACAGTGCACAAAGCAAGGTCCATAAAACATGGATGAGTGAGTTTGTGATGGAGGAACTTGACTGCCTGCACAGAGTCCTGACCTCGACCCAATAGAACACCTTTGGGATGAATTAGAGTGGAGACCGCGAGCCAGGCCTTCTCGTCCAACATCAGTGCCTTACCCCACAAATGCGCTTCTGGAAGAATGGTCAAACATTTCCATAGACACACTCCTAAACCTTGTGGACAGCCTTCCCAGAGGAGTTTAAGCTGTTATAGCTGCAAAGGTTGGGCCAACTCAATATTAAACCCTATGGACTAAGGCTGGGATGCCATTACAGTTCATGTGTATGTAATGGCAGATGTCCCAATACTTTTGGTATCATAGTGTATTTTGCTCATATCTGTGCTGAGTAACCATTTAAGTACGGTGGCAAATGTAGAAGATGTGAAAGTGCCACAGTACAGAAATGTTAAATTCTTTGCAGTCAGGGCAGATCTATAGGCAGATATTTAGGAGGATCAGAAATGTACTGATTTATGGATCACTTCTATTCATAACATTATATATTGTGCTAAACAGTAATCTGCCTCAAATTATTTACACTGCAATTCTCAATGGCTTTTTTTTCTTATACTGTATATTTCCCTTGCCCATTTTTGGTAGTCAAGGTAACACAGGTTCACCTAATTTACCATCTAGTTGCCTGATTGTTTCACTGATCCAATGGTTCAGAATTTGTAAGGAACTGTTCTGAAACACAAATGCAAATCAGAGGCTCTGACTTGACAGCTACAGAATACTTGTATCAAATCAGTGACTTGGAAATGACCAAAGCAACAGAATACAAAAGCTTGTAAACTGAGCCTGGACTGGCATTTTGGCAGCTTCTGCATTTTCCAGAAGGGTCTGTATATTTTATTTGTCCCTAGAAGCGTTCTCCTAAATGTAGAAGGTAGTCAGTTATGAACATTTGCAACATTATCTAAAATAAAAATGTCAATGGACTGCTTCTACTGTCAGGCAACATTAACAGTCACAGAATTAGGCTGATTTGCTAAAGGATTTGAGAATGTTCACATTATTACAAATTAGGTAAATATATGCCTAATTTATTCAGTCATGTATAGATTAATTAACCACTTAAGCCCCGGACCTTTAGGCAGCTAAATGCCCAGGCCAGGTTTTGCGATTCGGCACTGCGTCGCTTTAACAGACAATTGCGCGGTCGTTCGACGTGGCTCCCAAACAAAATTGACGTCCTTTTTTTCCCACAAATAGAGCTTTCTTTTGGTGGTATTTGATCACCTCTGCGGTTTTAATTTTTTGCGCTATAAACAAAAATAGAGCGACAATTCTGAGAAAAAATGCAATATTTTTTACTTTTTGCTATAATAAATATCCCCCAAAAAAAAATTTTTCCTCAGTTTAGGCCGATACGTATTCTTCTACCTATTTTTGGTTAAAAAGAACGCCATAAGCGTTTATCGATTGGTTTGCGCAAAATTTATAGCGTTTACAAAATAGGGGATAGTTTTATTGCATTTTTTTTTTTTTTACTACTAATGGCGGTGATCAGGGATTTTTTTCGTGACTGCGACATTGTGGCAGACACTTCGGACAATTTTGATACATTTTTGGGAAATTGTAATTTTCACAGCAAAAAATGCATTTAAATTGCATTGTTTATTGTGAAAATGACAGTTGCAGTTTGGGAGTTAACCACAGGGGGCGCTGAAGGAGTTATGTTTCACCTAGTGTGTGTTTACAACTGTAGGGGGGTGTGGCTGTAGGTTTGACATCATCGATCGTGTCTCCCTATAAAAGGGATCACCCGATCGATGCAGCCGCCACAGTGAAGCACGGTGAAGCCATGTTTACATACGGCTCTCCCCGTTCTTCAGCTCCGGGAGCGATCGCGAGGGGGCGGCTAGAAACGAATAGCCGCGCCCTCATCCCGGATCGCTCCCCGGTGATTTCCGACTGCCGCATGTACCAGGGGAAAGGCAGGGACGTACATGTACGCCCATCTGCCTGTACGTGCCATTCTGTGGACGTACATATACATGCGGCAGTCGTTAAGCGGTTAAAGAGGAATTTGCTTTTTACATGATTGGATTTTGAAAATGAACTGTCACAAAATGTGTACTGTATCAAGTAGTGTTGCACTGATACCGATATTGGTGCCAATACTAAGCATTTGCCTGAGTACTTGTACTCAGGCAAATGCTCTGATACTAAAACCGATACCTTCAAGAACGCAGACTGTAACCATCAACTTTATAGAGAGAGAGACACAGGAGAACGTTGCGTGAGAACGCAGCAGTGTGAGACGTGACATCCGTGACATTAAAGAATAAATGCATCCAAGGGCAATGATTGATTTTGTTTGCTGGCCTACCACTACACCACCAGAGCAGAGACACAGCAAATAAGTGTAGTGAAGTAAATACGTTTTTAAAACGTAAAAAATATATATTAATATTTAAATTGTAAATATATAAATGCATACACTAATTGATATAATATATTTAATTATGATATTTAATTTGTTTATTTATAAACATATTCTGTAAAATTGTATCTCTCTCTACCTTGTGACAAGCAAACGAAAATGTTTTTTGATCTGTTTCATAATGTCTTTTAAGTTACAATTCTTCATAATTATAAAGAAATGGTAATGATTTTTTATGACACTAAAAATAAGGATCGGTAATTGATATCGGAAAAGAAGTATTAGTACTCAAACTCGGTCTTTAAAAAAATGATATTGGTGCATCCCTAGTTTCAAGCATTGCTTTAAGCATTGACATGCCTCCTTTAGACCATGGTCCATTGGTCCAGTATGGTCACCTCCTAAATAAGCACCCTGGGCCAGATTCTCATAGAATCGGCGTTGGCGTAGCGTAAGCCATTTACACTACGCCACCGCAACTTACTGGAGCAAGTGCCGTATTCCTCAAGCACTTGCTCCGTAATTTGCGGCGGCGTAGTGTAAATGGCCCGGCGTATGGCCGCGTAATTCAAAAGGGGTCGGCTTGTATTCAAATTATGCGCGCCCCCACTCCGATTGAACTGCGCATGCGCCGGGCTGAAAAATAGCCCAGTGCGCATGCTCCAGCTCACAACGGAAAACGTCAATGACGCCGACGTGTGCGTCATTGACGTAAAGTCGTATTCAAGAACAACTTAGTAAAACGACGTACCCGACGGAAAAAGACGACGCGGACCCGACGCCATACTTAACATGGCATACGGCGGACTGGCGTAAGGTTACCCCTCATATAGTAGGGGTAACCTTATGCTTACGGAAACAACGTACGCGACGACTACGCAAAGCAAATTCGTTCGGGAATCGGCGTATCAGGCTCATTTGCATAGTCAAATGAGACCTGAACGTAAACGCCACCTAGCGGTCAGCGTTGTATTGCATTTAGGATCCGACGGTGTAAGTGTCTTACACCAGTCGGATCCTAGCCTAATTCCGGCGTATCTTGTTTTGTGAATACAAAACAATGATACGCCGGCGGGAATTTCGAATTACGCCGGTGTATCTGTAGATACACCGGCGTAACTCTTTTGAGAATCTGGCCCCTTCTAGAGACAGCTAAACTCTCCAATAAGACATGGTGGTTTCATCCAATGTAGTTTTACTTAAAATGCAGTACAATGGATGTTCACCGGTCATTTTAAGTGTAAAGAGGCACTAATCTTCTAAGCTTTGTGCCCACTATGAAGGCTGGCAGCTAACCGAGGCAACATGGAGAAGAAGGGAGGGTCTATCTAAGGCAGTGTTTCTCAACCTTTTTTCAGTTAAAGCGGAGGTTCACCCTAAAAAACATCTATGTACCATCCTATCCAGCATACTTGCGTCAGCTATAGTATGTTTTTTTTTTTTGCGCTGTATTTACCGTTTAATCGTGCAGTTTCGTTTCAGACTCCCGCGGGGAGTGGGCGTTCCTATGAAGAGGGGAACATGATTGATGTCCGGCTATGGCGCGCCACGCGTTCTGAAAATAGCCGGAGTAGGACTTGGCTCTTCACGGCCTTATACGGCACCGGCGCACAGACTAGGAGCTGACTGCGCAGGCGCCGTATATATCCGAGTCCTATTTCGGCTATTTTCGGAACGCGTGACGCGCCATAGCCGGACGTCAATCCCCTCTTCATAGGAACGCCTATTTCCCCGCCGGAGTCTGAAATGAAACTGAGTGATTAAACGGTAAATACAGCGGCAACAAAAAAAAAAAACATACTATAGCTGAAGCAAGTATGCTGGATGGGATGGTACATAAAAAAAAAAAAATAAAGTTTTAGGGTGAACCTCCGCTTTAAGGTACCCTTTAAAATTATGAACAATCTCGAGGCACCCTCCAAAATTAAGGACAGCCTTGAGGCACCCTATTCTAAAATGTTAAACTATTCTAATAGTTTAACATATTGCAGCAACATCAATACACGTAGGACACCCAAAATTGGTGGTGATTTTTGCTTCCAAAGTAAAAACTCTTTTGAAAACTGGTACTGACTAGTACTCCAATGTTTCTTTTCTCCCTTAATTTCTCTCCATCAATTAGCTAATAAGACCCCAAGCTGATGGAGAGAGGTGGGGGAGGGTCAAACAAGGATGCTATGCAAGCAACTGACATCCTCCTTATCAACCGATGATGTCATTGATCGTTAGGAGGTTGGTGGCTGGAAGGTTGTAATGGTGCACAATAAAAACCTGTGGCTTTGTGTAACTTAAAGGCAGGTTTCATTCACCCACTGGCTTGTATATAATTTTGGGGCAATTTTTAGGCATTTAGCCAAGGCGCCCCTGAAGAAACCTCAAGGCACCCTGGCTGAAAAAGGCTGATCTAAGGACTAAACTAACTAGTCCCCAACATACTGGGAATCTGGACCACCATTTATAAACATAAAATAACAAGCTGTAGTTACACTGAATTGCCACTAGATATCAGCACCAAGTCATGATTAAAGTGGAGGTTCACCCAAAAAAAAAATTTTTAACATTACATTCAGCCGAGTTGTCCTAATGACAATCGGCTGTTTTTTTCCCCCCGTACATAACGTATTTCACCGCTGCTTCCGGGTATGTCTTCTGCGGGACTGGGCATTCCTATCTGATTGACAAGCTTCCGACCGTCGCATAGTACGCGTCACGAGTTGCCGAAAGAAGCCGAACATCGGTGCGCAGGCGCCGTATAGAGCCGCACCGACGTTCAGCTTCTTTCGGCAACTCGTGATTCGCTGTATGCGACAGTCGGAAGCCTGTCAATCAGATAGGAACACCCAGTCCTGCAGAAGACATACCTGGAAGCGGCGGTGAAATACGGTATGTACGAAAAAAAACAAAACAGCCGATTGTCATTAGGACAACTCGGCTGAATGTAATGTTAAAAATTTATTTTTGGGTGAACCCCCGCTTTAATACATACATCAACTCCAATGTGACTGTAATGGATACAAAATAGATGTTTCAGAACATAATGTACTCCTTTAGTAAATCTGCATCAATGTTTCTGCTTCCTAGTAGTAGATTATAGCATGCAGCCCTCTACCTGATATGGTAAAATCCAGTTGTTAGTGAGCTAAGATATGTTCCTTTGCTGTTTGCTACTTAACCTGATTATATATACTGATCAGCCATATTATTATGACCACCCACCATAAACCTTGGAGGCACGGCCGCCACTAGACTTCTCAAGCTATGCTGTGGTATCTGGTACCAAGTCGTCAGTAGCAGATCCTTAAAGTATATATTAAGACTCGTAAACATTGTTCAGAGATGCCAATTGTTGTTCAAGTATAACCCAATCCAACCGTGGTGAGGAAATCATCAGTGTTTTGTGTTGCAATCATTTTTATTGAAGGTAATAAGCATAGTAATGCACAACATGCAGTAGAATACAGCTGATGATTGAAGGAAGAGTACAGGCAAATAGTAACAATCAGATACATATAGAGGAAGTGAGGGGTGCAGTCAGAATTACTCATATCTCTAATACATTCAGTCTGTAGATGCCAACTGATTATTTCTATGCAGTACAATTTAACAGTATTCAGTGTTTACCGCCGATGTATAAAGAAAAGACTGCTTATAGTATAATAGTCATCAGGAGATAGAAAAGACATCAAATAAGCTAGTATAGAGAGAAGTGGGGGGATGCAAGGGAAAAGGAAATATTCTGTGTTTGTTTCATGTGATTTTCATTATTTTCTTCTAGTTTCCAGCACATCTGTAAAGCTCCATGGAGTTGTCGCCAGTTCATCTAAAAATGAGAAAGTGTATAGACAGAGATCATTACAACGTGTGAAGGATAATGTTAAAGCTGAACTCCTGCCTTGCCTTCAATCCTGCACAGTTGTACAGACTCCTCTCCTGTACTGTGATTACTTACAAGTTAGAAAGAGGCTTCCCTGATTTCTGGGGCCCGGCATTACTGTCCCTGGCCCGCCCCTTTCATTCAGTATATTTTAATCATGGAGGCTCAGCATCGCATATGGGCGCTACATAAGGTGGTCTGGATGCAAATACAGCCTGCCTAAGAATGACCACTCTTGCAGACTCCTCCCACGAGGCAGCCCACTACTTACATCAGGGCTGAGGGCTCTTGAGGGGAATACTGAGGCAGGGTGCTGGGATGTTTCGCAAATTTTTTAAAGTAATGCTTTTATTTTTTGCATGGTATTTTTAATATTTGCACATTGTTTTTCAGTATTTTAGGGAAACTTTACAAATTGGATATTTATGTTTTTTTTGTTTTTTTTTTAAGCTTGCACAGGAAATTACAGTGGTGTTGATTTACTGAAACTGGAGAGAGCAGAATCTGGTGTAGCTGTGCATGGTGGCCAATCAGCTTTTTACTTCAGATTGTTCTTTTAACCACTTAAGCCCCGGACCATTTTGTTGCTAAATCCGCGATTCAGCATTGCGTCACTTTAACTGACAATTGCGCGGTCGTGTGATGTGGCTCCCAAACAAAATTGACGTCCTTTTTTTCCCACAAATAGAGCTTTCTTTTGGTGGTATTTGATCACCTCTGCGGTTTTTATTTTTGCGCCATAAACAAAAATAGAGCGATAATTTAAAAAAAAATGCAATATTTTTTACTTTTTGCGATTAATAAATATCCCCCAAAAATATATAAAAAACATTTTTTTCCTCAGTTTAGGCCGATACATATTCTTCTACATATTTTTGGTAAAAAAAAATCGCAATAAGCGCTTATTGATTATTTCGCGCAAAGGTTATAGTGTCTACAAAATAGGGGATAGTTTTATAGCATTTTTATAAAAAAAAAATGTTTTTAACTAGTAATGGCGGTGATCAGCAATTTTTATCGTGACTGCGACATTATGGTGGACACATCGGACACTTTTGACAAATTTTTGGGACCATTGTAATTTTTACAGCGAACAGTGCTATAAAAATGCACTGGTTACTGTGAAAATTACACTGGCAGTGAAGGGGTTAACCACTAGGTGGGGCTGTAGGGGTTAAGTGTTCCCTAAGGAGTGATTCTTACTGTTGGAGGGAGTGGCTTGCTGTGACACGTCACTGATTGTGTTCCCGATGACAGGGAACACGATCAGTGACAGTGTAACTATCCAGAACGGGGAGATGTGTTTACACTAACATCGCCCCGTTCTATCTGAAACGATCGCGGGTATGCCCGCAGTAATTGAGTTCGCGGGACCCGCAGGCACGCTCATGGAGATCGGGGCGGGCGTGCGCCTGCAACAACCGCTTCTCAAAGTGGACGTACAGGTACGTCCTTTTGCCTGCCCGTGCCATGCTGCAGACGTATATCTGCGTGCGGCAGGCGGCAATCGGTTAAGCTTTCACTTGAATAAAACCTGGAAGCTGATTGGTTTCTTTGCAGAGCTGCACCAGATTTTGCACTCTCAGGTTTTAGGAAATCAACCCCAGTGTGTTATATTGTTGGGTATTGCTAAAGGAAGACAGCACAGTCACCATTTAAAGGTTATATTTTGAGAGCTTGCTAGTGACAGCAGCTTTCCCATTCCTAGATATTGGTTTATACATCTTTTTTATTTTTTTTTCACGTGGCAAGTGGTTGGTATCTAAAGTGTATTGTGTAAAGAAAGTGATTTTCTTTCCTTTTCTACTTCACTAGCTAATAAATTAAGAAAAGGGGGAGGGGGGCACAGAGGGTAAAACATAAGCAGCATTAATTTTAATCACCATTCAATGATGTAAGCTTGTCTTGTTTTATAAAGCTGCAATTAATACAATTGCCAATCACACAATAAAACTAGAGATTCTAAATCATTAATTAGCATGAACCATTTAGGCTAGGTTCATATAATTGCAGGCAAACATGCTGTTTTAGCAGAAACATGGGGGTGTCATTCATTCTTAATTAGCAAATGTGGCTTGGTGCAATTTAAAAAAAAGGGTATTTTTTTCCCTGCATTTCTGTGGGTAGGGCAGCCCATTGAATTGAATGAGTTGCCTGCACACAGAACGCAGGTCACACAAGTGTGATCTTAGCCTTAAATGCTTGCCGACCGTATACTGTACATACACAAGGCGGCTCTCCTGTGCAGAATTACATACCTGTATGCAATTCTGCACTTCCAGGTCTGGGGCACCCATGCGTCCTGCCAGCGACCCGCTCCCTCTGTGATTGGACACAGCGGGAGCCAATCAGCGGATCCGGTGAACTCAATGTCCACCTGGACCCGCCAATCATTTAGGACAGAAGTAGAATGGCCATCTGCCTATGTAAACAAGGCAGACTGCCGTTCTGTCAGTAGGGAAGGTAATGATCCTGTGTTTCTGCAGGAAAACAGATCTCTGCCTTCCCATAGTACAAGCACATACCACACAGTGAGTAAGCACTTGTTAGGCACACAGTTAACCCTTTGATCGCCCCTGATGTTAACCCCTTTCCAGCCAGTGTCATTAGTACGACAGTGCACATTTTTCTTAGTGATCACTGTATTATTGTCACTGGTCCCCAAAAAAGTGTCAAAATTGTCACTTCTTTTTTCTTAGAGCAAAAAATTTTAACCGCAGAGGTGAGCAAATACCACCAAAATAAAGCTCTATTTGTGGGGAAAAAATAACATACCGGTACATTTTAGTTGGGTACAGAGTTGCACGACAGCCCAATTGTCAATTAAAGTAAAGCAGTGCCGTATTGCAAAAAATGGCCTGGTCATAAAGGGGGTAAACCTTCAGGAGCTGAAGTAGTTAAGCCAGCCATACATGGATCGAATTGCAGCCGGTTCAGCAGGGACTAGCTGAATTTGAATCCACTTCTGTACAACCAGCCAGTTGGAAAATTTGAGTATTCTGACGGTGGAGAAGTCTCCTTGCTTCCAGAATACAACCTCAGTGGGAGTGATTCCCCATCCACATTGAATGTGTGTATGGGGAATCGAGTCATTTGTTGATTTCAGCCAGAAAAAAAAATGAATCATGTATGGGCTGCCTTAATGTAACGTGATTCTAGTATCAGGCACAGTCAGTTTTGTACTTACTGGGCATCACTTTTTTTTTACTTTTCTAGACACCAGAGATGGCACATTTGGGATTGGGTTGCTCTTCTTTACAATAACACTCTCCCACCTTGTTACACGTCTAAAAAATAAAATAAGAAAATGAAAAATATTTTAAAAAGGTCAACTATAGACAAGAATATTACTATGCAATGAAACAACAAGCACAGAGTGTGATGAAATGCATTCATTTCCTTTTAAAGCTGAACTGGTTAAGCAAATTGTCCAAATGCAGGAGTCATTTTTTATTCTTACTTTAATCTTGGTGAGCTTTGTGTGTCTTCCAATCCTGTGCAGTAATCCAATGTTAGGCTTCTTGTAAGACTGGTTATTGCTGCTCTCTATCCTTGTGCAAGGTGACTGGTCTTGTCTCCACCCCTCCTGTAGTTTTCTGCAGACAGCCTGTAGTGGGTGGAGCTACTAGGACCCTCCCACAGCTGTGCGTTCTGCATCGGACACTTTTGACACATTTTTGGGACCATTGTAATTTTTACAGCGGACAGTGCTATAAAAATGCACTGGTTACTGTGAAAATTACACTGGCAGTGAAGGGGTTAACCACTAGGTGGGGCTGTAGGGGTTAAGTGTTCCCTAAGGAGTGATTCTTACTGTTGGAGGGAGTGGCTTGCTGTGACACGTCACTGATTGTGTTCCCGATGACAGGGAACACGATCAGTGACAGTGTAACTATCCAGAACGGGGAGATGTGTTTACACTAACATCGCCCCGTTCTATCTGAAACGATCGCGGGTATGCCCGCAGTAATTGAGTTTGCGGGACCCGCAGGCACGCTCATGGAGATCGGGGCGGGCGTGCGCCTGCAACAACCGCTTCTCAAAGTGGACGTACAGGTACGTCCTTTTGCCTGCCCGTGCCATGCTGCAGACGTATATCTGCGTGCGGCAGGCGGCAATCGGTTAAGCTTTCACTTGAATAAAACCTGGAAGCTGATTGGTTTCTTTGCAGAGCTGCACCAGATTTTGCACTCCCAGGTTTTAGGAAATCAACCCCAGTGTGTTATATTGTTGGGTATTGCTAAAGGAAGACAGCATAGTCACCATTTAAAGGTTATATTTTGAGAGCTTGCTAGTGACAGCAGCTTTCCCATTTCTAGATATTGGTTTATACATCTTTTAAAAAAAAATTCACGTGGCAAGTGGTTGTCTCCACCCCTTGTCTCCACCCCTCCTGTAGTTTTCTGCAGACAGCCTGTAGTGGGTGGAGATACTAGGACCCTCCCACAGCTGTGCGTTCTGCACAGGCCATGTACAGCACAGTGATGATGTTCCTGGGTTTGCAAAATTATTCGGTGCACACAAAAAGTGGATTTATACCCTTTGTACAGGAATATATTTGAATTCAAGTTTTTTGTTACCTAGAGTTTTTGTTGTCCAACTTTAACCCCTTCCCACCACCGCCTCCCAATCCTTTCACAGGATCTAAATGCCGGGAGGCAGAGGCAGACATTCCAATAATGTGACAGCTGTGATTGGCAGTGTGATCTGAGGTTATTTTAAATTTGAACTCCAGGCACATATAAAGTAAACACCATTTCGTCCAGTAATACCTTCATTAGAAAATCATGAAATGTAGTTCAGATATGTAGGCAGCTGGAGTTAGGTACAGTGGCGTCTCCAGCTTTCATATTTAGGGGGGGGGCACAGGGACAAAAGTAGGGGGGGCAACTATGAAATGCAATTATATATATATATATATATGTAGCGCCCCCTTACTTTCAGTATGGCACTACGCTAAAGTTAGTGGGGAATGGGAGAGTTATTTTGCTCCCATTCATAATTTGTTAAATTTGGGCTGCTGTCATTCCTGAACTGTCCTGTAGGTCAGTCTGCGCTCCAGGTATGTCGAACCCACCCCTGGGCGACAGTTGGGGATAGAGGGGTTCTGGCAGAGCCACTTTTCCCCAGCAGCCAATTAGAGGAGTTTTCCCTCGTGGGGCATGCTGGGGGAGGGTATATCTGTGGCAGACGCCATTTTCCTTGGTTCTTCGCGGGTTTCAGGTTCCAGGTGCGGCACCCACCTTTAGGGTGTGCGCATCCAACGGACCCTGGCGATATGGCCTACCTGGCCAGGGTCGCATGCTATGCGGAGCTCCATGTTGCTGAAAGGGCCAGGGCCCAGTGACTTGCTGGGTCCCCAGCTTTATTGAAGAGATCCCAAGCTATGTGCTGTGCGGTGGTGGGTCGGCTCAGGGAAAACGGTGACCCTAACCTAATCTTCTGGGAGGATTTGCTCCATCCATTTAGCTCATCCAAGTACTAGGTCTGTGGCAGAGGCCTGTTCCTCCCAGCAACCATAAAGTGGCGCTTCGGCTGCCAGACTCGTGGCATGAGTTTGTCCGGAGGCACTTCTGGCTAGAGTGGCGACGAACTGTATCTACTACTACTGAGAGCAGGATTGCTCTTTTCATATCCAGGCCTAATACTGCAAATTTCTCTCGCTTCATCAACCTTTTCTCTCTACCTCATGTTGATGTTGGTCATGTTGGGCCAAAAAATAGAGCATTCAGAAAATCCCCTTTGCTGATTGGACATTAGTTTACTGCTCTACTCACTACAATCACCCTAGACAACGATAAGAGGTAACTTAATACGCCGATCCCAAACAACCAGCGGCTCCTCAGGGGGTATCACTACATATATATATATATATCCTGGGGCCCTTTACTACGATCCCTCAACGGGCCCTTCCACATGTTCTGCAGGGAGCTCCCTTCCTACTATACTGGGGCCCCCCAGGGTGTCCGAAAACAAGAGATATATGTCACCAGCACACCAAGAAAATATTAGGGTCCAAAGCAGTGGGAGAACTATCAGGGTTGCAAAGGTTGTCTTGCCACCGGGCCCTGGTGTTCTACCACTGTGGATTTCCCCAGCTGTCCTGTCCCTGCTATTGACGGCGCTGGTCTGGCATCTGTCTCCTTGGCAGCGGCGGCAGTCTATTCGGACTTAGTGCTGGTGACATTATGTGTGAATGCAGGGGAAGGCTGGCACTATTGGTTATAGAGAGCCGAGCCCCCAGCTGGTCACCTAGCAGCAGTAATGCTGTATAACCTTCTCTGTTGACATGCTGATCGGGATGTGATCCAGGTGATGCTCCCAGTCAGATCTAATAAATACAGTATTTATTAGCATCAAGAGCACAACCACATATATATAATCAAATGTATGTTCAGCAGCCATGTGGGCTCTATGCCTGTAAAGTGTGGTCTTTGATCAATAAAATCACTGATATTTAACACTAGGATTTGACTAAGAGCATCACCTGGGTTGCATCACGATCAGCTTGTCAGAGAAGGCTCCACTGCTGCTAAGCAAGCTGCAGGGTGCTTAACTGTCTGCAACCAATAGAGATGGGCTGGGCATGTTCAAAACTCCACATGCCACAGCCTGCCAGGAAGCCGACACTCCACAGTGCTAATCACAGCCAGTGAGACATTTCCTGATCTGTGCAGCTGCAGACCGGGAAATGTCTCAATGCCTGTGATTAGCGCCGTGCAGTGTGGACTTCCTGGCAGGCTCTGGCATGGGGAATTTTGAACATGCCCAGCCCATCTCTAACAACAAATTGTTCTGGCCCTCCTATACATCAGCCCCATAAAGTAACCAGCACTGGGTTCCAATGTGCTGCCGCCACAACCACGGAGACAGAGACCAGCACTGTGAATAGCCGGGACAGGACAGCAACTCTGGTTGTTCTAGCACTGGTCCACACTGAGAGGATTCCTCCATCCACCTATAATGTGTAGATGGGGGAATTGGATCATTTTTTTTTTCATTCAACCTAATAGTTGAATGAAAAAAGTGATCATTGTATGGGCTGCCTAAGAGCTAAGACCAGCCATAGACAGTTTAAATCTCAGCTGGTTCAGCAGGAACTGGCTGAGATTTGAACCATTAATGAGCAGATTCTCTTATGATTATCACTAATGGTTGCTGTATAACCACTAGTGATAATCACTGTTTGTTGGGAGAATACAATTGCTGGGCAGGAGGGATATTCCCCTGTCAGCACTGTCTGTGTTGATGGGGGAATCATGCAAGTTTCTTTCCTGCAATCTGTGGAAGCAGGAAATAAATTTGCACCGTATATTGCCTCCCTAACTGAAAGTGAAAGTTAAATTGTGAATGTCTTGAAAGAACAGGAGAGGGGAGGGAGACAGATGGGGGAGAGAAAGGATGGAGATAATGTAGTTCAGTGATTAAGGTGTACTGCAGTCTGCAGTGCACACACTTACCCACGGTCCAGACTAGAATCTCAGGCATCATTCACACACAGCCAGGAATGCTGCTGATTTCCATATTTCCCACCCACACATCCCCCCTCTTCAGATACAGCACACCGGGATAGTGTGGGTGGGACTGGCAGGAGGAGGAGGAGCTTTATTCCTCCCTGCTCGATTGTGAGGCGAGTGAGGGGTGTGGCTGGACTCGCTGGGCTGTGAAAGAGTGTCATAGACTTACACTCGGCTCAGCTTGCAGTCACCACTCTCGGAATTTACAGGCTGGTTCTCCTGTCCTAAGGACGGGAGAAATTAGTCTGTTTTTTCAGTAACTGAGATGAAGGCTTGGGCCCCCCTCCCCCACACTGCTCATGGAGTCCTTCCTGCAACTCGCTCTTCTCCGTTCCAATGAGGATGCAGGGGAAGGAGCAGATCGGGCGGCTGTGGTTGTGTGAGCGCTCGCATTATGCAGTCAGCTAGCAGAGGGAGGGGGAGGAATCCCCCGCAGGAGATGACTGGGGACACTCTCCCTCTCACGAGAGACTGTGTTACTCCAGCGGCGGCCCAAGCAAAATACAAAAAATGAAAAAAAAAACATGTTGGGGGGGGGGGGCACATGGTGGGGCACAGCATAATGTTGGGGGGGGTTAGGGCCCCCTCTGCCCCCCCACTAGGGACACCATTGGTTAGGTAGAGGTTCCCTTGCAGGTTGCTCCTACTCTCGGTGGAGTTTCATTTGGGTGGCACTATATAAAGTTGGTGAAGCTTGGGCTATGGGTCATTCTTGGTCGGAAACCAGAGAGAGATGAGGGTTTCTGCCAGTGGTGTATGTGCTCTCCCCTATGGGGAAGGGGCTGATGGAAGCTCCTCTCTACTATCTCCACCATCTGTAATATTTATCAAGAGGCAAACTACAAAGGGAGAGGCTTGGACAGTATCCTGCAGAGAAACAGAGGTTGGTGTTTCCCTTTGTCCTCCCCTCCGGGAAGCAATGGTCTGAATGTGGTGTCAGGATTGAAGTATGCCAGCATAAGCCACAAACACTCTGGTTCGGTGCTATGAATCTCCCAAGTATTTTGAATCTCCAGTCACTATATGAAATATGACAGTATATGGACTGTTATGATTATTCACTGAGTTATATGAGTAAAGAAGTTTGACTGCATCTGGAAGCCCCTGTGTGATATTTTATGGAATTAAGTATTTATGTCAGCCAATAACTGGGGAATGAAATATGAGGTCTGCTTACTGGATCAAGCCTAACCGTCTGGGCCCTGGAAGCTGACGTGTGGACCACACGTGTAGGTGCTCCTAGAGGAGAGGGCTAGGAGAACTGGGTGTTTAGGCCCTAGGCCTCATGCCACCATCCATGCATGAAACAGTATTATTTTGGGCTGAATAACCTTTGACACCCTGCAGCACACACCTAGGGGCTGGCGACTGGCTGCATGTAGGACCCATATGAGAAAAAAGTGTCTCTATTGCAGCCTCCTGTAACCTCAGAGGAGCAATCAAACTATAGAGGTAAGTACTGCACCAGGAGCTATTGAAGACTTACATAAATATGATAATGTGATCAATGCATTTCACCTTAATTGTCCAATCACAGCTGAAACAAGTCCAATGCCAGGCTGTTGTGCTTAAAAAAAAAAACTATGTTAGGTAGAATATGAAGGCTGCAGGATTATCATACTTCTCCTGGCTTCATTACATAGTAAACCACTGACAAAGAGAAAGCATTCAGCCACTGAAGTCTGAAAGCAGAATAAACCTCCCTGGCCGGTATGACTATGTCAGATTTTTGATGCTGAAAGCGGTACAAGTGTTTTGCATAGAAATTTGGCGGTATATATTGTAGGCCTGTAATTCTTAGAATAAACTCTGGTCCAAAACAAGAGTCTAGGTAGATATCCCGGGTATGATAAAGTTTGAAACATAAAATCATAAATAATAATATAATAAATAACTATAAATAATTATAACAAATAATAATATAATAATAATAAAAAATTATTAAATAATGTAATCAAATCAAAAAACAGTGAAATTTGCTAAGTTGCAGAATTGTCACTGTCATTACTTTCGGTGTTTGATGACGAATTTCCCCTCAAATCGCTATTCACTCAATTCTGCAAGTGATTCTAATTTATTATCGCTGTTTTCTAGCTGGTCCAAAAGCACTTTTGATGTAAACGGACACTTTTTGGTTGCTATGAACAATCTCCAGTTTTCAGGCAGAAAGAACAGTATTTATAATAAAAAACTGCATGCAGGGCACTGGACAAAGCATATAGGGGACAAAGGGGATGTGAAACAATTTGATACAGCATTGTAATCTGTAAGATTACAGTGTACTGTATGTATACTGTGTTTTACACTTTTTGAATTTGGCGCCGAGCTTCGTCCCCGTGCGTCGCAACGCTCGCAGGGAACGGAG
The DNA here is from genome assembly GCF_905171775.1 of Rana temporaria. Classification (NCBI taxonomy): domain Eukaryota; kingdom Metazoa; phylum Chordata; class Amphibia; order Anura; family Ranidae; genus Rana; species Rana temporaria. The sequence goes on along the minus strand of NC_053491.1, from coordinate 415,173,482 downwards.
CTTGGCACTGTGAATCGAGCGGGGACACAGCTCACAGACACAGCGGGGAGATATTGCAGGATCCATGGGACAAGGCAAGTAAGCTGTACATGGATCCTGCTATGCGATCCCGAGTGTGGCTCGCGGTTACCGCTTTGGTACTGAAAATTCACCCTGAACCACACTCTGTAATACTGCTAAGAAGGTTAAATTGTGATGGTGTTGGCCAGTATTTGCCATAATGTGCAATTATTAAAACATATTTGCACATTATAACACATGTCCTCTTCCAGTGATGTAAGGTCTAACCTCCCCATTTTTATTTTGTCTCCACCGGTGCCAAGGTATTTTCCTCTGAATAAGTCCCATACCATGTTTCCTCGAAAATAAGACCTACCCTGAAAATAAGCCCTATTGTGATTTTTGGGGAGGGCTGCAATATAAGCCCTTCCCCAAAAATAAGACCTAGTGTGGTATGTGATGTGGGCTGCGTGTGCTGGATTCCTTAGGTATAGCGCTGCTTAACGCTCAGCTGGCCTCCCGCTGCTCTCCTCCTCTTCTTCCAGCTGTCAGCAGGGGATCCCCCCCAGTGCTCAGAACGGGAACAAGAGCTCCAGCGGGCTCAGCTGATGTCCCGCTGCTCTTCTCTTCTGCCAGCTGTCAGCGGGGGATCTCTGACCCCCCTCACTCTGCAGTGCTCCGGCGGGTCACGGGAGCGGCACTTCTTTGGGAAGGTGTTTGTCACACATAGATTGCAGAAAGGTACAGTTTTCATTATCTGATACTGTAATACAGTGCATTCTGAAGTTTTGCAGGCTATTTTACTTGGTTTCACTGGCCACTGGGGATTTCTGACAGGCAGGGTGGGAGATTGGGGGTGAAGACAGCACATGACAAGCCCTACCCCGAAAATAAGCCCTACTGGGTATTTTGTTGCTAAAATTATTATAAGATCAGGGTTTATTTTTGGGGAAACATGATATATGCATAATTAAGATACATTATATCAGTATTCAGATCCAATGGGCCAGAACGGTACAAAGTAAAGATCAAGAACAATCACTGTGCCTGTGCCTTTACAAATCAAGCCAGCACAAGATTCCTTTAACTGCAATACATTTTGCCCTGGCTGTGTTGTCTAGCAGAAGTGGCTAGATTGCAGGAGTAGCTGAACAGAATTACCAGTCCTTCAGCACCTAAAAGGCATTTTGTGCCAACAATACTCCTGTGTACAGAGTAGGTCTATTAAGATATTTTTGTTGAGTTTGGTATGGAAGACTGAGATGGGTGTTATTATATTGAATAGTCCTGTTTTGTACATATTTGTAAATCAATATCACATACCTGTATACCAGTGCTCGCCCAAACTTTCAAACAAAGGGTCGGTTTTACTGTCTATCAGACTTTAGGGGGGGCAGAGTGACCAGTGGAAGTAGAAAATGCCCCAGTGACAGTAGGAGTAAAAAAAATTACATAGTGCCTATAGTCAGTAGAAGGAGCAATAGTACCCAATAGTACCCAACTGGTATTAGTGGGAGGAATAGTGCCTAATTGTTTATATCAGTGGGAGAAATTATACACCATCATTGGTATCAGTGTAAGGAAAAATGGCCCCCTTGTTGGTGTCAGTGGAAGAATAGTGCTCCAAGGACTGATAAAGGCAAGCAAAGGGGCCGCATTCGGCCCACGGGGCACAGTTCGATGACCACTGACCAGGGCTTTTTTCTCAAACAATAGGTGCTGGAACTTAACCACGGCCCCACAAAACCCCTCCCCTACACACACCCTCCAAATCACATCAGTGGGTGTGATCAGTCAAATTTCACGAAACAGTAGGAGGATCTTAAAGGGGCATTAAATACCAGGATTGCATTACATACAAAGTGCAGAGCTGTCACTTGTAAACACAGAAACCAGACTTCTGTGTTTACAAGTGATTGTGGTGAGCAGGCACTAAAGGGTCTGAGCCAGAGGTGTTAGAACTTAGTTCCACCAACTTCCCCCTGAAAAAAAGCCCTGCCACTGACATATACAAATTCTATAATACAGGGCTGGTAATCAGATGAGGTCTCTTCCATGACATATCATTTCAAAATATATAAATATCTACTGAAATATTAGTAAAATTTACAGGAGTTAGTAATGGCAGGCTTCCAACATGCTGTCATAATTGGTTGTCTGGGCAGTGGAAGTTCATAAAGATATGAGAAGAACACACAAAATAGATGAAGCAGTTGCCTTGGATGGATATGAAATCAGGACTCTATGATTGGTTATTATCTATTAAAGTAGCACAGATTTACTGTACCCCCAAATATGTAAATCATTGCAAAGTCTTAACACTCAGCCGGCAAACTGGTTATTGATCAATTACTCAACATTTTAAAGCCACTGGGTCAGTATGGATTTACATGCAGTCAAGAATCCAAATACCAACAAGGCACCAATTTATACTCCCAGACCCTTTAGTATCCGTTTCGCAGAGCCTTGTAGCAGCACGTGTCCCAAAACCTTGATACTGGTTGCATTCCCATTTGTAGATTCTTTACAGTTCGCACAGCTTTTGATCACTTATTGCACCGCTTACCCATCAATACAGGAGTTACAGTTTTAAAATATGTTTTACATCCCCCCTACCCCACCCATCCCAAAGGCTGAGATGCCACAAGAAATACCTCTAAGACTGTTCCTTACTCCGAGATCAACAGATCCAATTTAAATGTGCATCTGTAGTCTGGTGTCTCCTTACACACTAACACACAATGGGTCAGTATCATAGCACTGGTCAGGAATTGCACCCTACAAATTTCTTTCATCACATCTTTTCATTAAACAAGAAACCCCAAAGACTCTTATAATGCAACCTTACCACTTGACCAGGGCACTCAGCATTACAGGCCAGGGACTCATATACAGCTTCTTTGCTTCTGCACGCTCCCATGTAGCAGACCTGCAAAGGCAGAACATATATATATATATTAGCAGACACCCTAGGGAATAAAGTGGCGGTCATTGCAACTTTTTATTTCGCACGGTAATTAATTCATAAAAAACGCTTTCATGAATTAAAAAATAACAAAACAGTAAAGTTGGCCCAATTTTTTTGTATAATGTGAAAGATGATGTTGCGTTATTATATTGAATAGTCTTGTTTTGTACATATTTGTAAATCAATATCACATACCTGTATACCAGTGCTCGCCAAACTTTCTAAACAACGGGTTGGTTTTCTGTCCTTCAGACTTTAGGGGGGCAGAGTGACCAGTGGAAGTAGAAAATGCCCCAGTGGCAGTAGGAGTCAAACAAATAACATAGTGCCTGTAGTCAGTAGAAGGAGCAATAGTACCCAACTGGTATTAGTGGGAGGAATAGTGCCTAGTTGTTTATATTAGTGTCAATGTCAGTTAGTGTACCCCCCCCCCCCCCCCCAGCCAGTGTCAGCAAGTGTCAGATTGCCCGCCACATTATCACAGTCCCACTATAAGTCACTGATCACTGCCATTACTAGTATTAAAAAAAAAAAATTACAGTATATATATGTAGCACCCTCTACCTTTAGGTAGGAGCTAAATGTTGTGTTTTGTGTTAGCTGCCAGTGCGGGTAAATTTTACAGGCCTATGCTGTGATCTAGGCCTATTTGTTTTGATCTGGGGGCAGGGTTGTGGTTTAGTATAGCAGTGGGTGTGACTGACATGTACTTAGCTGTTGGGTGCCTCCCCTGTTTCCAGGGAGAATGTTCTGGAAAAGGGGCCAGGCAGAGAGCTGAAGTGACATGGGGTACATGTGAGGAGCTCTGACCAATCCCAAACTAGGATTGTCAGGGGGCAGGCCTCCTGCATATACCCATGGTCAGCCTGCTGGGGGGCGGGGGAGTTTTCAGCTGGGTGAACTGAAGGGTGGAGTGTTAGACTGTGCCTGAGGGAACCTCCATCTGGGGGGTTTACCTCAGATGGAGGAGTTCGGGAGCTGGGAGGGAGCCTCTCCTTACACGGTCATGGAGAGGTGTCCTGGAACAGGAGCTGGAAGAGACAGTTGGTCTGCACGTCTGGAGTAAGTCCTTCAGGAAGGATCCAGGGCAGGTGTCGTTGAGTGAAAGCATAGTGGAGAGATCTGGAAGAGGCATGCCAGGGGAGCTGGATGTAGAGTCAGAGGGAGAGACTGTGGAGTTTGTGTCAAATTGATGCAGCCGTGAGGGCAGGCAGGATTTGCAAGTCAGACTTGCTGGGATCAGTAGTCTATCACCATTTAAAGTGGAGGTTCACCCACATTTTTTTTTTTAACATTAGATTGAGGCTAAGTATGCGAAGCAGAATCGGGTGTTTATTTTAAAATCAATGCTGTACTTACCGTTTTAGAGATCGATGTTCTCCCACCGCTTCCAGGTATGGGCTGCGGGACTGGGGGCGTTCCTACTTGATTGACAGCCTTCCGACGGTCGCATACAGCGCGTCACGAGTACCTGAAAGTAGCCGAACGTCGGTGCGCAGGAGCCGTATAGAGCCGCACCGACGTTCGGCTTCTTTCGGCAACTGGTGACGCGATGTATGCGACCGTCGGAAGGCTGTCAATCAAATAGGAACGCCCATTCCCGAAGATCATACCCGGAAGCCACGGAGAACATCTATCTCTAAAACGGTAAGTACTGAATTTATTTTAAAATAAACATCCGATTCTGCTTCGCATAATTAGCCTAAATCTAATGTTACATTTTTTTTTTCGAGTGAACTCCCGCTTTAAAACGGTTGCTGCCATAAAGGGGTACTGCAGGCCCTGGCCTACAAAGGGTCAAGTAAATTAACTGGGACTTATTCAGAGTGAGGCCTAGTCATGTTCTGATGGCGTGACAGGATTACTAAGACTGTGACAGTCTGATAGGACAATTTTCAGTCTTTTTTCGTTCATATAATAGAAAAAAAAAACTGCGGTGATCAAATACCACCAAAAGAAAGCTTTTATTTGTGTGAAAAATTATATAAATTACATTTCCGTACAGTGTTGCATGACTGTGCTATTGTCGGTTAAGGTAGAGCAGTGCTGAATAGCAAAAAATGGCCTGGCCATGAAGGGGGTAAAACCTTCTGGGGGTGGTTATAGAGACTTTCAGGGAAATGCGGCAGTCTCTGCACATAGTCACACTCCCTTGTCACCTTCTCCCGTCAGCATCCTTCTCTGTAAAAGCTCTGGTGTCAGAGCCTAAACAGAGGAAGGACAGTATGACAGCAGCATGTGACTGGCTGCTTAAAGGGGTCGTAAAGGTACATTTTTTCCCCTAAATAGCTTCCTTTACCTTAGTGCAGTCCTCCTTCACTTACCTCATCCTTCGATTTTGCTTTTAAATGTCATTATTTCTTCGGAGAAATCCTCACTTCCTGTTCTTCTGTCTGTAACTACACACAGTAATTTGAGGCTCTTTCCCTGGTGTGGAGAAAGCCTCTTGAGGGGAGAGGGGGTGAGCAGGAGTGTCAGGATGCCCACTAACACACAGCTCCTTTCTCTATCTGCAAAGTAGAGAGTGTCCTGATACCCCTGCTTGCCCCCTCCCCCCTCAAGAGGCGTTCTCCACACCAGGAAGAAAGCCTTGCATTACGGTGGTGAGTTACAGACAGAAGAACAGGAAGTGAAGATTTCTCAGAAGAAATAAGGACATTTAAAAGAAAAATCGAAGGATGAGGTAAGTGATGGAGGACTGCACTAAGGTAAAGGAAGCTATTTAGGGAAAACATTTTTTACCTTTACAACCCCTTTAAGCCCAAGAGCCATCACGAAAGAGGAAGTCACATGCTCTCTCATACTCAGAAGCCCAGCTCTATTAAATTTTGAAAACAGATTCTATCTGCTACTATTCATAGTCATGTACTAATTGTGTACAGGTTTTAGTAATTAGATCTACAGGACACAGAACTACTGTATGCATACTACAGCAAGACATGCATTTGAGCTCTTCTCTTGGGGTCAGAAGTAAAGCTTTCTGGATGGGGAAGCAAGCAAGTGGGAAAATCTTGAACTGGTTTCTTGGACCCACACTAAATATTAACACAGACATTCTGAGGACCAAAGAGATGGTGGTATTTTTGGACCCTATAACTCTTGATTTCTGAATTTCAAAAGCAGTAGTGAAAGGTCAACAGTGTAGAAGCTCACCTTCTCCTCTCCACACCTTGTTCCATTCTGTACCATGATTCCAGATGGGTGCAGGGCAGCCTTGCAAGAATCAATTGTATATTTGCTGTCATAGTCAATAGGATATTCGTTTCCACCGGAGCAGTATATAACACCACATTTTATATCCCTAACAGGAGACAAAGATCTCTACTGTTAAATTACTTGCAAAAATAACCACACATTTTACTGTGTTGATACATGTATATTATCAGGCTTATGTGGTAAGACAGTGTAATGAATGAGCCTTGGCGCTTCAGTGAAAGAGACTCATGGCTGGCAGAATCATGGTGGTAGTTCTTGACCAATCTCTCAACAAATAATGCAGGGATGCTATTGGCTGTCTTTAATAAAAGTGGACAGGAGAGGACTAGTTTTTAACAAAGGAATTAGATTGAGATTATTATTGGGCTTTCAGTGATATAGGACTTAGTTTGTGACACTGGTGATGTGATTAAATGTCCCTACGGTCCTTTACAAAAGTCTTGGACTTCTGGTTAGGGCAAGTTTTTACTGTTTAAAAGTATACTTGCTATATGTATGCAGCTATAAAGTTGTAGTCTAGTCCTTCTAACCTAGAGCATTTGTGCCAGGCAATGTGGTCATTTACGTTTTGGGATGTCTCACCAACATAGATCACACAGATCACATATGAAGACTGACAGGTATAATATCCTTTAACTTCAATCCTATGACCTATATGTGGGTGAGACAAAAATGTACCCCTGGTCATTGAGTTGCATTGAATGCAGCTCAGACAGGGGAAGGAACCATTGTTTTTAGGTCCCAAAAATGTTACAGGAGGGGTAGGGATATAGTATTGATCAGTCCTCACTAGTCTATCTTGCAATGTTGTACCCTGTCTATAAGACAGAAGAGGTGGTGTATTAAATTCAGAAATATTAGGATAATTTCCACCCAATATGGACCAGTGTTTCCTGATAATACTAAATATCCTGAAGGAAAATGGATGAAATTGAGCCACAAATGGAATCCTGCTTTGTCTAATAATTTTGGGTTTGATATCTAATGAAATCATCTCCTGTTCTTTATGTACCACCTCTAAAGGGTAATCCCTCTGTGTGAGTCTCTCTTCCATTTCATTAAGTCACTGATAGCGTGTTTCTGGATTATTTAAAATCCTATTTACCCAAGTCAGTCGGCTTTTGGGAATGGATTTAAATACACCTAGAGGGTGAAAGCTGGTATAATGTAATAACTGATTACGGTCTGTAGCTTTTATATACAGATCACAAATGATTTTAGATCCCTGTATGGTCAACATGGTGTCTAAAAATTACACCTGTGTTGTACCATAGGTGATATTAAAATAATCAATAACCAAGTCGCCTATCCATATAGAAAACACGTCATCAATGAATCTGGGCCACCCCTTATAGTGGTCCAGAAAACAATTTCTTATTAAAAATGAACAAATTCTCAATCATGTCCATGAAAGTGTTCGCATATGGAGGTGCAACATTGGAACTCATTGCTGCTCCTTTCAATTGAAGAAAATTAGCCTCTTTAAAAATAAAGTAATTTTCTTCAAGTACAATGGCCAATAGTTTCAATAAAAATGTACCGTAATCTATACATTTTCATATTGACGGGACTGGGTTAGAAGCTGATGAAGCTGATGATATGCCAACTCCCAATTCATGGGGAATAATCGCATACAAACTGGATATATCCCATGTGACTAGGATGGAATCAGAAGCTACTTGAACCTCCCTAATTTTATTAAGAAAATCACCTGTATCTTTGATATAGGACTTAGTTTGTAACACCAGTGATGTGATTAAATGTCCCTACGGTCCTTTACAAAAAGTAAAGGACCGCATTGCCCAGCACAAATACTCTCTATATGAGACAAACTTACTCAACTTCCATTAGCTAGGCATTTTGCTGAAAAGGGCCATGCGATTTCTCAACTGAAATTTATGGTTATAGATTGAGTAAGTCGCAGTAGGAGAGGTGGTAATCGTGAGTTCATTTTGAGAAGAAAAGAAGCACAGTGGATTCACTCTTTAGATACTATGTACCCCAAAGGGTTAAACTCGGAAATTGATCTGTATTTGTTTATATGAGTGACTCATGGAGTATGGGTTGCTCAACATACGACCTTTTTTAAGTTATATTGTATTTACTGAATAAAAAGATAAAAAGGCATATGTTTTTCTCATTTTTTTTTCTATTTTATATCACAGGTTGTCACCAGGGATGCATGTTAGAGTGAAAAGGAATTTGTATCCAGCTTCTAGCCTTTTCATCTTGCTATTTTTGATTACTACTTGCCGACCAGCCGCCGCAGTTTTACTGCGGCAGCATGGCACGGCTGGGCGAAACAACGTTATGTTACGTCGCTTTGCCCTGTGGCCACTAGGGGCTCGCACACTGCCGGAGGCATGCGCACGTGTCCACTGCTTGCCCCCAGAGCTAATGCGAGTGCCTGGTGGGCGCGATGACTGCTGGGCACCCGTGATTGCTCGTGACACAGCGAGAACCGGGATCTGTGTGTGTAAACACACAGATCCCGGTTCTCTCAGGGGAGAAATGACTGATCGTCTGTTCATACAAAGTATGAACAGCGATCTGTCATCTCCCCTAGTAAGTTCCATCCCCCCTTTAGTTATAACACAGAAAGGGAACACAGTTAACCCCTTGATCTCACCCTAGTGTTAACACCTTCCCTGTCAGTGAAATTTTTACAGTAATCAGTGCATTTTTAGAGCACTGATCGCTGCAAAATTGTCAATGGTCCCAAAAATGTGTCAAAAGTGTCCGATCTGTCTGCCGCAATATAGCAGTCCCTTTAAAAATCGCAGATCGCCGCCATTAGTAAAAAAACAATAATAATAAAAATGCCATAATTCTATCCCCTATTTTGTAGACGCTTTAACTTTTACGCTTATTGCGATTTTTTTTACCAACAATATGTAGAAGAATACATATCGGCCTAAACTGAGGAATTTTTTTTTTTAAATTGGGATATTTATTATAGCAAAAATTAAAAGATATTGTGTTTTTTTTTTTCAAAATTCACGCTGTTCTTTTTTTTTTGTATATTTATTTTTTATTTGATTTTCAATTGACTTACAACAACAAGTAATCAATTAAGCAGGTAACCTGGTTAGTACATACATGCAATCGAAAAAGCAACGTACCGTTCCGTATCATACTCAATGTAATCCTAGTTTGCCTAACCAGATGTACCTGATGTCAGTTAGCTCTCCTAGCCAGTATTCTTCCCTCGCCCCCCCCCATCCCCCCTCCCAACCCCTACCTAGAGAAAAGCGTATCACAATGTTGGTTGGTCAGCTAACCGAAAAGAGAGAAGGCCATTTAGCTTTCCGCTACTCTGTTTGTTTTAATGTCAGGGGGCAGGTTGTATTATATCCTAGAAGAACTCCCGGGAATACCGCCCCCATCGCAACGGATGGCAGCCGCCGCCGGCGGAGGGGCGTGTTACCCCGGGAAAACTAGTGTCGGGTTCTCCCCTAAGGGGTCCCCAACAGCCCTTTGCCACGGCCCCCATATTCTAGCGAATTTTCTGTAGTTCCCCTGTCTGGTGAAATACACTCTTTCACTTGAAATTGTTAATTTCATAGTCGCTAACCAATTTATTGCAGACGGAGGGCTCTGTGCTTGCCATTTTTGAGCTATCATCTTCCGTGCCTGAAAGAGGCTTCTCAGTATTGCTTCCAGGCTGCCTTGAGGTATTCTTGTATCCTCCAAGCACCCCAAGAGGCAAATCCTAGCCACTGGTTCAAGGGAGGCTCCAAATGCCTCATTTATCCTTTCTATTATTTCCACCCAGAAACCATAGAGCTTGGGGCACTTCCAGACCATATGTATGAGATCCCCTTTATCTTTACATCTTGGGCATTCATTATTTGCTCTCCACCCTAATTTAAACATTTTATGTGTAGTAAAACAGGTGCGCCGGAGCGATTGAAACCAAGGCGCCTTGTTGAAGGATCCTATCCCACTGTTCGGATGATATTGTTCCCACATCTCTTTCCCACGCCTCTTTGCTCTTGGACGGGCCAGCTCTACTTATCGCACTGGCACTCAAATTATTATATATTGCTGATATTAAGCCTTTAGCTGTTCTTGCCTTGCTTACTTTAAAAAGGAGGGGAATCTGGTCCCATATAACTGTTTGGGAGCTGAATTGTGCTTGGATGGCATGGCGCACCTGTAAGTATTTGTAAAATGTTTTGTTTGAGATATTAAATTCCCTTGCTAATTCGGGGAATGTTTTCAAGGTGGTACCCTCGAACAGATGCTTTAGGCGGTTTATACCTTGGCTCCTCCATTCTCCCGATTCTTCTATGCTTATTACTTCCTGTAGATTGTTGTTTTTCCATAGGGGGGAAAATTCTGTTGGGCCCGCATATCCCAGTAATACCTTTGTTGTATGCCATATTTTAGTAACTAGTTTTATAGTCGGGTATTTGTGGGGGAAAAAATCTGCTTCTAAAGCTTCCACCAACAATTTGTGGGGATTTTCTGTTAACAACAGCGGGCTAATGGAACCATCTCCCTCAGCGGTTCCACACCCCGCGAGGTGTTGTAATTGCGACGCTATAAAATATAGCCTTGGGTGTGGAACCGCCATCCCCCCTTCTTTTACAGGGAGTTGAAGTGTTTGCAGACTTATCCTGGGTTGACCTCCCTTCCATATAAGTTCTCTAAATAGCGATTCTATATTTTTAAACCACTTTTGTCCTAGCCATGATGGTGAGTTATGGAGCAGATATAATAGTTGCGGCTGCCATACCATTTTTATTAAATTACATCGTCCTGCTACGGACAAAGGGAGTTTTTTCCAAATGTCACATTTACTTTTCCACTTCAGTAACAATGGATCGAGGTTTAAGTTAGCGTATTGGGAAACATCCTTCGTTATCCAGATCCCTAGGTATTTAAGTTTTGTGACCACTCTTAATTGAGAGGCACCTGGCAGCAACTGGAGATCAACTGGATCCAGTGGTAGCAAGGCGGATTTTTCCCAGTTTATTGTGAGGCCTGAGAACTGGCCGAATTCATCTACCAGTTGCATCACTTTATCCAGTGTGGTTTCCACATCTCCTAGGAAAAACAAAATGTCGTCTGCAAAGAGTGCAATCCTGTCTTCCCCCTGATGTCTTCTGAACCCCATTATGTCCGACCTCGCTCTGGCCATAATTGCAAGTGGTTCCATAGCGAGGGCGAACAGAAGGGGGGACAGAGGGCACCCCTGCCTCGTACCTCGCTGTAACTGGAAAACTTCGGACGTCTCGTTGTTTATTCTAACTTTGGCTCTTGGTTCGCTGTACAGCAATTTGATAAAACGAGGACCGATACCGAAGGTCTCTAATACTTTCCATAAGTATGTCCATTCGAGGGTGTCAAAAGCCTTAGCTGCATCAAGAGATAGAACCGCTCTGGACCCCTCTTTATCCGTTGGTATTTGTATATTTAAAAAGGTTCTTCTAATGTTGATGCTTGTTGCCCTGCCAGGTATAAATCCGGACTGGTCTGGATGGATAAGGTTACTGATAAATCTATTTAGGCGTGTTGCAAGGATTTTAGCTAGGATCTTAACATCAGTAGATAGCAAAGAAATTGGGCGATAAGATGAGGGCATCAATTTGTCTTTCCCCTCTTTGTGGATTACTATGATAGTAGCTTCCGCCATTGAGCGGGGGAGTATCCCTCCGCTTTCAGCTCCCTTCAAGGTCCTCAACAATTCCGGAAGCAATATCTCGCCAAATTTCTTATATACCTCGATAGGGAGCCTATCCGGGCCTGGAGGTTTGGCATCTCAGTTACTGCTTGCTGAATTTTGTTTAGGGTAATTGGTGCCTCTAGGTCCTGTCTATCTTTATCTGGCAGGGTAGGGACTGCTATTTTCTGAAAAAACTTTACCATAGCTCCTCTCCCAGCCCCCCCTTTAGATTTATACAGTGCTTTGTAGTACTCGCAAAACGTTTGTAGTACCACCTGGCCATCGGTAGCAATTTCTCCCGATGTTGTCCTTATTGCTAGGACACTTGATGGGGGGGAGTTAGTTCTGGTCAGGAGAGATAGTATCCGCCCTACCTTCTCGCCCTCACCAAACTGGCACTGCCTTTGTAAGGTTCGCTTATTCTCCGCAAGTTCTCAAATTGGCTGTTCTTTACTATAGCTGTTTTGCCAGCCATGCTTCCCGCTTAGCTGGAGTGGGCTCCTCAATATACCTCAGTTCTGCTTGAGAGGTCTCCCGAGCCAACTTACCCTCTTGCTCTCACCCTTCTCTTTTTATCCTGGCAACCTGCTGGATTAGGAGGCCCCTCATGTAGGCTTTCAGGGAGTCCCAGACCATGCCCGTCGGGGCAGAGCCTGTGTTAATATTTACAAATTCTTTCAATTTAGACACCAAGGTTCCTGGGTCGCCAATCAGCTCCAGCCACCCTGGGTTAATTTTCCACTCGTTACGAGAGACTTTAACTCCGATCTTTATCATTAACACCAAAGGGGAGTGGTCTGAGACCCCTCTGGGGCCATAGTGTATCCTCTTTACCAGGGGCATTACGTCCTCACTACATATTGCCAGATCTATTCTGGAAAGCATGTGGTGGGAGCTGGAATAGGACGAGTACTGGCGATCCTGTGGGAAACAAGTTCTCCATATGTCCCTCATCCCTATTTCCTCCAGGAATTGAGCCAAACGGCCTACTCTAGGTTTATTTCCCGGAGGGAATCTGTCCAAGGTTCTGTCCAGCACCTCGTTGTAATCACCAACAGCTATCACAGGAACAGCTGTTTTGTCAAGTGTGAACTCAAGGAGTTTATATAAAACGTCTAGCTTGAATGGTGGAGGAATATACAAATTGGCCAGGACATATGGCCTGTTCTCAATTAGGCAAAAGAGGAATATGTATCGACCTTGGTCATCTATCAGGGCCTCAGTGCAAGAAAACGTCATTCCCCTCCCCACCATTTTACTCACCCCCCTTGAGTAGGAGGAGTGAACCGAGTGGAACTGAGATTGAAATTTAAGACTCTTCAGCAGTGGCACTGAGTCCTTAGTCAGGTGTGTCTCTTGTAGACATACCAGTCCTGGCATGGTATCTTCCAGAAGTGACATAACTGATATCCTCTTAATTGGATCCCCCATACCTCGTACATTCCACGAAGTAATGGCCAGTAACTTATCCTGCATCTAAATGGATTGAAATTATAGTAAGGTTCTCAACTCTAATCCAGCAACACAGATGTATAGCCGTCTCTCCCTTCACTAGATAGGCCTGATCAACAACTGGCCTCCCCTCTTTCGGTTCCCTTCTTCCCACTTGCTGTAATAATGCAACTCTTGATAAGAGTAATGTACGCTCTCTAGCCCCTCCCCTTATCGCCTCCCATACCCACCCTCCCCTCCCACCCACCCCCTTCCTTCTCTGCCCTACTGGGCTCCCCTTAGGGGCTTGTCCAGTGACCACTCTACTCTCGCTGACACACATCCCACAAACGCGCAAACGTGTGCCCCTCTCTCCCCCCCCCCCCCAAAAAAAAAAAAAAAAATGCTATCAAAGCAACCAAAACATTTAGAGGAGATTATAACCAGACCACTCCCATGTCACCCCCCCCCCTTAGCAAAAAAAACAAAGAAAGGTACACCCCATCTATTCTAGCTCCCCTGGTGTTTAGACCCTGGGAACAAGGACAAATTTCATGAATATACATACAATAACCTACAATAACATAACTGTGTCATAGAAAAAACATTAATACAGCGTGACACCATTTGTAAAACTTGTCAAAAAAGTGCTAAGTGCTAAATATTACTTAAGTGTTTCTATAAAGAGCCCAGTGGCTTTTGGAGTGAGTTTATATATATATAGAGCCAGTGTAAAAAAAAAAAAAAAATTAAAATATAGTGGGCCAAACTTCTATTGTCGGTGCCAATTTAGTTACCGCATCCCCTTTTAATTAATCTCGAAACTTTACTTTAAATATTGGGGCGCTAATACCAAGCTGCCTAAGACTCCATACACCATATCAACCTGGTGGAACACGTCCAAAAAAAAAAAAAAAAAAGGGGAAAGATTTGTTAAAGGTGACTTTAACTTGGGTATCAGTAAATATCGCTAAAGTGCATAGTGCTAGAGTAGAAAAGATACCTTTATATCTATACAACATATGTGCTTTTATAACCTAGTACGCCCCCCAAAAAAAAAAGAAAAAAGGACACAAAAAATACTTGTTAGACCTTCTGTGCCCCAAGAGGAAAAAAAAAAAAACGGACAAAAGTTCTACAATCAGGCCCCATACACACGATAGAATCCATCCGCTAAAAAATCCCAGCGAATGGGTTTCAGCGGATAGATCCTATGGTGTGTACACTCCAGCGGATCTGTTTCCGCGGATATTTATCCCCTGGGATGGATTTCCAGCAGATAAATATTTGATGACATGCTATCAAATCTATCCGCTGGAATCCATCCCAACGGATGGATCCGCTGGTCTGTATAGACTCACCGGATCCATCCGTCCGAAGGGATCCCCCGCATGCGTCGTAATGATTCGACGCATGCGTGGAATTCCTTATATGACAGCGTCGCGCACGTCGCCGCGTCATAATCGCGGCGACGGCGCGACACGTCATCGCCAGAGGATTTCGGTGCGGATTTCAATGCGATGGTGAGTACACTCCATCGCATGGAAATCCGCACAAATCCTCGAGAGGATTTATCCGCGGAAACGGTCCGCTGGACCGTATTCGCGGATAAATCCTCTTGTGTGTATGGGGCCTAAGTCTTCCCAGTTTATTGAACCGTCTGTAGCCAAGGCTGGCTGCTGGGCTAGGCTTCAGTATTGTGTCTTAACGGAAAACCTTGTTAAGCCTTGTTTAAGTTATCAAGTTGCATTGCTCTTCTTCTCCTTTTCCTTCCCTCTATTCAGGGAGACAAAAAAAAAAAAGGAAAAAAAAAAACACGGGGAACTAGGAGAAGGGAGGCCTTGCTTGTTTTCATCTGCCTCATTAGGGCTAAGCCCCCCTGTCGCTGAGGAGTTATAAAGCTGCTTTATTTTTTTCCAGCCAATTGAAAACTTCCGCCGGGTCATTGAAAAATAAGGTCCTACCCAACGCCACTACTCTGAGACGGGCCGGGTACAGAAGGGCATATGAAATTCTATGTTTCTGCAACGACTTTTTGATTGGTATGAACTCGGCTCTACGTTTCTGTAGGTCTGGTGAAAAATCGGGGTATATTGAGACTCGAACTCCGTTGTATGTAATGTCCCCCAGCTCTCTTGCTTTTTGAAGCATGGCCATCTTGTCGGTGTAGTTGAGGAGCTTTAATAGCAAAGGCCTTGGGTACTTCCCTTGCTGGAGTGCCTTAAAGGGGACCCTATGGGCCCTCTCTATGGAGAAAAAGGATGAGAAGCTATCAGAGCCAAAGATTTCCCTGCACCACCTCTCCATAAAAATGATAGGATTTGTGCCTTCACATTGCTCTGGGAGGCCTACCACTCTCACGTTATTTCTACGGAGTCTATTTTCCATTGCGTCTAACTTGGCCGCTTGGAGATCTGTTAAGTCCTGTAACCCATTGAGTTCCCCCTGTAGTGGAAACAATGCATCTTCGACTGCACTTAATCTCTCTTTCAGAGCATTCGTTCTTACAACAGTCCTATGTATCTCCTGACTCATAGCTAGCAATTCTTCCTTTAGGCTCTTTAGCTGGGTATCAAAATTGACCATAAAGTTCTTACATGAATTAACCGCACAAAGTACCTCTCTCAATGTGGGCTCCCCTTCAGGTGTCGGGCCAACAACTGGGAGGTCAGGTTCACCAGACATTACGGGAGTTTCCGAGATATTTACAGTTCCAGGTGCCTCTCCCCCCGGCCCCTTAGTACTCACGTTTTTGACGTTTGATGTACCGGGAGTACTGGTTGATTTTGCGGCTGCTTGGCCCTGGCTCCTTCTGTCAAGTGGCGGGCCCATCTGTGGCTTGAGCTGGGATGCGACTATAGGTAATTGACCTTTGGCTGGCGAGTTAGATGGAGTATGTGCGAATCGCTCCAGCTTGGCAGCAGATGCCTGACTATTTTTAGCTGATCTTGTGGATGACATTCCTTCCTGCGATTTAGGAACGTTGGTCATAATAGACCTCTAGGAAAGCTCGGAAATGTCTCTGGTGATCCTCTCTGGGAATAGGTCAGCCCCACAGCTTATCGTAGCCCTATATGCAGCGCAGGACCCCTCTACCATTAAGCACCCCAAGCGCCAGTAGTATGCAGTACTCAGGCTAAAATAACCATAGACGTGGCCATGTATAGCCTGGCCATAGATACCATAGCCGCCCGATAAACACCTCTGTGGATTGGGGGGGGGGGCCAGTGTTGACTGACAACACTAAACTGGGAGCACTTGTAGCAAAGCTCTTAAGACAGGAGATATAAAGGACAGGGCATCCCACTTTGCTGTACTGGATAGCAGACCCGTCGCTACAGAGCCGACCAGGTAAGCTTAAAAAGTCTTACCTTTGAGCACAAAGTTTTGCTGATAAAGCAGGGAAGAATTGGGTGATAATGTTCTATTCCCAGGCTGAAATGCTAGCAATTCTTCGCTATATTGGCAAAGAAGAGTTTAGAGCCCGGTTACCTATGAAAATATATTCGCCCAGCTGTGGCAATAAACAATTTGTGTTTTGTATTTGTGCCAGGCTGCTTCGATTGATCTGTATAACTGCTCAATACATGAGCATGCCTGGTATATGGCCAGCTACTGGTATATAGATAGTAGGGGATTTTTGTGGCTAATGCCACTAAGTGTTCTGCCTTTAGGGCCTTAGAGACAGGATCCCCCACCACCCAGTGCTTTTTCCTGGAGCGCTGATACCCGGTAACCAGCCGGGACAACGAGATCTCGTGGCCACCCGAGATCTCGCGAGATTTGCGGGCGGCTCCGTGCTCCGTGCACTGTGGGGCTTGCTTCCCCGTTCCCGCCAGGCAGTCTGAGCTCGCTCCGGGACGCTGGCACACACCCAGATCCCCCCGCACCTCAGAACCAACCCGCACCCGAGATCCGGGTGGGGAGGAGGAAGATAGAGCTAAGGACGGCTGAGGAGGCTGCAGAGGCTGGGCACCAGGACACGGCAGGGCACCGGTACGGCTGTCTCTTCAGAGGTAGGCTGATGTAGGCTGGTGGGCTGGAAAAGTAAAAGGTGGGGGAAATTCACCCTGGACAGACATCCAAGAATAGCGCTTGTGCTAATAGCCGAGGGGGAGAGCAGAGGGACTCACTCGCTCATTCACACTCTCCTACATCCGGTCACGCCCCTTCTCCCTGTTACGCTGTTCTTTTGTTTATAGCGCAAAAAATTAAAACCGCAAAGGTGATCAAATACCACCAAAAGAAAGCTCTATTTGTGGGGGGAAAAAAAGACAGAAATGTTGTTTTGGTACAGCATCGCATGAACACGCAATTGCCAGTTAAAGCGACGCAGTGCCAAATTGTAAAAAGTGCACTGGTCAGGAAGGGGGTAAAATCTTCCGGGGCTAAAGCGGTTAAGGAGATCTTTGACATGTGATGATGGATAATGATCTTGTTAATGCAATTAATTCCAAGTATGCTTTCTTATAAATGATGTGAAAAGAATACTCAATTGTGATATGTTCCAGTCTAAGGAAGGGCGCTAGCAATATAGCACAAAACTAACTATATAATGGAACGTTTTTGATCCATTCTGTGTATGTTTTTTATACGTTTTTCATTTCCAAAAAAACATTTGTGTAGCGCCTGTGTACTTTCAGTACAGGTGCTATGTCAAATTTAGTTGGGGGATGAGAGAGTTATTTGCTCTCATCTGTGTTGTTTATTTAAATTGGGCTCCTGCCAGCCCTGGGCTGTCCTGTGGTTTCATTATGTGTTCCAAAGATACCTTTCTATCTTTGGATAGCAGGTGGCGCCAGAGGGGTCCAGGCGGAGGCTCCTTTTCTGGCCTCACAGGCCGGGGCGCACGTGCTACGCGGAGTTCCTGACTCTGGGCCCTCATGGCCCGGAACAACTAATGCTGCAAAGGGGCCCCAGTGACTTACTGGGTTCCCACATTCTATGAAGAAGATCCCAAGCGAGTTGTGCTGTTCGGTGGGGAGTCGATCTGAGGTGAACCCGGAGGCAGGTGATCCACAGGGCTTAGATGATCCATCGGGGATCTGGGTGGCCGGACACTGACCGGTTGTATGCTGCAAACTGTCAGTCGGTGACCCCAAAAACAAGAAAGCCTACCTGAGGGAGATTCAGGCAAATTGTATTTACTGGGAGGATTCGCTCTACTATCTATGTTCCTGAGTACTAGGCCTGTGGCAGAGGTCTCACTACTAATCTTAATCCTATTAGAGCCAAGTCGGTGGCAGAGACTTGTTCCTTCCCAGAAGTTCTAAGTGATACTCTGGCTGCCAGGCCGGTGAGAGAGGCCTGTCCAGGTACACTATACCCACTCTGGCTGGAGTGGCGACGTGAGTAGAAGTTCCATTGGAGGCAGGACTGCTTCCGTTTATCCATAGGCCTGAATCTGCAACTATCCTTCTATCTACCTTTAGTTAAAGGGTCACTAAAGGAAAAAATTGTTTTTGCTGAAATGACTGTTTACAGGGTATAGAGACATAATAGTTAACTGATTCCTTTTAAAAATGATTAAACATAGATAAAAACCAATCATATAATGTACCTACAGTTTAGTTTTGTTTTTGCTGTTGTTTCCTGGTTCTCTGATGTACAGAGCCAGAAGAGCCAATAGAGGGCAGTGATGCTTTGTATAAAACCCCTCAGCACCAATCCAGTTTTGTTTTACAAACAGTAATCACACCTCCTTGATTAGTCACCACAGTGAGAAATCTCCCAGTACTGTGGTGATCAGGAAACAGACAACCAGGAAGTGTCCAGAACAGAGAGGAATTACAGCAACATCAAAGCAAAAACGAACAATGAGGACATGAAACCAGGACTGCAGTAAGGTAAAGGAAGCTATTTAGCTAAAAAAAATTACTTTAGTGACCCTTTAACTGTTTGCCATGTTGGGAAAGAAATAAAAGCACAGAAAACGTCACCCTGCTGTTTGGACATTCCGTTATTGCATCTCATCGTCATCATCATCCCTAGACACATCACAGAGGTAACATAATCATGCCGTCCCAATGTAACCTGCGGCTCCTGAGGGGGTAGTGCTACATTTGTGCAGCAATCCTCTGAACTTTCTTTATATATATATCTATACACACACACACACACACACAGTAACCCACAAAAGTGAGTACACCCCTCACATTTTTGTAAATATATTTTCATGCGACAACACTGAAGAAATTACGCTTTGCTACAACGTAATGTAGTGAGTGTACAGCTTGTATAACAGTGTAAATTTGTGGTCCCCTCAAAATAACTCAACACGCAGCCATTAATGTCTAAACCGCTGGCAACAAAATTGAGTACAACCCTAAGTGAAAATGTCCAAATTGGGCCCAATTAGACATATTTTCCCTCCCTGGTGTCATTTGACTTGTTAGTGTTACAAGGTCTCAGGTGTGAATAGAGAGCAGATGTGATCAATTTGGTGTTAGCACTCTCACTCTCACATACTGGTCACTGAAAGTTCAACATGGCGCCTCATGGCAAAGAACTCTCTGAGGATCTAAAAAAAAAAGAATTGTTCCTCTACATGAAGATGGTCTAGGCTATAAGAAGATTGCCAAGACCCTAAAACTGAGCTGCAGCATGGTGGCCAAGACCATACAGTGGTTTAATAGGACAGGTTCCACTCAGAACAGGCCTCGCCATGGTCGACCAAAAAAGTTGAGTGCACATGCTCAGCGTCATATCCAGAGGTTGTCTTTGTGAAATAGACATATGAGTGATGCCAGCATTGCTGCAGAGGTTGAAGGGGTTGGGGGTCAGCCTGTCAGTGCTCAGACCATACGTCGCACACTGCATCAAATTGGTCTGCATGGCTGTCATCCCAGAAGGAAGCCTCTTCTAAAGATATTGCACAAGAAAGCCAGCAAACAGTTTGCAGAAGACAAGCAGACTAAGGAAATGTATTACTGGAACCATGTCCTGTGGTCTGATGAGACCAAGATAAACGTATTTGGTTCAGATAATGTCAAGCGTGTGTGGCAACAACCAGGTGAGGAGTACAAAGACAAATGTGTCTTGCCTACAGTCAAGCATGGTGGTGGGAGTGCCATGGTCTGGGGCTGTATCAGCACTGCCAGCACTGGGGAGCTACAGTTCATTGAGGGAACCATGAATGCCAATATGTACTGTGACATACTAAGCAGAGCAAAATCCCCTCCTTTATGAGACTGGGCCACAGGGCAGTATTCCAACATGATAACATTGCCAAACACACCTCCAAGACAATCACTGCCCTGCTAATGAAGCTGAAGGTAAAGGTGATGGACTGGCCAAGCTTGTCTCCAGACCTAAACCCTATTAAGCATCTGTGGGGCATCCTCAAATGGAAGGTGGAGGAGCGCAAGGTTTCTAATATCCACCAGCTCCGTGATTTCCTCATGGAGGAGTGGAAGAGGACTCCAGTGGCAACCTGTGAAGCTCTGGTTAACTCCATGCCCAAGAGGGTTAAGGCAGTGCTTGAAAATAATGGTGGCCACACAAAATATTGACAATTTGGGCCCAATTTGGAAATTTTCACTTAGATGTGTACTCACTTTTGTTACCAGCGGCTTAGACATTAATGGCTATGCGTTGAGTTATTTTTGAGGGGACAGCAAATTTACACTGTTATATAAGCTGTACACTCACTACTTTACATTGTAGTAAAGTGTAATTTCTTCAGTGTTGTCACATGAAAAGATATAATAAAATATTTACAAAAATTTGAAGAATGTACTCACTTTTTTGAGATACTGTATAATATATATATTTAAAAAAAATTGTAGAGGTGACTCCTGTGTAATTTAAATGTAACATTTTACAGCACCAATTGTGAACATAGTATTGTCAATGCTGACAAGAAGGAAAACAAATTCACACAGGTTTTGGCCACAAAAGGGTAACAGTCACACTTCCTACCTGCCACATTCATAGTTCTAGTACTTGGCCAGCACAGCACTGGTATTTGCAATCTGAACTGTTCAAGCGTGTAAAAAAACAAGGTCTACCCTCTGGAATATTGTGACTGTATCATTTTTTCATCTTAATAGGAGATGCTTTTATATATATATTTATATATATATACTCACGGAGAAGAGCATTTTAGATATATGTCCCCTGACTTGGTACAGTATCCATAGAATGTGCCATCTAAGTTGTAGTCAAAGCAGTAATCAGCACCTACAAGAGCATCTAAAACAAATAGCAAGAAAGATAACAAAAGAGAATCCATGTAATGTTCCACTGTGCTTCTGTCCACAATCAAATCTCTTGTATTCAAGGACTAAAGTTATTCACAAATACACTGAAAGAGAACAATCTCCCCATTTATACTGGATTAGTCAACAGCCCTTATATCTTTGAAAATTCTGGACACCCCCATAACTGCCCACAGGTGTGGATATGGTCTTTTACTGTGCCAGCACAGTGGTGTAGTGAGTAGCACTTTCACCTAGCAGCAAAAGGGTCACTGGTTCAAATCCCGACCACGACACCATCTGCCTGGAGTTTGGATGTTCTCCCTGTGCCTGCGTGGGTTTCCTCTGGGTACTCCGGTTTCCTCCCACACTCCAAAGACATGCTGGTAGGCAAATTGGCCCAGTATATATATGTATATCTGTGTGTATGACTGTGTGTCCCAAGCGTGTCGAGATCCTACGGGGTAAAATGACTTCACCAGCCAAGCAGACACTGGCTGGAAAAAGCGCCTAGAGGCGATTCAGTTTGCATGTGTAGCGCTATACAAGTCATTCATTTATTCATACTAAGACAGCCAGCAATGACAGGTCATAGACAGCTAGTATTGGGTGATGTCTTTTATAGACTGGCTACTCTAATGCTGGCCATACATGGTTGAATTTCGAAATAATTTTTCTTTTGAATATCAGGAACTTGGTGCGTTTTGTGATCCGATGGTGCCACCATTGATTTTGTAATTTGACCAACCAAATCTTCAATTTCACCTCATGTTGCTACAAAAAATATTTTTTGTGGCTGGGAATCTTCTTTTCTTTCCAGGAATTTTCTTTTTTTGCACATGTGTATTTCTTTTTCGGTTACATCTCTTGCACAATTGTCCCATCATTGATTAGAAAATCTTTGTTTTTCAAAAAATTTCCAACATGCCTGATTGCTGAAATTCAATGGCCACACTTATGGTGCAAAATTCTAAAGAAAATTCTTAGATCAAATTTTCTAAAGAAAATTCTTTCAAAATTTGATAATGAATTCTAATAAGCAGGAACTTTGTATGTTTTTCAAATTTAATAATGAATTCCAATAAGCAGGAACTTTGTATGTTTTTCAATAAAGTGTTACTAAACCCAGGACCTTGCATTCACTATATCTGGTCTCCCACAGTACACAGAACATGGAAATGCAATTCATTTAGTAAATATAAACTGCTAAATACCTTTTCTCATCAGCAGTATATAGCAGTCTTGTGACTCCTATAAGTGTCTGATTAAAGCTTGTAGGAGGAGTTTGCATTCTCCTCTGACTGGCCAATGAGGCTGCAGGACCCCTGACCCTCTGTCTGGACAGGGCTGATTGGCCCTCTGCAGATCACACAAAAAACTCTCTAGCAATACATACCAAACTGAGCATGTGCAGAATGACTCCAAAGGCTCTGTACTATAATGAGGACAGTGGGGACATAAGGGGAGGATCAAAGAAGCCAGGATCAAACCGCTTTTTGACATAATGCAGAGGATTAACCCCTTAGGTTCCACAATGAGTATAACAAGCATGCTTTACTGCATATACAGACTGATTTTACTATTGTGGGTTTAGTAACACTTTAAACATTGTGTTCCTGTAGCTGATATCCTAGGCCAGTGATGGCGAACCTTGGCACTCCAGATGTTTTGAAACTACATTTCCCATGATGCTGATGCATTCTGTAGTGTAGGTGAGCATCATGGGAAATGTAGTTCCAAAACATATGGAGTGCCAAGGTTCGCCATCACTGTCCTAGGCCTTTTTTTTACATTTTGCCCTGTACAATTCTTCCACAAAATCTAGGAAGTCCCCTCTTTATTTCATATTGATAACCAATTGTGAGCAAAGCCACATCCGTCCAGTCATTGATGTTGTATATATGGTTTGTCACAATGCCAGATTAAGCTCTGAGGAGGCCTCTAGGCAGTCAAAACCTTGGGCCCCCTCTCTTAGGTTTGTGGAGGTTTCTCTGCACTACTGTAATGGGATAACATTGAACAAAGTAATGTGCATGTCAACCACTAGATGGAAATGACCATCACTACTGTACATTGCATGTATGTAGGTTGCACCAAAAGTTTTTCCAAAATAGCACCTGAAAGAAGATGAGCTTTTAAGTGACAAACTGTAATGTGAACCTAATGTCTGCGGTTTATGTACTTTAAGTTGTTATTAGAAACATTACAATAATATAGTATTTTCTCTATAGAGTCTTTAACCACTTAAGCCCTGGACCTTTAAGCAGCTAAAGGACCCGGCCAGGTTTTGCGATTCGGCACTGCGTCGCTTTAACAGACAATTGCGTGGCAAAACAAAATTGCCGTCCTTTTTTCCCACAAATAGAGCTTTCTTTTGGTGGCATTTGATCACGTCTGCGGTTTTTATTTTTTGCGCTATAAACAAAAATAGAGTGACAATTTTGAAAAAAATTGCAATATTTTTTACTTTTTGCTATAATAAATATCCCCCAAAAATATTTAAAGAAATTTTTTTTTTCCTCAGTTTAGGCCGATACGTATTCTTCTACCTATTTTTGTAAAAAAAAATCGCAATAAGCCTTTATCGTTTGGTTTGCGCAAAATGTATAGCGTTTACAAAATAGGGGATAGTTTTATTGCATTTTTATAAAAAAAAAAATTTCGTGACTGCGACATTATGGCGGACACTTAGGACAATTTTGACACATTTTTGGGACTATTGTCATTTTCACAGCAAAAAAATGCATTTAAAATGCATTGTTTACTGTGAAAATGTCAATTGTAGTTTGGGAGTTAACCACAAGGGGGCGCTGAGGGGGTTATGTGTGACCTAATATGTGTTTACAATTGTAGGGGGGTGTGGCTGTGGGTGTGACGTCATCGATTGTGTATCCCTATAAAAGGGATCACACGATCGATGACGCCGCCACAGTGAAGCTGTGTTTTCATACAGCTCTCCCCATTCTTCAGCTCCGGGGACCGATCGCGGGACTCCAGCGGCGATCAGGTTCCACAGTCACGGAGCTTTGGACCGGGTCACGTGGGCATGCCGCGGGCACGCACCAGCGACCCCACGGCTGGGCTTAAAGAGCCACGTACATGTACATGGATGTGCCCAGCCGACGTATATCAACGTGAAGGGGTCCTTAAGTGATTAAACAAGTTCAGGATTTAAAGAAAACAAACAAACAAAAAAAACATACTTACCCAGGTGGATGCAGCATTGATCCAATTCTGAATCTGTCCCCCGCCGTGCTCAATGAAGTGCTGGGCTGTGGCGGGGGCAGGAGAGTCTGGCTCAGACACTTAGCGGATAGCTGAGCGGCTGAGCCAGGTGCCTATCCAGGCTTCTGGGCATATACCGACCATGTGGTCAGGATCTTTTCAGAGCCTGGACCGCCTCTGTGATGTCACCTCACAGAGAGCTTCAGCCCACTGTCAGCTGAAAATGGATCACAGGACAGCGGAACGAACTGCACTCCTGTGATCCATAGGAGAAGTATGGCCAAAATAGCTTTGCCCATACTTCTCCTTTAACCAGTTGCCAACCGCCGATGTACGTCGACAACATGGCATGGGCAGGCAAATGGGCGTACCTGTACGTCCCTTTAAATTTGCCGCCCACCGCATGCCTCATGAGTGTGCTTGCGGGTCCCAGGAGCTCGATCTTCCCGCGCGGCCTGCGATTGCGGTCAGCAAAGGCAGAACAGGGGGATGCCTTTATAAACAAGGCATTCCCCTATTCTGCCTAGTGACATTGTCATTGATGGCTGTTGATCAGTGACGTGTCACTCGTAGCCATGACCCTTAACAGTGATGCCGCGTACATACGGTCTTTTTTTGTGATGGAAAAAAACGTAATTTTTTATCATGAAACAAAACAAAGTTTTTCAAACTTCATTTAAAAAAACGACGTTGCTTATACACCATCGTTTTTTATAAAATGCTCTAGCAAAGCGTGATTATGTTCAGCACGTACGACGGCACTCTGTTCCATTCAAGCTTCTGACCAACTTGCTTCTGAGCATGCGCGGGTTTAAAAATGTTGTTTTAAACGTTGTTTTACCCACACACTATCATTTTAAATGACACAAAATACGACGTTTTGAAAAACAACATAAAAAATTGAAGCATGTTCAAAAAAAAAATTTTGTCGTTTTTCAGAAGACATAAAACAACGTTTTCCCCACACACGGTCATTTTAAATGACGTTTTTAACCACTTAAGGACTGGACCAATATGCTGCTAAATGACCCAAGGGGTTTTTACAATTCGGCACTGCGTCGCTTAAACAGACAATTGCGCGGTCGTGCGATGTGGCTCCCAAACAAAATTGGGGTCCTTTTTTCCCCACAAATAGAGCTTTCTTTTGGTGGTATTTGATCACCTCTGCGGTTTTTATTTTTTGCGCTATAAACAAAAATAGAGCGACAATTTTGAAAAAAATGCAATATTTTTTACTTTTTGCTATAATAAATATCCCCCAAAAATATATAAAAAAACATTTTTTTTCCTCAGTTTAGGCCGATACGTATTCTTCTACCTTTTTTTGGTAAAAAAAATCGCAATAAGCGTTTATCGGTTGGTTTGCGCCAAATTTATAGTGTTTTCAAAATAGGGCATAGTTTTATTGCATTTTTATATATTTTTTTTTTTTACTACTTATGGCGGCGATCAGCGATTTTTTTCGTGACTGCGACATTATGGCGGACACTTCGGACAATTTTGACACATTTTTGGGACCATTGTCATTTTCACAGCGAAAAATGCATTTAAATTGCATTGTTTATTGTGAAAATGACAGTTGCAGTTTGGGAGTTAACCACAGGGGACGCTGATGGAGTTTTGTTTCACCTAGTGTGTGTTTACAACTGTAGGGGGGTGTGGCTGTAGGTGTGACGTCATCGATCGTGTCTCCCTATAAAAGGGATGACACGATCGATGCAGCCGCCACAGTGAAGAACGGGGAAGCCGTGTTTACACACGGCTCTCCCCGTTCTTCAGCTCAGGGGACCGATCGCCGCACTCCAGCAGCGATCAGGTCCGCGGGACCCGCAGTCCCGGAACTTCGGACCGGGTCACGGTAGCGCGCCGCGGGCGCGCGCCCGCGACCCACTGCTGGGTACTAGTACAGGACGTACCTGTACGTACATGTGCCCAGCCGTGCCATTCTGCCGACGTATATGTGCAGGAGGCTGTCCGGAAAAGGTTAAAAATTTCTTTTTTTTTCATCACAAAAAACGACTGTGTGTACGCGGCATAAAAATCACTCCCTAGTACTGACTTAACCCCTTCAGCGCCACCTAGTGGTTAACCCATTCAGTGCCAGTGTCATTTTTACAGTAATCAGTAAAAATGTCTGCGCTGTGAATAATTACCACTGTGGGCAGGGGAGAGAGGAAGGTGATGGGAAGGTGAGGGGGGGGGGGGGAGGATTAAGGTTTAAGGTTAAAGGGGGGAGGGGGGGGTTTGAAGTCAGGTGGGTCTCTGGAGCAGTAATGAAATCACAAAAATGGTAGAGGTGCAGTTGCAAAGTGGTGATTAAATCAACATAAACTAAACAAAACTGTGCATATCACTGAAGAGGACTGAGAAAAAACTACAGTACATATATGTGACAGTCCCAAGTTAGATGAAAAAAAGAACCAAAATCAAATTCAAAAAGTGCTGTTGCAAGAAAGCATACTGAGTGAATAATCAAAAATAAAGTTCCAAATATAAAGTTCCAAAGCCAATGATGAATGAAGATGTGCGGGAAAATCAAATCCAAATGAATGAAGATGTGCGGGAAAATCAAATCCAAACGAGTGCGCCCACACCGTTAGTGATCCAAGCAGCTTACCTCCTGGTTATCATTCAACAACCCCAAAAATGGGTGCTCTGGCCTTTCATTTGGTGGGGATCTTCCTGGTGAGTCTCAGTAGTTGGTCATGTATGGAAAATATATAATAATAAAGATAATGTGGCGTGATGCTGGTATCACATAAATAAAACAAAGGGGGAGCTCTATATAGGATGGATGGAAACTCACACAACTTACACGCTGTGTAGAGATGGAGTGCTTGTCTCCACGAGCGCCGAGCTCGTCTCCCTAAATTCTCCTGCACAACTTTTCTTCCCTAGATGTCCGCGGAGCAAATGGCTCATGGGAAGGCAGAGGGGGTGGAGGAAGGAGAAGAAAGGGGGCACATCGCGTGATTCCGTATAAAAACAATTTAATTAAAACATAAAACAATCTTAAAAGACTCACATATAGCAGTCTGGTATCGGTTACATATCCTACGAGCGCCGCGCTCGTTTACCGTCCGTCAGGTGCTGCTGCCAGTGCTTAGCGGGACACTAAGCACTGGCAGCAGCACTTGACGGACGGTAAACGAGCGCGGCGCTCGTAGGATATGTAACCGATACCAGACTGCTATATGTGAGTCTTTTAAGATTGTTTTATGTTTTAATTAAATTGTCTTTATACGGAATCACGCGATGTGCCCCCTTTCTTCTCCTTCCTCCACCCCCTCTGCCTTCGCATGAGCCATTTGCTCCGCGGACATCTAGGGAAGAAAAGTTGTGCAGGAGAATTTAGGGAGACGAGCTCGGCGCTCGTGGAGACAAGCACTCCATCTCTACACAGCGTGTAAGTTGTGTGAGTTTCCATCCATCCTATATAGAGCTCCCCCTTTGTTTTATTTATGTGATACCAGCATCACGCCACATTATCTTTATTATTATATATTTTCTATACATGACCAACTACTGAGACTCACCAGGAAGATCCCCACCAAATGAAAGGCCAGAGCACCCATTTTTGGGGTTGTTGAATGATAACCAGGAGGTAAGCTGCTTGGATCACTAACGGTGTGGGCGCACTCGTTTGGATTTGATTTTCCCGCACATCTTCATTCATTTGGATTTGATTTTCCCGCACATCTTCATTCATCATTGGCTTTGGAACTTTATATTTGGAACTTTATTTTTGATTATTCACTCAGTATGCTTTCTTGCAACAGCACTTTTTGAATTTGATTTTGGTTCTTTTTTTCATCTAACTTGGGACTGTCACATATATGTACTGTAGTTTTTTCTCAGTCCTCTTCAGTGATATGCACAGTTTTGTTTAGTTTATGTTGATTTAATCACCACTTTGCAACTGCACCTCTACCATTTTTGTGATTTCATTACTGCTCCAGAGACCCACCTGACTTCCACCCCCCCCCCCCCTCCCCCCCTTTAACCTTAAACCTTAATCCTCCCCCCTCACCTTCCTCTCTCCCCTGCCCACAGTGGTAATTATTCACAGCGCAGACATCATCACCTTTTGCAAATTATCTTTTATTGTCTAATTAGGATAGACTTTCTTTGTCTGCTGCAGTGTTCCCATTTACGTCCCACATTCCCCATCTCCCCCATTCACCTATCTAAGACAGCGCAGGAGTTTCACCCAGTCTTGAATCAGTAAAAATGACAATGGTCCCAAAAATGTGTCAAAAGTGTCCGATGTGTCTGCCATAAAGTCGCAGTCACGATAAAAATCGCAGACCACCGCCATTACTAGTAAAAAATTTTTTTT
The DNA here is from genome assembly GCF_905171775.1 of Rana temporaria. NCBI lineage: Eukaryota > Metazoa > Chordata > Amphibia > Anura > Ranidae > Rana > Rana temporaria. The sequence continues at coordinate 415,144,434 of NC_053491.1, read as the reverse complement.
TTATAAAAATACCATAAAACTATCCCCTATTTTGTAGATGCTATAACTGTTGCGCAAACCAATCAATAAACGCTTATAGTGATTTTTTTTACCAAAAATATGTAGAAGAATACGTATCGGCCTAAACTAAGGAAAATTAAAAAAAAAATTATATATTTTTGGGGGATATTTATTATAGCAAAAAGTAAAAAATTTTGTTTTTTTTTCAAAATTGTTGCTCTATTTTTGTTTATAGAGCAAAAAATAAAAACTGCAGAGGTGATCAAATACCACCAAAAGAAAGCTCTATTTGTGGGAATAAAAGGACGTAAATTTTCTTTGGGAGCCACGTCGCACGACCATGCAATTGTCAGTTAAAGCGACGCAGTGCCGAAACGCAAAAAGTGGCCTGGTCTTTGGCCAGCAAAATGGTTCAGGGCTGAAGCGGTTAATGTCCAATTTTTTTTTTAATTGATTTAATTTTTCTATCTTTTGTAAACAATTTAAGAAAGCTTCATTGCTGCACAGCCTGTTTTGTATAGATTGTTTTTCTTTTTTGGGGGGTCAGGAAATATACAGTTGTGCTCATAAGTTTACATACCCTGGCATAATTTTTCAGAGAATATGAATGATAACACAAAAACATTTATTATCAATCAACTGTGTTTATTCTTTAAATCATAATTTAACAACAGAAACTAGCCAAATTACCCTGATCAAAAGTTTACATACCCTGGTGATTAATGGGGAAAGCAAAATAATTGTCAAATGATCTGCAGGAAAAGGTGGTTGAACTGTATAAAACAGGAAAGGGATATAAAGAATATCCAAGGAATTAAGAATGCCAATCAACAGTGTTCAAAATCTAATCAAGAAGTGGAAAAATTAGGGGTTCTGTTGAAACCAAACCACGGCCAGGTAGTCCAATAACAATTTCAGCCACAACTGCCAGGAAAATTGTTCGGGATACAAAGAAAAACCCACAAATAACTTCAGGTGAAATACAGGACTCTAAAAACGTGGTGTGGCTGTTTCAAGATTCACAATAAGGAGGCACTTGAAGAAAGATGGACTGCATGGTCGAGTCGCCAGAAGAAAGCCATTACTACGCAAATGCCACAAAGTATCCTGCTTACAATACAGCACAGAGACAAGCCTCAAACCTTCTGGCACAAAGTCATTTGGAGTGATAAGACAGAAATTGTGCTTTTTGGCCACAACCGTAAATGCGACATTTGGAGAGGCATCAACAAGGCCTATGATGAAAGGTACACAATTCCTACTGTGAAACACGGAGGTGGATCGATTATGTTTTGGGGAGGTGTGAGCTACAAAGGCATAGGAAATTTGGTCAAAATTGATGGCAAGGTGAATGCAGTATGTTATCAAAAAATACTGGAGGGACATTTGCATTCATCAGCCAGGAAGCTGCGCATGGGATGTACTTGGACATTCCAACATGACAATGATCAAAAACACAAGGCCAAGTTGACCTGTCAGTGGCAACAGCAGAATAAAGTGAAGGTTCTGGAGTGGCCATCTCCATCTCTTGACCTCAATATCATTGAGCCACTTTGGGGAGATCTCAAATGCGCAGTTCATGCAAGACAGCCCAATAAATTACAGGAACTGGAGGCTTTTTGCCAAGAGGAATGGGCAGCTTTACCATCTGAGAAGATAAAGAGCCTCATCCACAAATACAACAAAAGACTTCAAGCTGTCATTGATGTTAAAGGGGGAAATACACGGTATTAAGAACTGGGGTATGTAAACTTTTGATAAGGGTCATTTGTGTAGTTTTTGTTGTCATTATGATTTAACCACTTGCTTACTGGCCCATAGTCAAAAGACGTCCTGTTTTTAAAGATGGATATCTCGAGAATGGCAGCAGCTGCTGCCACAAACGAGGTATCCATCTTTAGTGTGCGCGGTCCTGTAAACGATAATGGCAGTCTCCGCGGCGGATTCGCAGCGAGATCGCCGTTATCGGTGGCGGGAGAGGGCCCCCCCCTCCCGCCGCTCTCCCGCGCCCTCCGCCGCTTACCGGATGCCGTCGGTAGCGGCGGAGGCAATCGGGACCGTTCGGCTGGTGACTGGGGACGAGACTGAAGGAAAAATCTCCTTCACCCGTCCACATAGCTCTGCTGGGCAGAAGTGATGTCAAAACGTCAGTCCCGCCCAGCTTCTTAACCACTTCCCGACCCCCGCATGTACATATACGTCCACAATATGGCACGTACAGGCACATGGGCGTACAGGTACGTCCCCGCCTTACCTGGGTTCGGGGGTCCGATCGGGACCCCCTCCGGTACATGCGAGGGCCGGGAACGGTGTACGGGAGGTCCGGGAGGAGGGGGCGGCTATTGGTTTCCAGCCGTCCCCTCTCGATCTCCGTCAGCGAATGAGCTTCCAGCTGAGCCCTCCCTGCCTGTGTAACTGTAAACACAGGCAGGGAGGAAGTGACGTTTTCTCCCCTCTGGCGGTCTTTTCGTCCGGTTCCAGAGGAGAGAAGACGTCAGTACTGTGAGTTGCACCAACAGCACACTGACACAGCACACATAGGCACATAACCCCCCCCGATCACCCCCCCAGCACCCCCAGATCACCCCCTGTCACAGTGTCACTGATTGCAGTGATCATTTATTTTCTGATCACTGCTTTTAGTGTCAGTGTGACAGAAAAAAGTGTCAGGGCAGTTAGGTTTAGGCCCCTTTAGGTCCAGGGTAGCCCCCTACCCCCCCCCAATAAAGGTTTAACCCCTGATTGCCCCTAAAGTTAACCCTTTCACCCCTATTGCCAGTGTCACTAAGCGATCGGTTTCTGATCGCTGTATTAGTGTCACTGTTGCCGCTAGGCAGTTAGTTTTTTTTGAGGTTCGCCGCCAGGTTTATATAGCGTTAGGTACCCCCATAAATAAAGGTTTTAACCCCTGATTGCCCCTAGAGTTAACCCTTTCACCCCTATTGCCAGTGTCACTAAGCGATCGGTTTCTGATCGCTGTATTAGTGTCACTGTTGCCGCTAGGCAGTTAGTTTTTTTTGAGGTTCGCCGCCAGGTTTATATAGCGTTAGGTACCCCCATAAATAAAGGTTTTAACCCCTGATTGCCCCTAGAGTTAACCCTTTCACCCCTATTGCCAGTGTCACTAAGCGATCGGTTTCTGATCGCTGTATTAGTGTCACTGTTGCCGCTAGGCAGTTAGTTTTTTTTGAGGTTCGCCGCCAGGTTTATATAGCGTTAGGTACCCCCATAAATAAAGGTTTTAACCCCTGATTGCCCCTAGAGTTAACCCTTTCACCACTGATCACTGTATAAGTGTCACTGGTGACGTGGTTAGCCAGTTAGTTATTTAGTTATTTTAGGTTCGCCACCAGGTTTTTAGAAAGCGTTAGGTACCCCCATATATTACCGAATAAAGGTTTTAACCCCCTGATTGCCCCCTAGTTAACCCTTTCACCAGTGATCACCGTATAAGTGTTACGGTTGACGCTGGTTGGTTAGTTTGCTGTTTATAGCATCAGAGCACCCGCCGTATATAACCCAATAGGTTTAACCCCCTGATCACCCGGCGGGTGATATAAATTTAATTTTAGCGCCAGTCAGGGTCTGCGTCGCCCCAGGCAGCGTTAGGTTAGAGCCAGTACCGCTTACACCCACTCGCTAAGCATACACCCCCCTTAGTGGTATAGGATCTGAACGGATCGATACCTGATCTGATCAGATCTATACTAGCGTACCCAGCAGTTTAGGGTACCCAAAAACGCATTGTTAGCGGAATCAGCCCAGATACCCGCTAGCACCTGCGTTTTCCCCCTCTGCCCAGCCCAACCCACCCAAGTGCAGTATCGATCGATCACTGTCACTTACAAAACACAAGACACATAACTGCAGCGTTCGCAGAGACAGGCCTGATCCCTGCGATCGCTTACAGTTTTTTTTTAAGCGTTTTCTACATTTGCTTTTCTATAGTCAGGTGCTTTTTTTACCTGTGAATCCTTACCATTGTACCACTAAATTTAGAGTCCAAAATGGCAAACCGAAGGTACAATGATAAGCAGGCCTTGGAGTTCATGTGCATGTCAGATAGTGAAGAGGAGGAGGTCACGCATCTGACAGATTCTGGCTCAGAATATGAACCCATTTACGACAGCGGCTCCATGTCAGATAGCTCGCACGACGAAGTTGAGGTCCCTGCTAAGGCCAGGCGTACCCGATCCCATTCTGATGTTGTTGAGCAGCAAGAACCGCAGGACCCTCGTATGGAGCAGAGATCCAGTACTAGCGCCGCTATTCCTTCTGGTGAATTGGCAAGCACCAGCGGCCTAGTACACCCTGGTCGTTTATCCAGCACTGCAGTAACACTTGGTGACGTGGCGAGTCCCATAAGTGCAGTTGAAGCTGGCGATGTGGCAAGCACAAGTAGTGTCCCGCTGCCACCAAGAAGAAGACAGAGACAGGCCCGTCGTGCCCATAGTGCCCTTCCTGTAGAATTTGCCTATCCTGATTGGGTCCCCACCACTTCTACAGCACCTGTACTTCCCCCATTCACTGGCCAACCCGGTATTCAGGTGGATACAGCGAACTTTACGTCACTTGATTTTTATTCGCTGTATTTCACGGAAGATCTCTATAGATCTATTGTGGACCAGACTAATTTATATGCTGGTACTTACATCGCCGCTAACCCCCAGTCTCGCCTTGCCAAACAATGGAAACCTCTCGAGGTTTCCGAATTTAAGACCTTTCTGGGCCTTACCCTCAACATGGGCATACACAAATTTCCGTCATTGCGGATGTATTGGTCCACACATCCCATTGACCATATGTACATTTTCTCTGCTCACATGGCCAGGAAACGATACGAGGCGATCCTGCGGTTCCTGCATTTCAGTGACAATGCACTTTGTCGTCCACGTGGAGACCCTGAATTTGACCGGCTCTACAAAATTCGGCCCCTCGTAAACCATTTCAACGAACGTTTTGCAGCCTTGTTTAATCCCCAGCAGGTTGTATGCGTTGATGAGTCCCTGATTAAATTTGCTGGCCGCTTGTCTTTCAAACAGTACCTTCCCAGCAAGCGTTCCAGATACGGGGTCAAGCTCTATAAGCTCTGTGACAGGGCCACAGGCTACACATGGAGCTTTAGGGTTTACGAGGGAAAAGATAGTCAGGTAGAGCCGGAAGGATGCCCAGATTACATGGGGAGCGCTGGCAAGATTGTTTGGGACTTGGTGTCACCCTTATTCGGAAAGGGGTACCATTTGTATGTGGACAATTTTTACAGCAGCGTGCCACTTTTTAGCCACTTATTTGATCAACAGATTGGAGCATGTGGCACCGTGCGACCTAATCGCCGGGGCTTCCCCCAGCGGCTTGTAGATGCCCGTGTTAGGCCGGGGGCGAGAGCCTGCTGCAGATGTAAAAATTTGCTCGCTGTGAAGTGGCGGGACAATAGGAATGTTTTCGTTCTTACCACCCTTCACGCAGACACGACAGTCCAAATTCGTACGGCGACTGGTGTTGTGGAGAAACCCCTCTGTGTCCACGAATATAACCAAAACATGGGAGGGGTGGACCTCAACGACCAGTTAATGGCGCCGTATCATATTGCCCGTAAGACGAGACGCTGGTACAAAAAAGTGTCTCTACATTTATTTCAATTGGCTCTACTGAATGCTCATGTCGTATACAGAGCTTCAGGACAGAATGAATCCTTCCTTCAATTCCAGAGGGATATCATCACAGAACTCCTGTATCCAGGCGGTATTGTACCTCACCATCTCCTACCAAATGCAGTAAGCCGACTGCATGAGAGGCATTTTTCTTATGTCCTCCAGAGTACCCCTACCCAACGAGCCCCCCAAAGAAAATGTCGTGTCTGTACCAAGCGCGGATTTAGGCGTGACACCCGTTATTTTTGTCCCAAATGTCCTGGCAATCCTGGTCTTTGTATTGGTGAATGTTTTGAACGCTTCCACACACACGTTAATTATTAGTGTAGGGTGAAACATTTCACAGGCTAGGCACACTCACACAGGGTCTCCCAAGATGCCATCGCATTTTGAGAGACCCAAACCTGGAACCGAAAAGTTGAAGTTACAGTTCACAGTTACAAAAAAAAAAGTGTTAAAAAAAAAAAAAAAAAAAAGTAAAAAATAAAAACACACAAAAAAATATAAAATAAAAAAACCAAAAATAGTTGTCGTTTTATTGTTCTCTCCCTCTCTATTCTCTCTCTATTGTTCTGCTCTTTTTTACTGTATTCTATTCTGCAAAGTTTTATTGTTGTTATGTTTTTTCATGCTTGCTTTTCAGGTATGTAATTTATTTTACTGTTTTCAGGTACGCCATTCAGCTGTTGCGCGGACTTATTTATCTTGACAGCAACAGCGTTTGCTCCCACGATATATAAAGCCGCGACTCCAGTGCTGTAGGAGGTGATTTCACCACCACAGTTAAAAAAAAGAGCATATATGCCGAAGCATGCGGGCAGCAGGGGCGGAGGAGCGATTTTGCTCCTAATGCCGCGTACATACGGTTGACATTCCTACGGAGGCTTTCCCGTGGAAAAGTCTGACCATGTGTACACGGCATAGAAAAGTCCGACCGTGTGTACGCGGCATAGAAAAGTCCGACCGTACGCGGCATAACTTTTTTGCGGGAGGATGCCCCCATGCTTTGGCATATATATATTTTAGGCACAGGTTGCGTTAAAAAATGTTTTATTTTTTACTATGTTTTTTTATAGGTATTTGCTTTGCAGGTATGGTATGATCTTACTGTTATACTGGAATGTTACTTTGTTTTAATGTTAACCATCATTTGCTTAGCAGGTACGCCATTCAGTTGCAGTGCGGATTTATTTAGCGTGACAGCAACAGCGTTTGCTCCCACGATATATAAAGCCGCGACTCCAATGCTGTAGGAGGTGATTTCACCACTACAGTTCAAAAAAGAGCATATATGCCGGAGCATGGGGGCATTAGGGGCGGAGGAGCGATTTTGCTCCTAATGCCGCGTACATACGGTTGACATTCCTACGGAGGCTTTCCTGTGGAAAAGTCTGACCATGTGTACACGGCATAGAAAAGTCCGACCGTGTGTACGCGGCATAGAAAAGTCCGACCGTACGCGGCATAACTTTTTTGCGGGAGGATGCCCCCATGCTTCGGCATATATAAATGGTGCATGTATGCCCATCATTAGAAGTGGGTGGATGAAGGGAGGTATTCTAATGGTGGGCATACCCACCGATCAATCTTTTTTTTGTTCAGCCAACAGGCTGCATGAAAAAAAAAAAGATTACAATACATGTCCAACAAGAACCATCAACGTACTGGTATGTTGCAGGACTTTGAATGGTTATACCAGAATGATGCCTGCGGGTTTAGGCATCATCTTGGTATCATTCTTTTCAGCCAGCGGTCGGCTTTCATGTAAAAGCAGTCCTAGCGGCTAATTAGCCTCTAGACTGCTTTTACATTCAGTGGGAGGGAATGTCCCCCCCCCCCAGATATAAACGGCGCCATTGAGAATATGGGAAAGCATTTTATCACACCGATCTTGGTGTGGTCAGATGCTTTGAGGGCAGAGGAAAGATCTAGGGTCTAATAGACCCCATTTAAAAAAAAAAAAGAGTACCTGTCACTAACTATTGCTATCATAAGGGATATTTACATTCCCTGAGATAACAATAAAAATGGTAAAAAAATAAATAAATGGAAGGAACAGTTAACAAATAAAATAAAAAAAGCGAAATAAATATATAAAAAAATAAAAAAATAAAAAAAAGCATCCCTGTCCCCCCCTGCTCTTGCGCAAAGACGAACGCAAGCGTCGGTCTGGAGTCATATGTAAACAGCAATTGCACCATGCATGTGAGGTATCACCGCGAAGGGCAGATCGAGGGCAGTCATTTTAGCAGTAGACCTACTCTGTAAATCTAATGTGGTAACCTGTAAAGGCTTTTAAAGGCTTTTAAAAATGTATGTAGTTTGTCGCCACTGCGCGTTTGTGCGCAATTTTAAAGTATGTCGTGTTTGGTATCCATGTACTCGGCCTAAGATCATAATTTTTATTTCATCAATAATTTGGGCAATATAGTGTGTTTTAGTGCTTTAAAATAAAAAAAAGTGTATTTTTTCCCCAAAAAATGCGTTTGAAAAAACGCTGCGCAAATACTGTGTGGAATTTCTTTTTGCAACACCCACCATTTTAATCTGTAGGGCCTTTGCTTTAAAAAAATATATAATGTTTGGGGGTTCAACTTTACTTTCTTGCAAAAAAATAATATGTTTTTATGTAAACAAACAGTGTCAGAAAGGGCTTTTTCTTCAAGTGGTTAGAAGAGTGGGTGATGTGTGACATAAGCTTCTAATTGTTGTGCATAAAATGCCAGGACAATTGAAAACCCCCCCAAATGACCCCATTTTGGAAAGTAGACACCCCAAGCTATTTGCTGAGAGGCATCTTAAGTCCATGGAATATTTTAGATTTTGACCCAAGTTGCGGGAAATATAAATATATATATATATATATTTTTTTGCGCAAAGTTGTCACTAAATGATATATTGCTCAAACATGCCATGGGCATATGTGGAATTACACCCCAAAATGCATTCTGCTGCTTCTCCTGAGTACGGGGATACCACATGTGTGAGACTTTTTGGGAGCCTAGCCGCGTACGGGACCCCAAAAACCAATCACCGCCTTCAGGCTTTCTAAGGGTGTAAATTTTTGATTTCACTCCTCACTACCTATCACAGTTTCGAAGGCCATAAAATGCCAAAATAGCACAAAAAAAACCCAAATGACCCCATTTTGGAAAGAAGACACCCCAAGGAAACTGCTGAGAGGCATGTTGAGTCCATTGATTTTTTTTTTTTTTGTCCAAAGTGATTGAATAATGAGAAAAAAAAAAAAAAAAGAAAAATGTGTCACTAAATGATATATTGCTCACACATGCCATGGTTATATGTGGAGTTGCACCCTAAAATACATTCTGCTGCTTCTCCTGAGTACGGGGATACCACATGTTTGGGACTTTTTGGGAGCCTAGCCGCGTACGGGACCCCGAAAACCAAGCACCGCCTTCAGCATTTCTAAGGGCGCAAATTTTTGATTTCACTCCTCACTACCTATCACAGTTTCGAAGGCCATAAAATGCCAAAATAGCACAAAAAACCCCCAAATGACCCCATTTTGGAAAGTAGACACCCCAAGCTATTTGCTGAGAGGCATGTTGAGTCCATGGAATATTTAATTTTTTTGCCCCAAGTGATTGAATCATGACCAAAAAAAATTAAAATAAAAAAATGTACAAAACATTGTCACTAAATGATATATTTCTCACACATGCCATGGTTATATGTGGAATTGCACCCCAAAATACATTCTGCTACTTCTCCTGAGTACGGGGATACCACATGTGTGGGACTTTTTGGGAGCCTAGCCGCGTATGAGACCCCGAAAACCAAGCACCGCCTTCAAGATTTCTAAGGACATAAATTTTTGATTTCACTCACACAAATCTTGAAGGCAGTGCTTGGTTTTCGGGGCCCCGTACGCGGCTAGGCTCCCAAAAAGTCCCACACATGTGGTATCCCCGTACTCAGGAGAAGCAGCAGAATGTATTTTGGGGTGCAATTCCACATATAACTATGGCATGTGTGAGCAATATATCATTTAGTGACAACTTTGTGCAAAAAAAAAATCAGTTTGTCATATTCCCGCAACTTGTGTCAAAATATAAAATATTCCATGGACTCGACATGCCTCTCAGCAAATAGCTTAGGGTGTCTACTTTCCAAAATGGGGTCATTTGGTTTTTTTTTTTTGCTATTTTGGCATTTTATGGCCTTCGAAACCTTGATAGGTAGTGAGGAGTGAAATCAAAAATTTGTGCCCTTAGAAATGCTGAAGGCGGTGCTTGGGTTTTGGGGCCCGTATGCGGCTAGGCTCCCAAAAAGTCCCACACATGTGGTATCCCCGTACTCAGGAGAAGCAGCAGAATGTATTTTGGGGTGCAATTCCACATATAACCATGGCATGTGTGAGAAATATATCATTTAGTGACAACTTTTTGTAAACATTTTTTTTTTTTTTTTTTTCGTCATTATTCAATCACTTGGGACAAAAAAATTAAATATTCAATGGACTCAACATGCCTCTCAGCAGTTTCCTTGGGGTGTCTACTTTCCAAAATGGGGTCATTTGGGGGGGTTTTGTACTGCCCTGCCATTTTAGCACCTCAAGAAATGAGATAGGCAGTCATAAAATAAAAGCTGTGTAAATTCCAGAAAATGTACCCTAGTTTGTAGACGCTATAACTTTTGCGAAAACCAATAAATATACGCTTATTGCGATTTTTTTTACTAAAGACATGTGGCTGAATACATTTTGGCCTAAATGTTTGACTAAAATTTAGTTTATTAGATTTTTTTTACTTTTTGTTATAAGAAAAATCATTTTTTTTCAAAATTTACGGTTTATATCGCAAAAAATAAAAATCGCAGAGGCGATCAAATACCATCAAAATAAAGCTCTATTTGTGGGAAGAAAAGGACGCAAGTTTCGTTTCGGTACAACATTGCATGACCGCGCAATTACCAGTTAAAGCAGCGCATTGCCAAATTGTAAAAACACCTTGGGTCTTTAGACAGCGTATTGGTCCGGGGCTTAAGTGGTTAAAGAAACATTTTTTTTTTTTGTCATTTGAAAAAATTACATTTTCAAATTTATTTATTTTTCTTGTCTAAATATGAGATCTGAGGTCTTTTTGACCCCAGATCTCATATTTAAGAGTACCTGTCATGCTTTTTTCTATTATAAGGGATGTTTACATTCCTTGTAATAGGAATAAAAGTGATCACATTTTTTTTTATTTCAGTGTAAAAAAATTATAAACTAAATAAAAATAAATAAGAAAACAAAAAAAAAATTTTTTTAAAACGCCCCGTCCCGACGAGCTCGCGCACAGAAGCGAACGCATACGCGAGTAGCGCCCGCATATGAAAACGGTGTTCAAACCACACAAGTGAGGTATCGCCGCGATCGTTAGAGCGAGAGCAATAATTCTAGCCCTAGACCTACTCTGTAGCTCAAAAAATGCAACCTGTAGAATTTTTTAAACGTCGCCTATCGAGATTTTTAAGGGTAAAAGTTTGACGCCATGCCACGAGCAGGCGCAATTTTTAAGCATGACATGTTGGGTATCATTTTACTCGGCGTAACATTATCTTTCACAATATATAAAAAAATTGGTCAAAATGTATTGTTGTCTTATTTTTTAATTCAAAAAAGTGTTTTTTTTCAAAAAAAGTGCGCTTGTAAGACCGTTGCGCAAATACGGTGTGACAAAAAGTATTGCAATGACTGCCATTTTATTCTCTAGGGTGTTAGAAAAAAAATATATATATATAATGTTTGGGGGTTTTAAGTAATTTTCTAGCAAAAAAAACTGTTTTAGTCTCGTAAACACCGAATCTGAAAAACAGGCTCGGTAAGCAAGTGGTTTTTAAAAAGAGTAAAAAACACAGTGGATTGATAATAAATGGCTTCAGCCAAACACGAACCATGAGTGAAAGAAGCGTTTTTGGGTTATCATTCATATTCTCTGAAAAATGGCCAAGAAATCATAAATTCTGCCAAGATGTAAACTTATGAGCACAACTGGAATAATGTAATACTTTTCTTTACTTTAGCCAAGTAAATATGAAATATTGGATAAGAAAATCATGTATTGTCTACCTAGTCACCAGGTGGAATTTTATGGTCCTTTTCATGTGATGACTGAGCTGTTTTTGCTGCAGTATATCTTTAGCTAACCCACAGTGCTCTGTAAATCTTTTTTTAATATACTACATTTTATTTTGAAAAACAAAGATTAAAAAAACTCACAAACATTGGCATTTTAAAGACAAACAAGGTTTAAAAACAATTCAAATTAACATAGACTCTCATAGTGCTTGAGTTCCCTAGTGACTCCATGGACAAGAGCATGAATGGTGATAGACTTTTTAGAGCATGAGTTGCCAGCAAATTGGGGCCGAGTATGGCAACCAGAGTGCTATAAGCCATTAGAACAGAAGGGAGGTATGGCTACGAGATGGTAGCTGCATAGGGATTCTCTGACAAGCAGCTGCTGACTAATTTCCTGTCTTTGTTTCCCATGGAGTGTTAATACTGCAGAGTATTTGGTTCTCATTTTTCCTATTTCTTCCACTATCTTCATCAACAGAACTTTGTTGTGGCAAAGAGGATGGTACACGGCTGACTGAAGCTTGCAGAACATTGTTCTAAATGAATGAATGAATGAATGAATGAATGAATGAATGAAAAACGTATAAAGCGCGGCGCATGCGAACTGAATCGCTTCTGGGCGCTAGTTGTTCGTGTCTCATGTCATCAAAAGAGCAGAGTTTTGATTCGTCTTCTGAAAGTCAGGTGGTTTTCCTCCAACCGAATGCTGGTTGGTAAAGCGTTCCATAGTCTAGGACCCTGAAAAGCAAACCTTCTTTCTCCTTTGGACTTGTATTTGGTTTTTGGTACCCTGACCAGATTTTGGTCGGTGGATCGCAGAACGCGATTCGAATTGTGAGGTTCTATCTTGTCGCAAAGATATTGCGGAGCCTTCCCATGGATGCACTTATGTGTCAGGCAGAGTGCTTTAAATGCAATTCTGTCTTTTACTGGCAGCCAGTGAAGGGTTCTCAACGAAGGTGAGATTGATTCCCATTTTTTTTTCCCAGTCACAAGTCTGGCGGCCGTATTCTGTACGACTTGCAGACGAGAGATTTGGTACTTTGGGAGTCCGAGGTAAAGGGCATTTGCATAGTCCAGTCTGGAATTCACGATTGTTCCCACCACGACTGCTACGTCTTCTTTGGGGATAAATGGAATAAGTCTGCGTAGTAGGCGCAACAGATGGTGCGCTCCGCTGACTACTGACCCTATTTGTGCATCCATTGTCATGAAGGTGTCGAAGATGACCCCGAGACTTTTGACTTTGGAGCTAGGGGTGATGATTTGGCCCAGAATGGGCGGGGGTGTCCAGGTTGTTGCCAGTTGACTCTTTCGGCTGGCGTGAAACATAAGGAGTTCTGTTTTTGAACTGTTGAGTTTAAGATAACTCTTAGTCATCCAGTTTTCTATCAAAGAGAGACATTTCTCTAAACTGAGATGATGATCCTTTTTGTATTGTATTGTATTGATTGTATTGTCTTTTATCTAAACACTTGTACTTGCCAACTGTTTAATAATGACCTGTATTTGTCAATTGACACATCATTAATTAATTTCAACTGATTTTTAAGTCACCTTTTATTAACCACTTGCTTACTGTGCACATACAGTATACCCCCTTCCTGCCCAGGCGAAATTTCAGCTTCCGGCACTGCTCGCTTTAACTGACAATTTCGTGGTCGTGCGAAGTGGCTCACAAACAAAATTGGCGTCCTTTTTTTCCCACAAATATAGCTTTCTTTTGGTGGTATTTGATCACCTCTGCGGTTTTTATTTTTTGCGCTATAAACAAAAATAGAGCAACAATTTTGAAAAAAAACAATATTTTTTGCTATAATAAATATCCCCAAAAAAGATATAAAAAAAAAAAATTCTCAGTTTAGGCCAATACGTATTCTTCTACCTATTTTTGGTAAAAAAAAATCGCAATAAGCGTTTAACGATTGTTTTGCGCAAAATTTCTAGCGTTTACAATATAGGGGATAGTTTTATGGCATTTTTATTAATAATTAGGTTTTTACTACTAATGGCGGCGATCAGCAATTTTTTTTCATGACTGCGACATTATGGCAGACATATCGGACAATTTTGACACATTTTTGGGACCATTGTCATTTTCACAGCAAAAAATGCTATAAAATGCATTGATTACTGTGAAAATGACAATTGCAGTTTAGGAGTTAACCACTAGGGGGGCGCTGTAGGGGTTAAGTGTGACCTCATATGTGTTTCTAACTGTAACACCTCTCCCCGTTTTTCAGCTCCTGTGGCCGATCGCAGGACACTGGCGGTGATCGGGTCCGCGGGTCCCGCGGCCGCAGTCACGAAGCTTCGGCTGGGCGCTAAAAGAGGATGTACCCATACGTGATTGTGCCCAGCCGTGCCATTCTGCTGACGTATATGTGCAGGAGGCGGTCCTTAAGTGGTTAAATCTGCTCCCTCATACTACACCTTGTAGTTCCACCTATTCTCGTTGTACATTTAGAATTGAATCATACATATATACCTACAGTACAGCTGTCCTTGTCAATACAAGTTTATGTTTGTGAAATATCTGTTCAGTATGCATATTTTTAAGACACACATACATTAAAGCGGGAGTTCACCCAATTCATTTTTTTTTCTCTTTTCCCCTTAGCTTCATGCTCGTTTTGTCTAGGGGAATCGGCTATTTGTTTTAAAATATGAGCCGTACTTACCGTTTTCGAGATGCATCCTCTCCGTCGGCTTCCGGGTATGGGTCTTCGGGAGCGGGCGTTCCTTCTTGATTGACAGTCTTCCGAGAGGCTTCCGACGGTCGCATCCATCGCGTCACTCGTAGCCGAAAGAAGCCGAACGTCGGTGTGGCTCTATACTGCGCCTGCGCACCGACGTTCGGCTTCTTTCGGAAAATCGTGACACGATGGATGCGACCGTCGGAAGCCTCTCGGAAGACTGTCAATCAAGAAGGAACGCCCAGTCCCGCAGCCCATACCCGGAAGCGGCGGAGAAGATGCATCTCGTAAACGGTAAGTACAGGTCATATTTTAAAACAACTAGCCGATTCCCCTAGACAAAACGAGCATGAAGCTAAGGGGAAAATGTGTTCTCTATGGGTGAACCTCCGCTTTTAAGATGATGGCCACTCTTAGTTACCTGAACCCCACAGGTCAATGCACTGGTTTTCCATTGTTGGACACTTTCCATGTAGACAATACCCTTGGCCATCCATACAAGAGGTGCCATCTTTTTTGAACAAATCGAGACAACGATTGGATTTCCCATCACATGTGTCTGGAAGGTCACACTCATGAAAGCTATGTTGGCACATGCTTCCCGCTTTCTTAAACTGTAATACAACAAAAATTCACACACATTAGCACAAGACAATTGCAGTGTTATTCAACAGCATTATCACCTACTTTAAAAGTCTGAAAATTAGGTTTAAACTGGAATTTAGGCAATGTGGTCCCAGTGAAATAAAGGGATGATAAAGTTCTCAACCATACCTAAAAGGGATCATTCACATATAATGCCATTTTAACACCTCTCCTGGCACAATTAGATTGGATTAAGCAATTAGCAATGGGTGGTTTCACAAGCTTTCACATCTCTGATCTCCGACAATTAGCATCTTCCTTGACACATTTCATGCATAGTTGCCAACCGTAAGTTTATGTACAGTTTGTAAAAATCAGTGTTTTTTTTTACAACTGTCTGTAAATATCAGGGATTGATCATTTGTCATGTTGTGTTGACTGTTTAGGTGTGAATCAGGCAAATTACTTGTTATGCGTATTGTCAGTGTTTCCATATTGTGTTTTGTACGGTTTAAATATGGGTTGTCTAAGTTTTTAATAGGAGTTGTACAATTTTTTTAAGTTGCCAGTTAAAAATGTGCTCAGTCAGTAAATTGTCCATGTTTTTTGTCAGTAAAAAATGCTGCGGTAGGTTGGCACCACTGATTTCATGATGATTGGATTAAGGCAAAGAAGTCATACGTGTGGCTATAAATGATGGGGTATATTCCAGACACTCATTAGATCAGAATAAACAGGTTGCATAAGCAGTGAAGCATTCTTAACACTTAGTAAGGTGCAGAGTTTTCTCCTTCCCCTACTTGCACCTGTGAGCAACTCCAAGGCTTTGTAATCAAAGACCACACATTTGCCAGCATACAATGTCGAGCAAGATATCTGAACTTACCAGCAAGTGATGGAAGTGAGAGTCATGTGGAGGCACAGAGGGGATCCCTCAGTTTTGCAAGAGATGTCACAATTCGGAGCTTACAAAGTAAATAATGCAACCATCAATCTCTCCCCTCATGCCAGGGTACTAGGTGTAATCCTAGACTCTGACATGTCCTTTCAGCCCCAAATCCAAACACTGTCGAAAGCTTGTAGACTTCACCTCCATAACCAGTGGCGGCCCGTCCATAGGGATGCCCGGGCACTGCCCCCCCTCCTGTAGTCACAGAAAAAAAAACGGGCCCTTTAAGAATTTTTATTTGGCTTAAAATGTAATTTTTACATTTTAACTGCAGTGATGGCGGCCGTCTATACAGGGCGCTGCGGCGCCACCCCCTCTCGCAAATAACATACATTCATGCATTGTATTGCACGAATGTATGTTATTGTCGGTTGCCAGCTGCCGCAAGTCTATTAAGATAACCGGACATAGGGCGCCGGTTACCTGAATAACGGCAGCTGGTTGGCTGAGCGGAAGTGCCTATTAGACATGTGCACACTGAAATATTTTGTTTCGTAATTTTGTTTTCGTCCAAAAAATAAATTTATTTAGTTACTCCCGAAATTCGTTTTTATTTATTTAGTTTTTCGTAAAAAAAATGCATTCATCCAAAAATCCGAATTAAGGTCGAATCTGTCATTGAAGGCTTATGGTGTCTGTCGAATGTTCTAAAAAAAAAAAAAAAAAAAGATTCGATAGAATCTTTAACCACTTGACAACTGGGCACTTAAACTCACTTAATAACCAGACCAATTTTCAGCTTTCGGTGCTCTCACATTTTGAATGACAATAACTCAGTCATACAACACTGTAACCAAATGAAATTTTTGTCCTTTTTTTCCCACAAATAGAGCTTTCTTTTGGTGGTATTTGATCACCTCTGCGGTTTTTATTTTTTTCGCTATAAATGAAAAAAAAAACGAAAATTTTGTAAAAAAATGAATTTTTCTTCATTTCTATTATAAAATTTAGCAAAAAATGAAATTTTCTTCATAAATTTGGCCTAAAATGTATAGTGCTACATATCTTTGGTTAAAAAAAAATTGGATATTATTTAGTCTGGGTGAAAGTTATAAGGTCTACAAGCTATGGTACCAATTACTGAAAATTTATCAATTTGATCACATCTGAAGTACTGACGGCCTCTCTCATTTCTTGAGACCCTAACATGCCAGAAAAGTACAAATAACCCCCAAATGACCCTTTTTTGGAAAGAAGACATTCCAAGGTATTTAGAAAGAGGCATTGTGAGTTTTTTGAAGTTGTCATTTTTTCCCACAATTCTTTGCAAAATCAAGTTTTTTTTTTATTTTTATTTTTTTTCCACAAAAGTTTCATATTAGCAGGTTATTTCTCATACACAGCATATGCATACCACAAATTACACCCCAAAACACATTCTGCTATTCCTCCCGAGTATGGCGATACCACATGTGTGAGACTTTTACACAGCGTGGCCACATACAGAGGCCCAACATGCAGGGAGCACCATCAGGCGTTCTGGAACACCCAGACCAATTCTGACATTCCTCTCCTACATGTAAAAATCATCATTTATTTGCTAGAAAATTACATAGAACCCCAAAACATTATATATGCTTTTTTAGCAAAGACCCTAGAGAATACAATGGCGGTCGTTTCAATTTTTTATCGCGCATGGTATTTGCACAGCAATTTTTCGAACGCATTTTTTTGGGAAATAAAACAGTTTTGTGCTTTTTAAAAAAAAAAACATTAAAGTTAGCCCAATGTTTTTGCATAATATGAAAGATGAAGTTACGCCGAGTAAATAGATACCCAACATGTCACCCTTCAATATTGCACACGCTTGTGGAATGGCGCCAAACTTCGCTACTTAAAAATCCCCATAGGTGACGTTTTAAATGTTTTTACTGGTTACATGTTTTTAGTTGGAGAAGTGGTCTAGGGCCAAAATGATTGCTCTCGCTCTAACGTTCGCAGCGATACCTCACATGTGTGGTTTGAACACCGTTTTCATATGTGGGCGGGACTTACGTGCACGTTCGCTTCTGTATACGAGCACGGGGGAACAGGGGTGCGTTAAATATTTATTTTTTATTTTTATTGTTCATTTTACTTTATTTATTTTAGTTTGACACGTTTTTCCCCAAAAATAAATGTTTTGATCACTTTTATTCCAATTACAAGGAATGTAAACATCCCTTGTAATAGGAATATAGCATGACAGGTCCTCTTTACAGTGAGATATGGGGTCAATAAGACCCCACATCTCACCTCTAGGCTGGGAAGCCTGAAAAAAAAAAACGATCCTGGCTTCCATTGCAGCGGTGAGTCGAAAGAAGCACTGGAGGGCGAAAGGGAGTGGGGACGTCCCCTTTTGCCTCCCGTAAGAACGGTCAAGAGGCGGAACAGCCGCCATGATCATTCCTATGGTGTAGAGAATCGTCGGCTGAAAAAAATGATATCTGAATGATGCATGTAGCTGCAGGCATCATTTAGATATCCCTGCACAAAGTCAAGGACCTCATATGACGTGGGCGGGAAGTGGTTAAAACTCATTTTTTTCCCCAGAGTATTTTCTGGGTATTGCAGAGTATTGGTGCGTGGGTATTGCAAAGTATTGGCCGGGGTATTGCAAAGTATTGGCCGGGGTATTGCAGAGTATTGTGCGGGGGTATTGCAGAGTATTGGTGCGGGGGTATTGCAGAGTATTGTGCGGGGGGTATTGCAGAGTATTGTGCGGGGGGTATTGCAGAGTATTGTGCGGGGGATATTGCAGAGTATTGTGCGGGGGTATTGCAGAGTATTGTGCGGGGGTATTGCAGAGTATTGTGCGGGGGGTATTGCAGAGTATTGTGCGGGGGTATTGCAGAGTATTGTGCAGGGGGTATTGCAGAGTATTGTGCGGGGGGTATTGCAGAGTATTGTGCGGGGGGTACAGCAGAGTATTGCGCAAGGGGTACTGCAGAGTATTGCGCGGGGGTACTGCAGAGTATCGCGCGGGGATATTGCAGAGTATCGCGCGGGGATATTGCAGAGTATCGCGCGGGGGTATTGCAGAGTATCGCGCGGGGGGTATTGCAGAGTATCGCGCGGGGGTATTGCAGAGTATCGCGCAGGGGGTACTGCAGAGTATCGCGCAGGGGGGTACTGCAGAGTATTGGGCAGGGGGTACTGCAGAGTATTGGGCAGGGGATACTGCAGAGTATTGCGCGGGGGTTTTGCAGAGTATTGCGCGGGGGTATTGCAGAGTATTGCGCAGGGGGTATTGCAGAGTATTGCGCGGGGGTTTTGCAGAGTATTGCGCGGGGGTTTTGCAGAGTATTGCGCGGGGGTATTGCAGAGTATTGCGCAGGGGGTATTGCAGAGTATTGCGCAGGGGGTATTGCAGAGTATTGCACAGGGAAGGCAGAGTATTGCAGAGTATTGCACAGGGAAGGCAGAGTATTGCAGGGGTTAATGCAGGGATGGCTGAGCAGGGATGGATGGATCTGTGACTGCAATAGTCACAGATCCATCCCACACTGCTGCTGCCATCCACGCTCTCCTCTCACACTATACCGATCGGTACAGCGAGAGGAGGGAGGAACCGGCGTCATCAAATGACGCCAGTTTGTTTACCTGTGATCGCTCCGTCATTGGAATTGCTAGCGGCAATTCACCGTGATCCGTGATGCGCCGGGTCCTCTGGACCCGGCGGTCACGAAAATTCCCGTGTGCGCGCCCCAGGGGGCGCGCGATTTCTGGGAGGACGTTACATAACGTCCACCCCCAGTTAAGCAACCACCTTGCCGCCGTTATATGACGGCGGCTGGTGGTTAAGTGGTTAAAAAAAAAAAAATGTCGACTCTTCATGTCTCTCTATGTCGAATATTTTCTCTCTATGTCGAATCTGTCATTGAAGGCTTTTGGTGTCTGTAAAATAAAGGAAAATTTATATGAAATACTTACCCTAATTTTCCTTTCCTGATGGACTCCATGGCAGCCTACGTGTGGGTTAATCCCGTCTCTCATACCTCATAGGACCCTACTCCCATAAAGCTTTGCTTCTAGCCATAGACTGTGTTCCGTAATATAGCCTACTCCAGCAAAGGGGAGGGAACTCCGGCTGCCATGGAGTCCATCAGGAAAGGAAAATTACGGTAAGTATTTCATATAAATTTTCCTTTTTCCTGACAGACTCCATGGCAGCCTACGTGTGGGAAATGACTAGCCAAACACACCCGGGTGGGCTATTGCTGGTTAACAAAAAAGGTTTAATTGACATTGTCAACAGATAAAACATGCAAACCAAAATTAACCGACGATAAAGAAGCCGGTTCTACGGAATAGTGCGTCACAAAAGTATTTAAAGACAACCAGGAAGCCGCTTTGCAGATGACTTCCGGAGAAACATGTCGGGCAGCCGCCCATGATGTCGAGATGCTCCGAGTGGAATGAGCAGTTACCGCTTCAGGAGGAGCCAACCCTTTTGCCTTATAAGCCCTTTGAATAGCTTGGACGATCCATGTTGAAATGGTTCTAGAAGAAGCCCGCATTCCTTTGTTCTTGCCATGAAAAGAAACAAACAAATGATCCGTTTTGCGGAAGGGTGCTGTAGCTTTCAAATATTGTTTTAGGACTTCCCCAACATCCAGAGGATGAACAATAGAGTCCTCAGAGGAACGAAAAGTGGGAAGGACAATTTCTTGGTTTTCGTGAAAAACTGATGTTACCTTGGGTTTGGACCTGAAGTAGAATAACAAAGTTTCGAACCAGGCAGGACTTCAATAATGCAGGTTTATTAACAACCGGTAACATACAGGTTTATGTTCAACGTATTACAAGATACAGGTCTAATCTATACAATTTCTTACAATGCAAGCATATTAGATATTGATATTCTTACCCTATAACCAAATTTAAACAATTGTGATTGTTCTTACCTTGAACCAGAATGGGTCGTATCTGTCAATTCTTGGTAACTCGTTACCTGACTGGCTCGACCGAGTTTGTAAGGGAAATTCACCTGAGACCACACTCTGGAACAAGTTAAGAAGTTTTCCCAAGTTGACTCGTACGAGGAGACAAGTTATGGACAGATATTTGCCTCCTGGTTCTGGCTGTTGGTCACCCGTGCCATAGGGTTGCATGGACCAACAGTCAGCCTGATAGACGCCTATCTGACTTGTCTGACTAACAATTGTGATACTGGTATTTATATACCCTTTACAAGCTTTATCTGAGACATCTATCCTAGATGTGATTGGTAGTTACGATCTACGTCAATGTCCTACAACCAAACAAACTTAATTATTCCTAGAATTCCTATATGTTCATTAAATATGATTTATACGGTTTTGTCCCATTAAAGACATCTGTGTAGGGATAGTATGCCGCCCAGTTATGTTAGATCAGACTCTTCTCGTTCTGATAAGACTCTGCCACCTTGAGAGATAAGAGATTTACGGCTATGGGAAAATGAACTTCTAATACCTCTCTTTATGTGATATGTCTTACTATATGTATGTATTTACCTATATTAGTTCCATAAAAGGCACTGTATTATTTAAATTCTATATACATACACACATATTACATACACATACACATACACATACATACACACATATATATATATATATATATATATATATATATATATATATATATATATATATATATATATATATATATATACATACACACACATACAAAGCTAATTCCTTTATTCAATGTATTTTAACAGTTTTTAATGAGGCACAGTAGACTCTGTCAAGACTTGATTAATGTTCAGATCATGGGCCAGATTCACGAAGCAGATACGACGGTGTATCTCAGATACACCATCGTATCTCAGCTTTTTTCAGGTCCTATCTATGCGCCTGATTCATAGAACCAGTTACGCATAGATAGGGCTGAGATCCGACAGTGTCACACTGTGTTACACTGTCGGATCTTTTTTTTGAATTAAAAATGGCGCCGGGGGCGTTCCCGCTGATTTACACTGAATAATATGTAAATCAGCGAGATACGCGAAATTCACGACCGTACGCGGACCCGACGCAGTGTTCTTACGTCGTTTCCGTAGCGCGGTACCCGTCGTATACTTACCCCTGCTAAAAGCAGGGGTAAGTATTGTTAAGTATAGCCGTCGTTCCCGCGTCGAGTTTGAAATTTCCTACGTCGTTTGCGTACGCCGATTCACGAACACGCGCGTCGCAAGTCTAGCTCCCGTCGCAACCACTGACGTCCTATTGACGTCAGTGGGAGCAATGCACGCCGGGAAATTCCCCGGACGACGCATGCGTATTTAAATCGGCGCGGGAGCGCGCCTGATTTAAATATGACACTCCCCTAGCCGCGGAATTTGAATTCCGCTGGGGGATTTAGGATCCGCCGTCGCAAGTTTGGAGGTAAGTGGTTTGTGAATTAGCCACTTGCCTCCTAAACTTGCGGGAGCGGATCTTAATTCACGTAGAACGAGCGGATCTATAGATCCGCTGCGCTACGTGAATCTGGCCCCTTAACTTTGTATCACTATTTTTGGTGCTTATCTGATCAGTTATATTTCAACTGTTGTCAGAATGTTTCTTTGTCTAATTAGTTGAACTTAAAATGAACTGTGTCCCAGTGCACTTTCACCTACTTAGCTTATGACTCCGTCTTAAGAATACCAGTTAAAGTTTAGTAAAATAAAGACATCCTATATTCTTATAGAATAATAGAATAACACTAATAAAGATTTAATAACTATTGCTTATCATTGAATAATAATATTGATAAGACCATTACTATATAATAACAATATGAATAATAATTATATAATCAGTAAAACATATGCAAATCAATATGAACAATATGAAATAATAATATGAAGTACGTTGGCTAATATGAGATTCTACAACAGACCCCAGCATCGGAACTAACACAACACGGTCTGGAAAGAAAGTGAGAAATGGTTCTTTGAATCCTAGGGAACCAATTTCAGAGACTCTTTTGGCAGATGTTATGGCAACAAGAAAGACAACTTTGAGGGAAAGATCTTTGATAGATAGATGAACCAGATTTTGTTCTTCTGAGAAAAAGTCCAAAACCAATGGGAGAACCTTGGTTTCCTTAGAGGTCTCAGCCTCATAGCTCCTTTAAAGAACTGTCTGACAAAGACATGTCTAGCCCAGGGTATTCCGGTGAAGGCAGATATTGCTGACACTTGAACCCTCAGGGAACTGACTGACAATGGTAGATCTAGCCCTGTCTGGAGAAAACCCAAAACGTCTTGAACTCTGGGATCCTTAGGTAAACCATTCATGGAGGAGGTGTAAACCGAGAACTTAGACCATATTCTTTGATAGATCTGGTCTGATCGGAAGTGGAACTGGATCCCGGAAGCTCAGCTGGCATAACAATGGAAACCAGGGCCTGTTGGGCCAGTAAGGAATTATTGCCACTACCTCGACTTCCTCCCACCTGAGTCTCGACAGGAACCGGAGAATGACTGGGACTGGAGGAAAGGCATAGGCTCTGTGGAACATCCACTGGTCTGTTAGGGCATCCACCCCGAACGCCTGGGGACAGCGACTTCTCGTAAAGAATTTCTGCAGTTTGAAGTTGCATGGGGATGCAAATAGGTCTACTTCCGGCACAAACCCTAGTGATAGGATCCAGCTGAACACTTCGCTGTGGAGAGACCACTCGTTGTTGTTGAGTGTCGTCCTCGATAGGAAATCTGCTTGTAGATTCTGATCCCCAGGGAGAAAAACTGCTGTCAGATCTGTCAGATATGTCTGAGCCCAGGACATGATCGTCTCTATCTCCTTCAGTAAGGAAAGACTGCGAGTGCCTCCCTGTCTCTTTATGTATGATATCGCTGTCGTATTGTCCATCTTTAGGAGGACTGACGACCCCTTGGTTAGATGAGAAAAGGCTTGAAGGGCACAGAAGGCTGCACGGAGTTCCAGGACATTGGATACCACCTTCCGAGGTGACCAGTCCCACTTCCCTTGAGCTACTTCCTTTAGGCAAAGAGCACCCCAGCCTTTGCTGCTGGCGTCGGATGTAATTGTGATCCAAGAGACAGGGGCTATTGAGAGACAGTTGAGGAGGTTCTCTCGTAGAAGCCACCAGAATAGACTTTCCCGCATTGACCAGGTTATTCGAACCAAATGATCCCGGGAGCTTGGATCCCATTGCTGAAGAAAACCCTTCTGGAAGGGACGCATTCTCCACTGTGCCCACCTCACCATGGGAATTGTGGACACCATGGTGCCTATTATCTTGAGGCAAAGTGAGGCTTTGAGAAAAGGAGAGTCCAATGCTAGACGAATCCTGTCCCGAACTATTGGGATTTTTTCCAAGGGTAAGGAAATGGTGCTCTGGACCGTGTCGAATTGGGCACTGAGGAATACAAGAGACTGTGTGGGATCTAGATGACTTTTCTCCTTGTTCAGAAGCCAACCGAACTCGGTCAGAGTGAGAATGACTTGGGCCCGATGTATCAGTAGTTGTTCTTTGCTCTGGGAAAGTAACAGCAGGTTGTCCAGATAGTGGTGTAGACGAATGCCTTTTGTCCTGATCAAGGCCACGATGGCCAGTAAAAGCTTTGAAAACACTTGAGGCGATGTTGTAAGCCCGAACGGGAGACAAGTAAATTGGAGATGAGTACTGCCCACTGCAAAGCGAAGGTACTTCTGAAACTCTACCGCTACTGGGACATGAAAGTAGGCATCTTTCAAGTCGATAGATATCAACCAATTGCCCGGTAGAATCGTCTGGCGTATTGTGAGTAAGGACTCCATCCTGAACTTCTCTTTTTGATGAAGGTGTTCAGGTGTGTCAGGTCTATCACTGGCCTCCAGGAGCCATTTTTAGGACCATAAACAGAGGTGAATACATTCCTTGAAATTTTTCTGCCGTTGGAACCTGTATGGCGGCGCCCTGGGCCAAAAGAGTGTCTGTGTATGTTAGAAGAACTTGTTTTTTCTCTTTTGAGCAGGATAGATTTGTGGGAACAAACTGGAGTATAGGTGGACTGACAAGTGTCCAGGAGTGACCCGCGGATACTGTCTTGATTGTCCAAAAATCTTTGATCGAGGCTGCCCAGACATGCCGGAATTGCAGAAGTCGAGCTCCAACTTGTTCCGTCTGAGCCGACCCTATATCAAAAAGACTTAGGGGTGTCACGGTTACCAGAAGTTGCCCCTTTTGTGGCCTTCTGACCAGAAGGCTGGTTTCTCCTCCAGTTCTTCCTGAACTCTCTACCAGGTTTGTACCGACAAGCCTCCCTTGAGCGATCCTGATCTTGTTTGGGAAAAAACGTTCTCTGATTGAAGGGACGGCGATCCTGGGGAAGGAACCCTGACTTAACCCCTGTGGCACGGGTGATAGCACTATCAAGTTTGTTCCCAAACAGGGAAGACCCCTGAAAGGGAATCCGACACCATGCCTGCTTGGAGGCTGGATCGGCTACCCAAGGACACATTTAGCTGTGACAGAAGAGAGCATGACCTGTGCCACTAAACGGATAATATCCAGGGAGGCCTCACCCAGAAAGGCGGTCGCCATTCTGAGTTCATGGACTGGTAGATCTCTGAACATATGATCGGATAGATTTAACAGGGTAGAATCCACTTCATCCGTCCAGGCTTCCATTGCTTTGGATAGGGCTGCGAGGGCCGAAGCTGGCTTGCAGGCCATACCTGCTGTAATGTATATGCGTTTGAGATCTGTATCAATCTTCCTATCCAAGCCGTCTTTAAATGAAACAGTGTCTTCCAGGGGTAGAGTAACATGTTTCACTAACCTCATTAATGCGGCGTCAACCAAAGGAGCAGATTCTAAATGTTTAACATCTTCAGATTTGAATGGATACATTTTTGCGACTTTAGAGAGCAATGAATTTTTCCTTTCTGTGGCTGTCCACTCATCAGTAATCATTTCTCCAAGTTCCCCTAGGAGGGGAAAACTGGGACGCTCCGTTTTGAGGTGCTTGAAATACTTCCTCTGTTTGGAAGGCGCTTCAACCGGATCTTCCCACTTTAATGCGGCTTTAACTGCTTTAACTAGATTTGGAACAAGAGAGAAATAAAATCCTGCAGAATTGACAATACTTTCTACTTCACTAGCAGAAGACAAACTTGGTGAACGATTACGCTGAGAAGGACCCGGCATTTCAGAGTCATCCTGAATATGGATTGGAGCTGGAACAATTGGAGAAGGAATGCTACAATTGGGATCAGGCTTGTTCAAAGATTCCTGAATCACCTTTCTGACCAGAGTCTCCACCTGTTGATCACCATTTCCTCTTTCACCAGTAGCACGAGTGTAACATGGATCACAGAAGGATTTGCCTTCTGGAACTTGAGCTCTGCACCCCCAGCAGGCTCTCCTAGCAGAAAGGCTGGAATGACGGTGGGAATGACGGTCAGATGTGGTTTTAGATTTTTCACTGTGATGTCTAGAAGGTGATCTGGGATGTCTAGAGCTTGACCTGGAGTGACGATGTTGCGTTCTAGAAACATCAATCTCTTCATGTACTGAGGGCTGTCGATCAGACCTAGAAAGGCTGATGGTGAGGAAATAAATTAAAAAAAAAATTGCACCTAAGAACCCAACAGACAGGTAGAGGAAAATAAAAATTCCATCCTACCTGCGGCGTAAGGGTTGGCCACTGGGGGGCAGTGACACATCCATAATAGCAGGGATACACACTGTAAACAATGCATTTAGAAAAGACATGACCATAAGGGTAAGGCATTCAAAGGAAAGCAAATAGCATGGATGTAAAACAGAGTGCCACAAGGCACCTACCTTAAACAACAAGTGATGCGCCTGGAAGCAGAAAACAGCATGCGTCAGGGAATCCCAAACACCAGCTGAGACTGACAGCTTTTTAAAGCTGCCGCCTCTGATGATGTCACCTCGCCCCGCCGTGTACGCTGCGCGCCTGCGCAGTGTCCGGCGTGACTGCGAGTACCTCGCGCGCATGCGCGAACAGCAGTACCAATCGCAACTGTGCATGCGCGAACCGGAGGAGGCTCGCACACGCGCAGTAGACTCAGGGGAGAGAGGCTGGAACGCAGGTGCGCTCCAGCCGCCATAACCGGGAAGGGCACTAGCGCAGACAAACAAACAAACATAAACAGGCTGCCAAGTAATAATGCAAATAATAAAAACTATCCGACCAGTCTGGGAGCCATGAAGCTCAGGGATGCACCATCCGGGATACCGTCTGTGGGGGAAGGCCTCCTGCTAATAGCTGGGACGTTTGGCCACAATACTGCATGCCTGCCAATGGCTGGTTCAAAAGCTTTACAAGGCATTGGAGCTTTGAATACTGCCTCTATCCACCCGGCTAATAGCTGGGACTTGTTGGACCCAAGAAACTGTACTTGAGTGCAATGACCAGGACCGGAATTTCAAAGAATCTTCATATTTAAAAAGGTAAGACTACCTAGGTCCTAGGAGGAGGACAAAAAAGGAACACAGTCTATGGCTAGAAGCAAAGCTTTATGGGAGTAGGGTCCTATGAGGTATGAGAGGCGGGATTAACCCACACGTAGGCTGCCATGGAGTCTGTCAGGAGAGGGTTTTTTCGGGAGCGGTGAATTTAATAATGCTAAAAGTGAAACAATAAAAGTGAAATATTACTTTAAATTTCATACCTAGGGGGGGGGGGTGTAAAGTTAGCATGTGAAATAGCGCATGTTTTCCAGTACATAGAACTGTCCCTGCACAAAGTGTCATTTCTAGGCATGTGCAAAAGAGAAAATTTGTTTTGTTTAGTTTCGTTTTAAGTCGTTATTTAATTAATTTCGTTAAGTTAGATTCGTTACATGTGTTAAATTCGTTTTCGGAATTCGTTCGTTTTCGACCGAATTTCGAAAAATCCGGTCGAATTCGAAAATATTTCGAATTCGGGACATCCAGCGATGTCTGTATCCAGCGACGGGTGCGGGTGATCTCCAGTCCAGCGATGAGAAGATCCATCCCAGAGCGCAGCATCGCCGACCTCAGTGACGTAGCAGAGGGTGCGTCAGAGGGGGCGGGGTCACGTGACGGGTAGCCCTGCCTCCCCTATATAAGTAATGTCACAGCTTCAGCCGCTCATTCGCTAGGCTGTGTCCAGCGGTGAGAGGAGATCGGCGATTCTGCGCTCTGGGATGGATCTTCTCATCGCTGGACTGGAGATCACCCGCACCCGTCGCTGGATACAGACATCGCTGGATACAGACAACGTTGGAGCAGGAAGCCGGGAACGAGTGTCACCGCTGGATTTTTTTTATTTTTTTTTTATTAATAAAGGACTTTTTTCTAGATGTGTGTTTGTGTTTTTTTTTAACTATTTAAACTTACTTCGTGAAATGGTAGGGGTACAATGTACCCCATTACCAATTCACATAGGGGGGGGCGAGGATCTGGGGGTTCCCTTTGTTAAAGGGGTCTTCCAGATTCTGATAAGCCCCCCGCCCGCAGACCCCCACAACCACCGGGCAAGGGTTGTGGGGATGAGGCCCTTGTCCCCATCAACATGGGGACATCCTCCCCATGTTGAGGGCATGTGGCCTGGTACGGTTCAGGAGAGGGGGGGGCGCACTCTGTCCCCCCATCTTTTCTGCGGCCGGCCAGGTTAACGTGCTCGGATAAGGGGTCTGGTGTGAATTTTTGGGGGAACTCCACGCCATTTTCTTTTAAAATTTGGGGTGGAGTTCCCCTTAAAATCCACACCAGACCTGAAGGGTCTGGAATGGATATTTGGGGGGAACCCCACATCATTTTTTTTTTAAATTGACAGCGGGGTTCCCCTTAATATCCATTCCAGACCTGAAGGGCCTGGTAATGGAAATTGGGGGTATCCCCACGCAATTTTTTTTTTTTTTTTAATGAATGGATTCGCTCTGAATTGCCAGAGCCGACAATTCATTATACTGCAAAGCAGGTTTTAAAATACTTTTTTTCCTTTCAGAAATGACACTTTGTGCAGGGACAGTTCTAAGTACGGGAAACATGTGCTATTTCACATGCTAACTTTACACCCCCCCCCCCCCAGGTACGAAATTTAAAGTAATATTTCACTTTTATTGTTTCACTTTTAGCATTATTAAATTCACTGCTCCCGATAAAACGGCCATTTTTAAAACTTTTTTTGCATTGATACATGTCCCCTGGGACAGGACCCAGGTCGATAGAATCTAAAAAAAAATAAAAAAAAATTTGACTCTTCATGTCTCTCTATGTCGAATCTTTTCTCTCTATGTCGAATCTTTTCTCTCTATGTCGAATCTTTTCTCTCTATGTAGAACAATATTGGACTAATAGTTAAGGTTAGGCACATTCGACCACAAAACGAAAACCAAAATAAAGCATTTTTTATGTCGGATCTTTCGGTTTTCGTTTTCTGTGCTTTCGTTATCGTTTGTTAAAACGATAACGAAAATACCTGAAATTCGGACAAAAATGCATTCGGACGAAATCGAATGCACGTGTCTAGTGCCTATCAGACCCAGCGGCTTTCTGAGTACAGCCCTTGTCTCCCGGATGTCTTATCCTCGGAACGTAAGGGGGCTGTGTTCCTTGGATAAGACTGACGGCCGTTTCAGCCAATCAGGTTCCCGGATTCTGGTTATCAGGAACCTGATTGGCTGAAGCGTCACCAAGGCGGGAGAAGACATTGAGGGAGGACATGGAAGCAGAAAGGTAAGTGCATTTTACAGGGATTCCACTATACCCTCGCTGCCGTTATTTCCCAGTTACAGGAACAATCTCCAGTAAGGAGATTGCATATCTGACAGTCACAGAGTATTTAGAGTCTGTATCTCACGCTGCTGCTCCCCCCCTCCCCTTTAGGCAGTCTGCTTCAGGTGTCTCATCTGCACATGGCATGGCAGCTACTGTGTGGGACTCTGTAATAAGAAGATGGGTGTGTTTCACAGCAACAGGTTGTTTTAAAATATGTCAAAAACGGGCACTCAGGCAGGGAAGAAGTTACAAAACTTTTTAATAAATGAAACAACCAAGCTACTCATTCACTCCCTTGTTATCTCTCGCCTTGACTATTGCAACTACCTTCTCATTGGCCTACTTTTCCATAGGCTATCCCCTCTTTAGTCTATCATGAATGCTGCTGCCAGACTTATCCACCTTATCAACTGCTCAGTGTCTGCCACCCCTCTCAGCCAATCCCTAGACTGACATACAAAGCCATGCACAACTCTGAGCTACATTACCAATCTTGTCTCCAAATATCACCCAAACCGTCCTCTACGCTCCTCTCAAGACATCCTACTCTCCTCTCAAGACATCCTACTCTCAAGCTCCCTTGTTTCCTCCACTCATGCTCATCTCCAGCATTTCTCCAGAGCCTCTCCCATCCTCTGGAACACTCTACCTCAACCTGTCCGGCTATCTCCTACTCTAGCTGCCTTCAGGCAATCCCTGAAAACGAATCTCTTCAGAGAAGCCCATCACACCTCCAGCTAATCTTTTACCACTTCCTTCAGCTCATTGCCCACAGTTAAAACCTTTTGCACCACCTGCCCCACCCTATTAGATTGTAAGCTCTTCTGAGAATAGCCCTCTTAATCCTCCTGTATTTTATTGTATTGTAACTGTACTGTGTCCCGTTTATATTGTAAAGTGCTGTGCAAACTGTTGGCGCTATATAAATTCTGTATAATAATAATAATAAAGTGATTGTAATTATTATTTTTTTTTATTTATTTTTTGCTGTATCTGTGATGGAATAGTTTCATTGGTGGACAGTAGAGACACTGGGGGTCTAAATGACCCCCAATGTCTCTATAAAGAGTATGGTCACCCGCCCTTGCCATCACATAGCCCCCTTGTAATATCAATAAAGTAAAAAAAAAAATTATGAAAAAATTTGTAAAAAGTCAAAAGCTGTATCTCTTTTAAAAAGGCCTTGTACGTCTTATTTGTGAAATTATGGCAAGCCTGGATTAATTGGTGTAACAAAATGTTGTTATATACTGTATATAACTCCTACTGCTGTATTTCTTTTTTGCTTTCTTGTTTTATTATGTCATATACTGTGATGTTATATACATAACCACAATGCTGGTTGAATAGTTATTCTCCATCTGAAGTAATTTTTGTACTGTATTGGTAAAATATCCAATAACATTTTTATTGACAAAAAAAGTGTGAAAAAAAAGAGAATTGTATAAAATAACAAACAAAATTGTAAAGCACCCCTGCACACACCCTGTATAAAAAGCATGGCATAGGGCAAAGAAGTGTATGTAAACATCAATTGTCCCACTCATGTGAGGTATCGCTTATAGGCTGAGTTCACACCATTGCGAATTGGATGCGGGATCCCCACATCTAGTTAGCAATAGTAGGAGATTTTGACCGGCTCTTTATGGAGCCGGTTCACATATCTCTGCAGCGGGTCCGGTGTGATTTGCACAATAACGATGTGTGTCTTTTGGTCCATTTCAGGTCCGAATTCAGCCCAAAATTTGGGCTGAAATTGGACCTGAAAAAATGCGGCTCATATATGAACCCAGCCCTAAAGAGTTGCCTATAGAGAATTTTGGTTGCCATAATTTTTTGCAATTCCATGGTTGTGTGCGCTAATATAGGACTTGACATGCTTGGTATCTATTTACATGATGCAGCCCAATATTTATATTTTGTTTGTTTGCACTAATGTTCATTTTATTGTATTTTTTCCTGAAAATATGTGTTTGATAAATAACTGCACACATATCATGTAACAAATGAAATTGAAACTACCAGCAATTTGTTCTTCAGGGGCTCTACTTTCAGAAAATATATAAGTTTGGAGGGTTTGTAGCAATATCTAGCAAAAAATGAAGATTTTAAAAATGCAAATGTATTAAAAAAATTAAAACAAATTTCCCGGTAGACAGGTGGTAAAAGGAATTTTCTATTTTTTTTCCTTACCATATTTTTATCATTATATCAAATGTAAAGATTTTTGGATTAACAGTGGAGGATCTGTAATTGACTTCATCTCATTCAACCTCTCCTCCCAGACTGAATAAACTAAACCGACTCATTCCAATGACTTGTCGGTGAAGCTCAAGGGACAATGGCTCTTTGAGCCCCATTTTTTGGTATTGTATACTATTGCTGTGCAAAAAATCTATTCAATTTTAAAATCGAGTTGAAGGTCAAATCGATTCAGATTTTGACTAAATCTATTTTTTAGATCTTTTCCCCCAGGACCGGCGCGCGGCCGGATGCCGCGGACTAGGCTGAAGCCACTGCCTCACCTAAAAACTCCTGCTTGCAGCTCCTCAGGATCGGCGCAGTGTCCATAAAAAAACTTGATTTGAATTGTAAATCGAGTTTTTAATAATAAAAATGCAGATTTTTTGAGGGGTAAAAATCGCCCAGCTCTATTGCATATAAACCTGGGAAAAAAATCCATTCACTGATTAGGCAAGTCACAGGCCTGAACCTCCCTCCCCAGAAACCTTCTTATTTTATGTTTAAAACAGACAATTACTGACCTAAACATTTGGCCAGACACTTGATAAACGCAGCACAAGTTCTGATCCCCAGACTTTGGAGCTATGTAGAGCATATTCATGATATGGAATCCATTATGCACTACAAACTAGACAGACTACTGTAGCTAATTTCAATTACACGTGGCAGGCATAGAAAGACTTCCAGTACTGTGAAACCTATGAAACCACCAGAAGACTTAAATTAAACTTAGATTAATAAGGTACCTTTGATTAATTTCTAAAGTAAACACAATGACTATGTGGCTCCTATTATCTGGTAATTTTGATACCCATTTTTCTCTCCCATTCCCCATCAGTTACCTATCCTCTTCCCTCTCTTACCAGTTATTATGCCTCCCTTAAATTCTCTTTGAGTTTCCCCCCTCGCCCCCTCCTTCAGATCAGAATACCAGATGATTATCTCTTCTACCTGACATACAAGACAACTAAAGCGGAGGATGTACCTGCATTCTCTGGACAATAGTGCAGGACACAAGGAGTTAGGCACTTTGGAGGTTATGTGTAGTGTTTTTTTTTTTTTGGCTCCCTCTTTCTCAATCTTGAATTAAACTTACCGTGTATACTCGAGTATAAGCCAACCCGAATATAAGCCGAGGCACCTAATTTTACCACAAAAAACTGGGAAAACTTATTGACTTGAGTATAAGCCTAGGGTGTCCATCTGCATGCCTCACTGTGACTCACTTTGCCTCACTGTGTCCATGTGCATGCCTCATTGTGTCCATACCTCACTGTGCCCATGCCTCACTGTGTCCATGATTAGACTGACGTTTAACATGGGAGTCTATGGAAGGGGTGCCCAGGTTTGAAAAATCGGTGCTCCCCAGCCGTAGGTCCCCCAGACAACAAACTTTGCACACTCGTAGAGGGGAAATGGGACTACATGTGTGCCAAGATCCAGGTCCAGGGGACCTACAACCTGTTGGTACCGTGTCCCCAAAATCACAGGAGAAATTACTACTTAACATGGGAGTCTATGGAAGGGGTGCCCGGGTTTGATAAATTGGTGCTCCCTGGCCGCAGGTCCTCTGGACAACAAACTTTGCACACTTGTAGAGGAAGAGTGGGGCTACATGTGTTCCAGGGGACCTATGGCTGGCTGGTACCGGGTCCCCAAAATCTGGGAGATCAGGCGCAAAAAGGTGACTCGAGTATAAGCCGAGGGGGGCATTTTTGGCACGACAAAATGTGCTGAAAAACCCGGCTTATACTCGAGTATATATGGTAGATTAAGAAAGTAAACACAATGACTATGTGGCTACTATGTTCTGGTCATTTTGGTACCCATTTTCTATAATATAGAAAATAAGAAATATGTTTTTGCCTTAATATCTCCCTCAAATCACATTGCTAATTGCATATTGTATTTGCTTGTAGCCTAAATACTGACATTTGTACTTAAAACTGTCATTTTGAAACTTTTGGATATTCAGTAAAAACGTGGCTGTCTGTGCCAGTAAATTTCCGGTGTCGTGTACATTTCAATCTGGTAGGTTGGCAACACTGGTTGCCACTCACCTGACATTTCTCGCAGCATTCCCCATCTGCACATACAGCTCCTGCTTTCAATTTACATGTGGAGGCATCACAGCAAGGATTGGTGCATTCCTAACAAGAAAAATAAAGTGTCCAATGTGCTCAGTATATAGAGGATAATACAACAGTATGAAGAAGTAGCTCTCAATATCAGTCCAGTCCACACAATGTAGAATTTGCAGCAATCAGAGGGATAAAATAATAACTATATACTATAAAATTTGGGTGGAGCCTGCGACAGTGACGTCATTATGTTTTTTTTCCTCTCAGGAGGTTGATGGGCAAAACAAACAGGAAGCAGAAAGAACCCTGTGGAGATGCCGCGATCTCCATCTTGAGTAGTGTTGAGCGGAATACGCCATATTCGATTTCGCGATATATCACGAATATATAGACGAATATTCGTGAAATATTCGTTAAAATTGAATATTCGTGATATTTTATAAAAAAATAAAAAATTGGCGAAATTTCGCTAATGCGAATGCGAAATTAATTGCGAAATTCTCGTCCGCGCATGCGAGCTAAGAACACGCGAGAACGGAGATCATTTCCTGGATCTTTGCCAGCCGATTTTCGGATCGCTATTTTGTGCTGCCCAGCGAAGCGAAGATGGTGGGGAGTAACTTTTCATCCAGTGAGGAAAAACTGCTGATTAGTGTAAGTAATTTCACCACTGTTATTTCATTATCTTTAACTGCATTTTAGACTAGTTTAAAAGTTAGGATATAAAATCAGATATTAGTATTTCCCAAACAGTGTGTCTCCAGCTGTTGCAAAACTCCCAGCATGCCTGGACAGCTGCAGACACCCTGGTTGGTAAATGTGTATTTAGGCACTTTCCTTGCTATTTAGCATAATTAACATGTTGTGGACATAGGACGTATGCGAACGTCCTAACTTCAGGGTCCTTAAGGCCCAAGGACGTTCGAAAACATATTGCCCTCTAGATGTTGCAGAACTACAACTTCCAGCATGCCTGGGCATGCTGGGACTTCTAGTTTTGCAAGTTCTGCAGGCCCGTTTTTTTTTTTTTTTTATACACAAAACACAGAGACTAAACACACACTAAACTAAGTTACCTTAAAGAAATGTACACTTACACTAACTACACAGAAATCTATCTAACACTAAGCTACACTAACCTGGACAAAACAACACAAATCTGAGCTTTTAGAAAAGCTGTTGGGTCTTTTGCTTTGAAAAAAGCAGTTGGTTATAGAAACAGGAAACTCAGATCTGAAAGCACTATAGGAAGCACAATGCTCTAAGCTCTAAGATCGCAATACACTGGAAAAACGCACAGAAACACTCCACTCTCTCTAGCCACCTTGTGAATCTGCACTGAAATACTGCTGGGAGTGATCTTATATACTGGTCGTGCAGGCAGGTTCCTATTGGTTGCTATGGAGGTTGCTAACCTCTGACAACTGTGGTAGGAGAACTCTGATTGGCTCTGATGCAAAAGAAGGGCGGAGAAAGTATTTGCGAATATTCGTAATACGAATATTCGTCAACATAAAAGGATCGCCTCAGCTACTCGGCCCAGGGTCTCTAATCATACCAGCAATGCTTTTAGACGTCGATGGAGATCACTAGGATGTGATCTGTTTTAAAAATAAATTTGAAAAAATATGAATATTCGTAATAGCGAATTTTGACCGCGATATTCAAGTTATTCGCGAATACTCGAATATGCAATATTCGTAACGAATATTCGCAATACGAATATTCTTGAGCAACACTAATCTTGAGACATATTGCTGTACCGCTCATGAATATTCTACATTTTGTAAGTGCAACTAACTTGTTTTATTAAATGTATTTTTATTAATTACTACACTATGGGAGCTTGTCTTGCTTATATCTTCTGAGTGTCACCGGTCTAGCAACAGTTCCAGACATCACTAAGAGTTCTGGGGAGACCAAATTCCCTATGCTCGGTGACACTACTTTTAATAGTGGTCATGGAAAGCTGGTAAGGAGACTACTTACTCACCCGGGTGTGAAGCACATTTGATGAAGGATTCATTTTCACAATTTTTCCTTTGTAACATTGTTACCTGCACTTTGCTGGTTAACCCTCCATTTTAAGGATTTTAATAATTTTGGGACTTTACCTTAGTTTTCCATTTACATTTTTTTTTCCACTTTAATATTTGAAAATTTAGACTTTACTTTAGTTTTCCTTTTTCATCTTAAAATGTGATCATTTTGTAATGTGTTTAGATTATTAGCGCTGCATCCACTTTTTAGATCTAAAATAATAACTTGCCCCAAACTTGCTCATCCATGTCTTTATGGACCTTGCTTTGTGCACTGGTGTGCAGTCATATTGGAACAGGAAGGGGCCATCTCCAAACTGCTCCCAAAAAATTGCGAGCATGAAACTGTCCAAAATGTCTTGGTATGCTGACGCCTTAAGTCCCCTTTCACACTGGAGGTGTTTTTCAGGCGCTTTAGCGCTAAAAATAGTGCCTGTAAAGCGCCTGAAAAATGCCTCATCTGCAATCCCAGTGTGAAAGCCAGAGTGCTTTCACACTGGTGCCCTGCGCTGCAGAATGCAAAAAAATATACACCGCTCCTAAAGCGCCACTGCCCATTGAAATTAATGGGCAGCGCCGCCGAATAGCCTGCAAAGCGGGGGCTCTTAACCCTTTACTCTGCTGCTAGCGGGGCTTAAAATCACCCCACTAGCGGCTGAAACGCACCTCCAAAATAACAGTAAAACCAGTGGCGCTTTACCACTGACGCCCCTCGCTGTCAGTGTCAAAGGGCTCTATGAGTTCCCCCTCACTGGAACTAAGGGGCTAAGCCCAACCCGTGAAAAACAACCCCACACTATAATCCCCCCTCCACCAAATGA
This sequence comes from Rana temporaria, assembly GCF_905171775.1. Lineage (NCBI taxonomy): Eukaryota > Metazoa > Chordata > Amphibia > Anura > Ranidae > Rana > Rana temporaria. Next base: position 415,107,603 of record NC_053491.1, on the reverse strand, counting down.
TTTGGACCAGTGCACAAAGCAAGGTCCATAAAGCCCTGGATGAGCGAGTTTGGGGTGGAGGAACCTGACTGGTCCTGACCTCAACTCGATAGAACACCTTTGGGATTAATTTGAGCGGAGACTGAAAGCCAGGCCTACTCATCCAACAAGTGCTTGACCTCACAAATGCACTTCTGAAAGAATGGTCAAACATTCCCATAGACACACTCCTAAACCTTGTGGAAAGCCTTCCCAGAAGAGTTGAAGCTGTTATAGCTGTATAGGATGCCATTAAAGTTTATCTGCGTGTAAAGGCAGGCCAATACTTTTGGTAATATAGTGTATATCAGTGGTGGCCCTATCCATGTGTCCGGCCCCCTAATCTACATTTGGGGCACCGGATGCATGGGTGTTTTCTTTTATAAACACGTGATTAGAGCCAGAGGCTCCAATAGGCTTCAAAATGAATATTCGCTATTCTCACACTGATCCTCCTCCCTACCAATCAGGAAGAAGGCCGTGAGACCCGTCACCCGATTGACTGAACAGACAGGTGATCCTATTGGACGCCTAGTAGGAGGAGGGAGGAGATGCACAGCTGAAGCCGGCGTGATGCAGAGGAGGAGGAGATGCCCGTCCGTCTCCCGTCGCATCGCTGCCCGCCCGGAACCTAGATGGGGTAGGTGATGGATGACCGACCGTGATACCCCCGGGGGGATGCCGCCGGTTGACCGGGGGGTGTGGTTGTTTGCTGTCCCCCAAGAAAAAACACCAGCCACTATATATATTATATAAATATATATATATATATATATATTATGACAGGAAGTCAGGCAAATCTGGGGGTGTTGTCACAGACGGGAGATACATTTCTGCCTTGTTTAGAAAATTCACCAATTACTATCAGGTGTCGGCTGCAGAGGTAGCCAGAAAGGTTAAAGGACGTTGGATAGCTTCAGCTGTTCAGAATGAGGAAATTAAGGCCTCTATAAATTGTCCAGAGGATTACTACTCAATGCTGCATCCTGAGGCTTGTTGAGTTAAGGAGAGCAGTGAGCTGAGGAAGAGTTCTGAAGGTGAAGTGGTTGTTGATATCTTTGCTGTGTGATAAGAAAATCAAAACGACTATTGTTTTCTGCTGGAAGACCAGCAGTGTCTGCCCAGCAGTAGGCTGTGCCAGACTCCATAGGTAGGTTCCTGTGTTGTGAAGGTAGACGGCCCAAGTGGCCAGGGTTTATTTTATGTTTTATTTTTTTTATGCTGTTTTGATGCTTGCACTTGTTTCCAGCAATATGGAAGAATAAACCATATCCACCCACGGCTGCCTCTCTGTATAATTCAGTGTGTAGTAAACCCACTCAGGAGGTCACACACCCCGCTACCAAGCTAATCCGTTACACATTGTGGAGTGCCGCGGGCAGTTAAAATAAACCCAAAATGGAGGAGATACTGAAGCACCTGGCTATAGCAAATGCAAATCAACAGCAGACAAATGCAGGTTTGCAGCGGAGCCTTGCAGCTCAACAACAAGCTCACCAAGAGAGAATTGCAGCTCAACAACAAGCTCACCAAGAGAGTATTGCAGGCTTGGAACAGAGACATGGAGGCCATCGTGAAACAGCTTCAGAGACAGCAGGCCGAGGTTGGGAGTCAGGCCAGTAACATACCGACTTTTCAGGTAAGCCACTTATTGCCAAAGATGACTGCAGATGATGACCCTGAGATGTTTCTGACCACGTTTGAGAGAACAGCGGAAAAAGAGTGTTGGCCTAAAGAACAGTGGGCTGGACTAGTGGCCCCCCTATTATCTGGAGAAGCCCAAAAGGCATATTTTGATTTGGAGCTTGCAGATGAAAAAAACTATGATTGGTTAAAAGAGGAAATATTGGCATGTTTTGGTGTAACCCTGGCTGTCCGTGCTCAGCGGGTCCACAATTGGAGTTATCAGCTGAAGAAGCCACCTTGATCACAGATGTATGACCTCATCCATTTGGCCAGGAAATGGCTGCAGCCAGAAACTCTGTCCGGACCAAAGAGCGAGTAGTCATGGACAAATTTCTTAGGTCTCTTCCTAACACCCTGCAGAAATGGGTGAGCCATGGCGGTCCGGAAACCGCAGACAAACTAGTAGACCTGGTTGAAAGGTACCTAACAACAGAAAATTTGTCCCCTTTCCCCAGAGACGCACAGACTTTCCACCCCAAGACCAGACCCTCCCCACCTATAGGTAAGACTGCATCAAGGGATGGGGGTGGAGGACTGGAAGACCCATCCCACAAGAGAGGACCAGAAGGTTGATTTGTTACCGTTGCCGGGAAGAAGGACATGTAGCAGCGGTTTGCCCAGCGGTTGATGAACCCATGCAGTGCGACTTTCTGACAGAGAGACGACAGTCCCTTTTTGCAACCACATGCACTGCAGTAAAGGGGAATGAGAAACCTTTATGTAGAATGTGCTTAGATGCTAAAGATGTTGTGGTATTGTTGGATTCAGGTAGCCTGGTCACCTTAGTGAAAAGTGATCTAGTGGTGGGAAAAACCTTACATCCTAGGAAAATGGCTGTAGTTTGTGTACATGGGGACACTCGAGAATATCCGGTGACTACGGTTTCCTTTGAAACCCACATTGCTAAGAGCCCGGGAGAATGTAGTAAAGATAGATGGGGAGTTAGTTAACCCTGACGAGAGGGTTGCCCTCCCTTACTTCATTATTGAAAGGGACCTGTTATATCGAGTGTCACAGAGGATAGAGGACACCATTGAGCAACTGGTAGTGCCTAAACCGTACCGCAAGATGGTGTTGGAACCAGGGCCGATCCGAGACGGGGTGCACAGGGTGCGCTGCACCCAGGCGCCAGAGGGGAGGGGGCGCCAAAGTTTTAGGAGCACTGTTGGTCGGCATTGTGCTAGCAGCATCAGTAATAATTCAGAACAGGGGAGAGAGCCGGGACAAGGAGCAGCCCGGAAAGTGCTGCATTAACATGGAGTCGGCTGGGGGGGTGAGATGGAACTGGGATCCCTGACTGCATGTAACCCTGCCTGGGCTTGCCACGATTTCCCCTCCCTCCTCCTCCTGGATCGTGAGAGATCTGTTGTGGGAGAACAGGCAGCAGCGTCGCTCTCCTCGAGGTGAGTCCACCACCGCTGCTGGCTCACACACAGGGGAACAGATGGGGGGGGGGGAGTTGGAGGTCATACAGAAAGGAATTGATTTGTGTGGGGGGGGGGGGAAACTGTGTGGAACAGAGGTGGGGGCAGGGCCGTCTTACTGAGCGGGCAGTGCCCAGGGGCCACAAGGGCTGATGGGGCCCCATCAGGACTGGTTCCGATCTAGGAATGTTGCAGTACGTACTACTCATGTGCAGCTTCCAGCCGGAGCTGACAGAGACCGAGAGTCTTATGATCTGACAGTCAGAGTGCAGTTACTTGTACCCTCCCCCTTTCTCTCAGCGCGCCTTATTCAAGTTCCTCACAGGAGATGCTGAGAGGGGGAGGAGTGGAGCCATGCAGCCTGCAATGGAGGATGGAGTTCAGCCTAGCCTAAGGTAAGCTAGCTGAACAACAGGCCACTGACAGGACTGTGTGCATATCTTAGTGGGGAGGGGGAGAGGAAGATGGGCTCTGTGTAGCAGGCTCCTGTCTCATGCTGTTACACAAGATCGTTTTTATGTGTGGCTGTGAACTGCTTTGCTTCTAAAGGGAGCATGTTTTCTGAGATCTCCCTCAATCTCTATTACACCTCCCTGTCCTACTCCCTAACCATTATCTGCTCACCAAGCACAGCCTCTTCTCCTGTATGACCACCTCATGTGTCAGGCTGTGGCACTACTAATCCCAGCATGCCAGGAGAGGGGAGGCAGGAGCAATATCACAGATCAGGCTGGTTTTGTAGATGAAAAGTGCTGGTGTTGTATAGTGTGTTTTATGAAATCTCTGATAATTATATATTTGATTATTACGCTTGATGGTCTTAAGGTGTTTATTCATGTATTTTTGTGTAAGTAGTGAGCAGATTTGGTGTGGAAGTGCATTGGAGTCTTTTTATTTGTTTATAATGGAAAGAGTAGTGTGATGGGGGAGGGGATGGACAGAGAGATGGAAAGAATGAGGAGTGAGTTAGGGTCCTTTCACACGTTCAGGTCTGTCAGTTTTTCAGGCGGACCTGACAGGACGCTCCATTCACCTCTATGGAGTGACGGATGTCAGCGGTGACATGTCCACTGACATCCAAATCCGCTAATCCAGGTGAATGGAAACCCTATTTTCCATCCCTCTGGCAGATGGGATGAAAACGGACAGGAGGATCTGTTTTCATCCAATCCCTCATAGAGGAGAGCGGAGCTCTAAAAGGTCCATCTCTCCACTGTGAGCAGAGACGGACCTGTCATCTGTCGGCTCAACGAATCGATCCCTGCTGAGCAAGCGAAGTCCATGAAAACTGACGTGTGTGTGTGTCTTTGTTACAGTGGCTGCCCAGGCGAATCAAATCCAAGCTCTGTGACAGCAGGATATTGCTCTTCTGTGTGATCCAGGGGCACTGGTAGGCTGAAATTGGTGAGAAATTATAAGGCTGCATTTGGTGTGCACTGGTAGGCTGCATTTGGTAGGCACTGGTGAGGCTGCATTTGGTGGGCACTGGTGAGGCTGCATTAATCTTCTGTACCATGTCTGCAGTCTCTGACCATCTCCTGTAGTATGTCTGCAGTCTCTGACCATCTCCTGTATTATGTCTGGGGGGGTCTTTCTAAACGGACTCTCTAACAGAGGCCCTCTCTGTGTCCATTAGAGAGCCCCCCCCCCCCCCTAGGTCCAATAAAGTACTCTGCTTCTCTTTCTGTATTCTGTTTATTTTTAAGAGATCATGTAAGGATCCCAGTGTAACGATAACTCCTTAGGGGAGCATCTCTGTGTTTGAATCGTTGCCATAGAAACATTTGTAAAGGGGGAGGAGTTAGTAAGGTGACCACGCCCTTGTAGGGGCACCAGAAATATTTCTGCACCCAGGCGCATGTGACCCTAGGATCGGCCCTGGTTGGAACTAGCCCATGGGCACATTCTTGAGGGACATTTGGGAGCAGAAAAAACCGGGGAGAGAATCATCCAGAGGTGTTATTGGCCTGGGATCACTAAGGAAGTGGAAGTGTACTGCTCTTCCTGTCCAGTGTGTCAGATTACTGCACCCATGCCACATTTTCGCAGTCCGTTGGCACCCCTGCCCATTATTGAGGTCCCTTTTGAGAGGATCGCCATGGACTTGGTTGGCCCCTTACTGAAGTCCACTAGAGGGCACCAGCACATCTTGGTAATAATGGACTATGCCACCCGTTACCCAGAAGCGATTCCTCTCAGAAACACCTCTGCTAAAACCATTGCTAAAGAGTTATTTCAGGTTTTCAGCCGTGTGGGTCTCCCTAAGGAAATCCTAACTGACCAGGGCACCCCGTTTATGTCTAGGGTGACTAGAGAACTTTGTAAACTCCTGAAAGTGACCCAATTACGTACATCAGTATATCACCCTCAAACAGACGGGTTCATGGAAAGGTTTAATAAAACCTTAAAACAAATGTTGAGGAAGGTGGTGGATAAAGACAGAAAGAATTGGGATTATCTGCTACCTTATCTGATGTTTGCCATAAGAGAGGTTCCCCAATCGTCCACAGGGTTCTCTCCGTTTGAGTTATTGTATGGGAGGCACCCCCCGGGGCCTACTGGACATTGCCAGGGAAACATGGGAGAGTGAGAGTTCCCCTCATCGAAGTGTGATTGAACATGTGGCACAAATGCAAGATAGAATTGCCCAAGTGATGCCGATTGTGAAGGTACATTTAGCCCAAGCCCAGTTGGCTCAACCAAGGATTTACAATCTTGGGGCCCAGGTCCGTTCCTTTGCACCTGGTGATAGGGTGTTGGTGCTGGTCCCCACGGTCGAAAGTAAATTCCTAGCCAAATGGCAGGGTCCCTATGAAGTGTTGGAGAAAATGGGGGTGGTGAATTATAAAATTAGCCAACCGGGAAGACGAAAACCTGAGCAACTCTATCACGTGAACTTGTTGAAACCATGGAAGGATAGAGAGTCCTTGGTCGCTAAGACTACCCGATTTTCTGCTCCGTTTAACCTGGCTGTCCCTGAAGTTGGGATAGCGAAGACTCTGTCCAAAACTCAGCAACAGGAGGCTAAAGTGTTTGTGCTCCGAAATAGGGAGAAGTTTTCAGACTTGCCAGGTTGGGTCTCCGGAGTTGAACATGACATTATCACCACACCAGGGGATAAGATCAAGTTGAAGCCTTATCGAATTCCAGAAGCCAGGCGAGAGGCAATTCGCCAGGAAGTAAAAAAAATGCTTGAGCTAGGGGTGATAGAAAAGTCAAATAGTGATTGGTCCAGTCCCATTGTCTTAGTACCCAAACCAGATGGAGTTTGGCGGTTTTGTAATGATTTTCGCCGCCTGAATACAATCACTAAGTTTGACACCTATCCTATGCCCCGCATAGATGAACCAATTGATCGCCTAGGCACTGCCCGGTACATGACGACGTTAGACCTGACCAAGGGTTGTTGGCAAATTCCTCTCTCGGAGTCGGCCAGGGAAAAAACAGCATTTGTAACTCCAGAAGGATATTTTCAATATCGGAGGATGCCTTTTGGGTTACAGAATGCTCCCGCCACGTTTCAACGCACCATGGATAAGACCCTTCGGCCTCATCGAGCCTATGCCTCGATGATGTGGTCATCCACAGTGAGGATTGGGACTCACACTTACCAAAAGTTCAGGCTGTGTTGGATTCCATCTGGGAAGCCGGGTTTACAGCCAATCCAAAAAAATTTACCCTTGGCTTAGAAGAGGCAAAGTATCTAGGGTATACCATTGGAAGATGTCTAATCAAGCCCCAGATAAACAAAGTTGAGGCTATTCAGGATTGGCCACGTCCCGCCAATAAGAAACAGGTTTGTGCATTTTTGGGGATCGCGGGTTATTATCGCCGTTTTATCCCCCATTTTGCCTCACAGGCTGCTCCCCCTGACCAATTTGACCAAAGGGAAGGAGTCTGTCATGACTAAATGGACTCCCGAAGCAGAAACAGCTTTTCAGGCTTTAAAACAGGCCTTATGTAGTCAGCCAGTTTTAAATTCGCCTGATTTTTCTTGTACAAAGAGTTTTATTGAAAAGGTACATCAATAAACAGAAAAGAATACAAAGGAAAGAAAAAAAAAACAGTGGTGGACACACCATAAACTATCAGACATCAGAACAGATAGTCCGTAAACCTGAGATTAATCTGGCTTCTAGGAATCCAAAGTGAATCCAGAAGACCGGCAATATAATGTTCTCCAGACAGATGGCCTGCTAAATTGACCTAATGTTGGCTTAGGTAACATACCGGCTAACACGCCGGAGTAAATATAGAACTTGAAAGCAAAGTTGCTATACAATGCGCAACATTACAAAGAGAAAATTAAAAATAAAAAAATTAAGATAATACATAAAATAAAAAATAAAGAAAAAAAAAAAAAAAAAAAAAAAAAAACTTAAAATTCAAGCAGGCAGATAGCAGAGGACATCTGTTTTTTTCAAATATAAAAGAAATAATGCATCCCGTGTCCAGGACCGACAGGACCAAGCCTGAGGGCCCAAGCCACAAAGAAAGGGAGGATGAAAAGAAAGAGAGTCAACTAGATAAGGAGTATGAGCAAATGGCAATAAAGAGAAAGAGGAAAAGAAATGGAGAAAAGAAAATAGAAAAAAAATAAAGAAAGAAAAATAGAAAGAAAGAAAGAGAGAAGGGGGGGTCCACGGGGCGGGGGGAACAGAGACCTATCAAAGAGAAAGTAGTGTTGGGTTAAATCGTGAAGGGTGGTTATTGGCCACCCAGGGTTGCCATACCCTGAGAAATTTATCATGGGTATCTGCTAACACAGCAGTGAGTTTCTCATTAACCATAATATCATTAATGCAGTTTTTAACTGCTTCGAAACTGAGAACCGGGGTCTTCCAGGCCCTTGCAATGATCAATTTAGTTGCAGTAAAAACATGCGCCGCCAGCTGGCGTTCAGGGTGGAGAAGCTCCGTGATCGGTTTCCATAAAAGGGCCTCAAAAGGGTCCTTCTTTAGGTTGGAATCAAAGAGGTTGCGGAGCAACGCATAGACTCTAACCCACAATCTGCATACCCTGGGACAGGTCCACCAGATGTGTGCCATGGTACCCTCCTGAGAGCATCCACGGAAACACAAGGGAGAATAAGAAGGTATAAAACTCGCCAGTCTGGCCGGGGTATAGTACCACCTATAGAACACTTTATAAGCGTTCTCCTGAAAGAGAACATTGGTAGAGCATTTAGACAATGCCACAGTCATAGCCTGCCAATCTTCCGGATCGAGTTGCCTCCCAAGTTCAGCCTCCCACTGAAGGTGGTAAGGTCTCAAGGGCGGTCTCCTAGAGTTGATAATCGCTGTATAGATGAGAGATATGAGTCCTGGGGAATGGGGGCGTGATCTACATAAGCTTTCAAAGGGGGTCATAGTATAGGGGGTAGGTTGTGATCTAATCAGGCTCTGGAGGAAATGTCGAAGTTGCAAGTAACTATAGTGTTCCCTGAGGGGAATATCGTGGAAGGAACGTAAAAGTGAATACGAAATAATCTTGGTTGGGGAGAGCATAGAATGAACGTCTACAAAGCCATGTTCAGTCCACCATGCAAACTGTAAGGGGTTGTCCCGACCTGGTGGAAATAACGGGTTATGAAGGAGACGAAGTAACGGCAAATGGGGGGAGATCAGACCCGCAGAATATTTAACCGCGTCCCACAACCTAAGGGAATGGGCCAGACAAGGACCTATAGAGGACGGGCGATGCGCACGAGGGAGCCATGGAAGAGAGGCTAAAGGTGTTGGGTGAGAATCCACCAAGTCAAAAGTAGCCCACAGTGGCATTTGCTGTTTCTCATGAAGGCGAGACAGCGGAGCGATACCCGCCGCAGTATAGTAGGCATGCAAATTAGGAACCGAGAGGCCGCCATTAATTCTGCGTGCAAAAAGCACTTGCCTCTTAATCCTGGGCCTTTTGGGGCCCCAGATAAACTGCATAATTTTACGTTGGTGAATTCTAAGGATGTGAGAGGGTACCTGAACAGGTAAAACCCGAAAAAAATAAAGCAATTTCGGAAGATAGGTCATACGTACCGTCGCCACCCTCCCGAACCAAGAGAGCGGAAGAGTGGACCAAGAGGTGAGCATAGCTGTCAGTTTGCCAAACAAAGAAGGAAAGTTGGCTCGGTAGAGTTCGGAATACTTCGGGGTAAGCTTAATCCCTAAATAGGGTAATGAGGTCAACCACTGAAAAGGGAACGCAGACTGTAAAGAATCTAAATCCGAGGGGCAAATATTGATAGACATTGCCTTCGACTTTGCCTGGTTGACAGCCAAGCCGGAGAGCAAGGCGAAAGAATCCAAAAGTGACAACAAATTGGGGAGAGAAATTCTGGGTTTGGTGATGGTCAACAGAATGTCATCAGCAAATAATGACAATTTGTGCGAGGTACCCGCCACCTCCACCCCTGACACGTCCGGGTGGGATCGAACGGCCTCGGCCAGAGGCTCAAGAGCCAGGACGAACAGGAGCGGGGAAAGCGGGCAGCCCTGCCGCGTCCCCCTCCTAATAGGGAAGGTGGACGACTCAAAACCATAGTACCGAACTTTAGCTTGGGGGGAGTCATAGATAGCTGAAATCCAGCTCAGAAAAGAAGCACCAAAGCCATAATGGCTAAGGACTTGTGTCAAATAAGGCCAAGACAATGTGTCAAAGGCCTTATTCACATCGAGGGACAAAAACATTGTTTCCAGGGACCTGGCATGGACAATATGTTGAATTTGAAGAAGCCGTCTAATCGCATCTCCCGCTTGTCGATGAGGGACAAATCCCACCTGATCTTTCTTTATTAGGCGTGGGAGAAAAGAATTCAGGCGAGTGGCCAATATCTTAGTCAAGATTTTCATATCAATATTTATTAATGAGATTGGCCTGAAATTAGCCCAAGAGGAATGGTCCCTATCCGGCTTCGGGATCATTACAATGTTAGCGGTCAGCAAATCAGGCGTGAACGACTGGCCCTTCGTTATGGAGTTGAACATGGCCGCCAAATGTGGGGCCAGGACGTCCGCTAGCTTCCGATAATACAAGGCCGTGAAGCCATCCGGGCCCGGTCTCTTGCCGATCTTCAAGTCCTTAATACATTGAAGAACTTCCTGGACCTGGATATCACGGTCCATCAAAGACTTATGTGTGTCTGATAGAGAAGGTAAGGATAAGCTAGACAAGAAGGTGTCTAGACCTTGAGTAGATGAGTGAGTAGGGGGGGAGTAAAGCTTCGCAAGACGGTGGCGGAATTCATCTAATATCCGTTGTGGATTACCCGTGAGAACGTTGTGGCGGGTACGCAGGTGTATGGGAGTAAATTTAGGGGCGAAGGTTCGGAGTCTATTAGCCAGCATCGCGTTAGGTTTATTCGCCTTGGTGTACCACTTTTGGCGAGCCCAACGTAAAGTGCGTTCGGCTTCGTCAGTTAAGCACAGATCCAAGTCCGTACGGGCCGCATCCAAAAGCCTGCGATTCGCCGGGGAAGGAGCCTGCTTGAAGGCCGTAGACAAGACCTCCAATCGTTGCTCCAGAGCACGACGAGCTTGAATACGCTCTCTCTTACGGTGCGACGCTATTCGAATCACATGGCCCCGGAGGACCACCTTATACGCTTCCCACAACGTCACTGGGGAAGAGACAGTTCCCGTGTTGAGATTAAAATAGTCCTTAGAAGCTTCTTGAATATCTTTAAGAATTGCTTTAAAAGATAGGAGACAGTCGTTCATGACCCATGGGGCAAATTGCGGTTTGCTAAGAAGAGAGTGACATACTGTCAAAACAGGATCATGATCCGACCAAGGGGCCGCTAAAATGGAAACCGAGTCGACCAAAGGAAGATGTTTCCGGAGTACAAACATATGGTCGATCCTGGAATGGGAATGATGAGGATGAGAATAATGAGTATAGTCCCTACCAAGGGGATGAAGTTCCCGCCAGAGATCCACCAAGTCGTGATTACGCAAAGCCCGTAGAAACTTTTTAGCAGCGGGAGAGGGGGACATATGTTCCGATGGATACTTGTCAAGCGAGGGGCTCAGCGACACATTAGAGTCACCCGCAAGCAGGAGTGTGCCCTTCTGATGGGTCATTAACAGGGAGCAGACATGGGTCAGAAAGGGTCCCGGATTATCATTTGGAGCGTAGTAAGTCATGATAGTTACCTCATTATCCTGAACAGCACCCTGCAAAAGGAGGTATCTGCCATCCGGATCAGCGATCTGTTTACTGCAAATAAATGGAACCGAATTATGTATGGCAATGAGAACCCCCTTCTGTTTAGTAGGGCCATTGGCTAAATAAACTTGGGAATAGTTTGCAGCAAAATATTTAGGACAAGAAGAAATGGAGAAATGGGTCTCCTGCAAACATGCTATATCAATTTTTTGCTGTTTAAGGTATTTAAAAATATTGACTCTTTTTTGAGGGGAGTTCATGCCCTGGACATTCAGGGACAACCAGCGAAGGGTCATTGGATCAGGAGAATAGCTCTACGATGTACTCCGTCCGCGCGCCCCGGGGACCAAAGAGGAGAGGGAGAGAGAAGGAAAGAGGAAGAGGCAGAATAATGAAAGAGAAAAACAGAAGACAAAAAAAGAGAAAGTAGAGCTCGAAGTAGAGCAAAGACTAGGAACATAGATGCAACATGACGTGGGCACTGAAGCCCACAGTGGGGTGGGACCGTGACTAGGAAATACGTCCTAGTCAGGTGCCAACACATGGGGGGAGCAGTGGTCCGTCGGAACCACCAGCCTATCATGATAAAAATAGATAAACTGAAATAACATTAGCACAGAAACTGAAAAATATGTAATAAAAAAAAATAAAAAAAAAAATAAGGCAAAATCAAAATGGAAACCAGGTACAAACATCAATATAAATGGCGACTACCACGGGCAGCCAACATATTAAGGTATAAGACGTGCAGGCCCCTCGAGCCCCCAGAGACGACCATCATATGGCCGCCAACTCCAGGATGCAAGAGGGGCCAGTGCAGCACGACCATAACCACGACCCCCCCACCCCACAGGACAGGAGCGGAGGGCCGTGGCATGGCATCCCCAGAGACACCCAAATAGGTAAACTGTAGGAGCGTCCCCTGCCCCAAATGCACCCCCCCCTCCACAGCCCCCCAAAAGAACACAGATAAGCAAAGCAAACAATTTAAGAACTAAAATAAAAATAAAAGTCAAATCACAGCCCGACCCGCTCGGGCAAAATGCGGGGACATCATTGGAGGAGGGGGCAGAAAGGCACGTTCAGGCCAAGGCCTCGTAGGGCGATAAAGGGAGGGCAATCAGTGCCCCGGGCCACCATCTCACAAGCGGGGCGACCAACAGGGCGACCCCCCCTGCCACACAGACATGGTCAATGCGGGGCAAGGTAACAGCAAGGGGACACAAACCAAAAAACCGCCAGCCCGATCCATGTGTGAGGTTAACAAGAGAGCAACGTTCAGATGGTGCAACACAGGATCAGGTAGGCCAAAAAAAAAATTGGGTGTAATTAGGGTGAGAAAGAAAATAAAATTGGTAATTTCAACCATTGTTGGACTGCTGAAAACGCTGGGCCTGCAATTCCCGCAGGGCCTGGGATCCAGACTGAGAGCCCTGAGAAGCCCGGGAGAGCTGACGGGGTGGTCCGGAGGGTCCGGGCCTAGAGGATGAAGTTGGAACATCATGCTGGGATGGAGGGAGGCCCAACTGTAGATCCAGGAAGTGACGCTTCAGATCGGCAGGGGTGGTAGCTTGGAAGTGGCGACCCAGATGTGAGAAAGAAAGCTTGAACGGGAATCCCCATCTGTACTTTATCCCATGGGACTGAAGAATTTGAAGGTAAGGCTTTAGGCCCCGTCGCCTAGCAATTGTGGCCGGTGAAAGGTCAGCAAATAACTGGAGGGGATTACCTTGAAATGAGAGGTCCTGGCGTTCCCTTGCAGACTGCAAAAGCTTCTCTTTGGTACGATAATAATGGAACTTGATAATCACATCCCTCGGGGGCCCCTCAGAGGGCTTGGGGGCCAAAGACCTGTGGATGCGATCAAACTCAAGCCTGTCCGGCGGTATGTCAGGCGCCAGTTCCTGGAAAAAAGCAGTAGCTGTGCCCTGCAAGTCAGTAATGACCTCGGGGATACCACGGACGCGCAAATTATCTCTGCGGGCCCTATTTTCCGCGTCCTCCAACTTGTCCCTCAAAGTTTCCAACTCAGTTGACAACCTACACACCTCATCCTCATGGCCATCTAGCACTGTAGTGGCCAAGTCCATACGTTGTTCCAACTGATTAGTGCGATGGCCTATCTCTTTAAGGCCCCGCACAAAGTCTGAGGAGAGCTTACGAGAGGCAGCGGTGATTTCATCCCTCACAATGCTGCGGAATTTGGCCAGCATAGCCTCCGAATCCGCAGGAAGGGAGCTCTCCCCATCCATGGGGAACAGATGAAGGCTGTCAGCAGGGGATCCCGAACCGGCAACAGAGAGCCGGGTTTCGTCATCAGGCTCGGGAGGTTCAGGCGCCATCTTGTTCCGGCCCCTGCCTGAGGCTGGGGAATGTTTACCGGGCTGCTTCTTCTGCTGTTTATTTTTCGCGGGGCGGTACATAGCCGCCAGGTGAGGTAAATGAGTAGCAGCCCTGCTGATTCTGTGCTGTGTTAGGCTGGTTAATAGGTTCCCACGGCGCGGAGCTAAGGAATCAGGCAACCATCTCCTTCACTCGCGCGCATGCGCCCCAAGAACAAATTGTTTCAAAGGAGATCTAGGTGTGAGGAGGCCTATGTAGCCCGTGATTAATGCTACTTACTTGGTCGGGTGCAGCAAAATGGCCCCGGTGTTAACGGCCAGAACAGATAGTTCAATCACACTCTGGGGGCCACGGGGTAGCCGGTGAGGAGGCAGGGTTACTTCTGGCTAGGGGGGCTTAATTAGCAGTGTCCCTGGTCCCCCTCTCTGCGGGCAAGAGTCTATGGGTGTGTGCTGTAGGACACTGGTGAGGCAGATGAATGGAGGTCTTTGGGTGTGCCAAGATGGCCGCTGCTCACCTCCACTGCAGGGTACCTCCGGCGGTCTGTGGGGTCTCCTTGTCTCCCTCCCTGCCCCGAAAAGCGGATGTAATTAGACCCAGAGGCGGCTGTTGCTCGGCCCACGGATGTGGCACCCGAGTGCAGTGTGTGCGGAGGCTTCGCAGGCCTCAGGATGTCAGCGGGTCCCCACAGGAACAAACGAAGACGGTCTCTGCTGGAGCTGTAGGGCGGGTGGCCGGTCCGGGGCTCCGCTTTCGGGGGAGCAGCTTTATAGATGTCCGGTTAGGGTCTCCGATCGCTCCAGGCCTCACAACTCAAGCCCGGTGGTCCGCGAGGCCTCGTAGGCCGCAAGATGGCGGCGGGACTCCGTGGATGAAGCCGACTTTGGCGCTGAGTACCGGGATCACGGCCGGTCCGGAGCCCCGATACAGGTATGTAACTGATCGGGGGGTGTTGAGGAGTCAGGATGGGGTGTTTGGTGCCCCTTACAGTGCAGGCTGGCTTGGGATGGCCTTTGATTTTGCCAGGCCTGGAGGAGCTCCTCAAAAGCGCGTCTGACTCCGCTCGCGTCCGGACACGCCCCCCCGCCTGATTTTTCACGGGACTTTGTGGTTCAGACAGATGCGTAAAGTGTGGGGTTAGGAGCTGTACTGTCCCAGGTTATTAAGGGGGAGGAACACCCTGTTCTTTACCTCAGCCGAAAGTTGAAGGCCCATGAGGAGAATTATGCCACCATTGAGAAAGAGTGTTTGGCGGTGAAATGGGCTTTGGATTCTCTCCGGTACTACCTCGTGGGTAGACAGTTTGAACTGGTGATGTATCATGCCCCATTGAAGTGGATGGCACAAAACAAGGAGATCAATAGGAGAATAAATAGGTGGTTCCTGGCCCTTCAGGAATTTAGTTTTGTGGTAACACATCGCCCCGGTGTTAAAATGGGGAATGCAGATGGTTTGTCCTGAGTACATGCGTGCCTGGCAACCTGTGTCCCAACCCTAGGGTTGAAACAAGAGGGGGGGTATGTGACAGGAAGTCAGGTAAATCTGGGGGTGTTGTCACAGACGGGAGATACATTTCTGACCTCTGCCGGGTTAGCCCCCCCCCCCCATATAAAAAATTTTTTCATTTTTTATGCAGTTTGTTAGATCTTTGTTAGATCAGGTTAGATGAATCATTGTTTGCGTTAGATCACACACAGAAGAAGCAATATTAACAGTTATTTGCTGGGGGGAGCTAACCCGTCATCAGCCCCCTTATCAAATTTTCTGGCCAAAAATCATTCAGGCTAATAGATATTCGTTAGATCCGGTAAGATCAAGTGGTTTTAACGTTAGATCTCACATAATTAGAGACGTATTAAGTGATTAATGAGGGGGGCTGGCCCCCTTATCAATTTTTTGGGCCAAAAATCATTCAGGCTAATAGATATTCGTTAGATCCGGTAAGATCAAGTGGTTTAACTGTGTAGCCCTGCTCTCCTCTATGGGGAGATTGGATGAAAACAGGCTTGGGTCGCAGAGAGTGCGCTCCGATCCCACCCAAGTGTGTTACAACGGCAAATTAATATTCGTTCTTGTAACACTGATCCTCCTCCCGGCCAATCAGGAAGCCAGTCTTGACACCGATCACCCGATTGGCTAAAAGGACAGGCAATACTATTGGATGCCTAGGAAGAGGAGGGGAGGACGCCATGGAGGAAATGGAGCGCTGCCTGCCGCCGATGGGGTAAGTGCTGGACCGACCGGAAAACAGTGGGGGGGGGGGGTGGGTGAGGACAGCACAGGATCACCTTTGCGGTACAGGGCCAGGGCCAACGTGGTCCCGGAGCTAGGATTGACAATGTGCACCCCTGACCATGCGGGCCACGAGGCGCAGACGGACGGACCCCGCACCAATGGTGCCTGCCCCTTAAATACCCCTCCCCAGCATGCACAGCGGGGTAACCGCTCCCGCTGATTCATTGCCGAGGGGGACACTCAATACACCATGACCTGGCTGCTGCCACCCTTGGCCTGGGGTGGTAATAACAGCCCCAGGCGATCAATGGTGGAAACTCTCAGCACAGTCATGGCTAGAACAGAGGCTAAATTTCCCTTAATCATTCTGGTCTGAGCCAAAAAACAGCTCAGACCCCCACTAAATTTAAAGCAGCGCCTGTTCTTCAGGAGCAGAGCGCTACACCTTAAAGGAGAATTAACCCCAAAAAAGTTAACTAAATCCACAAGGGCTTTTTTTTAAACACTACTATTCCTTTATATTGGCTTTTAAAATTTACAAATACAGACATTTAGAATTTGAATGAAAGTTTTAGCACTGGGAAACACTTTTTGAAAGATAAAAAGTGCATTTTATACACAACTATATGGATCAGACCAAAATGAGGGACAAATGAGGAAGAAAGAGGGACATTGCTCCAAATCAGGGACAGTCCCTCAAAATCAGGGACTGTTGGGAGCTATGCAATAACCAGTATATATTGTTTCATACTAAAAAAGGTTCATGGTGTAGAATGGAGAAGTCTTTCATTCTTGGAAATCTTTTTTTTAAGGCCAGCAAATGCTAGAATACAGACTGACCTTTTCAGCTCCACAGTCACACTGCTCTCCATTCTCGATTAAGTTGTTTCCACAGAATGGTGGGGATATAAATCTTCCTATTTTGGGTTTATTCATCAGACACTCAAATGACAGCTTCAGGAGATAAGTCATAAACTGGTTCATGCTGCATTGAGTAAACTTAGTAGGGAGCAGCTTGCTATAAAGGGTGAGAGTAAAGAAATGCAATTAACTCAGAAAGAAGGTAGAAGACACTGATATTGTAGTATAAAATCAAAGTTCTGATTGGGCATAATAACTATAGATATCTACCTCCATATGATCATACCTTGTCAGCACATAAAATCAGCATTATAATTATTTTTCCTCATTCCCAATTAAAGAAAACCATAACTATTCTGGGTTTGCTTTTGTTTTCTTTTTACTGGTTTAGGTTTTCACAGTAGAAGCTGTTTGCTTTCAGACTGGATCTCTATAATTGAGGAGTTGTAAAGAGCAGGCAGGAAAGGTGATGAGTCACTTCATCAACTCAGTGAAGTTGATTTAATGAAAAATTTAAGATTTCTGATGTACATTTAGCTTAGTAAAAAAGTGAAGTGATGTTTACTTTACATGCAATGTGAAATTGAAACATCAAGACTATTTGTTTGCGCATGATTGGATGATTGACATGAAAGAAGCTTCAGCATATTTGCCAACAGTGGCGGTGCGTCCATAGAGGGCGCATAAGCACCGCCCCCTCTCTCTCTCCTGTACCGCCACTGATCAACAATACATAGATTCATGTATTGCATGAATCCATGTATTGTTGCTGCCACCCACTATTCAGATGGCCGGCCCCCAGGTGAGTGCCGGCCATCTGAATAACGGCAGCTGGTTGGCTTTGGAAGTGCCTATCAGAGCCAGCGGCTCTGATAGGCTTTTCGATTACAACCTGAGGACTCTATTTAATAGGCTTCCAAATAGTTAACCAGGGGACGCACGGGGGGTGCGTTCCTTGGTTAACACTACCAGGCGTCTCAGCCAATCAGGTTCACCTGTTCTGGTTACCGGTAACCTGATTGGCTGAAGCGTCATCAAGGGTGGGAGAAGACATCGAGGGATGGTGGAAGGAGGATAGCTGACCCCAGAAAGGTAAGTTCCGGGCGGGGGGGAATCTGGCAGCATTTTACAGGGCACAGTGGCGACAATTGATGGGCACAGTGGCGACAATTGATGGCACAGTGGCTGCGTTTGATGGCATGTCACAGTGGCTGCGTTTGATGGCATGTCACAGTGGCTGCGTTTGATGGCACAGTGGCTGCGTTTGATGGCATGGCACAGTGGTTAAAATTGATTAGCACAGTGGCGACAATTGATGGCACAGTGGCGACAATTGATGGGCACAGTGGCGACAATTGATGGCACAGTGGCAACAATTGATGGCACAGTGGCTGCGTTTGATGGCATGGCACAGTGGTGACAATTGATGGCCATAGTAGCGATAAATGATGGCACAGTGGCTGCGTTTGATGGCATGGCACAGTGGCTGCATTTGATGGTATGGCACAGTGGTGACAATTGATGGCACAGTGGCGACAATTGATGGCATTGCACACTGGTGACAATTGATGGCATGGCACAGTGGCAACAATTGATGGCACAGTGGCTGCATTTGATGACACAATGGCTGTATTTTATGGGCACAGTGGCTACCTTTGATGGGCACAGTGGCTACCTTTTGATGGGCACAGTGGCTGTGTTTAACCACTTAAGGACCGGACCAATATGCAGCTAAATGACCCAAGGGGTTTTTACAATTTGGCACTGCGTCGCTTTAACAGACAATTGCGCGGTCGTGCGACGTGGCTCCCAAACAAAATTGGTGTCCTTTTTTCCCCACAAATAGAGCTTTCTTTTGGTGGTATTTGATCACCTCTGCGGTTTTTATTTTTTGCGCTATAAACAAAAATAGAGCGACAATTTTGAAAAAAATTCAATATTTTTTACTTTTTGTTATAATAAATATCCCCCAAAAACATATCTAAAAATTTTTTTCCCTCAGTTTAGGCCGATACGTATTCGTTTACCTATTTTTGGTTAAAAAAATCGCAATAAGCGTTTATCGATTGGTTTGCGCAAAATGTATAGTGTTTACAAAATAGGGGATAGTTTTATTGCATTTTTATTCATTATTTTTTTTTACTACTAATGGCGGCGATCAGCGATTTTTTTCGTGACTGCGACATTATGGCGGACACTTCGGACAATTTTGACACATTTTTGGGAACACTGTCATTTTCACAGCAAAAAATGCATTTAAATTGCATTGTTTATTGTGAAAATGACAGTTGCAGTTTGGGAGTTAACCACAGGGGGCGCTGTAGGAGTTAGTGTTCAATTTGTGTGTGTTTACAACTGTAGGGGGGTGTGGCTGTAGGACTGACGTCATCGATCAAGTCTCCCTATATAAGGGATCACTCGATCGATGCAGCGCCATAATGAAGCACGGGGAAGCCGTGTTTACATACGGCTCTCCCCGTTCTTCAGCTCCGGGTAGCGATCGCGACGGAGCGGCTATAAACGAATAGCCGCGCCGTCATCCCGGATCGCTCCCCGAGGGGATCCGACTGCCGCATGTAGCCCACCCGACCCAAGTCTAGGCAGGCATGTACAGGTACGTTGATGTGCCTGTCCGTGCCATTCTGCCGACGTATATCTACATGAGGCGGTCGGGAAGTGGTTAATAGTCACAGTGGCTGTGTTTGATGGGCACAGTGAGGCTGCAATTGTTTTTCTTCGTTTGTTTGCGCCCCCAAAAATTTTGAGCACCAGCCGCCACTGTTTGCCAAGCTAAGTGATCATTCACTTTGTCATCCCCGTGAATAATCACCAACTGGAGTGAAACACATTAGAGCATGCACATACCAGTTGGAATTTTCTCTGCTGTGGAGAGTTTAAATAAACGGAACTGAAGTCTTTTATTTTGAGTGTGGCTTCCTTTTCTTGTGGAAAGATTGAGTGTGGAATTCTTTAATGAAACAACCACATTCGTTTAGGTAATTTGAGCTTTCACTATTGAGCTCTGCTAGCAAAAAGCTTTTTCAGCAAAGCAGCTGATGCTGAGCTCCAGTTTCTCTTGTTAAAAAAAAAAAGCTGAGCTCCAGGGTTAGAACTGTAAAATGTGAAGAAGAAGTGCATTCTTACCTGAAATCCTGAGCCCAATTGTCATTACAGTTGGTCTGTATCAAAAAATGCATTAATTTAACTACTAGAAGCACCCCCCCCCCCCAGCAAATTTGTGTAATGAAGGCCAGTCACTGTCACAGATTGCCAATGCACTTGATGAGTTGTCACCTAATTGCCCCCAGCACTGATGTCATTGAATCACCACCAACTTTTTTAATGTGATTTAATATATGAATTTGACTTGGTGACAATTAGCCAGATTCAGGTAGATGGGCACATCTTTGTGCCGGCGTATATGCACTACGTATATCGTGGCTGAAGTTAGTGCCCTTGGCAATGCCACCCGCAGCGCCAAGGACATTAATAAGAAAATTAATGACCTGAAGCTCCGTGTGCGGGAGAAGCTGGCTGCCATTCGGAAGCACCAGAGGGGCACGGGTGGCGAACCACCCTGCAATCTCAGTTTGACACCGGAGGAGGAGGTGGTCGCCCGGTGTCTGCAGAGTGAGCAGTTGGAGGGCGTTGCAGGCTTTGATTCCCGTGATGATGCCTCGAGGACAGGTAAGTGTTTTATAACCCCTATCCGGTGTGTAGCATGTGAGGGGGTGGAAGGGAACATGTGACAAGTGTGTGGGTCCCTTAACATGTGACTGCTTTATGTCATCCACAGATGTGCAGGAGGGAGCGGGCCCATCTGCTGCCGGTGGCCGTCCCATGACATCGTCCCAGGAGCAGCCTCAGCAAGATCCAGAGGTGGAGGGGAGTGTCCACAACTCTCCTCTCGAGGAGGCGGTGGAGGAGTCGTGGACCTTGGACAGATAGGCCTGATTATAGAGGAATCCAGTGTTCTCCCTGGGCCCTCTCACAACTCCCCCCCATCAGGCACCAGCAGGGGGACCACCACAAGGGGCTCACCCTACACCCGCTCCCACGAGTCTTCTGGCCCCAGGAAGGCGACAAGGAAGACTAGGGGTGTACCTCTAACTGTCCAGGACCAACTTGCCCTGGACCAGGGCCAGCAGACCTGGCATATGGGGGAGATAGCCGGGCACCTGCAGCGGGTGGCAGAAAACACTGCCCAGATGTATGATGCAGTGCAGGATGGCAATGCCAATAGTGCAGCAGTGGTCACCTGCGTGGGGGAGCTGCAAGCCACCACTGTGAACCTAGTGGCAGAGGTTCAAAGCCTTACTGAGGCCGTCAACGCCAACACGGCTGCCATCCAGGAGGAGGGGAGGCAGCGCAACCAGCGGCATAACATCACCCGCCAGCTGAGAATGCAGGCCCAGACAAATCTCTTTCAGAGCCAGATTGCCGTGGCCTTGGAGGGCAGGCAGCCATCACCTGCCAGGAGTGGCACATCCGGGGATGAGCCACCTCCAGATGTCCCACCCCCCCACCCCAGGCTCCCCCCAGGCAGCTGAGGAGCCAGAGAGCTGCCACAGGTCATGAGCCTTTTTTTTGTTTTTTAAAGCACATGGTGAGGAGTGCTGGCTACAGTGTGACTGGTGTGTGATTGTGGGGGCGACACTCCTGCCAGTAAGGGGTGTCACCCTCAGTCGTCGGGGAGAAATTATCCCCACGACCGTGTGAATGTGGTATGAATGGACAGCGACATAACTGGAGCCTTGGCGTGTCGTTGCTGCTCCCAAGTCCTGCATGGTGGACTTGGGCTAATCCAATGTGATGTGGATGTGGTGTGGGTGAGCTAGGGACCACAGTGGTGTGCATGCGTGCATTCTCCTTGTGCCATGATGAATGTGTGTGTTTAATGTGCAAAGATGTCTTCTGTGAGGTGTCTCCTGACTGCTGCTCCCTCAGCAGATGGGGTACCTTCATTTAGGGGGGGATTGTGTGGTTCGGGGGGTCAGGTCATCACGTATGTCAATCTCCAGGCACTTTCTCATGGCGTAGTTGTGCAGCACGCAACATGCACCGATGATCTGGCACACAAAGTTTGGGGAATACAACAGGGCCCCCCCC
This sequence comes from Rana temporaria, assembly GCF_905171775.1. Lineage (NCBI taxonomy): Eukaryota > Metazoa > Chordata > Amphibia > Anura > Ranidae > Rana > Rana temporaria. Next base: position 415,085,770 of record NC_053491.1, on the reverse strand, counting down.
CGGACTTATCCAGGCATCAGAAACGGGACTTCAGAAGGCCAAATGTGCGTTCCACCACTGCACGGGTACGTATGTGTGCAGCATTGTAGTTTTGCTCTCCTGTGGTTTGGGGAGTCCGGTATGGAGTCAGGAGATGGGGTCCAAGTGCATATGCAGAGTCACCTGGAAGGGAAAAGACAGGAGGATGTTAGTCGTGCATGTGCCCCTCGTGATGTCTGCATCATGGGGTCGGACAGTCATGCCTGACTCCCATGTCACTCACCAACCAGCCAGCTGTCTCCATACACGTTCGGTTCAAAACCTGTTGGGATGTTGCTTTGACAGTATATGTAGCTGTCGTGGCTGGACCCTGGGTGTTTGGCACGGACGTGCCATATGAGGCATTGGTGGGACATGCGTCTGAGGATTGCGAGGACAACCTGGTGCACACATCTGCTAATGGTGGATTATGACATCCCAGCCACAACTCCACTTGTACGCTGAAAAGATCAACTGGCAAGGAAATGCCATGCTGCCAGGACCTTGACCAGTGGCTGCACTGCATGTGCACGATGTGTCTTGCTGGTGATGTCATCATGCAGGGTTGTGGCTAGGGATGAGCCGAACATACCCGGGTTCGGTGGGCACCAGAACGTTTGAACAGACCGTCCGTTCGCGCGAACATTTAGAACCCCATTGAAGTCTATGGGACACGAACGTTCTAATTCAAAAGTGCTCATTTTAAAGCCCAATATGCAAGTTATTGATGGAAAACGTCTTTGAGAACCTGGGTCTTGCCCCAGGGAACATGCATCAATTGAAAAAAAAGTTTTAAAAACTGTAGTTTTTTTCTTGAGCAGCAATTTTAATGATGCTTTAAGTGAAAAAAAAATTCTTTAAATATGGTACCTGCTGGGTGTCTATAGTAGTGGCACATGTTTAGAAATGTCCCTGCACAACATGAGATTACTCTCAGGAAAAAGTAATTTAATACTGCTTGCGGCTTTAATGTAATGTTTGGTCCCTGCAATATTGCTAAAAAATCATTGAAAAAAATAGCATGAGTTTCCCCGCCACCACTCCCCCCAGGTCATTACAAGACCCAGTGCGGATCCTGACCTCCCTGGGGCCCTAAACAAAATGACATGGCACATTAAAAATGAGAATCGGGGGGGGGGGGGGGGGGCGCTGACGACAGTGACATGTCACATTAAAGAAAGTTGAGAAGCGGGGGGAAGGGGTGTTCTGCTGTCGGAAATGACTCAGCCAGCGAGTTTAGAAGTGGGGTGAGGGGGCGAAAATGACTTCTCACCAGGCGGGCCTCTAGTAATTTGGGGGGCCCTTTGAATGAATGAATGAATGAATGAAAGACTTATATAGCGCGACACATGCGAACTGAATCGCCTCTGGGCGCTTGTTGTTTCTGTCTCTTGACATCAGAAGAGCAGAGTTTTGATCTGCCTTCTGAAGGCCAGGTGGTTTTCCTCCAACCGAATGCTGGCTGGTAAAGCATTCCATAGTCTAGGACCCTGGAAAGCAAACCTTCTTTCTCCTTTGGACTTGTATCTTGCTTTGGGTACCTTGACCAGATTTTGGTCGGTAGATCGCAGAACGCGATTGGAATTATGGGGTTCTATCTTGTCGCAAAGATATTGCGGAGCCTTCCCATGGATGCACTTATGCGTCAGACAGAGTGCTTTAAATGCAATTCTGTCCTTTACTGGCAACCAGTGAAGGTTTCTCAACGAAGGTGAGATTGATTCCCATGGTTTTTTCCCAGTCACAAGTCTGGCAGCCGTATTTTGAACGACTTGCAGACGAGAGATTTGGTACTTTGGGAGTCCGAGGTAAAGGGCGTTTGCATAGTCCAGTCTGGAGTTCACAATTGTTCCCACCACAACTGCTACGTCTTCTTTGGGAATAAATGGAATAAGTCTGCGTAGTAGACGCAACAGATGGTGAGATCCGCTGACTACTGACCCTATTTGTGCGTCCATTGTCATGTAGGTGTCGAAGATGACCCCGAGACTTTTGACTTTGGAGCTAGGGGTGATGATTTGGCCCAGAATGGGCGGGGGTGTCCAGGTTGGTGCCGGTTGACACTTGCGGCTGGCGTGAAACATGAGAAGTTCTGTTTTAGAGCTATTGAATTTAAGATAACTCTTAGTCATCCAGTTTTCTATTAGAGAGAGACATTTCTCTAACCTGAGATGATGATCCTTTTTGTTGCAGATGCAAAAATACAATTGCGTATCGTCTGCGTATGAGTGATAAAGTAGTTCTTGGCTACTGATAATATCAAAGAGAGGCCGAAGATAGATGTTGAAAAGCACCGGTGACAGGGGGGACCCTTGGGGGACTCCACATGACACCGTTCGCTTCTCTGACGTGAAAGATCCCATTTTCACTGTTTGTGATCGGTTTTCAAGAAAGGAGGAAAACCATGGTAGATCACCTTCTGCGACTCTGGCTACTTCAGCCAGTCGCGTCAGTAACAGTTTATGGTCTACCGTGTCAAAGGCGGCACTTAGGTCCAGTAAAACCAGGAGACAGGATTCTCCTTCGTCTGCTGCTTCAAGTACGTCGTCCCATATTTTCAGTAATGCTGTTTCCGTTCCGTGTCCGGGACGGAAGCCTGATTGAAATGGATCGAGTAGATTGTGGGTATCCAGATGCTGTTGCAGCTGTTGTACCACTACTTTCTCCATTACCTTGGAGAGAACGTTTAAACCTGTTATGGGACGGCGATGAGTTGGGTCCTTAGGGTCTAGGGTAGGTTTTTTCAAGATGGGCTGGATTGTGCCCTCTTTCAGCAGGGAGGGCACTGTGCCTTCCTTAAATGACTGATTTATCAGCTGCGTGATAGGTGGTGCCAGGATGTCGGCACATTCCTTCAGCAGTTTAGTAGGGATAATATCATTAGGTGCTGTGCTGTTTCGCAACGCACCAATGATGGTTTTTGTGGCATCGATGGAAGTGGGTTCCAGAGTGAACATTGTCGACTGTGGGAAGTATTCGTTAGTGTTATATGGTTGATTGAAGTGGGTATTGTTCTGTCGAATGCTTTCCCGGATTCCCTCAATTTTGTTGATGAAGAAATCCGACAATTCATCGCAGAATTCTTGGGAATCTGAATTGGGGGCTTCAAGACATCCTGGACTCATAGTCTGGGTGACCATCTTGAAGAGTTCGCGGGGGCGGTTTAAGGCGCTGTTGATAGCCATAGAAAAATGTTGTTTCTTGGCTTTGAAGATTTCTTTATGGTATTTTCTCATTATTGCCTTGTAGATGAAGAGGTTTTCCTCTGAAGCGCTTCTTTTCCAGGCGGCTTCCGCCCTTCTGTGCTCTTGCTTCAGTAGCGACAGCTGGTTGTTGAACCAGCCGGACTTGTTTTTCCGGATGCGGGCTTTGCGTTTCGGTGCTACTAAGTCGGCTGACTGTAGTAGGGCTGCGTTTATGGCATCCAGTGTATCTGAGGCTGTTTGATGTGGATGAATTGTTTTGATTTTGCTTCCCAAGGTAGATTTGAAAAACTCAGAATGGAGCTTCTTCTGAGATCTAGTCCAGTGTGTTGTCACTGGCTTGGGTGCTTTTATCAATGGGGGAGTTTTGGAAATTGTGAATTTAATTGCATGGTGATCTGTCCATGGCAATGGTTCATTTTCCAAAATGCTTATTTTCAGATTATGTCTGAAAATTAGGTCGAGCGTGTTACCTGAAGCATGTGTTGGCCCGCATATAAGTTGCTGTAGCCCTAACCCTTCCAGGTGGTCAATACAGGCGTCAGCAACGGGATCCTGTGAGGAGTTGGCCCAGAGATTAAAGTCCCCGAGCAGCAAGAGGTGTTTGCTGTTTAGGGTGTAAGTGGAGATAAACTCCATCAATGATGGTAGGAGCTGCGATTTTGGCCCAGGTGGCCTATAGCAGAGCAGAATGTGGACAGTCTCCTGGGGGTTAGTTTGAAGTTGAAGCGTAAGGGTTTCCATGAATGGAAGAGGATTTTGAAGGGCCGGCTTAGTGATTGCAAGGTGAATCTTGAGGATCACCGCCAGGCCTCCTCCTCTTTGCCCTATTCTGTTTTCCGTTATAATGCGATAATTTTCTGGCACCAGTTCTCCGAGAATGGTGTTACAGTTGGCCGAGAGCCAGCTTTCTGTAATAAAGAGGCAGTCTAAATCGTATTGTAGTATGAAATCGTGGATTTCTAATCGGTGTTTTACTGCCGATCTTGTGTTGACCAGAGCACATGATATGTGCTTAGGCTGGGATGACTGATTAGAATTTTTGATAGTCGATCGTCGATCGGTTCTCAAAAGTTGCTCTGTTATTAGGGCTTTTTTGGTGACGGTTGGTAATACTGTGGCGAAATGCCTCAGACCCCAAATAGTTTCTGCAGAGTATTGCTGATTGGCCATAGTCGCCAATCGCTGGGGGGGGGGGGGGGGGTGCCGGTGTTTGAGTGATAATAGAGAGAAGATTCACTGAATCCTCTCTCTCAGCTTTTTTTTTTTGGTCCAGAGGAAGGCAAAAAAAACCTGGCCGTGCTGGGCCAATAGTGCTGCGGCGGGGAAAAAAATTCCTTCCTGATCCCTGGAAAGGCGATCGCAACAATCCCTGGATCAAACACTATTGGATTGTGGAGGGGGGAAAGGGGGGGTGGGGAGTGTCTCTGCTTCTGGGGTGTACCAAGATGGCTGCCAGACGAGACACAGGACCCAGGCTTGGGGGGCTATCAGCTAGGTAAAAAGCTGGCTGTGCTGAGCTGGGTTGCTGATCGGGGGATGATGGAGTCCTCCAGGGAAAATGGGGGGATAATCCGGAGAAATTCTGCAGTTTGGTGGTGTTTACAGGGCGTATGGACGGCGCGCCGGTAGGCCGCGGCTGAAGCCGCAGACTTTCCTAAGGCGCGGCGGCCGCGAAATGGCCTAGGCTGGCGCGGGCGTGTGAAAACGCCGAAACATGCCGAAAATTAAGCCAGGGGGGTGGCGGGGGGTATGCCTCAATCGTGGGTGGCCATGTGGGGGCGATGCACAGTGAAACAGCGGGGCGGAGAGCCGCAGTGAGGGGCAGGTGCGACGGCTGTCCTGAGAAGGACGGCCGTCAATGGTTGCCCGAGATGGAGGCCCTGAGAGGCAGGGTCTTACCTGCGGAGAGGAGGGGGTCCAAATGGAGAAAGGAGCTGGTCCTGGGAGCTGCGGTGCAGCGCGAGGTATGCAGAGCCTGCCTAGCTTCTGACTGTCAGGTCTCGGGTGAGAGCAGACTCGTAACGGAAGGTCCGGAGCGCCCTACTCCACCACAGCTGGAGCTTGCATAGTGAGCCTATAGCGAGGATCGGCCCTGACAAGACCTTTTGGCCCTATATACTTTGAACAGCAGTATACAGGCGTTGCAAACAAGATAAGGACTGTAGGTTTCTTAAGTAGAATCAGAACCATGTCATACTTTGCTCCTGCATATTACACAATTTCCTAAAGAGACCCTCAACAAACTACATGACACTTGTGCCTGATGAGGCCACTGATGTTCCAGTGGTGGTGGCCCGTGAGACTGCCCATACAGGCTTGGCCCCCCAAAGTGCACGTGCTGTGTGGCAACAATATGTCGATTATTTTAGGGGTGGGGGGGCCATTACAATGCCAGATCTTGGCTCAATAAATTATTTTTTGGGGAAAGTAAAATTCTAGAAAAAAGGGGGGTTGCCATCCGGGGCCCCCTTTGAACAAATTCTGTGAAGAACTCCTGTTCTCTGAAGGCCTCCATTATTTCTGCAAGTCAAAATTTAGCAAAAAAAACTAATGTCAGTCAAGCCTTAGCTTTCTCCCCATATCTAACCCACAAACTCATCCACTGATCATAAAGTCCAAAAATCAAGTTTCGTATGGTCGTACCGCACGATCGTTTTTCCGACGTTTTCTACCGACTGTGAACGATGTTCTCATTCACGCAATATCCCTTTATACACTGCGCATGTGAGAAGCTCCGCACGTTGCCACGCCCATGACGATCGTTCTAGTGATTGACATGCCCCTTTTCAGTCGTTCAATGCAAGAGTCAGAAGAAATGATGGAGGGAAGACAGCAAGCTGCAACCAGGCAGGAGAGAGGCCAGGCACACACCAGGAGGAGCAGGAGGTACAAAGCCACCAACATGAGGTTCGAAGAGATGGTAGAGATGGTGGCTGTTCTTAAAAAGGAGGACTACGACGGCAAAAAAGGGCCTTACAAGAACCCCAATAAACTCAAGGCCCAGATAATGGAGAAGGTGCGGAGGACTCTCCATGCACGTGGGTAGGTACCGGAGCATGATGGGACTGTGAGGCCTATATAAGTCGGATGCAAGCCGCGCACCCGTCATTGCAGCGAGAAGAGCCGGCGGGTCAACATCGGGAGAAGGCTGAAGAAGAGAAGTGAAGAAGATGACGTCACAGAAGAGAGGACTGGCTGCCGCTAGTATAGCGGCGGCCAGCCCTGAAGGAGAAGGCACCGGACTGCGGGAGGAAGAACCGGAGTGCGCAAGTCAACAGTGGAGAGCGGCGAAAATAGAAGAAGACTCCTGGAGAGCGGAGAAGACCTCCGGAGAGCAGAAAGAGAGCGGAGGAGACCCCCGGACAGCGGAGGAAGAAGACGCCCCCCCCCGGAGAGCGGAAGAGAACCAGACGGCGGTGAAGAAGAAGCCCCCCTGCTGAAAGAGCTAAAGAAGACAGGGGGGGCCTCCGGAGCAGACTAATAAAATATTTTAATACCCTGTGTTGTTTATTTGTGTTAACACTTTTCTTGCAGGTGAATGGGTAGGGGTACGATACCCCATACTCATTAACTTAGGGTGGGGGTCCGGTATCTGGGGGCCCCCTTATTTGAGGGGGCTCCCAGATTCCGATAAGCCCCCCGCCCGCAGACCCCGACAACCAACGGCCAGGGTTGTCAGGAAGAGGCCCTGTCCTTATCAACATGGGGACAGGGTGCTCTGGGGTGGGGGGGGCCCGCAATGCGCCCCCCTGCCCCAGAGCACCCGGCCCCCCCATGTTGAGGGCATGCAGCCTGGTACGGCTCAGGAGGGGGGGCGCTCGCTCATCCCCACTCCCTTCCTGGCCGGCCGGGTAGCGTGCTTTGGATACGGGTCTGGTTTTTCGGCGTAGGGGGGGTCTCCCTACAACCCATACCAGACCTAAGGGCCTGGTATGCTCCTGGGGGGGGGGACCCATGCCGGTTTTTTTATTTAAAAATTAGCGTGGAGTTCTCCCTCTCGGGAATGCATACCAAATGCTGACGCTAGAATTGGCGGGAATCCAAGTCGGATCTCCCATCACTTCTATGACGGCTTTGTCTCCATCGCGGCTGGCCAGCTCGGCGCTGGCTCCCGCGATGGGGATCGTAGGTGCTCAATCTCGCCGAGAAAGGGAGCGAGATTGACACAATATCGCGGTCACCCACTGTAGATGTGTTATTAACTAGATTTAAATAGTCCAACTTAAGTCATTATACAGTAAAAGGAGAGTATGCTCAGCACAGCAGTTGATTACACATATGGACTCAGTAGCACAATGGTTGGCATGGCTGATCCGCCCTATAGGCTCACTATGCAAGCCTCTTAGGGCCCCCGCAAAGCTGCGAAGGGCCCCCCAAATAACTAGATGCCTAGTAAGAAGTCATTTTCGCCCCCTCACCCTGCTTCTCAACTCACTGACTGCATGGGAGAAGAGGCAAGAAGTCAGCACCCCTTGCTTCTCAATTTAATGTAAGGCCCCGTACACACGACCGAACATGTCTGCTGAAACTGGTCCGCGGACCAGTTTCAGCAGACATGTTCGGTCGTCTGTACAGCCGAGCGGACAGGATTCCAGCGTACATTTGCCCGCCAGACCGTTTTCGAGCGGACAAATGTTTCTAAACATGTTTAGAAACATGCCCGCTGGAATCCTGTCCGTCGGACATGTTCGGTCGTCTGTACAGACTTACCGTACATGTCCGAGCGGCCGCCATCCCTCGCATGCGTCGAATCACTTTGACGCATGCGTGGAAGCATTGAACTTCCAGGGCCGCGCACGTCGCCACGTCATCGTCGCGGCGACGATGCGGCCTTGTCGCCGCGTATCGTGTACGCGCGGATTTCTGTATGATGGTGTGTACAGCCATCATACAGAAATCTCCGGGCAAACATGTCCGCTGACCGTTTTCATCGTACATGTTTGCCCGTGTGTACGAGGCATAAGATGTAATTTCCGACAGCACAACACCCCCTCCCCCCACTTCTCAACTTTCTTTAATGTGACATTTCACTGTCGCCAGCAGCCCCCGCTTCTCATTTTTAATGTCAGGATCGGCACTGAGTGTTGGTTACAAGAACAACCTAGTTAGCGTGTCACACAGAGGTGATCCAGTGTATACTTGTTGTTTTTCCATGTAGGAAACTTGTCCAAAGATAGAGAAATGCAGCAGCTTTGGTAATGGGTAAAATCATGTATTAAGCTTAGAAGGATTGTAAAAGCAGACAATTGTACCACACTTTTTAAAAAGAATGATATTCCTCTTTCAGGCCTCTAATCTTTTTGATTCATCTATCCCTTTTTTTACAATCTCATAGGCCGCAATCAAGCTGCAGAAATGGAGCCGACCAACCCTACACAGTGCCAAGCCCCACCCTCGCCGGATGTACAGGAAGTGCAAAATGCCACCACATCAGGTCAGTGTCATACAGCAGAGCTTCAGGTAATACATGTAGGCCTGCATAATTTTAATACATGTTTTTTCACAAATTTCAGGTGTACGAGCTGTTGGTGGCGGCTTAGACACTTATGCCCCGTACACACCATCACTTTATGTGATGAAAAAAAACGAAATTTTCTGTGAAGTAAAAAATTACGTTTTTGAAACTTCAATTTTCAAAGACGAAGTTGCCTACACACCATCGTTTTTCTCACAATGTTCTAGCAAAGCGAGGTTACGTTCACCACATTTTTCCATTGAAGCTTGCTTCATAAGTAGCTTCTGGGCATGCGCGGGTGAAAAAACGTCGTTTTAAACGACGTTTTTGCTACACACGGTCAATTTCTGTGAAGTAAAAGTTGACGTTTTGAAAAATGACACATACAATTGAAATAATAAAATTGATATAATAAGAAGCAACAATGAAAAGAACGAAGACTGGACAGCCGCACTCCAAAATCACTTGAAAAAGAGATGTCTTTTTATTTTTCAACTGTACATACAGTCACTGCAAACCAACAACATACAGTATTGGCCATACTGTATGTTGTTGGTTTGCAGTGACTGTATGTACAGTTGAAAAATAAAAAGACATCTCTTTTTCAAGTGATTTTGGAGTGCGGCTGTCCAGTCTTCGTTCTTTTCATTGTTGCTTCTTATTATATCAATGCTGCCTACAAGAACAAATCTAGATTTGTGGTGTTTACATTGACAATGATGAGTATTTAGTAAAGGAAAATAAACATGACACTATGATAACGTAGGAGAAAGCTAGAATGAACTCAAATTAGAAAAGAAGCAAACCAAGAAAATTACTAGAATAAGGGCAGAAAAATTGGGCCTTAGGCACTGGTGGCAGTGTCACAACACTGCAACCCCTCACAGATACTGTAATTGGAGCTCAGCAAAGAGACACATGCAAAGTATTGCATTAAAATTTTTTATTAGACGCCCCTGTTAAACGGGTAGAAACATTGGGCCTTAGGCACACCACAACACTGCAACCCCTCAGATACTTTAATTGGAGCGCAGAAAAGAGCCACATGCAAAGTATTGCATTAAAAATTGTTATTAGACGCCCCTGTTAAACATGAGCAGAAACATTGGGCCTTAGGCACAACACTGCAACCCCTCAGATACTGTAATTGGAGCGCAGAAAAGAGCCACATGCAAAGTATTGCATTAAAAATTGTTATTAGACGCCCCTGTTAAACAGGGGCAGAAACATTGGGCCTTAGTCACAGAGAGGTGTGTCACAACCAGTAGTAGTGTTTTGGAGGCGTGGTGGTGGAACAACCTCCAACACTACTGTACCTTGCCCTGCGTCCTTCCCAGCTGCCATCAGAGTCACCCAATGCACCGTGAAAGAGAGGTAACATCCCTGTCCATGCCTGCTGGACCATGAGTCAGCGGTAAGATGCACCTTACCACTGACCGCCCTGTCCAGCGAGGCATGGACATTGCCTTCCACATGCCGGTAGAGAGCGGGAATCGCCTTCCGTGAGAAAAAGTGGCGTTTGGGTACTTGCCACTGAGGTACCGCACATTGCACAAACTCACGGAAGGGGGCATAATCTACCAACTGAAAAGGTAGCAGTTGAAGTGCTAGCAATTTCGCTAAGCTAGCATTCAACCGCTGGGCATGTGGGTGGCTGGGAGAGTACTTCTTTTGGCGCTGCAGCAGCTGGGGCAGGGAAATTTGTCTGCTACCCTCAGTAGATTTTCCGCATGTACTACTAGGTTGTGACACACCTATTTCTACACCTTCAGTCCTATCAGTGCAGGCTTCAGAGAGGACTGAGGGTCTTGTGGGGTTGGAGCTCCCAGCTGATGAGGGGCAAGGGGAGGTCCTCTTTGTTCTTTGGTGTGGGTCTTTCTGGTATGCTTGCCAACGAACTGAATGGCAGGTCGACATATGTCTGGTCAAGCATGTGGTGCCCAAGCGGGTGAGGTTTTGGCCACGCGAGATACGCTTGAGACATATGTTGCAAATAGCAACGGTGCGATCTGATGCTCATATCTCAAAAAAGGCCCACACCAAACAACTTTTGCAGTACCGTTGAGACACAGCAGCGCCCTGCACAGGCGTAGCTCTGCGATGTAATGCAGTTGGTGTGCTGCCCTTAAGCTGTCCCCTGGAGGGCATCCTGCCTCTTTGGAGATGTGCCTGTACCTCTTCCTCCTCCTCTCTCCTATCAGGCACCCAGGTAGAGTCAGTGACCTCATCATCCCCTCCCTCCTCATCACTGTCGAAAACCTGGCAGTATGCTGCAGCTGGGGGAACATGACTGCCAGATTGCTGTCCCTCTCGGGCACCCGCTCTCTCTGGGCTCACATCAATGCCTTACTTTATCTGTGTTCCGTCATCGGAGCCTTCAAAACGCTGCGCATCTTCATGTAGCATGTACCCAACACTGTTGAAACAGTTCGGGGGACTCCTCAGGAGGACATGGTGGGACTAGGGAAGGATTGTGTGAGGCCATTGTGCACAAGGAAGAGGACGCCTTGGCAGTTGCTTTGCCAGATAAACTAAGCTCAGCCTGGGTGAGAGAGGATGAGGACGGCTTGGTCATCCACTCTACTAATTTCTCTGCATGTTGAGGCTCAACACGGCCAGCTCCCGAAAACAATAACGAGCGTGTCAGACGGCCACGTACTGAAGAGGATGCACCGTGTCCACCACCAGCGTTGCCTCTAGATGCAGAGCCTGCTTGCCCTCGTGACTCTGTGCCTTTCTTTGTTGTCCTTCCAGACATTTTAATAGCCTGCACAGGACAAAATCAGAAATAAACAGCACCTGTCCAGTAAGAGCAACTGCGTTTATGGGCAAAAAACACAGCAAACGTGCAGTATGATCGACTTAGTTTATGGGCAAAAACACAGCAAACTTATAGTAAGATCGACTGAGTTTATTGCCAAAATCACAGCAAACGTGCAGTATGATCGACTGAGTTTATGGGCAAAAAAACAGCAAACTTATAGTAAGATCGACTGAGTTTATGGGCAAAAAACACAGCAAACGTGCAGTATGATCGACTGAGTTTATGGGCAAAAACACAGCAAACTTATAGTAAGATCGACTGAGTTTATTGCCAAAATCACAGCAAACGTGCAGTATGATCGACTGAGTTTATGGGCAAAAACACAGCAAACTTATAGTAAGATCGACTGAGTTTATGGGCAAAAAACACAGCAAACGTGCAGTATGATCGACTGAGTTTATGGGCAAAAACACAGCAAACTTATAGTAAGATCGACTGAGTTTATGGGCAAAATCACAGCAAACGTGCAGTATGATCGACTGAGTTTATGGGCAAAAACACAGCAAACTTATAGTAAGATCGACTGAGTTTATGGGCAAAAAACACAGCAAACGTGCAGTATGATCGACTGAGTTTATGGGCAAAAACACAGCAAACTTATAGTAAGATCGACTGAGTTTATGGGCAAAATCACAGCAAACGTGCAGTATGATCGACTGAGTTTATGGGCAAAAACACAACAAACTTATAGTAAGATCGACTGAGTTTATGGGCAAAAAACACAGCAAACGTGCAGTATGATCGGCTGAGTTTATGGGCAAAAACACAGCAAACTTATAGTAAGATCGACTGAGTTTATGGGCAAAAAACACAGCAAACGTGCAGTATGATCGACTGAGTTTATGGGCAAAAACACAGCAAACGTATAGTAAGATCGACTGAGTTTATGGGCAAAAAACAAAGCAAACGTGCAGTATGATCGACTGAGTTTATGGGCAAAAACATAGCGAACTCATAGTAAGATCGACTGAGTTTATGGGCAAAATCACAGCACACGTGCAGTATGATCGACTGAGTTTATGGGCAAAAACACAGCAAACTTATAGTAAGATCGACTGAGTTTATGGGCAAAAAACACAGCAAACGTGCAGTATGACCGACTGAGTTTATGGGCAAAAACACAGCAAACTTATAGTAAGATCGACTGAGTTTATGGGCAAAAAACTCAGCAAACGTGCAGTATGATCGACTTAGTTTATGGGCAAAAACACAGCAAACGTATAGTATGATCGACTGAGTTTATGGGCAAAAAACACAGCAAACGTGCAGTATGATCGACTGAGTTTATGGCCAAAAACACAGCAAAATCATAGTAAGATCAACTGAGTTTATGGGAAAAATCACAGCACACGTGCAGTATGATCGACTGAGTTTATGGGCAAAAACACAGCAAACTTATAGTAAGATCGACTGAGTTTATGGGCAAAAAACACAGCAAACGTGCAGTATGATCGACTGAGTTTATGGGCAAAAACACCTCAAACTTATAGTAAGATCGACTGAGTTTATGGGCAAAAAACACAGCAAACGTGCAGTATGATCGACTTAGTTTATGGGCAAAAACACAGCAAGCGTATAGTATGATCGACTGAGTTTATGCGCAAAAAAACACAGCAAACGTGCAGTATGATCGACTGAGTTTATGGGCAAAAACACAGCAAACTCATAGTAAGATCGACTGAGTTTATGGGCAAAATCACAGCACACGTGCAGTATGATCGACTGAGTTTATGGGCAAAAACACAGCAAACTTATAGTAAGATCGACAGTTTATGGGCAAAAAACACAGCAAACGTGCAGTATGATCGACTGAGTTTATGGGCAAAAACACAGCAAACGTATAGTATGATCGACTGAGTTTATGGGCAAAAACACAACAAACTTATAGTAAGATCGACTGAGTTTATGGGCAAAAACACAGCAAACTTATAGTAAGATCGACTGAGTTTATGGGCAAAAAACACAGCAAACGTGCAGTATGATCGACTTAGTTTATGGGCAAAAACACAGCAAACGTATAGTATGATCGACTGAGTTTATGGGCAAAAAACACAGCAAACGTGCAGTATGATCGACTGAGTTTATGGGCAAAAACACAGCAAACGTATAGTATGATCGACTGAGTTTATGGGCAAAAAACACAGCAAACGTGCAGTATGATCGACTGAGTTTATGGGCAAAAACACAGCAAACTCATAGTAAGATCGACTGAGTTTATGGGCAAAATCACAGCACACGTGCAGTATGATCGACTGAGTTTATGGGCAAAAACACAGCAAACTTATAGTAAGATCGACAGTTTATGGGCAAAAAACACAGCAAACGTGCAGTATGATCGACTGAGTTTATGGGCAAAAACACAGCAAACGTATAGTATGATCGACTGAGTTTATGGGCAAAAACACGTGCTTTAACAGCGACTACGTTTATGTGCAAATAAATAACACATGTGCAGTAACAGCTAATGCGTGTATGTGCAATTATATAGCACACATGTCATGCAGTAACAGCAACTGCGTGTATGTGTGCAATTAAATAGCACACGTCCACTAACACTGAGTACTATGGGCCAGATCCTCAAAAGGGATACGCCGGCGTATCTACTGATACGCCGTCGTATCCCTGTTTCTATCTTTGGAACTGATCCACAGAATCAGTTTCCCAAAGATAGGCAGAAGATCCGGCATGTGTAAGGGACTTACACTGCCGGATCTTAGGATGCAGTACCGCATCCGCCGCTGGGGGCATTTCGCGTCGAAATGCCGCTTCGCGTATGCAAATGAGCACTTACGGAGATCCATGAAGCGGTTTAGCTTCGTGAAATCTCCGTAAATACTTACGTTGCAATCGTAAAATTAGGGCTGCTTTTACAAAGTGTAAACTGTTTACACCTTGTAAAAGTAGACCCTTCTTTGCAGCGACGCTAAATTTTTTATTTTTTTCCCGCCGTATCTTTTTTTTTTCCCGACGCAACTTTTTTTACCCGGCGCGATTCACAAAATACAGCGTAACGTAATTTCGCGCTATGCCCGTCGGGAAAATGACGTCACGAGCATGCGCAGTACGTCCGGCGTGGGAGCGCGCCTAATTTAAATGGGACTCGCCCCATTTGAATTGGGAACGCCTTGCGCCGGCCGGATTTAAGTTACACAGCCGAAAATTTCTAGGTAAGTGCTTTGTGGATCGGGCACTTAGGTAGAAATTTTGCGGCAGTGTAACTTAAATGGCAATATTTAAGTTACAGCGGCTGGCTGTGCATCTGGCCCTATGTTTCAGTTAAAACTAAACTGCTTGCAGGCAATTCAACACGTTAGAGCACTGCAGCTAGCACAAAGAAATTGCCTAACAATAGGAATAGCTGATCTAGCTAAGCTATAGAGTGTATAAATATATGTACAATGCTAGGAAGGATGTATATATATCCTCTACACACTGCAAATTTAACTATACTGACTAGCCTTCCCACTCTATCTATCTATCTATCTATCTATCTATCTGGTAGAAAAGACACTGTGGGCCAGATTCACATATAACCGCAAGTTTTCATCTCAAGTGCCTGATTCACCAAGCACTTGCGATGAAATCCTCCGCCGGCGGCCTCCAGCGCAAGGCGGGCCAATTTAAATGGGCGTGTGCCATTTAAATTAGGCGCGCTCCCGCGCCGGACCTACTGCGCACGCTCCGTTTCGTAATTCCCGTCGTGCTTTGCGCGCCGTGACGTCATTTTTTCGAACGCCGACGCGTGTAGCGTAATTCCGTATTCCCGGACGGCTTACGCAAACAACGTTATTTTTTAAATTTCGACGCGGGAACGACGGCCATACTTTAGACAGCAATACGCTTGCTGACTAAAGTTAGGGCACCTAAAACGTCGACTAACTTTGCGACGGGAAACTAGACTAGCGGCGACGTAGCGAACGCGAAAATCCGTCGGGAATCGCCGTAACTCCTAATTTGCATACCCGACGCTGGTTTACGACGCAAACTCCCCCCAGCGGCAGCCGCGGTATTGCATCCTAAGATCCGACAGTGTAAAACAATTACACCTGTCGGATCTTCTGGCTATCTATGCGTAACTGATTCTATGAATCAGTCGCATAGATAGAAACAGAGATACGACGGCGTATCAGCAGATACGCCGTCGTATCTCTTATGTGAATCTGGCCCACTGTCTCTATCTATCTCTCTCTCTAACTGACTGTCTGTCTGACTTGTCTTTAACAAAGCCGGAACACACTACACGAGGCCGCCTTGCAGGCAGCCTTATAGTGTGAGGCGTGTACTAAACCCCCTGATCCATAATTGGACAAAGCCACCCTGGCTTTGGCCAATTATTGTTCTTCGTTTTTTGCGCCTTGTGATTGGCCAAGCATGCAGGGTCATGGTGCATGCTTGACCAATCATCAGCGCGCAACGCCGCAATGAATTATGGGCCGACGCGCGTCACTCGAATTTGGTGCGAACGACCCTTTTTGTTCGAAATTCGTTGAACGTACGAACAGACGACGTTCGAGTCGAACATACGTTCGAGTCGAACACAAAGCTCATCCCTAGTTGTGGCTAATTCTAGGATGGCATCAGGGCTGAATCTGAAGATGCGATACACCTCTGAATCACCCATGCCAAAGACGTCCATGAGCGTGCGGTATATCCTCTCCTGTGCCCTCCTACGAGTCGGTGGACCCATTAGTAGTGCTAGGACCACGGCTGCCCCGGGCATGTTGGCACACAGATGTGTTGTCCTGCAAGTGTGGTTGCTCAGCTCGTCCGTAACGGTGCTGCTGTAGCTGCTCTCCAGCTGACCTGTGCCCGTCTGGTGCAAAGATAATCCACCTTTTTGATGGAATAACTTTAGGCCGGACGTACGACTCACGCGCACCGCGCGTAGCCTGCGTCGGCCACACGTACATGCGTGAATCGGCGTATCTCCCTCATTTGCATATTTGAATAGGAAATCAATGTGAGCGCAAGATGCGTCGAGCGTAAATATGCGCCCACAATACGCTGGCGTAGGAAAGTGTAGTCGGTTGGAGGAAGCCTTTTTCAGGCATATCTTGTTCTGTGGGTACGGAACATAAATACGCGGCTTATCTGTAGCTACGTCGGCGTAAGTCTTTCTGAATCCGGCTAAATGTCTTTATCCACCAACTTTTTTAATATGAACTAAAAAAATGTATAGTTTTATTTATGTGAGTTGTTTTGTTAGTATGGTGCCTTAACCACTTAACAACGGCTACAGGACAGTTTGTTAATTCTGGGAGGTTGTACATTGAAGTCCTCCCAGAATCGCACTCCCTGCCATACTCTGAAATACCCTGCCATACTCTGAAATACCCTGCCATACTCTGAAATACCCAGCCATACTCTGAAATACCCAGCCATACTCTGAAATACCCAGCCATACTCTGCAATACCCAGCCATACTCTGCAATACCCAGCCATACTCTGCAATACCCAGCCATACTCTGCAATACCCAGCCATACTCTGCAATACCCTGCCATACTCTGCAATACCCTGCCATAATCTGCAATACCCAGCCATACTCTGCAATACCCTGCCCTACTCTGCAATACCCTGCCATACTCTGCAATACCCTGCCATACTCTGCAATACCTTGCCATACTCTGAAATACCCTGCCATACTCGGCGATACCCAGCCATACCCATCCATATTCAGCCATACCCATCCATGCTCGAAAATAGAAAATAAAGGTCTGGTGTGACCCCTCTAACACCTCCATCCCTAGTAGTACACAAAAAGACAAAAGGGGGCAGCCCTGGGACTTTTAATGAGGTGAGAGAGGTTTAGCCAATGTTCACACCGAACAATGCGACAAAATCTATTTATTATTTTCAAAGTGTTATGTAACGGAGCGGCAACAACAATGATTGTGAGTTACCCGGCATAATAGCCAATGTACACCTCTCTTGCCAATCATTCCGCCTGCCCCCATTTATTAACATACATCTATTTATTTTATCACTTGCATTGCAGATACAACATTCATGCATCCGCCCCTAAAGAAGCGAGCAGGGTCTTGCGAAACTAGTAGGGCTTTATTGATGCTTGTTTTGTGCCTGTACATGCTGGATATTATTGATGCCTGCATTATGTCTACATATTTCTCTGTTTATATGTATGTACATTTTATTTGTTTATTGTATATGTGTATCCACTGGCCTTGCAACTTTCAAGTTTTATTGTTGCTCATTGATGTATAACATTTGTAATAAATCTTTATATATTTACTTTAATCTGCTGTGTACATTGGCTATTATGCCGGGTAACTCACAATAATTGTTGATGCCGCTCCGTTACATAACACTTTGAAAATAATAAATTTATTTTGTCGTATTGTTCGCTGTGAACATTGGCTAAACCTCTCTCACGTCATTCAAAGTCCCAGGGCTGCCCCTTTTTGTCTTTTTGTGTACCCAGCCATGCTCGACCATGCTCAGCCATGCTCTGCCATAGTCGGCTGTACTGGGCCTCTGTATGTGGCCAGGCTGTGGAAGTCTTACACATGTGGTATCGCCATACTCAGGAGGAGTAGGAGAATCTATTTGGGGTGTCATTTTTGGTATGTACATGCTATGTGTTAGAAATATTGTATAAATGGACAACTTTGTGTTAAAAAAAAGTGTGTTTTAACCTCTTTCCGCCCGCCGCCCGTCATATGACGTCCTTGACTTTGTGCGAGGATATCTGAATGATGCCTGCAGCTACAGGCATCATTCAGACATCAGCTTTTTCAGCCGGCGATTCCCTACACCATAAGAATGATCATAGTGGCTGTTCCGCTGCTTGATCATTCTCCCGGGATGCGAGAGGGGACATCCCCCCTCCCGCCGCCCTCCAGTGCTTATACCGACTCACCGATGCGATCAAAGCCAGGGTCATTTTTTTATTTTTTTATTTCAGGCTTCCCAGCCTAGAGATGAGATGTGGGGTCTTAATGACCCCATATCTCACTGTAAAGAGGACCAGTCATGCTATATTCCTATTACAAGGGATGTTTACATTCCTTGTAATATAAATAAAAGTGATCAAAACATTTTTGGGGGGAAAAAAGTGTCAAACTAAAATAAATAAAGTAAAATGAACAATTTTTTTTTTTAAAGCGCCCCTGTTCTCGTGTGCTCGCATGCAGAAGCAAACGCATACGTAAGTCCCGCCCACATATGAAAATGTTCAAACCACACATGTGAAGTATCGCTGCAAACATTAGAGTGAGAGCAATAATTTTGGCCCTAGACCTCCTCTGTAACTCAAAACATGTAACCAGTAAAAAAAATTCAAGTGTCACCTACGGGGATTTTTAAGTAGCGAAGTTTGGCGCCATTCTATGAGTGTGTGAAATTTTGAAGGGTGACATGTTAGGTATCTATTTACTTGGCTTAACTTCATCTTTCACATTATGCAAAAACATTGGGCTAACTTTACTGTTTTGTTGTTTCTAAAGCACAAAACTTTTTTTTTAAACGCGTTCGAAAAAGTGCTGCACAAATACTGTGCGAGATAAAAAGTTGCAACAACCGCCTATGTATAGAGATGTACAGAACTGTTCGCCGGTGAATAATTTGCGGCGATTTTTGCACGTTCGCCGATGCGCACGAACATATGCATGGTTCGATCCGCCTCCTATTAATTATCATTGAGCAAACTTTGACCCTCTATCTCACAGTAAGCAGACACATTCCAGCCAATCAGCAGCATACCCTCCCTCCCTGACCCTCCCACCTCTAGGGCAGCAACCATTTTAGATTCATTCGGAACCTGCATTCTTAGTGAGAGGAGGGATAGTGTTGCTGCTGCTGAATTGATAGGGAAAGCATAGCTAGACTAGTGTTTTCAGTGTCCACTACAGTCCTGAACGACTCATCTGTTCTGTGCTGTAAGAACAGCACCCCAAAAAGCCCTTTTTAGGGCTAGTAACCCCAAAAAGCCCTTTTTAGGGCTGGTATATCAGTCTGCTTTTTTTTTCTCTGTAATCTAATTGCAGTTGCCTGCTAGGAAGGCAGCGTGCATGTGTCAGGATCACAGCATACACTGTGCCCAGTGCCATCCACCACTCATCTATCTTGGTGGTACAGTAGATAACATTAAAAAATATATATATATATATCACTGCAATATAATTGTAGTCAGTTGCCTGGCTGCCAGCGTGTGTCAGGGAACAGCGTACACTGTGCCCAGTGCCACCCACCACCCATCTATCTTGGTGGCACAGTAGATAACATTTAAAAAAAAAATGTATTACTGCAATATAATTGTAGTCAGTTGCCTGTCTGCCAGCGTGTGTCAGGGTACAGCGTACACTGTGCCCAGTGCCACCCACCACCCATCTATCTTGGTGGCACAGTAGATAACATTTAAAAAAAAAATTATTACTGCAATATAATTGTAGTCAGTTGCCTGTCTGCCAGCGTGTGTCAGGATCACAGTGTACACTGTGCCCAGTGCCACCCACCACCCATCTATCTTGGTGGCACAGTAGATAACATTTAAAAAAAAAATGTATTACTGCAATATAATTGTAGTCAGTTGCCTGTCTGCCAGCGTGTGTCAGGGTACAGCGTAAACTGTGCCCAGTGCCACCCACCACCCATCTATCTTGGTGGCACAGTAGATAACATTTAAAAAAAATGTATTACTGCAATATAATTGTAGTCAGTTGCCTGTCTGCCAGCGTGTGTCAGGCAGGGTACAGCGTACACTGTGCCCAGTGCCACCCACCACCCATCTATCTTGGTGGCACAGTCGATAACATTTAAAAAAAAAATTGTATTACTGCAATATAATAGTATATCAGTCTGCTTTTTTTTTCTCTGTAATCTAATTGCAGTTGCCTGCTAGGAAGGCAGCGTGCGTGTGTCAGGATCACAGCATACACTGTGCCCAGTGCCATCCACCACTCATCTATCTTGGTGGTACAGTAGATAACATTAAAAAATATATATATATATTACTGCAATATAATTGTAGTCAGTTGCCTGGCTGCCAGCGTGTGTCAGGGAACAGCGTACACTGTGCCCAGTGCCACCCACCACCCATCTATCTTGGTGGCACAGTAGATAACATTTAAAAAAAAAATGTATTACTGCAATATAATTGTAGTCAGTTGCCTGTCTGCCAGCGTGTGTCAGGGTACAGCGTACACTGTGCCCAGTGCCACCCACCACCCATCTATCTTGGTGGCACAGTAGATAACATTTAAAAAAAAAATTATTACTGCAATATAATTGTAGTCAGTTGCCTGTCTGCCAGCGTGTGTCAGGATCACAGTGTACACTGTGCCCAGTGCCACCCACCACCCATCTATCTTGGTGGCACAGTAGATAACATTTAAAAAAAAATGTATTACTGCAATATAATTGTAGTCAGTTGCCTGTCTGCCAGCGTGTGTCAGGGTACAGCGTAAACTGTGCCCAGTGCCACCCACCACCCATCTATCTTGGTGGCACAGTAGATAACATTTAAAAAAAATGTATTACTGCAATATAATTGTAGTCAGTTGCCTGTCTGCCAGCGTGTGTCAGGCAGGGTACAGCGTACACTGTGCCCAGTGCCACCCACCACCCATCTATCTTGGTGGCACAGTCGATAACATTTAAAAAAAAAATTGTATTACTGCAATATAATAGTAGTCAGTTGCCTGGCTGCCAGCGTTTGTCAGGGTACAGCGTACACTGTGCTCAGTGCCACCCACCACTCATCTGTCTTGGTGGCACAGTATATAACATTTAAAAAACCCCAAAAAATTACTGCAATAGAATAGTAGTCAGTTGCCAGCGTGTGTCAGGCTCATAGTGTAAACTGTGCCCACTTGCCCAGTGCCACCACTCATATATCTGGTGGCATAGTATATTAAATTTAAAAAGAAAAAACACAATTTTGACTGCAATAGAATAGCAGTTAATTGTCTGCAGGCGTGTGTCATGCCTACAGCGTCTACTCTGCCAACTTCTGCCAGTGCACAGTGTCACTCATATCTGGTGTCACAGTAGCTTGCACGCAAAGTACAACTAAACAAATAAGAAAAAATGACTGGCAGAGGCAGGCCACCCCACAGGGGCTGTCGTGGTCGTGGTGCTGTGATTCCCTTTGGCCCTAGAATAATACCCAGTGTTTAGAGGCCACGTACCCTGAACTCCAAAAGTTCTGAGGACATAGTTGACTGGCTAACACAGGACACCCAATCTTCTACAGTTTCCGCTCATAACCTTGACACACCATCCTCCTCCAGCTCCGCTTCGGGCACCTCTCAAGTTACCACTCGCCTGCATGCCGCCACCACCAACACTAGCATCACAGCTGCTTCACTTGATCTGTCAGAGGAGTTATTTACACATCAGTTGGAAGAAATGAGTGATGCGCAAGATACAAGGGATTAAAGGGATATGACTCAGTCAGGCAGCATTACACACATGGACGTATGGTGTGATGATGATCTACCCGCTGCTGCTTCCTTTGCTGAGTTGTCAGATACAAGTGAAGCGGTTGATGATGACGATGTGTCCGGGGATGTCACGTGGGTGCCCGCTCGAAGAGAAGAAGAAGAGGGGGAAAGTTCAGATGGGGAGACAGAGAGGAGGAGGAGACGAGTTCGAAGCAGGGGGAGGTCGTCGCAAGGAGCTAGTGGCACAGTCAGACAGCATGTATCGGCACCCGTGGTCAGCCAGACAGAACACCAATCAACGCATGCTGTTGCCACCACCAGAATGCCGGCATTGCAAAGCTCAGCAGTGTGGCATTTTTTTTGTGTGTCTGCCTCTGATAACAGTGATGCCATTTGCAACCTGTGCCAAAAGAAACTGAGTCGTGGGAAATCCAACACCCACCTAGGTACAACTGCTTTGCAAAGGCACATGATCGCACATCACAAACTCCTATGGGATCAACACATGATGACAAGTACAAGCAGCACACAAGCTCAAAGCCACCATCCTCCTCCTGGTTCAGCATCTTCAGTCACGTCAACCACTGCTGTCCTCCTTGCCCGCTCTCAACCATCCGCCACTGCGTCTCTCACCTTGAGCAGTTCCTGCTCATCTCCCCACAGTCAGGTGTCTGTCAAGGACATGTTTGAGCGTAAGAAGCCAATGTCACAGAGTCACCCCCTTGCCCGCCGTCTGACAGCTGGCTTGTCGGAACTCTTAGCCTGCCAGCTTTTACCATACAAGCTGGTGGAGTCTGAGGCCTTCAAAAAATTTGTAGCTATTCGGACACCGCAGTGGAAGGTACCCGGCCGAAATTTCTTTTCACAAAAGGCAATCCCCAACCTGTACTCTATTGTGCAAAAGAAAGTAATGGCATCCCTGGCACACAGTGTTGGGGCAAGGGTCCATCTGACCACTGATACCTGGTCTGCAAAGCACGGTCAGGGCAGGTATATCACCTACACTGCGCATTGGGTAAACCTGCTGACGGCTGACAAGCATGTAATGTGTGGCTCTGCAGAGGAGTTGGTGACACCGCCACGACTTGTAGGCAGGTCTGCTGCCACCTCCTCTACTCCTCCATCCTCTTCGATAACCTCCTCGGCTGAGTCCTCTTCTGCTGCTGCATCTTGCTCCACATCAGCTGCACCCCCCCAGCTCCCCAGGGGCTATTCCACATCACGGATACGACAGTGTCACGCCGTCATGGGGTTGACTTGACTGAAAGCAGAGAGTCACACCGGACCAGCACTCCTGTCCGCCCTGAAAACACAGGTGGATCAGTGGCTGACTCCGCACCAACTGGAGATCGGCAAAGTGGTGTGTGACAACGGAAGCAATTTGTTGGCAGCATTGAATTTGGGCAAGTTGACACATGTCCCGTGCATGGCACATGTGATGAATCTGATTGTACAACGCTTTGTGCATAAGTACCCAGACTTACAGGACATCCTCAAGCAGGCCAGGAAGGTGTGTGGCAATTTCAGGCGATCCTACACGGCCATGGCGCACTTTTCAGATATCCAGCGGCGAAACAACATGCCAGTGAGGCGACTGATTTGCGACAGCCCGACACGTTGGAATTCAACACTCCTAATGTTCGACCGCCTGCTCCAACAAGAAAAAGCCGTCAACGAGTATTTGTATGACCGGGGTGCTAGGACAGCCTCTGCGCAGCTGGGAATTTTTTTGCCACGTTACTGGACGCTCATGCGCAATGCCTGTAGGCTCATGCATCCTTTTGAGGAGGTGACAAACCTAGTCAGTCGCACTGAAGGCAGCATCAGCGACATCATCCCATTTGTTTTCTTCCTGGAACGTGCCCTGCGAAGAGTGCTGGATCAGGCCGTAGATGAGCGTGAAGAGGAAGAGGAAGAGTTGTGGTCACCATCACCACCACCAGAAACAGCCTTATCAGCATCGCTTGCTGGACCTGCAGAAAAGCTGGAAGAGGAGTGTGAGGAAGAGGAGTCAGAGGAGGAATGTGGCTTTGAGGAGGAGGAAGACCAACCACAGCAGGCATCCCAGGGTGCTCGTTGTCACCTATCTGGTACCCCGTGGTGTTGTACGTGACTGGGAGGAAGAACAGACCTTCAGTGAGATCAGTGAGGACAAGGAACGGGACATGAGTAGCTCGGCATCCAACCTTGTGCAAATGGGGTCTTTCATGCTGTCGTGCCTGTTGGGGGACCCTCGTATAAAAAGGCTGAAGGAGAACGACCTGTACTGGGTAGCCACGCTACTAGACCCCCGGTATAAGCAGAAAGTGCCTGAAATGTTACCAAATTACCGGAAGTCGGAAAGGATGCAGCAGTTCCAAAATAAATTAAAAAGTATGCTTTACACAGCATACAAGGGTGATGTCACAGCACAACAGGAATCTAACAGTGGAAGAGGTGAAAGTATTCCTCCTCCTACCATGACCACGCCGGCAAGGACAGGACGCTTTACAGACGTGTTGTTGATGGAGGACATGCAGAGCTTTTTCAGCCCTACGCGTCGCCACAGCCCTTCGGGGTCAACCTTCAGAGAACGACTAGACCGACAGGTAGCAGACTACCTCGCCTTAACTGCAGATATCGACACTCTGAGGAGCGATGAACCCCTTGACTATTGGGTGTGCAGGCTTGACCTGTGGCCTGAGCTATCCCAATTTGCTATTCCCCTTCGTGATCGTTACCTTGTTGTGGTGAAGGGGCTTGCGTCTCACAATGAAGCAACCACCTCTATGAGTGTGTTGGCAATGGCAATGTTGGCACACCCCAGATGATAAGGTCGTTGCTTCATTGTGATCAGACAAAAAGCGATCGGCTGGATAATTTTGCATAGAAAAAACATTCATTTTCTTTGTGATCATCTAAGGTGATCATTAAAGCCTACTAGGCCAACAATGGGTCCACACTGCAGAATCATTGTTTTCTGGGTCACTTAACTGTCACTGAACTATCTCAGCACAACTATAGGCTTTGAAAAACCCCCATCGCCTGCAATCTCCAAAACATTCATTGACGTCAGTGAGGACAAGGAACGGGACATGGCTAGCTTGGTATACAACCTTGTGTAAATGGGGAGTTTGCGGTTGTGCAAATGGACTGTTTGCAGGTCTTTGCGGTGCGTTAAACGGGGAGTTTGATCTGTCAGAGTTTGGTCTGTCACTGTGAACCCTAACCCTATTACAGACAGGGTTAGGGTTACAGATAGGGTTAGGGTTTCAGATAGGGTTAGGGTTAGGGTTACAGATAGGGTTAGGGTTACAGATATAGTTAGGGTTACAGACTATAACCCTAACCCTATCTGTAACCCTAACCCTACCCTAACCCTATCTGTTACCCTAACCCTAACTCTAACCCTAACCCTAACTGTAACCCTATCTGTTACCCTAACCCTATCTGTTACCCTAACCCTACCCTAACCCTATCTGTAATCCTAACCTTAACCCTAACCCTATCTCTAACCCTAACCCTAACCCTATCTGTTACCCTAACCCTAACCCTATCTGTAACCCTAACCGTAACCCTAACCCTAACCCTAAGCCTTACACTACCTGATCGATATAACATCATACTTGATGTTTTAGAGCACGTTATTCCAAACAATTTATGAATGTTAGGTGATTTATGCCCTTTATGGATTAAAAACGGACTCTGCGACAACTACGTAATTTTCCATGGGAGTTTTGCCATGGATCCCCCTCCGGCATGCCACAGTCTAGCTGTTAGTCCCCTTGAAACAACTTTTCCATCATTATTGTGGCTGGAAATAGTCCCTGTGCGTTTTAAAATTCGCCTGCACATTGAAGTCTATGGCAGTTCGCCTGGTTCGCGCATTCGCGAACATATGCGCAAGTTCGCAATCGCCTTTTGCGAACGCGAAATTTAAGGTTCGTGACATCACTACCTATGTATTCTCTAGGTTCTTTGCTAAAAAAACATATATGTGTATGTATATATATATATATATATATATATATATATATATAGTGAGGGTGGGACTCTGTGCTGTGTGAGAAATGGCTGGTTTACGCCAAATTCTGGAGGAAAAGACACACTAATTGTACAGCTGTGTGTTCAGCTATATAGTTCTGACCTGAACATCGCTCAGGGCCCCACCCCACAGACAGGAGGTCTGTGCTGGGAGTCAGGTGACTCCCAAATCTCTCTGAGAGAAGTCAGAGAGTGGGTGCATTTTTGCAGGAGGCAGATGTCATTAAGGACTGGAGAAAGCGAGGTTTGAGCTTGACTCCAGGAAACTGTTCTGAGGGACAGAAATTGCGCAGCAAGATGCTGACAGAAGAAGCTAGGTGTGTGCTTACCGTTGGGAAACGGGTAGTTCTGAGGAGCAGAACTTGGGCCTAAGCTAAAGGCCTGAAACAGCCTGATGGCAAGTGTGTGAAAGCCAGGAGGCTAAACTGTTGAGTTTTGCAAGATACAGGAATGGTGGAACCCCCTGCGAGGGCTGCTATTTGTATTTGTGAACTTTTAAAAAAAGTGGACTACCGGGCCCTTAAAAACGAAGGGCCAGATTCACAGCCGAGATACGACGGAGTATCTCAGATACTCCGTCGTATCTCTCAGAGTATCTATGCGACTGATTCATAGAATCAGTTACGCATAGATATCCCTTAGATCCGACAGGTGTAATTGTTTTACACTGTCGGATCTTAGGATGCAATACCGCGGCCGCCGCTGGGGGGAGTTTGCGTCGTAAACCATCGTCGGGTATGCAAATTAGTAGTTACGGCGATCCACGACGGTTTTTCGCATTCGCTACGTCGCTGCTAGTCTAGTTTCCCGTCGCAAAGTTAGTCGTCGTTTTAGGTGCCCTAACTTTAGACAGCACACGTATGTGCTGTTTAAAGTATGGCCGTCGTTCCCGCGTCGAAATTTTAATTTTTTTTCTTCTTGCGTAAAACGTCCGGGAATACAAAAGTACGCTACGCACGTCGTCGCCGTTCGAAAAAATGACGTCACTTCGCGCAAAGCACGGCAGGAAATTCAAAATAGAGCATGCGCAGTAGGTCCTGCGCGGGAGCGCGCCTAATTTAAATGGCACACGCCCCTTTGAATTACGCAGGCTTACGCCGGAGGCCGCCAGCGTAAGTTTTCACGCAAGTGCTTGGTGAATCAGGCACTTGCGATGAAAACTTGCGGCGGTGTAACGTATCTACGATACGTTACGCCGCCGCAATTCTTCGTGAATCTGGCCCTCAGTTCTGGACTGGCGTACTCACTGGAGAACGCATCTATCGCTGGAGTCTAATAACCCTAATCTTACATATATACATATATATATTACATATATATATAAAAAAAATGTCTTGATGTTCTATGTAATTTTCTAGCAAATAAAGTATGATTTTTACATGTAGGAGATAAATGTCAGAATTGGCCTGGGTGCTCCAGAACGCCTAATGATGCTCCCTGCATGTTGGGCCTCTGTATGTGGCCAGGCTGTGTAAAAGTCTCAGGCCTCGTACACACGGCCGAGGAACTCGACGTGCCAAACACGTCGAGTCCCTCGGCGAGTTCAGCCCTGAAGCCGCCGAGGAGCTCGGCAGGCCAAGTTCTCCCATAGAACAACGAGAAAATAGAGAACATGTTCTCTATTTTCTCGACGAGTTCCTCGGCGGCTCCATCGGGCCGAAAGTGTACACACGACAGAGTTTCTCGGCAGAATCCGGCTCTGACCGAGTTTCTCGCTGAATTCTGCCGAGAAACTCTGTCGTGTGTACGAGGCCTCACACATGTGGTATTGCCATACTCGGGAGTAATAGCAGAATGTGTTTTGGGGTGTAATTTGTGGTATGCATATGCTGTGTGTGAGAAATAACCTGCTAATATAACAATTTTGGGGGAAAAAACGAAAAAAAAATCTTGATTTGCAAAGAATTGTGGGAAAAAATGACAACTTCAAAAACTCACCATGCCTCTTTCTAAATACCTTGGAATGTCTTCTTTCCAAAAAGGGGTCATTTGGGGGGTATTTGTACTTTTCTGGCATGTTAGGGTCTCAAGAAATTAGATAGGCCGTCAGTACTTGAGGTGTGATCATTTTTCAGATATTGGCACATAGCTTATGGACTCTTTTTTTACAGAATTTTCAATCTTTTTTCTTTTATAGCGCAAAAAATAAAGCTTTATTTGTGTGAAAAAAAGGACAAAAATTTCATAGGGGTACAGTGTTGTATGACTAAGTAATTGTCATTCAAACTGTGAGAGTGCCGAAAGCTGAACATTGGTCTGGTTATTAACCACTTGCATACTGGGCATTTTCACCCTCTTCCTGCCCAGACCAATTTTTAGTTTTCAGCGTTATCGCACTTTGAATGACAATTGCACGGTCGTGCGACGTGGCTCCCAAACACAATTGACGCCCTTTTTTTCCCACAAATAGCTTTCTTTTGGTGGTATTTGATCACCTCTGCAGTTTTTATTTTTTGCGCTATAAACAAAAGAGCGACAATTTTGAAAAAAAAAACACTATGGCCCGGATTCACAAAGCACTTACGCCGACGTATCTACAGATATGCCGCGTAAGTGTAAATATGCGCCGCCGTATCTATGTGCCGGACTTTGAAACCAAGATACGCCTGAAAATAGGCTTCATCCGACCGATGTAACTTTCCTACGCCGGCGTATCATGCGCGCATATTTAAGCTGGACGTAGGTGGCGCTCCCATTGATTTCCTATTTAAATATGGAAATGAGGGAGATACGTCGATTCACGAACGTACTTGCGTCCGGCGCATAATATACGCGGTTTACGTAAGTAGTACGCCCGGCGTAAAGTTATTCCCCATATATGAGGTGCAACTCATGCAAACGTATGGACCAGGGAACACAGCCGTCGTATTTTACGTTGTTTACGTAGTACGTGAATAGGGCTGGGCGTAGGTTACGTTCACACCGTAGGCAGTGATCCGACGTATCCTAGGGAGTAGTTCCGACGTGATTCTGAGCATGCGCACTGGGATACGCTGTTCGTTTTAAGTAGTTGTCTGGCACTTGGCCCATCACTTGCATGGGGTCACGCCTCATTTGCATTGCTCACGCCTACTTCCACTTACGACGACTTACGCTTTCCAAACCCAGCGTAGATTTGGGAGCAAGTGTTTGTGAATACTGGGGTAGATTCAGGAACAATTTCCGCCGGTGTAGACTGAGATGCGCGGCGTAAATGCCAATTTGCGCCGGCGTATCTCCGCGCCGTATTCAGCAAACAATATTACGCCGTAACGTAGATTTTTTTTTTTCGTTTGGACCTTTCCACGCCGGTGCGGCGTGGGCGCCCATTTACGCTGGTCTGAACTAGCGCGGCCCTGGTTTTTCTATTTTAAATATGCAAATGAGGGAGTTGGTCCGATTCAGCAAATTACGAATTGCCGGCGCAGGCTACTCCCGGTGCGTGTAACTCTGGTTTGCAGCGGAAAGTTACCCTTTATAAAGCAGGGGTAACTTTGCACCAGACTTGCTCAAGTCAGCTGGAGAGGGCCCGGATGGCCCGGATGGGAACCCCCTTAAAGGTCCGGAGGCCACCAGGGTCCCAGATGGCAACCCCCCTTTTTTTTATAAAAATAAATTACCAAATAAAGGGGGCTTTCCATCCGGGACCTCTGGGCCCTTTAATAATAATAATAATGATAATAATAATTATATATATATATTTTTGTCCGAAAGGCACTGGCTGTGAACTTGTTCTGCATACAGACGGCAGAACTTTTTCAGCCAACATTCACGAAACTACGTAGTTTTTCTGCTCTTTTGTCCGATGGAGCGTACAGACGGTTTGATTATATGACAAAACACGTCCATCGGAATATTCGATCCCAAAGGTGTTGAGGTCAGGACTCTGTGCAGGCCAGTCCAGTTCCTCCACCCCAAACTCACTCATTTATGTCTTTATGGTCCTTGCTTTGTGGACTGGTCCAAATCATTTGATGAAAGGGGGGATTATGGTGGGGGGTTGTTTTTCAGGGGTTGGGTTGGCCCCTTAGTTCCATTGAAGGGAACTCTTAAGGCGTCAGCATACCAAGACATTTTGGACAATTTCATGCTCCCAACTTTGTGGGAACAGTTTGGGGAGGGCCCCTTCCTGTTCCAACATGACTGCTCACCAGTGGACAAAGCAAGGTCCATAAAGACATGGATGAGCAAGTTTGGGGTGGAGGAACTTGACTGGCCTGCACAGAGTCCTGACCTCAACTCGATAGAACACCTTTGAAATGAATTAGAGCAGAGACTGCAAGCCAGGCCTTCTTGTCCATCAAAAAAATATAATTACAAATATATTAAAAAAATAAAATAAAAAAAAAGGGGGGTTCACATCTGGGCCCCTGGGGACCCCCGGGCCCCTTACAGGTGTACTGCCTGTACCCCCCTGATGGCGGCCCTGGTCATAAGTCTCCATTGCTGTTATGAGGGCTGACATCTCCTGGGTGTTAACGTTTTTTTTCCTCCTCTGCCTGTGGGGAACGGGAGTAGCCATCTCACAGCAAAAGTACCTTCCCTGGGGGGGAATAAAACTGGATGTACATTTGCATCGGCTGGGCGTAAGTTGGGCCGGCGTATCTCTGTAAGTTGGGCCGGCATAGTTGTGAGCATGCTCAGAAGGGAACGAACGTACTGAGCATGCTCCGTTCAAGATACGCCGGGCGTAAATCACTGCTCCACGTTCAGAACATCATTTGCATAAGGTCACACCCACTTCCACTTACGCCGAGGAAATTAAGTTAGGCCGGTGCAAAGTTAGGCACAAGTGCTTTGTGAATACCCTACCTGCCTCTCCACGCTGGTCCGGCGTAGTGTAAAAAAGATGCACTACGCCGGTCCAAAGATGCGCCATTGTACATGAATCTGGCCCACTGTGCTTGCCTCTCTGCGATGCGTCGGCGTAGCGTATATTCGATACGCTACGCCGGCATAAATATGCGCCGATGTATGTGAATCCGGGCCTATGGGCCAGATCCTCAAAAACCCGGCGCAACGTAATTTTTGGCATTTAAGTTACACCGCCGCAAAATCTCTACCTAAGTGCCCGATCCACAAAGCACTTACCTAGAAATTTTGAGCGGTGTAACTTAAATCTGTCCGGCGCAAGGCGTTCCTCTTCAACAGGGGGCGATTCCCATTTAAATTTGGCGCGCTCCCGCGCCGGCCATACTGCGCATACTCGTGATGTCATTTTCCCGACGTGCATAGCGCGAAATTACGTTACGCCGAGCTTTGTGGATCGTGACTGGTCAATAAAGTTGCGTCGGGAAAAAAAAAAGATACGGCAGAAAAAAAAAAATCAAAACAAAAAAAAAATCTCGTCGCTGGACAGAAGGGTCTGCTTTTACATGGTGTAAACAGTTTACACCATGTAAAAGCAGCCCTAATTTTGCGTTTGCAAACTAAAACTTACGGAGAAAAAACGAAGCTGAAAAGCTTCGTGGATCTCCGTAAGTGCTAATTTGCATACCCGAGGCCGCATTTCGACACGAAATGCCCCCAGCGGCGGATGCGGTACTGCATCCTAAGATCCGGCAGTGTAAGTCCCTTACACATGTCGGATCTTCTGCCTAACTATGGAAAACTGATTCTGTGGATCAGTTCCATAGTCCTTTTGAGGATCTGGCCCAATATCTTTTACTTTTTGATTTAATAAATATCATAATTTTTTTTTTTTTTTTTTACTTTTTTTTCCCCTCAGTTTAGACCGATTCGTATTCTTCTACATATTTTTGGTAAAAAAAAATCGCAATAAGCGTTTTTGATTGGTTTGCGAAAAGTTCTAGCGTCTACAAAATAGGGAATAGAATTATGCCATTTTTATTTATTTTTATTTTCTTACTAGTAATGGCGGCGATCTGGGATTTTTATTGTGACCGTGACATTGCGGCGGATATATCAGACACTTTTGACACATTTTTGGGACCATTCACATTTACACAGCGATTAGTGCTATAAAACTTCACTAATTACTGTGTAAATGTGGCTGGCAGGGAAGGGGTTAACACTAGGGGGCGCTGAAGGGGTTAAATATGTTCCCTAAAGTGTGTTCTAACTGTAGGGGGAGGGGACTCACAAGGAGAGGAGATCGATGTGTGTTCCTTTGCACTGGGAACACACATCAGTCTCCTCACCGCTGACAGGACATGAATCTGTGTGTTTACACACACAGATCCATGGTTCTGCCGTGATTGCGGGCAATCGCGGGTGGCCGTTGGACATCTCCGCAGCTGGGCACGCGCAACGGGTCCCGAGCAATGTGGCGGGGGCGCGCACGTGCCCCCTAGCGGCTGGGAATGCAAGGACGTCATATGACGTCCAGTCTGAAAGAGGAGAGGTTCCCGCCGATGTCATTTTACAATGACTCGGTAGAGAAGTGGTTAAGGGAGTTTAAGTGTCCAGTTGTCAAGTGGTTAAAGATCCATACTGAAGGTATTTTTCCTTCGTCTTTCTTGGATTTTCGAGTTATTGGGATGTGGCACCATACACCGATTCCCTGCAATGCCATATTTTTGTGTCATTGCATCATGATACAGTGGGTGACCGCGATATTGTGTCAATCTCGCTCCCTTTCTCGGTGAGATTGACCACCTACGAGCCCCATCGCGGGAGCCAGCGCCGAGCTGCCTTGCCGCGATGGAGACAAAGCCGTCATAGAAGCGACGGGAGATCCGACTTGGATTCCCGCCAATTCTACACGTGTGCGGCGTTTGGTATGAATCCTGAGGGGGAACTCCCCGCCGGATTTTAAATAAAAATCCGGCATGGGTTCCCCCCTCAGGAGCATACCGGGCCCTTAGGTCTGGTAAGGGTTGTAAGGAGACCCCCCCTACGCCGAAAAAACGGCGCAGGGGGTCCCCCTACAATCTATACCAGACCCGTATCCAAAGCACGCTACCCGGCCGGCCAGGAAAGGAGTGGGGACGAGCGAGCGCCCCCCCTCCTGAGCCGTACCAGGCTGCATGCCCTCAACATGGGGGGGTTGGGTGCTCTGGGGCAGGGGGGCGCACTGTGGCCCCCCACCCCAGAGCACCCTGTCCCCATGTTGATGAGGACATGGCCCCTTCCCGACAACCCTGGCCATTGGTTGTCGGGGTATGCGGGCGGGAGGCTTATCGGAATCTGGGAGCCCCCTCTAATAAGGGGGCCCCAGATACCGGCCCCCCACCCTAAGTGAATGGATATGGGGTACATCGTACCCCTACCCATTCACCTGGAGGCAAAGTGTAAAGTTAATAAACACGACACAAGGGTTTTTAAAATAATTTATTAGTCTGCTCCGGAGGCCCCCCTGTCTTCTTTAGCTCTTTCACCAGGGGGGGCTTCTTCTTTGACGTCTTAGGGTGGGGGCCGCTCTTCTTCGCCGCCGTCTGGTTCTCTTCCACCACCGGGGGGGGGTCGCTTTTATAAAAGCGCCCACCCCCCGGCGGGTTTCCTCCGACGTCTTCGGCGGGGGTGGTGTGCTTCTGTCGGCCCCCCCTGTCTTCTTTAGCAGGGGGGGGCTTCTTCCGCTATCCGGGGGGTCTTCTCCGCTATCCGGGGGGTCTTCTCCACTCTCCGGGGGTCTTCTTCTATGTTCGCCGCTCTCCGCTGTTGACTCGGCGCACCCCGGTTCTTCCTCCCGCTGTCCGGTGCCTTCTCCTTCAGGGCTGAACGTCTTCTTCTTCTTCTTCTGTGCTGTGACCTCTTCTTCTTCTTCTTCTTCTTCTTCTCTTCTCTTCTTCTGCCTTCTCCCGATGTTGACCCGACGCGTCTTCTCGCTGCAATGACAGGTGCACGGTTTGCATCTGACTTATATAGGCCTCACAGTCCCATCATGCTCCGGTACCTACCCACGTGGGTACCTACCGTAGCATGATGGGACGGTGATGCCTATATAAATGGGATGCAAGGCGCGCTTCCATCATTACAGTGACAAGAGGCGACGAGTCAACATCGGAAGAGGGGAGAAGAACAGAAGAGAAGAACCTGACGTCACAGAAGACCGCGATGGCTGCCTGCTCGTAATTGAGCTAACACACAAAGATAGCAGGCAGCCAGCGCTGAAGAAGAAGGCACCGGACATCTGCAGAAGAACCGGGGTTCGCCGAGTCAACAGCGGAGAGCGGCGAAGATAGAAGAAGACCCCCGGAGAGCGGAGAAGCCCCCCCCCGGAGAGCGGTAGAAGAAGCCCCCCCCAGAGAGCGGAGAAGACCCCCGGAGAGTGGAAGAAGACCCCCGGAGAGTGGAAGAAGAAGCCCCCCCTGGTAATAGAGCTAATAAAGAAGACAGGGGGGGCCTCCGGAGCAGAATAATAAATTATTTTAAAAACCCTTGTGTTGTGTGTTTACTAACTTTTACTTTTTGCCTACAGGTGAATGGATAGGGGTACGATGTACCCCATATCCATTCACTTAGGGTGGGGGGCCAGTATCTGGGGGCCCCCTTATTTGAGGGGACTCCCAGATTCCGATAAGCCCCCGCCCGCAGACCCCGACAACCAACGGCAAGGGTTGTCGGGAAGAGGTCCTGTCCTCATCAACATGGGGACAGGGTGCTCTGGGGTGGGGGGGCCCGCAGTGCGCCCCCCTGCCCCAGAGCACCCAACCCCCCCATGTTGAGGGCATGCGGCCTGGCACGGCTCAGGAGGGGGGGGGACGCTCGCTCGTCCTCACTCCTTTCCTGACCGGCCAGGTAGCGTGCTTTGGATACAGGTCTGGTATGGATTGTAGGGGGACCCCCTACGTCGAATTTTCGGCGTAGGGGGGTCTCCTTACAACCCATACCAGACCTAAGGGCCTGGTATGCTCCTGGGGGGTGAACCCATGCCGGTTTTTTCTTTGAAAATTGGCATGGAGTTCTCCCTCAGGAATGCATGCCGAGCGACGCTGTCAATTTTTTTTTTCCCGACGCAACTTTTAAGCCAGCGCGATCCACAAAACTCGGCGTAACGTAACTTTGCGCATGCGCAGTATGGCCGGCGCGGGAGCGCGCCTCATTTAAATGGGACTCCCCCCATTTGAATAGGAACGCCTTGCGCCGGCGGAATTTTAGTTACACGGCCTGAAATTTCTAGATAAGTGCTTTGTGGATCGGGCACTTAGGTAGAAATTTTAAGGCAGTGTAACTTAAATGGGATTTTTTAAGTTGCGCCAGGTTTTTGTGGATCTGGCCCATAGTGTGCCAGTCTTAGTTTAACAGCCTGATCAAAACTTTCCTCCTCGGGTGTCCTGTCTGTTACGCTGGGCCTTTCCATTAAGTTGGGTCTTTCAGCTCCATCCATTTGAACTAGTTCTGTGATCACGTCCATCTTCTTACGGTTGCTGGCCGGTCTGCCACGGTTCTCCAGTAAGTCCTTGTAGCTGTCCTTTAAGACTGTGGGATCATCTCACTGCTAGCCACCAATTGTAATGGTCAGGGGTTGACACTAGGGTTGTCCAGATACCGATACCAGTATCGGTATCGGGACCGATACCGAGTATTTGTGCTAGTACTCGTACTCGCGCAAATACTCCCGATACCAAAATAGAATACTTTTTTTTTTTTTTTTGTGACATCGAACACAAATTGGATGGCACCATTGGATGGCACTGATAGGTGGCACTGGCATTGATTGAATGGCACTCATAAATGGATGGCACTGATAGGTGGCACTGGCATTGATTGGGTGGCACTGATGAGATGCACTAATAAGCTGCCTCCCTGCACTGATGCACTAATGGGCACTGATCTGCACTGATAGGTGGCACTGGCTAGCTGCACTTTTGGGCACTGGCACCGATGAGCTGCACTGACAGTGATCACTCCTTCAATGATATGTAGTTTTCCAGTACCGTATGCTAAAAAACAGCCCCACACCATGATGTACCAGTTCTTCATAATTCTAAAGAAAATATCTTTGGTCTGTATTGTGGTTTGAAAACGGTCACATGACATTAAAAAAAAGTATCGGTATTCGGTATCGGCGACTACTTGAAAAAAAGTATCGGTACTTGTACTCGGTCCTAAAAAAGTGGTATCGGGACAACCCTAGTTGACACCATTCACGATCTTCCATTCCATCAACCCAAGACAGCTTATCTGACAGTCGGACAAGGCAGCAGGCACAATCCATACCAATTCCCCAGAAAGACGAGACAACACAGCTCTGTTCTTTCTGAGTCAAACGAATGAATACTTTTAATGGTACCTTAGCTTTCTTATATACAGTTACAAAGCATGCTTCAGTAGTTACAGGGACAATGAAACTCTCCACCCCCAACATCACACAATGGGGCTTCAATACACATTCAGATGGGCTAATTACTAATCATTATGCAGACACTCTGGCACCGCATTTAGAGGGGTTAATTACTACAGCTTGACAAGTCACATTCCACATTTTATCATCAATAGAATTCACACCAAACAGTATTAGCATCACACAGACGTTCTGACTCTGCGATAATCTATTCACCTGCTACATAATGCACATTCCTTTGTAGACGTAATTGACATGCTAATCCACTACACCTGAAAAGAGACATCTGACCTTTCAGACTTAATTAGCACACTAGACATTAAGGAATATGATGTGGATTACTGTTCCATGCTAAAACAATCCAACATATGTCCCTTATTTCCTGGCTCAATCTGTGCCCAAAAGTGACTCCCGTTACAAGAGTATTCTATCTTTATTATCACTTTAATTACATTGATGTTAATATCCTGCCCCCAGCCTGTGACTGGACAGTAAGAGAGCAGTAGCAGACTGATGATGCCATCTATCTACTCACTTAGTTCTCTCCTCCTGTCAACTTGCTCCTCTCCAGCACATTTGCACACAGCACACCAGTTTGGCTACCATCCCACCCTTCCCGCTTTAAATCTATGTGCTGCTGTACAGGGCACTGACACAGTGTACTGTTGGTGTGAAGAACTAGTGAAGGCTACAGAGTCACAAAAGAACAACACTCCTTAAAGAGGAACTGCAGTCTGCTCATATTATTTGTAATAAAAACATCTTTGCCATTCTGAAGCTTCCCTCCAACCACTTTGCATATTATTTTATATATACTGTGATTCTGTACTTGTCAAATATGCTGCAGAAATCTCCCTCCACGGAGTCTGGCTGCATCCATTTTAACTGTGGGCAGCTGAAGCTGCTGCCTGTTCATTTCCTGGATTTACAGAGGCACACCTCCAGTTCTCATTGGCCCTCTTATGACCCACCCCTCCCTTCCTGGCAAACACTCATGAGAGTTAGAGAGCTGTGCATGATGTCATAAGCCTAGGCTAATTACCAGACAAGAAAAAATGTTTTACTATCCAAAGTTAACCACTTAACCTCCGGACCATATTGCTGGTCAAAGACCAGAGCACTTTTTGCGATTCGGCACTGCGTCTCTTTAACTGACAATTGCGCGGTCGTGCGACGTGACTCCCAAACAAAATTGGTGTTCTTTTTTCCCCACAAATAGAGCTTTCTTTCTGTGTTATTTGATCACCTCTGCGGTTTTTATTTTTTGCGCTATAAACAAAAATAGAGCGACAATTTTGAAAACTTTTTATTTTTTTTACTTTTTGCTATAATAAATATCCCCCAAACATTTTTATTTCCTCAGTTTAGGCCGATACGTATTCTTCTACATATTTTTCGTTAAAAAAATCGCAATAAGCGTTTATTGATTGGTTTGCGCAAAAGTTATAGCGTTTACAAAATAGGGGGTATTTTTATGGCATTTTTATTAATATTTTTTTTTTACTAGTAACGGCGGCGATCAGCAGTTTTTTTTCGGCACTGCGACATTACGGCGGACACTTCGGACACTTTTGACACATTTTTGGGACCATTGGCATTTTTATAGCGATCAGTGCTATAAAAATGCATTGGATTACTATAAAAATGCCATTGGCAGTGAAGGGGTTAACACTAGGGGGTGGGGAAGGGGTTAAGTATGTTCCCTGGGTTTGTTCTAACTGTAGAGGGTGGACTGACATGGGGAAATGACTGATCTTCTGTTCATACATTGTATGAACAGAAGATCAGCATTTCTCTCCCTGACAGGACCAGGAGCTGTGTGTTTACACACACAGCTCCCAATCCTCGCTCTGTAACAACCAATCGCATGTGCCCGGCGGTGATCGCGCCCGCCGGGCACGCGCACGGGAGTCGGGGGGCGCGCCCGCGCCCCTATTGGCTGCTGGGCGAGGTGACGTATAGCTACATGCTCTCGCCCAGCAGAGCCGACCTGCCGCCGTATGGTCGTCAAGCAGTTAAAACAACAAGGGCAGAAGAATTAATAGATGAAAATATTACTGAAGGTCCACTTTAAAATGTAGGTTTGCCGGCAGACATCATGGACAATTGCTCTTTACCAGAGTGGCCTTTAGTGGTGCGAGCAGCAGGAGAGGTAAGTATTTACATTGTTTTTTACAGAAAACTTAATTTTGAGATTGGTGACAGGGTCACTTTAAAGTAAATCTAACAATTTATTCATAAATACATGAGCTGCATAAAACTGTGTATTTTTAATGGCTTAGTTCAGATCTAACATTTCTGATCATACCTGAGAACTGGTGACATGAAGCAAGACCCTGCGGAACATGAGCAGTTCTCCTGATCATGATCCATTCCCAGGTTGTGGCCCATCTCATGGACTAAAGTGGATGCAACAGAAACTTTTGAACTGCTGTGATCCTGAGGAGAGAAGGGAATGTCAGAGAGGACTAGACACAGGAAGCCAGAAGACAAAGATTGGAGATAGTTATAGCAAAAGTCAATAAACACCAAGCGCATGTTCAGAAGAAGATATTTTGGAACAAATCCCAGTAATAGTATTCATACCTGCACTTTTGCATTAGGATTATGAGAATATAGAAAAGTGTTATTAGTCAGCTTTCTATTTTCTATTTGTATTGTTTTTTAAGCCTAAGAGCCCATTCACACAGGTCCGACTTTGGATCCGACTTCAAGTCGCCCCTAGTCGCCTCAAGTCACGCTGCATGAAGAAATCAATGTAAGTGAATGAAATAATAAAAGGAAAAAGTTGCGCTACTATGAGAGATAGTGGGTGTTGCAGCCTGCACCAACAATAAGACAATATTGTGTACAAAAATAAAGAAAAAAAGTGCGGCGCTAAATGGAGATGTAGTATGAACTATAATCCAAAACAAATGTGTAAGGACATAAAAATGGACCAAACTAGATGGTACAAGTCCAGATTAGTCACAGATTTATGTGAAGTAATTCAATACATTCAATATTGGTCCCGTATGACCAATGAGCAAAAAAGTCCTGTTATGCGACTATGCTAAGCATGTGAGATGAGTCGCATCACCAGAGGCGGTATGTCAGACAGGCATAAACGAAATCCTCAGGATGATGACATCCACAGAGAGAGCATTGAGGCTTCAAAGGATATCGCTGTGGTCCAATGTCTTTAGTCTTGTATACTCGGGATATAGTGAACAGAAATAAAAAACTCCTTGTGGAAGACAGTAGGAGAGCATACTCACATGGAGGGACATGGAAAAAATTGAAAAAGGCTTCACATAGTGTAGTTAATCCCAATGGGAGATATAAAAAGCATTTATTGGCATAAATAAAAATTGGATAAGAACAGTAAAAATACAAGCCCTGTGAAGAGGCATGTACAAGTGATCACAAAATGGATGACAAAGCGTGGTGAAGTAGCTGTAGCAGGCTATGTACCCGACATTGTTTCCAGCTATGGCTCTTCAACTGGGGCATAAACCTTCTGTTCTGACCCACACCACGCCAAAAATATACTATGCATAAACAATTGAATCAATCATGCCAAAACACCTAACAGCTGTTATTGAAAACAGCCGCTCTAAATATCCAGTCAATCACGGTAATGATTTGTGGAAAACACCTCCCATTGTCAGCCAGAATCAACCACTCACTGCAGTGCACATTACACCCACGTCATGCGTCGGTCAGAGAAAACCATTAGTCCAATCAGCGCCTCGAGGAACGTCAACGTCATCACACTCACCCGCGATGACGTATGTACGCTTTATCACCCCTCGGCGTCTGCAACGGCCGTCTGATCCAGACAGAGGTGGAAGGCGTATCACTGCATCATCACAATGGCGTCCCATGATGTCATTACGCCGCGCTCCATAGATACTTGCTTTACTAGACCACTGGGCATTAGCCAACCCAGGGTCGGGGCAGTCAAAACGTGATGGTGATGGTATCATATAATATGGACAATTAACACCTAGCATAGATATACCCATGAATGATATATTAAGCATCTAGGCACATAAATGGAAACAAAAAAATCAAAAAAGGAAGCAATACAATCTGGATAGATCATACCATAATACCATTAATGAAAATCACATATACAAGGCACAATGACCAGAAATACATGTGTATTAAACGAATGGCAATGATGTAAATTATGTTACCATTAATCCTCAATACTTAAACTAAAAGAGGACGGTGAACTAAAAATTAAATTTATATTAAAAATAGCACATAAACCGTAAATTTCATGAATGTATATCCTATGCCTCATTGATAAACGCATTGATATCCCAGTCGATGTCTAACCCATGAGGGGAAAAGCATCGAAGCTGGTGTATCCAGTACATTTCTAACTGAGAGACAACTCTAACACGTGACTCTCTCCTCCAGTGAGGGGTAAATTTGTCAATCACTTGAAAGCTAGTGCCTGCTGGATTTTTTTGATGGCATTGTAAATAGTGCCTAGGCACACTATGGTTAGTCTTGCCTTTCTTTATACTTTTGATATGTTCATTGACCCTAATAGCAAAGGTACGAATGGTCCTACCGACGTACTGCTTTTTGCACGGACAGGTTAGAAGGTATACCACATATCAAGTGTCACATGTGACAAATTCTTTCATGTGATAAATGGTAGACGTTACTGTAGATGTAAAACTTTCTATTTTTCTATTTGTCAGGGTGTTATGAAGGCACACATTACACCTACGGCAAGCATAAAACCCCTTGTATTAATTAATGGTAACATAATTTACATCATTGACATTCGTTTAATACACATGTATTTCTGGTCATTGTGCCTTGTATATGTGATTTTCATTAATGGTATTATGGTATGATCTATCCAGATTGTATTGCTTCCTTTTTTGTTTTTTTTATTTTTCCATTTATGTGCCTAGATGCTTAATATATCATTCATGGGTATATCTATGCTAGGTGTTAATTGTCCATATTATATGATACCATCACCATCACGTTTTGACTGCCCCGTCCCTGGGTTGGCCATGTTTTGGCGATGCCCAGTGGTCTAGTGTTTGGAACGCAAGTATCTATGGAGCGCGGCGTAATGACATCATGGGGCGCCATTGTGATGATGCAGTGATACGCCTTGCACCTGTGTCTGGATCAGACGGACGTTGCAGACGCCGAGGGGTGATATAGTGTACATACGTCATCGCGGGTGAGCGTGATGACGTTGACGTTCCTCGAGGCGCTGATTGGACTAATGGTTTTCTCTGACCGACGCATGACGTGGGTGTAATGTGCACTGCAGTGAGTGGTTAATTCTGGCTGACAACGGGAGGTGTTTTCCACACATCATTACCGTGATTGACTGGATATTTAGAGCGGCTGTTTTCAATAACAGCTGTTAGGTGTTTTGGCATGATTGATTCAATTGTTCATGCATAGTATATTATTGGCGTGGTGTGGGTCAGAAGGTTTATGCCCCAGTTGAAGAGCCATAGCTCGAAACATGTCGGGTACATAGCCTGCTACATCTACTTGTTCAACACGCTTTGCCATCCATTTTGTGATCACTTGTACCCGCCTCTTCACAGGGCTTGTATTTTTACTGTTCTTATCCAATTTTTATTTATGCCAATAAAGGCTTTTTATATCTCCCATTGGGATTAACTACACTATGTGAAGCCTTTTTCAATTTTTTCCATGTCCCTCCATGTGAGTATTCTCTCCTACTGTCTTCCACGAGGAGTTTTTTACTTCTGTTGACCATATCCCGAGTATACAAGACTAAAGACGTTGGACCACAGCGATATCCTTTGAAGCCTCAACGCTCTCTCTGTGGATGTCATCATCCTGAGGATTTCGTTTATGCCTGTCTGACATACCGCCGCTGGCGAGTGTGTCCAACACGTCTGGTAAAAGTATCCATTCCTTACATGTCTTGGCTATCAAAGGATGATAGTCACCGCTCCAATAAGGTATGTGGATGGATCCGTATCCTTTCAGAGAAACCCAGGTGCCGGCAATGCACAAAGCAATTGTAGAAAGAAATGTTTGCCTTTTATTGGCAAAAGTATTCAAACAGCACACATCACAGCAAAGATAGGGGCATACAGCTGACGTTTCGCACTATCAATCAGTGCTTACTCATGAGTAAGCACTGATTGATAGTGTGAAACGTCAGCTGTATGTGTGGTGTTTGAATACTTTTACCAATAAAAGGCAACCGAGAAGGTTTTTCCAGAGTGCGGCTGTCCAAACATTTCTTTCTACAATGTCTTGGCTATCATTGGATTTTATGGTGGACTTCCTAGTGAGCTTCTAAACTTCTGGAGTGATGCGACTCATCTCACATGCTTAGCATAGTCGCATAACAGGACTTTTTTGCTCATTGGTCATACGGGATGCCATCCCACTCTTATGTGTTGAATTACGTTACAGAAATCTGTGGCTAATCTGGACTTGTACCATCTAGTTTGGTCCATTGTGATATACTCATATGTATATGAACATTTGTATTTTTCACAATTATTGTTGCTATTTCAAATCTTTTGATTTAGTTCATCTTTATATATATGGTATTATTCACTAATATTTCAGGCATTTTTATGTCCTTACACATTTGTTTTGGATTATAATGTAAGTGAATGGAGCCATCTTAATGCACACTACTGAAGTCGCTCCGACTTCAAAAAAGGTTCCTGTACTACTTCTAGGTGACTTGTACCCATTGATTTCAATGGAAGTCACCTCCAAGTCGGATCCCCATTCACAGTAAGGCAACTTTACAGGAAGTCGCCCCACTGTGAACCGGCCCTAAGGCAAACCCCTCCCTCCCACAGAGCTGGTATTTGGTATGAATCATGAGGGGGAACTTCACGCCAAACTTTAAATAAAAAACCAGCCTGGGTTCCCCCTCCAAGAGCATAACAGGCCCTTAGGTCTGGTATGGATTTCAAGGTAAACCCCCTACGCCGAAAAAACGGCGTGGGGGTCCCCCCCAAAATCCATAACAGACCCTTATCCGAGCATGCAGCCCAGCCGGTCAGGAAAGGACGAGCAAGCGCCGGTCAGGAAAGGACGAGCAAGCACCCCCCCTCCTGAACCGTACCAGGCCACATGCCCTTAACATGGAAGGTAGGTCCTTTGGGGCAGGGGGCGCCCCCCCACCCCAAAGCACCTTGTCCCCATGTTGATT
Organism: Rana temporaria; assembly: GCF_905171775.1. Taxonomy (NCBI): domain Eukaryota; kingdom Metazoa; phylum Chordata; class Amphibia; order Anura; family Ranidae; genus Rana; species Rana temporaria. Next base: position 415,042,435 of record NC_053491.1, on the reverse strand, counting down.
GGGACAAGGACCTCTTCCCGACAACCCTGGCCGTTGGTTGTCGGGGTCTGTGAAGGGGGGCTTATCGGAATCCGGGAGCCCCCTTTATTAGTCAGCTCTGGGGGTCTTCTTTGGACTTCTCCACTCTCTGGTTCTTTCTGCCGGGCTCCTCCGCTATCTTCTTCAAGCTCTTTTACTAGCAGTGGCCCGATCTTCTCCCTTCTTCCGACTTCAGGGGTCTTCTTCCGACTTTGGGGGTCTTCTTCCGACTTCTCCGCTCTCTTCTCCCTTTCTGCCTTCTGCCGGGTACCGCTATCTTCTTCCAGCTCTTTTACTAGCGGCCGGCCGGTCTTCTGTGTCGTCTTCTTCCTTCTTCTCTTTTTCGATGTTGACTCGATGATCTTCCTGCTTTAATGCTGGGTGCGTGGTGCACAATGATTTATATAAGCCTCTTATGACGTCACAGTCCCATCATGCTCCGGGTGGTGACGACATAAGGGGCGGGGTCACCGGGTGATATCACCCGGTGACCACGCCCCATGCCTATATAAATCGTTGAGCCCCGCGGACCCGGCATTACAGCGCGAGTACCACTTCAACAACCTTCAGACCGAGCCATAAACAACTACTCTAAGGCCGGGTACTCACGACCAAACATGTATGGTGAAAGCGGTCCGTCGGACCGTTTTCACCATACATGTCTGCCAGAGGGCTTCTGAACGATGGTTGTACACACCATCGTACAGAAGTCCGCGCGTAAACAATACGCGGGGCGTGTCCGCGGTGTCGCCGCGTCGATGACGTGGTGTCGCCGCGACAATGACGCAGCGACGTGGGCGGCCCGCCTTTAAAATGCTTCCACGCATGCGTCGAAGTCATTCGACGCATGCGAGGGACGGCGGGCGCCTGGACATGTACGGTAGGTCTGTACTGACGACCGTACATGTCCGAGCGGGCAGGATTCCAGCGGACTGTTTTAAAACAAGTCCAGGAATATTTGTCCGCTGGGAAAAGGCCCGGCGGGCAAATGTTTGCTGGAATTCGGCCCGCTCGCGCCCACACACGACCAAACATGTCTGCTGAAACTGGCCTGCGGACCAGTTTCAGCAGACATGTTTGGTCGTGAGTACGGGGCCTGAGACTTCCTCTCAAATGACTCGCAGAAGAATGGACAGCAACCCGTGTCACGCTTTGTGAGCACATTACCAAGTTGCTCAAATATGGAACAGATATGGAACTTAATATTCATAACTCCAATCACAACCACTAGAGGGTGCCTGCGCATCACAAAATATGATCCTTATATTATCCAAGCGATTAACAATACCCACAAGATAAGGCACTTAATGTACTTAATCTGTTAACTCCAAAGTGCTCAACAACCCTGTGAAACGCAAATCTTTATGGGCTGAAGCTTTTTTGAACCATAGCGATATACTATGTGCACAAGAGACTCATTTTAGCTCACTAGCCCACCTGAATGCACGCATAAGGCCGCGTACACACAGGCAAACTTGTACGATGAAACCGTTTTCACCGTACATGTCTGCCCGGGGATTTCTGTACGATGGCTGTACTAACCATCGTACAGAAATCCGCGCGTAAACAATACGCGGGGCGTGTCCGCGCCGTCGCCACGATGTGGGCGGGCCTGTCAGTTAAATGCTTCTACGCATGTGTCGAAGTCATTCGACGCATGCGAGGGATGGCGGGCGCTCGGACATGTACGAACATGTCCGAGCGGGCAGGATTCCAGCGGACTGTTTTAAAACAAGTCCAGGAATATTTGCCCGCTGGGAAAAGGCCCGGCGGGCAAATGTTTGCTGGAATCCTGCACGCTTGTGCCTACACACGACCGAACATGTCTGCTGAAACTGGTCCGCGGACCAGTTTCAGCAGACATGTTCGGTTGTCTGTACGGCCCATTAGAATTACCCTTTTGTTTTCACTGCAAATGCAGACTCTGAAACCAAGGGTGTTCTCATCGCCATCAAGGACTCAGTGGCGTTTAAGTCAAGAAGTCACTTGTGAGTGACGAATGCGTGCAAGAGTCCAGTTAAAGAGGTACCGGATGTGATGCCAGCGAGTCCGCCACTCGTTTTTTATATGCCTTATTTTAAAACTACTTTTGTGAGTACCTAGGGCCAAATCCACAAAGCAGATGCGCCGACTTAACTCGAGATTTCTAATTTTACTCCGTGCGTATCTTTGCGCCCGATCCTCAAAACGAGTTACGCATTAAAATCCGGATTTTCCGTCCTACCTAAAATGATTACACCGGCGCATCCTCGGACGCAAATTACGCTAGTCACGCCGCTGTTTTTGATAGGCAAAGATGCAAATGAGGGAGATAGGGCGATCCACATAATTAAGTGTGTGCGCCGTAGATTACGCCCTGTGCGCACCTGTTAGTTTCCCTGCGCAAATTTACACGTTATAAAAGCAGCCCTAATTTTACACATGCTGTGTAAAGGTCTGCTGAAGCAACAGCATTGAGGAAAAGCTGAGAACACTTATTTGCTGGACTTCAAACTGTCTGCCAACATGCCCGGGCCATCCATGATCCTAGCAGCACTCGCTACTTTAGAGGCACAAAGAGGGCACAGAGGAGGAGGAGGAGGAGGGCACAGGAGAGGGTATACCACTCATGCCGAGATCTCTTTGGCATGCCTGCTTCTGAGGTCTATGGCAACTTCCGTTTTAACCGGGAAGCCATCCTGGAATTAACCAGAATCCTGCAGGATGATCTCACCACCCCAACCCAACGATCCCATGCCCTGCCACCTCTCATCAAAGTAATGGCAACACTCCATTTCCTTGCACTGGGTCTTTCCAATGCACATAGGTGGTTTGTCTGGGATGGCACAATCCTCCATGAGCAGGTGTGTCCATCAAGTAGTCCCTGCAATACTGAGACGCATGGCCAATCAATTTAAAAAAAAACCCACCCAGGAGGACCAGCAATTGCAAACCATGACGGACTTTTACGACATTGCCCGATTCCCATGGACCATCGGGGCCATTGATTGTACCCATGTGGCACTACAGCCCCCCCATGAGACAGAGCACCTGTTCCTGGAATCTGAAGCACTGGCATTCCATAAATGTCCAGGTAATCGTGGATGCCCATGGCCTCATCTGGCACGTCTGTGCAAAATTCCCGGGATCCTGCCATGACAGCTATATATTCCGGCAGACCAAAATCTTCAGAGATTTGGAACAGAACATGTATGGAGACAGCTGGCTGATTGGTGAGTGACATGGGTGTCAGGTATGTCCCCCCCCATGATGCAGACATCACAAGGGGCACATGCATGACTAACATCCTTATGTCTTTTCCCTTACAGGTGACTCTGGATATGCCCTGGGACCACATATGATGACCCCATTCAGGAACCCCCAAACCCCAGGAGAGCAACGCTACAACGAGGCTTACATTCGCACCCGGGCAGTTGTGGAGCGCACATTTGGGCTGCTGAAGTCCCGCTTCAGATGCCTGGATAAGTCTGGGGGTACATTGTTGTATTCCCCAGACTTTGTGTGCCAGATCATCGGTGCATGTTGCGTGCTGCACAACTTTGCCATGAGAAGGGGACTGCAGATTGACATACGTGCTGACCTGACCCCCCACCCAGGCAATCCCCCCTAACCCACTCTACCCGGTCTGCTGAGGGCACAGCAGCCAGGAGACGCCTCGCAGAAGGCATCTTTTCACAGTAAACGCACATGAATAATGTCACAATGAGAATGTTTCTTTTCACAGTAAACGCACATGAATAATGTCACAATGAGAATGTTTCTTTTCACAGTAAACGCACATGAATAATGTCACAATGAGAATGTTTCTTTTCACAGTAAACGCACATGAATAATGTCACATTGAGAATTTTTTTATTCATAGTAAACGCAGATTAATTATGTCACAATGAGAATGCATGAATGCACACCACTGTGTTCCCTAGCACAGACACATCACATGCACATTGAATTGGATTAGATCCAAGTACCCCCCCCCTTTGGTAAAAATAAAATAAAAAGTACCCCTGCTAATTAATTCCTGCGGCGAGTGCTCCGTCTGGGCTGCCCAAGGGCACGGGCACGGCCAACTGGAGGATCTTCACGGGGGGGGGGGGTGTGAGCAGGGGAGGGAGTATCTTCATGGGGGGGTGAGTGAGCAGGGGAAGAAGGAGCCTCCCCTGGTGTCTGTCCTCCTGCTGGCCTGCCCTCCAAGGCCACTGCTATTCTGTTCAGACAGCCAGTGATGGCAGCCGTATTGGCCTGGCCAGCCCGGGTATTGTCATGCACAGCCCGGGTATTGTCCTGCACAGCCTGGGTCAGGGCAGTCACCTCCTGGGCCACACCTGTTGTGGCGGTCTTCAGGTCCCACAAACAGGTGATGACCCCCCAAAGAGTTTGTGGCCACATCACCAAGTGACTCCCTCATTGCACCCAGGCTGTGCTCCATCTTGTTGATACTTTTTTGTATCTCACCCAGACTGCGGGTCTGCCGGGCATTGTCCTTCTGCAGACTGGCCGGCAGACGCTCAAACACTCCCCTGGTCTCCTGGGTCGCCATCCTGCCTGCCCCTGAGGCTTGTGGCTCTGGAGGAGGGGAGAGAGTGACCCTTGTGGGTTGCAGCCTGTTGGGGAGGAGTGGGAGGGGCTACCCCTGATGGTGGCCTGACTGCTGCCAGCCTCTGGGGTAGCCTCTGGGGTAGCCTCAAGGGTATCCTCAAATGTCATTAGCTCAGAGGCCAGAAGGATTTCCCTGCCAAGCTGCAGGTTTTCTTCTTCCTCCCCCCTCCCCCTCTCCCTCATCCTCCTCCCCCTCATCCTCCTCATGAGGGGAGGTTTGGCCACTCCCCTCCCCTCCCCTGGGGAATCCTCAGCAGCCTCCTGTCCTTGGGGTGGTGCAGCAGCCTGGCCTGATGGCCCAGCATCCTCCTGGGCTGATGGGCCGGCAACCTCCTGGCCTGATGGGCCAGCAACCTCCTGGTCATCTGTGGAGGACACCAAACAATCACAGGTTTGAGGATCCACACACTTGGCACATCTTCCCTTCCCCCACCCACACATGCTAATCACCAGATAGAAAAAACAAAACTTACCTGGCCCCACAGGAACATCAGAGTCAAAGCCACGCAGGCCCACCACCTGCTCTGGCTGGAAACACCGGGCCACTGCCCATTCCTCCTCAGTCAGCCGGATGGGGCATGGTCCCCCTCCTCCAGTGCCCCTCCTATGGGCAGTGAGCTTGGCCACCTTATTGCGGACCACGCTCCTCAGATCATTGATCTTTTTCTGTATGCCAGCGGGGGTCCTCGTCCCCCCCCCCTGCCGCATTTATCTGATCTGTAATTTTTTGGTATATCTTCTTCCTTTGGGCCGGGGAGGTGTTCCGGCTCTCAGGCCCATGTAAATAGCGCCCATATCAGACGATGGACCTGGCAAGGATTTGCTTCTCCACATGGGTAAAATTAAGCTTCCTGCGCTTGGGTGCCATCACAGACACCACTCAGCAATAAGAAACTCACAGGACAAACAAACAAAAAATCACACACAACAAAGAAACAAAAATCAAAACACACAAGCAGACAGCTACTACAAAGTCAAAAACAAACACACAAAAAACAAACACAAAATCCAAGCAGAAAAAAACAAACACAAAATACAAGCAGAAAAAAAAAACACTTAGCAGAAACAATCAAACAAAAAATACACTTATCAGAAACAAACAACAACTACTATCTAATACTCCTCCAAAACTACTCTATCACACACAACTCACCAACAAACACTGACAAACGTTCAGAGCAGAAGCAACTTGCTCTAGGAAGGGAACACAGGGAAATACTTTTGCAAGGGAAGTGTGTTTGACTGGGGCTATTTACACACAGGGCGATCCGCAAACTAAGTATGCTTGGCCTTTTACCTATCTCACTGATTGCGCCGAGCAAAGTTCTGCACATGCCCAGTGAGAAGCAGATTCGTGCGCGCATGCGCAGTACGGCAGGCCCTTCATTTGCATGGGGTCACGGCTCATTACAATGAAGCACGCCCACTTCCTTCCCACTTGCAATAACTCCGCCTTACGCCTCGGAATTTAAGTTACGTAAGCGCAATTTTGTGCGCAAATGCGCTGTGGATACGGCACTTACGAGACCAACTTAGGGCGCCGTAACTTAAATGACATAAGTTTAGAAAAACGTAATTTCCGCCGCTGGCTGTGGATTTGGCCCCTAGTGTATAAGCCGTTTTTATATTATTAAATTGCTCCTACGTTTTTACACTATTGGTGCTCTCCTTTATCTTCTTGTGTGAGGACCATTGCCACTTCCAACGACCTGAATTTCGTTGCTGCACTTATCCAGTTAGAGTTGTTTTATGCTGTTACCTTACAGCAGTAAGGTAAGGGGACATCTGCACTACTTTTAAGGAGATTGGAACCTCTCCCCGGCAAGCACTATATGTTTGAACACTTGGCACCAGCACTTTATTACATGAGCTCCAGCAGCGTCCAGCCTGCTGCTCCTGCATGAATACTTACGTTGTTTTTCACTGTATATATTTCTCTTCCGTTCATAGATGGACACAGCATCCTTTGACAGTAGGGTTATATCCGCTTCCCTTTAGGAGAGTTTAGGCAGAAAAAAAGCACTTAAAGTGTTAACAACTCATTCCTCAGTGCAGCTCCTCCCAGGGGGCGTGGCCCCCCCCCGGGTATAACCCACACCCTGCTCTAGTAGCCTCAGTTTTTTTCCTGCCTAACGTCAGGAGAGTCAGGCCCTTCTAGAGTCCTGTACTCTGGAAGTTTTTTTCGCTTTTATTATTTTGTTCCTGCATTTTTGAATCCTGTGATTCTTCTATCAACAGCCGACTGGGTGACAGGCTGGGTCCTCGACTCTTGTAGTCCCCCCATGTTCGGCCATCGAGCGTGTGCCGGCCCTTAGCTCAGCTTTGGGACATCCACGACAGGCCCTGTTGCTCCAGGGGCGGCCGGGGAACTTCGGTTCTAGGGCACACATATGACCGGTCTTTTATGGCTTTGTCACAGTGTGTCTGGCCGACAGCCATGCCGTTTAGCGGACGTTGGATCTGTCTGGGATACCTCCAGCCGGTAGTCGCAGGACGGATAAGTAGTGGCCCCTTGCTCAGGTAAGTGGTCTGGCTGGAATTTTCCCCTGGGAGGTCGACTGAGGGCGTGCCTTGCTTTCCTCTCTCCCTTATTTCCTCTCCCTCCTTTCCCATTTGGGTGACGGCTGTGAGTTTTTTTTTTTCTGGGGTCTCCTATCACTTGGACCTGTGTGCGTAGCGGGGGTTGTGTGTGTTCACTGCAGGAGCTGTGTGTGTTCACTACAGGGCCTCTTTTGTGTGCTGGAATGTGATTTTTGTGCTGTGCTGTTTTGCTGTGTCACTGTCTTTTTAAATGCGCAACAGCCACCATTTTGTCGGAGTCACGCCTTATATAGCTCGGCGGCCATTTTCTTGTGGTCCTAGGCTCGGTTGTACTGCAAGGAATGGGATACGCCGCAGACAGTTTGCGTTATCCCTTTGTGGAGGACCTTTTTTTGAAGTGGGTCTCTCCTCCGTCCGTGGACTCTCCAGTGTCCAGTTGAGCTAGCCACCATGTGGATGGGGCTCCTGCTTTTGTGGACCCCGCGGATGGAAGTATGGAGGCTGTGGCCCGCTCCATCTTGGCGGTAGGGGGTTCGGCTGTGAGACCGTTTTTTGTCCGGAGCTCTGGTGTCACGAGACTCTGGCTGCATGGGCAACGTTTTGTTTTTGCTGCAGGAGCTGGATGTTTCCGAGCCCTGCAAGGACCTGGCTGAAGAATTAGTTTGTGGTCTTAAAATGTGTCTGTGAGTCGGTCCTGGTTACGCTCTTGCTTTCCAGGGCTTCCGCCTATATGGTGGTACTGCATCGCCTTGTGTGGCTGATGTGCTGGTCTGCGGACTGGTCCTCAAGTAGGCCTTGGTGAATGGCCTTTAAGGGTGAACGGTCCTTTTGGGACTTCCCTGAATGGCATCATTGAGGATGCCACGGGGGGTAATAGCATGCTGTTCCCACAGTCTGGGAAGGGCTAGGGACCTCACCATGTACAAGGACCCTCTTTTACTACCCCCAAGCATTTTTTTTCACCCACCCTGTGCGGTGGGGGAAGGTTTGCAAGGTGCTAAGACCCCCGCTGCGGGGCAGCTGCGCACCTGGTTCCGCAAGCCCAACAAGCCTGCGGACATACCTGCTTCCGCCTGTAGGTCTGCCCCCGCCCGGGTCGGGGGGGGGGGGGGGGGATAGGCTTCACGAAATCGCGGCTCAGTGGAGGTCTCTCCTCCCCGACCGTGGGGTTTGCGAAGTGGTTTCCTCGGGGTACGAGTTAGAGTTTCTCTCTTGTCTACCAAACAGGATTTTCTTTTCCCCTCCAGCCTCTGGCTTCCTCCGGTTCACTGGTTGGCTCTGTCAGGGGCTGTCCAGGATCTTCTGGTCGGGGGAGTGATTGTGCCAGTTCCCTTGATGGAACGGTCTCAGGGGTATTACTTCAATCTGTTTGTAGTCCCCAAGGAGGATGGGGTCCGTCCAATCCTGGGCCTCAAGGCCCTCGTTTGTTTTTTTGTCAAAGTGCAAAATTTCAGGATGGGGATTTTCTGGCATCCTTGGATGTCATGAACGCGTACCTGCATGTCCCCATATGCTCAAAGCACCAGAGATTTCTGGGCTTTGCGGTCGGGTGGGACCATTTTCATTTTGTGGCCCTCCCGCTCGGCTTGGTGTCGGCACCATGGGTTTTCACCGAGGTGCTTGTCCCGATACTGGCCCGGATGTGACAGCGGGGGTTTGTTATGGTGGGATGTCTGGACGACATTCTCCTACGAGCGTCTTCGAGCTCTGAATTAGTGGAGCCGTGTCTATCACTTGTCAGACTCTTCAAGAGTTTGGCTGGCTTCTGTATTGTCCAGAAGTCAGTGTTGATTCCGTCTCAGGGACTGGAATTCCTGGGACTAGTCCTGGATTCCGCCGGGGCGGGAGTTTTTTTCTCCTAACAGAAAAAATTCAGGCTCTGCAATATGTATGGGCAGCAGTTGTCGACCTAGAAGTGGTCATTTCTGCGTTTCTGCATGAGGGTTCTGGGTCTGACGGTGGCCTCTTTCGAGGCGGTTCCGTATGCCCAATTCCACGCCAGGGTGCTACAGAGAGAACTGCTGTCACGTTGGGACAAGCTTCCGTCATCTCTGGATTCCCAGATTCAGTTGAGTCAACTGGTCAATTCTTCCCTGGTGTGGTGGCTGACGTCTCCGGTGCTTCAGGCCGTGAAGTCGTTTCTGCCATGTCACTGGACAGTGGTCGCGACAGATGCCAGCCTCTCCGGTTGGGGAGGGGCTTTTGGGGCACCCAGTCAGCCCAGGGGCGCTGGACTCAGGTGGAGTCCCACCTACCGATCGATGTTCTGGAGCTCCGAGCAATCAAGCTTTGCCTTGCCTGGTGGTCCCTGGATCTACAGGGCCGACCGGTCAGGATCCTGTCCGACAATGCCATGGCGTACGTCGATCATCAGGGAGGCACACGAAGTTCTGTTGCAGCGACGAGGGTTGCGCACATCCTACGGTGGGCCGAAAGGTCCGTTCTGGCTCTATCGGCCGTGTACATTCCGGGAATACGGAATTGGCAAGCCGACTTCCTAAGTCGAAGTGCGCTAGACCAAGGTGAGTGGTCTCTCCACCCGCAGGGGTTTCAGTGTCTGTGCCGAAAGTGGGGCACTCCAGGTGTGGACCTTCTAGCGCCCCACCTCAACCGGAAGGTGTCACGATCGTGGCCAGGTCAAGGGACCCGTGGGCGGACGCATCAGGCACGTGGGTGGCTCCTTGGGGTCACTATCGCCTAATTTACACCTTCCCTCCTCAGTAGCTTCTTCCTCGCCTGCTGCGCAGAGTGGAAGCCGAAGGGATTCTATCAATCCTGATTGCCCCAGATTGGCCGCGTCGCTCCTGGTATGCGGACCTGGTGCGCCTGGTGGCAGACGCCCCCTAGCGTCTTCCCCTGGGGGTTGATCTTATGTTACAGGGTCCAATCTTCCACCCTGTCTTACAGCCACTGGCTTTAGCGGCGTGGCTGTTGAGAGCCTGGGGCTGAAGGTCCGAGGCCTATTGGGCTCGGTGGTCTCTACCGTGCTGCGTGCACGGAAGTCTACCTCCTTGGTGCGTACATTTGGTCAGGGGGTCTGGCATGTGGCCCCTCCGGTGCGCCCTCCACTACCCCCATGGGACTTGAATTTAGTCCTTTCGGTTCTTCTGGATGCTCCCTTTGGGGACATTCGGGAGGTTTTTTGTTGACTGTCACAAAAGGTGATTTTTTCTGGTAGCAATTGCCTCGATCAGACGAGTGTTTGTCTGTACACCTGGCCTTGTCTTGCAAGGCTCCCTACTTGGCCATCCATAGGGATGAGGTGGTGCTGCGGCCGCAGCCGTCTTTTCTCCCCAAGGTCATTTCGGCTTTTCACATTGATGTGGACATTGTTCTTCCATCTATATGTCCTCGGCCGAAATGCCAGGAGGAGGTCACTTTACATCCTCTGAATGGGGTTCGGGCCCTACGAGTGTACTTATCTGCTACGATTCCGTTCCGGAAGTCGGACTCACTGTTCGTGTCGGTGGCTGGTCCTACAAGAGGGCCTGGCAGTCTCGTCGGCCACCATTTCTAGGTGGATCCGACAGATTGTGCTTCAGGCCTATGCCCTGAAGGGGCGTGCGCCCCCCTTTCGGGTTACGGTGCATTCGACCAGGGCGATGGGGGCCTCTTGGGTTTTCCGGCATCATGCCTCTGTGTTACAGGGGTGTTAGGCTGCGACCTGGTCGTCGATCCACACTTTTTCAATGTTTTACAAGATGGATGTGAGTGCATCTTCTGATGCCTCCTTCGGCCGCACGTGTTACAGGCGGCAGTTTATGGTTGGACTTTCTCCATTGAGCAACTCCAGTTTTGTTTGGGGTGTAACCTGGTTTGCTGTGTTATTTTCCCACCCCTTGAATTTTTTGACACTGCTTTGGGACGTCCCTACTGTCAAAAGATGATGTGTCCGTCTATGAACGGAAGAGAAAATAGGATTTTTGTACTCACCGTAAAATCCATTTCTCTGAGTTCATAGACGGACACAGCACCCACCCCTCCTTTGTTTGTACGGCTTGTTACGAACTGAGGCTACTAGAGCAGGGTGTGGGTTATACCCAGGGGGCCACGCCCCCTGGGAGGAGCTGCACTGAGGAATGAGTTGTTAACACTTTAAGTGCTTTTTTTCTGCCTAAACTCTCCTAAAGGGAAGCGGATATAACCCTACTGTCAAAGGATGCTGTGTCCGTCTATGAACTCAGAGAAATGGATTTTACGGTGAGTACAAAAATCCTATTTTTTGCTATCACCTTTGTGTATAGTTTTTATAGCCCTGTGGCTTTATCAGCGTCGGCTGTCTTATTCACCTAGCACTTATTTCTTTCACTTTGGATTTGCTACGATGCATCACTGAAACCGTTTACTGTGATACTGTTTAGATGCACCCATTCTAATCTAGCACAGCATTAATGAGATGTATACTATTCCCTACCCCTACAGCGCAGCACTATTTTTTATTCATTTATTTATGGGATTTGATACACTTGCAGTGCCGCAGCAGTTAATTTTTTTCCCCTTGTTTGTTCACGTTCCTTCCCCACTCTCCTACCCCCTCCTCCCTTCCTTTTAGCTACCCCTTTACTAGTCCTTTGGTAGCGCGGTAATACCCCTCCTCACATTAATCAGTGGCGTTTACGCTCCATGAAGAAATAAAAGACCCACAAGGCAGATTCCTGATACTGCTCTGCGATTTGAATTCCACTACGTATACTATAGTTAATGCAGGAACCTGTTAACAAATGTGAGACGCTAATGTTTAAACACAAGGTATAAAATAAATAAATGAATACACAAAATACATAAAAAGTGGCCTGAATATACAGGCAAAAAAACCTGTAATGAAATGTGAATGGATCTAAATGGATGTTAATGATAACCAAGTTCAAACATAACAAGTGAGAGAACAGTGAATATATTATAAGTCCAAAGGATAGATTCTCCAGTGTAAATCGGTGAATCACCAACGGTAAACTCAAAATGTGACATCAAAAGAAATCCATGTGATCGGTCCACCAGATAAAACACCCGAGTGACATAGGGGCTGATTTACTATGCTCTGTGCGCTGCGCTGGTTCATGCCTTAATTAGTGCGCCGGGTGAAGCCTTAATTAGGCGCATGAACCAGCGCAGCAGCCGGCGCATTGAAAGTAATATGTAAAGCCGCGCCGAACTCCCTATAGAAGTCTATGGGAGAAATCAAAAGTGTTCATTTTAATGGCTAATCTGCAAGTTTTGTCCTAAAAAGTGTTTGGGGACCTCAGTCCTGCCCCAGGAAACATGTATCAATGTTTTTTTTATTTTTTAAAACGGACGTTTTTTCGGGAGCAGTGAAATTAATATTGCTTAAAGTGAAACAATAAAAGTGAAATATTCCTTTAAATTTCGTACCTAGGGGGGGTGTAATGTCAGCATGTGAAATAGCGCATTTTCCCGTACTTAGAACAGTCCCTGCAAAAAATGACATTCTGAAGGAAAAAAGCCATTTAAAATTCACACGTGGCTATAATGAATTGTCGGCTCCTGGCAATTCTAAAGGGATTCATTCATAAAGGAAAACAAAAAATGTATGGGGGTCCCCCAAATTAAATTACCAGGCCCTTCAGGTCTGATATGGATATTAAGGGAAACCCCGCAGTAAAAACCAAAAAAAAAAAAGACGTGCGGTTCCCGGCAAATATCCATAACAGGCCCTTCAGGTCTGGTGTGGATTTTAAGGGGAACTCCACCCCAAATAAAAAAAAAAATGGCGTGGAGTCCCCCTAAAAATCCACACCAGACCCTTATCCGAGCACGTTGACCTGGCCGGCCGCAGAAAAGAGGGGGGGACAGAGTGCGCCCCCCCCTCTCCTGAACCGCACCAGGCCACATGCCCTCAACATGGGGAGGATGTCCCCATGTTGATGGGGACAAGGGCCTCATCCCCACAACCCTTGCCCGGTGGTTGTGAGGGTCTGCGGGCGGGGGGCTTATCAGAATCTGGAAGACCCCTTTAACAAAGGGGACCCCCAGATCCTGGCCCCCCCCTATGTGAAATGGTAATGGGATACATTGTAAAATGACAGTAGCCGGTTTTTGACAAATCTTTTAATAAAATCTTCTTTTCTTCTTCCATTCAGGTTTCTTCCGCTGCTTCTTTCTTGGGTCTTCTCGTCCACATCTTACCCGACGTGTTCTTCTATCTTCTCCGTCCGTCCTTCAGCCTACTCGTCTACATCTTGCCCGTTGTCTTCTCCTGTCTTCTTCTCCATCCGTCTGCCAGCCTTCTCGTCCACATCTTTTTCTTCCCCGGACGCAGCGCTTGAATTTGAATTGGCCGCCGTGTTCCGCTCCTGGGACCCGCCCCCCTCTGACGCCACAAGTAAACTCCTTAGAAGGTCATGTGCGTCAGAGGGGGGCGGGGTCACAGAGCGTCACACGGCGGGGAATTCAATTTCAAGCGCGCCGTCCGGAGAAGAAGATGCCGCCGCAGCTTCCAATTGAAGTTCCCGCCGTGTCACACTCATGTGACCCCGCCCCCCTCTGACGCACATATGCCTCATGTGGACTTTCATATGAGTTTACCTGTGGCGTCAGAGGGGGGCGGGCCCCAGGAGCGGGAACACGGCGGGATCTTCAATTTCAAGCGCAGCACCCAGAAGATCAAGAAGATGCGGGACGAGAAGGTCGATGGACAGAGAAGAAGATGGGAGAAGACGGCAAGACGGCAAGATGTGGACGAGAAGACCCAAGAAAGAAGCAGAGGAAGAAACCCGAATGAAAGAAGAAGAAGGAACTGCGGAAAGAAGATTTTATTAAAGGAATTGTCAAAAACCGGCTACTGTCATTTTTCACACTTTTGTCACTTTTTTTTTGTAAAATGGTAGGGGTACAATGTACCCCATTACCATTTCACACAGGGGGGGGCCGGGATCTGGGGGTCCCCTTTGTTAAAGGGGTCTTCCAGATTCTGATAAGCCCCCCGCCCGCAGACCCCCACAACCACCGGGCAAGGGTTGTGGGGATGAGGCCCTTGTCCCCATCAACATGGGGACATCCTCCCCCATGTTGAGGGCATGTGGCCTGGTGCGGTTCAGGAGAGGGGGGCTGCACTCTGTCCCCCCCTCTTTTCTGCGGCCGGCCAGGTTAACATGCTCGGATAAGGGCCTGGTATGGATATTTGGGGGGACCCCACGCCATTTTTTTTTTGTTTTTTACGGCGGGGTTCCCCTTAATATCCATTCCAGACCTGAAGGGCCTGGTAATTTAATTTGGGGGGACCCCCATACATTTTTTTTTATTTTTTTTAGTTTTAATGAGCAATGACTGTATTCTTTATAGCCATGAGTACTTTAAACTTACTTTTTTTCACTTCAGAAATGACATCTTGTACAGGGACAGTTCTAAGCATGGGAAACATGCGTGTACCCCCCCTCCCCCCCTGTATGAAATTTAAAGGAATATTTCACTTTTATTATTTCACTTTAACCACTTCCATACCGCGCCTATTCTGGCACTTCTCCCCTTCATGTAAAAATTATATTTTGTTCCTGGGAAATTACTCATTTTTTAGCAGACACCCTAGGGAATAAAGTGGCGGTCATTTTTTATTTGATTTCCAACGGCATTTGCGCAATAATTTTTCTAACGCCTTTTTTTTTTGGCCCAAAAAAAAACACGGTCCATGAATTAAAAAATAACAAAACAGTAAAGTTAGCCCAATTTTTATGGATAATGTGAAAGATGATGTTACACCGAGTAAATAGATACCAACTTGTCACACACTCATGGAATGGCGCCAAACTTCGGGACATAAAAATATCCATAGGCGATGCTTGTTTTTTTTTTACAGGTGACCAGTTCAGAGTTACAGAGGAGGTCTAGGGCTAGAATGATTGCTCTCGCTCTAACGCATGCGTCAATACCTCACATGTGTGGTTTGAATGGTGTTTACATATGTGGGGACTTACATGCATATTCGCTTCTGAGTGCGAGCTTCTAGGGACAGGGCCGTTTTTTTTTTTTTTTTTTTTAGCTCATATTTTTCTTCTTGCACTTTTTTGTCACTTTTTTTGATAAACGGTGTTTACATATGTGGGCGGGACTTACGCAAGTCCCGCCCACATATATAAACATCGTTCAAACCACACATGTGAGGTATTGACGCGTGCGTTAGAGCGAGAGCAATACTTTTAGCACTAGACCTTCTTTGTAACTATAAACTGGTAACCTGAAAAAAAAAAAAAGGTCGCCTATGGGGAATTTCAAGTACTGAATTTTGGCCCCATTCCAGGAGTGTTTTTAATAGTAAAGCGTGACATGTAAGGTATCTATTTACTCGGTGTAACATCATCTTTCACATTATCACCAAAAATTGGGCTAACTTTAGTGTTTTGTTAATTTTTAACCACTTGAGCCCCGGACCATATTGCTGGTCAATGACTGGGCCAGTTTTTGTGATTCGGCACGGCGTTGCTTTAACTGACAATTGCGCAGTCGTGCGACGTGGCTCGCAAACAAAATTGGCAACCTTTTTTTTTCCCACAAAGAGAGCTTTATTTTGGTGGTATTTGATCACCTCTGCGGTTTTATATTTTTTAGAGCTCTAACCAAAAATAGAGCGACAATTTTTTTTAAAAATAAGAATAATTTTGACTTTTTGCTATAATAAATATCCCCAAAAATATATATTCTAATAATTAAAAAAATCCCTCACTTTAGGCCGATCCATATTCTACATATTTTTGGTTCCAAAAAATCGCAAATAGCGTTTATTGATTGGTTTTGGCAAAAGTTATAGCGTCTACAAAATATGGCATTTTTATTTATTTTTTATTTTTAACTAGTTATTGCGGCGATCAGCGATTTTTAACGGTACTGCGACATTATGGCGGACACATCGGACACTTTTTCGGAACCATTGGCATTTTTCTAGCGATCAGTGCTCTAAAAATGCATTGCTTACTAAACAAATGCCACTGGCAGGGAAGGGGTTAACACTAGGTGCGAGGGAGGGGTTAAATATGTTCCCTGGGTGTGTTCTAACTGAAGGTGGTGCGGGACTGACATGGATAAATGACAGATCGCTGTTCATGAAGGGGAACTCCAGACACAACCGGTGCTGAGAGCTCCTGGAGATCCCAGAGGCTATGGAGGCTTCAAGCCCAGGGGATGGCTCAAATCCCCAGTCAATGTCTCAGGTTTTGCCGGTGGTGAGTGGGCCTGGAGGCTCACATAAGATCTCAGGTTTTTTGGATGGATTAAAGCCAACTAAGGTTGAAGTACTTTACCTACATTCCCAGGAGAAAGTATGTTGGCTTGCAGCACAGCCGGGGGAAGATGTCAGTAAGAGAGATCTCAGGATTCAAGTCATGTATTGCCTAATGGAGAAAGTGGTGGTGTATCTTGAGGCTGCATATGCTGAGCTGGCCCGGCTGAGGAGTGCTAGAGACTCTGTTAATAAGAACCGCAGAAAGGGCTTTCGGCTAAACATCCAAACCCTGAGGGATGTTACAGTTGAATACACTGCCCTACTAAATGGACTTGTCATGTCTGCAGGTACTGTAACTCCCGAGATGTTTGACTTCAATCAGCGGATTGTGGTTGCCCATGGAAACTGCAGCCAGGCCGTTAGACGGGGTTCCCGGGCCGGGACCTCTGTTGCATCTCGGCCGCTAGGTGGCGCTGTTCCCGCTCGCGGGAGTCCCGCGAGTGCCGTGTGTGAGTCCAACCAGGAAGTGTTTGTGATGGACGGAGGTGCTGCTGCTGAGTGTATGGAGGTCGGAGGTGCCGCGATGGAGGATGAGAGAGCTGAGGGAGCCGAGATGGAGGTCATGGCGGGAGGTGAGAGACTCGATCCGGCGGAGGTCACAGTGACGGAGGTCCCGCATGGACTATCTGGTGCAGCGGCAGCTGTGTCCCCAAAAACGGAACTGACACAGCCAGGTGCTGTCCCCCCAGTAGAGTTGCCCCCTGTGTCCTTCTCCCCTGTTGTCCCCCCAGGGGAGTTGCCTTCTGTGTCCCCACCCTCCCCAGCCTTGATGTGTTCGGCTGCGGCAATGACCCCTCTGCCCGGTGAGTGGGGTGAGTGTGAGCAGGGTGAATCACCAGGCTCAAGCCTCGCCATTAATTATATCAGGCAGATAGAGGGTGAGCCGTGTAAAGTGGTTCAGGGTGCGGATGGTGTCATCATGGACAATTTGTCATTAGATGTTCTAGTGGTCCCTTCTGGGGGTGACCAGCAAAGTGGACAAGTTCAATCTCAGGGGGTTGGTGTTGGGTCACCTCTGGTGGCTGGGGGTAATACTGGTACACCCAGTGTTCCTGATGCTCCTGTGGGCGACCAGAGCAATATGGTCAATGTCATGTTAGATGCTGATAATGTTTTGGTGGATAATGGTGCCCCCCATGTTGTTCTCCCTGTTGTGCCCCCTGCTGTCTCTCCCGTTCCTGCTGCCCTCCCTGCCCCCCCTGTTCCCAGCGTTTCCCCTGCCCCCCCCCCCAGATTAGTGGGTCTCAAGAGGCCCAAGTGGTGTCGGCTTTAAGAACTGGTATGTCATTTGCGGATGTTGCTGGGGATAGGGTGCAGCTTGGGCGATTTTATGCCCAGCATGGCACTATGGCTTTCACGGGCACTGTGCCAGCTGCTGCCCGTGCCGCGGCGGTAGAGAGGAAGCGCCGCAATGTGGTGCAGCTGCGCTGGCAGGGCGGTTTATGTATTTCAGATCGTGCTCCGGGGAGGAGTGCGGTGGTGGATATGGTGCTGGCCCTAGGTTTCAGGGTGGCAGATATTTTCGCCATTATTCACCCCGCAGGCTCCCCGGAGTATGATATCAGTTTTTGTACAGCAACTCTGATGGAGAGCTTCCTTACTAAATTGGAAGTAGTTAAAAATCGCCCTGCCTGGAAGCCTTTTAAGGCAACCCCTTTGTCCCGCCAGGATGATGTAAAAAAAGTTACAATCATGGTCCGCAACGAATCCGTGCCCGCGGAAGACATTACAACATGGTTGGGGAGGTTTGGGCAGGTTATGGGCCCCCCAAAAAAGGAGTTGGGTTCTAAGGGGATTTGGACAGGGGCATGGTTTGTCCCTGTCAAGCTCCGAAGAATCGGGTCAACTGTCACCCATATTCCAGCTACTGGGTACATTGGGCGTGATAGATTGGTGGCTTTCTACCTGGGGCAACTTTGCTTCAAGGGTGGCAGCCCTTTGCACTTTAGTGTGCTGCCACACGTTGCTCTAGGTGTGATGAGGTGGGGCATAGGGCGGAGGGGTGTACCCGGATTCGGTGCAATTTGTGTGGAGTCTTGGGGCACCCCTTCAGTCGTTGCCCTGCAGCTTTTAGGTCACCTGAGGAAAAGACTGACTCTCCTGTAGGCCCAATGCTGTTGGTTCCATCTCAACCAGCTGCTGGTCATAGTGACTCTCCTGTAGGCCCGGTGCTGACAGTTTCGCCTCAACCAGCTGCAGGTCAGTGTGCTCAGCCTCAGGGGTTCACAATTGGTTCTGAGGACCCGGGGTCATCCGCAGGTTGTGGGTCGGCCCCGAGGGCCGGGGACCCCAAAAATCCCGCTCCCAAGGTGAGGAGGGTAAGAGTTAAGAAATCTTCCTTGGGGTCAGGGGCGCCCAGTTCTGGGGTGCCGGGGGAGGGGCAGCCTGTTATAGAGGTACCTCAGGGGGTTTTCAAGGTACCTACACCCCAAGTCTTGAGTTCTGGTGAGCCCGTCAAGCATCCTAAAATGGTAAAGCGTGTGCCTGTGGTGGTGCTCCATCCTTTGGATGGTGGTTCACAGTTCATTCCTACCTGGACCCCATCCCCTGCCCCATTTCCTGTTCTATCCTCTGCCCCATCCTCTACTTCATCCCCTGGTCCATCTCCTGCACCTTCAGAGTGTGAGGATGAGGTTTTTTCCTTTGATAAAGTCAGATTCGGATGTGTACAACAATACAACAATAGATTCCGATTCCTCCGACTCCTCTGATCTCTCCGATGCTCCTAGTGAATCTCGGGGGGAGAAGAGGAGGAGGGAGAAGAGTCGAGAGGTTGAATGGGAATCTGTCAAGGGGAAGGGCAAGAAAAAACAGACCTCAGTGTCTCGTGTTGGTCTTGGTCCTGGTCCCCCTCCTTCTAATCCAGTGTCCGTACACAATAAATTTCTTGTGTTGGACACTGCAGTTGTGGGTCCCTCAGATGGAGACCCCAACATGGAGGCTGAGTAAATTTTGGTATATTTAAAGTAAATAATATTTAGAAAAAAAAAAATGAAGTAATTAAGAGTGTAGCAGGAGTATTTGGTAATGTTGGGGAATTGTTAATGTTGGATTTTAATGAGTTGGAGTTTCTTTTTGTAAAGACTTTGTTTTTGTACAGTGTAAGTAAGTTGTGGGGTGTTGATGTATTAATGTTGTAATGACATAATTATGTTACTCTGTTTTATAGCCAATTGGGGCTTGGCTTTTAATGTCGTGTCTTTAAATAAAAAAAATCTCCAGACCAAAAAATAAATAAAAAATGTGGGTTCCCCTCCAGGTGCATACCAGGCTCTTAGACTTGGTCTGGAACATAAGGGGTTAAACCCGCGCCGAAAACCAGCGTGGGGTCCCCCCCCAAGATCCAGACCAAGCCCTTATCCCAGGCACGCAGTCTGGCTGGACAGGAATGGGGGTGGGGACGAGCGAGCGCCCCCCCCCCTCCTGAGCCGTACCAGACCGCATGCCCTCAACATGGGGGAGTGTGTGCTGTGGGGGAGAGGGCACTGCCCCCCCACCCCACAGCACTCTTGTCCCCATGTCGATAGGGACAAGAGCCTCTTCCCGACAACCCTGGCCGTTGGTTGTCGGGGTATGCGGGCGGGTGGCTTATCACAATCTGAGAGGCCCCTTTAATAAGGTGGCCCCCAGATTCCGGCCCCCCACCCTATGTGAATGAGTATGGGGTACATTGTACCCCTACCCATTCACCTGGGGAAAAAAATGTAAATAAATAAAACACCACACACATTAATAAATTAATTTATTAGTCAGCCGGGGGTCTTCTGCCTGGGGGCCCCCACCACCACCCCATTAGGCCCCGGGCTTCGCCGTCTTCTGCCGGAACCCCCTTCACCATGAGGCTCCTGCCTATGGGGGAGGGTCCCGGGCTTCGTCGAGTTCTGCGGGGTGCACCTGCCCCCCGTCTTCAGCGCCGTATTTCACCGGGACCCCCTTCACCATGAGGCTTCCTGCCTATGGGGGAGGGTCCCAGGCTTCGTCGAGTTCTGCGGGGGGGTGCACCTGCCCCCCCCGTCTTCAGCGCCGTATTTCACCGGGACCCCCTTCACCATGAGGCTTCCTGCCTATGGGGGAGGGTCCCGGGCTTCGTCGAGTTCTGCGGGGGGGTGCACCTGCCCCCCGTCTTCAGCGCCGTATTTCACCGGGACCCCCTTCACCATGAGGCTTCCTGCCTATGGGGGAGGGTCCCGGGCTTCTACGATGTTTTCCGCCGGGGGGGGCGACACCCGCGGGCTTCACACACATTAATAAATTAATTTATTAGTCAGCCGGGGGTCTTCTGCCTGGGCCCACCACCACCACCCCATTAGGCCCCGGGCTTCGCCGTCTTCTGCCGGAACCCCCTTCACCATGAGGCTCCTGCCTATGGGGGAGGGTCCCGGGCTTCGTCGAGTTCTGCGGGGGTGCACCTGCCCCCCTGTCTTCAGCGCCGTATTTCAACGGGACCCCCTTCACCATGAGGCTTCCTGCCTATGGGGGAGGGTCCCGGGCTTCGTCGAGTTCTGCGGGGGGGTGCACTTGCCCCCCCGTCGTCAGCGCCGTATTTCACCGGGACCCCCTTCACCATGAGGCTTCCTGCCTATGGGGGAGGGTCCCGGGCTTCGTCGAGTTCTGCGGGGGGGTGCACCTGGCCCCCCCGTCTTCTGCGCCGTATTTCACCGGGACCCCCTTCACCATGAGGATTCCTGCCTATGGGGGAGGGTCCCGGGCTTCTACGATGTTTTCCGCCGGGGGGCGACACCCGCGGGCTTCTGCGGTGCCTTCCGCTTCTGCCTGGCTCCTCCGCGGAGCACAGGGCTTGTCTTCTTCCTTCTCTTCCATTCGATGTTGACACGACGAGGTCCGGCGCTGGAGTGCCGTGTGAGCGATGGGCATTGACTTATATAGGGCAATGCCACCATGTGACCTCAACCCATGTGACATCACATTCCCATCATGCCCAGGGAATGTGATGTCACATGGGTTGAGGTCACATGGTGGCATTGCCCTATATAACTCGATGCCCGCCGCTGACATGGCATGTCAGCGCGGAACCTCGTTGTGTCAACATCCAATGGTAGAGAAGGGAGAAGACAGCGCAGACAAGCCCTGTGCTCCCGAAGGAGACAGGCAGAAGAAGGAACAGAGAAGAATGAAGAAGGAAGAAAGCCCTGGCTCCGCGGGGGAGCCAGGCAGAAGAGGGAGCAGAGAAAAGACCGGGGAGTTGGCGCACCCCCGGCAGAAGACCAAGAAGACCGGAACCCTGGCGGAAGGCACCGGAAAGACCGGGGGATAGGCGCCATCCCCCGGCAGAACTCGCCGAAGTCCGGATGCCCCCCCTAATGTAAAAGAGCTTAAATGGGGTGGGGGCCCCCGGCGGAAGGCTCCGGAGAGGACCGAGGGATGGCGCCCTCCCCCGGCAGAAATCACCGAAGCCCAGGGTCCCGGCAGAAGATCGGGAGAGAAGAAACCCCCCCTTCTAAAAGAGCTAAAGAAGAAAGGGGGGGCTCCGGAGCTGATTAATAAAATATTTTATTGTGTGGTGTTTTATTTTACTTTACATTTTCCCCCATGTGAATGGGTAGAGGTACGATGTACCCCGTACTCATTCACATAGGGTGGGGGCCGGCATCTTGGGGCCCCCTTATTAAAGGGGGCTCGCAGATTCCGATTAGCCCCCGCCCGCATACCCCGACAACCAATGGCAAGGGTTGTCGGCAAGAGGCTCTTGTCCCTATCGACATGGGGACAAGAGTGCTGTGGGGTGGGGGGGCAGTGCCCCCCTCCCCCACAGCACACACTCCCCCATGTTGAGGGCATGCGGTCTGGTACGGCTCAGGAGGGGGGGGGCGCTCGCTCGTCCCCACCCCCATTCCTGTCCGGTCAGACTGCGTGCTTGGGATGAGGGCTTGGTTTGGATCTGGGGGGAACCCCGCGCCGAATCGGCGCGGGTTTAACCCCTCACGTTCCGGACCAAGCCTAAGAGCCTAATGTACCCCTGGAGGGGGACCCCGCACCGATTTCAAGTTTGAAATTTGGCGCGGAGTACCCCTTCATGGTCAGCGCTGGCTGAAAACAGGTCGGAGATTCCCGTGCGCCGCGTCACGCAGCGCAATCACGGGTACGCCGCTTGGTATTTACCAAGATTTTCACGGCATACTGACAAGGCGCACGGGAATCCCTGACATTTCTCTCTACGCATGCCCAGTATGCAAATGAACCTCCCAAGGTTCAGGCGCACTGTGTAAGCGTACGGGGATCTGTTTTCAAAAAACACTTTCACTTTCAATTCAGCCCGCCAAACACTTTCAAACACATGTCACTTCACTTCCCCTGCATCACCCCCTCCCTCCCCTAATAAACTCCCGCCCGAATCCCCGATATTTACATTTCAATGTGCCGTGCGCCAGGTCTATCAGGCGCACCATGCGCCCTCTCCTGGGCGCACTGAGCACATTAGTAACTAGGGAAATACACTGCACTAGCAGCGTATTTCTTTAGTAAATGGCAAAACGGCTGTTACTCCTGCTTTTACTCCATGAGTCATGGAGTAAAGGCTTAGGTAAATCAGCCCCATAGTGTTGTAGTCTTCTTACCAGAACAAATGACCACAACAGCGGTCAGTATGGACACAGGGTTTGTTTAAAGTCTCCCAGCTTTTTCTCCCAAACTTTTTCTAAGAAAATACATTTCTATAAGAAAAAAACACTGCGCAGAAAAAAATCGTAAGTGCTGCCAAGTACCAAAAAATTATAGATACAAATTTATAGAGAAGTTAAAAAGAATAGGTACGGCGCAAAAACCTATAAACAAATGAGACCCTAATGTTTAAACACAAGGTATAAAATAAATAAATGTTTGTTTAAAGTCTCCCAGCAAGACTTGGGGGGATCCGGTTCCTGAGTCCTGGATATGGCTTTCACATACGTCTCAGAAGGGAGAGAAAATTAAAGATTCCCATAGTGTAAAATTGCTAAAAAATTGTAATTTATTAAAAGTAATGCACTTACAGAAATGTCGACATTGTACGCATTGAAATGGACATCCGCCTGTATGTGCGAGTAATCTCGGCATCTTCTCTTGTCCTCCCGCTGTCTCTGCTTACTGTGTAGGAGATGTGATAGCGTCGGGACGCAGGCAACACCTACACGTTTCGTCACAAGATGACGTCGCCGGGGATTGGCTGCTGCGTCACCGTCATCACGTCTGCCCTTAAATACCGCTGTTCCTCCATTTTGGAAGTGGGAAAACGAGCGGAAGGGCTGCCCTTACATACCGCTGTTCCTCCATTTTGGAAGTGGGAAAACGAGCGGAAGGGCTATGCAGTGCTTAGTAAACTTTGCTGTAGGTGTCACCGGCGCAAATAAAAAATAAAAAACGTGATCTGCTGCAATACCGTGTAAGCCCTTAAAAGGGTTTAATGTGCATATGAAAGAAAAATGTTACTGCGCTGATCTAATAATCCATGAGGTGTGATCTCTGGGGATGTGAACTGTGAACTGATTTAGTGCACAATCGACCATATATATTATCAGGAGTTGAAAACACCTAATATTCAATATGGATAAACTTATAATAAATAAATAAATTAAAACAATCTGTGAAGATATATTATATAAGTGTTACAAAAACCTGAATACATTAAACGTGACCCAAACAAAAAAATGTTTTGGTTGGTTGACCTGCACATCAATGTGCCATAATGCTCCTATGGAGGAAAAAAATGGCTGCTCTTGCTGCTCCAAGCCTACCAATAGTGAAAACAAAGCAAAACAGATATTCCAAGAATAAAATAAAAATCAAAATAGTCAGAAATCACAACAAAACCAATAGTACCAAATGTGCAATGCGCCAGCTGCGCTGAAAATATATAGTCCAATGACTGACAGTTTTGCCATTACACAATGTATTCCAATAGGAAAAGAAGGGTTCAATGCTGGTAATGCTGTATAAAGAAAAGTGCAACTGTCTCTTCCACCCGACAAAGATGTGCCACCATCACCAATGGTTGAACTCAACACTCACCAGACCCCAGGTCATAAAAGGCCCCAAAGTAGTGTCTTTTCTTTGTCCGTTAATGGATGTTGCCTCCCTCTCCCTTTTACAAGATATCCTTAAATCCTCAAAAACAAGGGGCTCATCATGGTGTAGTATATAAAAATTTATTTATTAAAAATATATAAAAGATGCACTTACAAGAAAGAGTGTCTTTGGCAGTGTCAACCGTTAAAAGCCGCTGACCAGCATTTAAATGGCGTCTTGGGAGGCGTGCATACCTCGCTCCTCTCCTCATGTACTGTACTGCTACAAGGGGTACTGGCGTGCTGGTATGTTCCCCTCCTTGTGTGTGTGTCCAAACAGCCTCTACGCGTTTCGCTATTGCGTCGTCAGGAAAGCTGTGGACACTAATTTGTTGGCTATATTTATACCCCAGGGTGCTAGTTTGAAAGTGGCATTGTAGTCACTTAGTAAACTTTGCCCAAAGTAAACGAATACTGAGCAAAAAGACAAGGGGACAATTAAGCTCACGGTCAAGCTGGCAGCGTAGGGAGAAGAGGAAAAAGACGCCAAGATGTACAATAATACTCACTGCACATATATTATAGGGCATTATACCCATTATAAATATAAAACAGATGCTTCTTTTAAAAGGAAAAGATGTTTGATATAACATTTTAATGGATAAAAAAAAACTTAAAACTTGAAAAATAAAATAAAAAATAGAGTAAAATGAAGAGAAAAGAAAAGGTTGATCATAAATCAAACCTATGTTCTTAGGAGTTGTTTATGAAACTGTTTACATCCCAATCAACGTTGAGGCCGTGTGGTATGTAACATTTCATGTTAAAAATCCACTGGGTCTAATTATATGGCAATTTTTCACCTGCCAAAATCAACAAATGATAAAGGGAATCTCTCTCTTTTACGATCTACTATCTACCCACCCATTTGACAACAAAAACGCACACATGATTAAGTGGGAGAAAGATTTAAAGCAAGAATTTACCTGGGACCAATGGAAAAAAGCAATCCATATAGCTAGCAAGTCATCAGCATGTATTGAACACTGGGACAATGCACAAAAAATAATAAATAGATGGTACCTGACCCCATATAAGTTAGCGAAAATATATCCCTCAACGTCTAATGAGTGTTGGAGATGCAACGATCAGATAGGAAACCTTTTACACATATTATGGAGCTGTAAAAATCTACATAGCTTCTGGAATTCAATTACTTCCTTTATAGCAGATCTCACAGGCATCCTAAATAAACTAAACCCAGCCACAGCTTTACTAGGTATCAATCTGGATATCTATCCTAAAGAATATAGAACAATTGTATTCCACACACTAGTAGCAGCAAGACTCACTATAACCAGCCTGTGGAAATCCAAAGACGTGCCCAACTTATCGACAGTTATAGCTAGAATCAATATACAGGCCCAATACGAATTAATGCTGGCTTATAAAAATTATTCCATTACTACGTTCAGAAAGAAATGGTTAGCTTGGATCACCCATCCTAGAGCATCCAAATACTTAAGAGTGTAATATTTAATCTATTGTCAAGTTTGAAACACGTCAAAGTCAGATATATGCTTACCCCAGCTGTAAAGTATTATCCTGGACCTACTTTATTGATCTGTGTAGCAAGTTTTGTTAAGTTCAGTTAATTTCTGTATATATGTGTATATATACATATATGTATATGTATATATATGCATACATTTTCTGTTTCTTTATGATTTTCTAGACACAAATAGTTAACTCAATTGGAGGCCTAGCCATGCCTACAGATTGAACCCGATAGGGGTAGGCTGGTACAGGCTACCAAGCACTGTATTGTTATAAGAACAATCTCATGAACCAAGGTAACTCGGTTGGTTACTAAGGATTAATGTGACAATTTTAATCTGTACTGTTAAGTAAATACTTTCAATAAAAATCTATTGTTTAAAAAAAATCCACTGGGTCTCAATTCTAGAGATGGAACGAACTTTGTTAATGCCTCGCCAGTGTGGTTGTAATTTAACGATTGGGGTGAACAGGGTCCCCTCCAGGGACAAACTGCTACAAATAGCAATAACCAGTCGGGTTATAAAGCAGTCAAACCCAGAAATAAAAACAAAAAAGTCAAATATGACAGAACTGGGGTTTATCATGATCATCCAGAGGCTCAATATGACAATCGGGCACCTGGGAGTAGACCCCCAGCATGGAGGGATTCCCCTAGGAGTAGACCCCCAATATGGAGGGACTCCCATCTCCAGGATCAGACCTATTGTGGTTACAATGATCAATTAGGCTATCTGCCCCCATGTACAACCGATCAAGGTTATGGTTACCAAGGGGATGCCTCATATGATCATCGCACCCTAAGACCCAATCCAGTACCCATCCAGAATAGATTCAACATCCTGGGCCATATTCTCGTAGATCGGCGCATATTTACTCAGGTGTAGCGCATCATAGTTGCGCTACGCCGGCTTAACTTGGAGAGAGCTCTCCCATATTCCCGTACCACATGCGTCCTACGTTGCGCTCGCGGAGCTGAAATGTGTCGGCGTAAGTAGGCGCAAGTGACGGTAGGAGGGATGTGGGCGTGAAGAATGCTAATGAACCGTGACCCCATGCAAATGATGTCCAGACCGAACGGAGCATGCGCCGGACGTGCCCCGCCCTCTGCGCATGCGCAAAACAACAGTAGGCGTAAATCCCTGCTGAGTTGGGCCGTCCCAGTGTATAAATGCGTCACCACATGCGCCCAACGAGTGCAAAGTGACTCCATTGATTCTGTTGGTGGAGATTTTTCTCTTTAGCTTTGCAATGCCTGGACCCAGGAAGGAAAGGAGAAAAAAGAATTTCAGCCAAGATGAGAGGGCCATCGTAGTCTCTGCCATGGAGAGATACGATTCAAGACTCCATGGTGCTGACAGTGGCAGCACAAGTAAAACCAAAAAGGAGGAGATCCTTAGGAAAGTGACTGCCCAGGTCAATGCCTTAGGCCATGAGGCAAGGACCCCCCAGGAAATTCAGAAAAAAATGAATGACCTGCGTGGTGTGGTCAGGAACAAGATGGCCATCATTGCAAAGCATGCCAGGGGCACAGGAGGGGGGCCACCCTGTTCTACCCGGCTCACTGAAGAGGAGGAAGTGATTGCCCGCTGCCTTCGGAGGGAGCAGGTGGAGGGCCTGGAGGGCCATGACTCAAGTGAGCCACCCATGAGGACAGGTAAGTGTGTTTTATCTTCTGGTGTGTTGCATGTTTGGTGGGGGTGGTGGGTTATGTGACAAGTGTGTGGGTCCACCAACATGTGAATGTTTTGTGTCATCCACAGGTGAGCAGGATGAAGCGGGGCCATCCAATGCTGCCAGTGGCCGTCACAGACCATCATCCACTGAGCAGTCTGCTTCTGTGACTGACCTCCTGGGAAGCCAACAGGCCTTGGTGGAGGGGAGTGGTCAGTCCTCCGCGCAGGAGGTTGTTGAGGAGGAGGTCCATGAAGAGGAGGTCCAGGAAGAGGAGGTCCAGGAAGAGGTGGTCCAGGAAGAGGTGGTCCACAGCGAGCAGGAGGTCTTCCTTTTTTTGGAGGAGTCGCATGTGGTGGCAGGACCATCACAAAGCCCCCGCATCTCCAGCCCTTCAGGGTCCTCCAACACCCTCTCCAGTCCCTCCCGTCCCATCCCCCTCATCTCCAGCCCCTCCAGGTCCTCACTCTATGCAAGGGGCCCAGCCACTCCTGTCCCCAGGAGGGCTACCCACAGGACAAGTGGTGCGGCAGAAATGCTTCATGAGAATCTGGCCAGGCAGCAGGACCAGCAAACCCGTCATATGGGGGAAATCTTGGTGGAGTTGAGGCGCCTGTCCGACAGCTTGGCCTCCTCGGGAGCAGTACCAGATGCTCTCCAAGATGTGGCTGGAAACTGCGCAGCCACAATCACCAGCCTGGGTGAGCTGCAGACTACAACTGCCGAACTTGTGGGGGAGGTCAGGTGCCTGCGAAGGGCTGTTCAGGCCCAGACAGCTACCCATGAGTCATTGCTCACCCGCATAGCACTAGCTTTGGAGGGCAGACAGGCAGGCAGGGAGGCACCTGGGAATGTTCCTCCACCTGGAGATGTTCCTCCACCTGATGCCCCAGCTCCCCCCAGGCAAGTGAGGGCCAGGAACCTGGGCACCAGGCGTAGCCCGCGCCGGGGCAAGTGATTATTTCTTGTTCATTTGCTCTGGTTAAGAGCTTATTTTCTTATTTGCTCTGGATAAGAGCTTATTTTATTATTTGCTCTGGTTAAGAGCAAATTTTATTTTTTGCTCTGGTTAAGAGCATTTTTTTTAATTTTGGGTGCTGCACACAGGCAGTGTTGCAGAGTACAGTGTGAATGGTGTGTGAATGTGGGGTGGTGACATTCCTGCCATTAAGGGGTGTCACCCTCGTGCGCTGGTGATAAGTTCTCCCCAGGTCCGTATGAATGACGTATGAATGGACAGCAACATCATTGGGGCCTTGACGCGGCGTTGCTGCTCCTTAGTACCATGCGGTGTACTTCGGTCTAATCCAATGTTCTGTGCATGTGGGGTGTGTGTTAGGGACCACAGTGGTGTGCATGCGTGCATTTTCTGTGTGCCATGTTTAATGTTTGTGTTTAACGTTCAAAGATTCGCTCCACGAGACATCTCCTGACTGCTGTACCATCAGCAGACGGGGTAGCCTCGGTTAGGGGGGGACATGGTGGTTGGGGGGTCAGGTCATCACGTAGGTCAATCTGCAGGCCCTTTCTCACTGCGAAGTTGTGCAGCACGCAACATGCAGCGATGATTTGGCACACAAAGTTGGGGGAATACAGCAGGGTACCCCCAGTCTTATCCAGGCATCGAAATCGTGACTTAAGGAGGCCAAATGTTCGCTCAACCACTGCACGGGTGCGTGCGTGTGCTTCGTTATATCTTCTCTCTCCTGGTGTTTGCGGATTGCGGAATGGAGTCATGAGATGAGGTCCCAGGGCATATGCAGAGTCACCTGGAAGGGAAAAGACAGGAGGATGTTAGTCATGCATGTGCCCCTCGTGATGTCTGCATCATGGGGGGGGACAGTCATACCTGACACCCATGTCACTCACCAACCAGCCAGCTGTCCCCATACACATTCTGCTCAAATTGTCTTGGGATGTCACTTTGCCTGAATATAAAGCTGTCATGGCTGGATCCTGGGTGTTTTGCACGGACGTGCCATATGAGGCCATGTGCATCCACGATCACTTGGACATTGATAGAATGCCAATGTTTTCTGTTGCGGTATATGTGCTCGGTCTCGTGGGGGGGCTGTATTGCCACATGGGTACAATCAATTGCACCCACAGTGCGTGGGAAACCATCAATTAGGCAGAAATCTGTCATTGCCTTCAGCCGCATGTCCTCCTGGGTGGGTCTGATGATGTGGTGGGACATGCGTCGGAGTATTGCGGGGACAACTTGGTGCACGCATCTACTCATGCTGGTTTGGGATATCCCAACCACGTCTCCACTGGTTCTTTGAAAAGAGCCTGTGGCAAGAAAATGCAATGTTGCCAGGACCTTCACCAGTGGCTGCACTGCATGGGATCGTTGTGTTGGGCTGCTGATGTCATTCTTCAGGGCTCTGGTAATTTCAAGGATGGCATCAGGGCTGAATCTATAACGGTGATACACATCCAAATCAGCCATGCCAAAGAGGCTAATGCGCTGTGGGTAGATCCTCTCACGTGCCCTCCTCCGTGCCCTCCTCCTTCTAAGTGCCTCTTCCTCCTCACACACTAGCAGTGCTAAGACCACGCCTGCCCCTGGCATGTTGGCATACGAATGTGTTGTCCTAAAAATTTGGTTGCTCTGCTCGTCCGGGATGGTGCTGCTGTATTTGCTTTTTTCAAGCTAACTTACTCAGGTCTGGAGCAAAGTTAACCGAGCTTTATAAGGGGTAACTTTCAGCCGGACAATCGTCTTACGCGCACAGCGCGTAGCCTAAGCCGATCGCGCGTAGGTTCGGGAATCAGCGCATCTACATCATTTGCATATTTGAATACTAATTCTATGGCAGCCTAGGATGCCTTCAGCGGAAATATGCGCCTACGCCGCGTACACTTAAACGAGTTAGGACGGACAGGAGTAGCCTGATTTCTGGCGGATCTGGTTCTGTGACTATGGCGCATAGATAGGACGGCGCATCTTTACACTTACGCCGCGCATCTCCATATACGCCGGTGTAACTTGTTTGAGAATATGGCCCCCTGTCTCAACATCAGGAATTAAATCCTGGGATTGAGGCAGGTGCTTCTTGGCATCCCAGCCAATTTATGGAACAGGCCAGTCGTTTTAGACAAGAACAATTAAGATCCCCACGGAATCCAAATAGGGGTGAACAGCCCCGTTTTTTTCCCTTGGCCAACATCCGACCCAAAAGGGGTCAAAAGGAAGGAGAGGTACCAGAGGGGGTAGGAGGGTCCAGGCCAAAAAAAAGGAAACAATAAACATCGGTGGAATATTCAATTTGAGTATGGTACAGCTTTCAAAGGGTGAACAATTTGTGTTAAATCAAGGTCTTAAGTTTGCACCCCCACAAAAGCTGAACAAGTTTGAAACTTTTATAGACGCTCACAAATTTATAAGGAAGATGAGTATTAAAATACATTTTCTCCTTAACCCTATTGGGAACTCTAATCGGACAACCCCTTGTACGGTATCAGAAAACATACTTGAGGCTCCTTGTCCCATTTCCCCACCTGGATCTTGTATGGTATCAGAAAACATACTTGAGGCTCCTTGTCCCATTTCCCCACCTGGATCTACCCAAATTAATTCCATCCAGGTTAAACATACCAAACTTGCCAACGCCTCCACATTTAACCCCTCGGGGTTCATGGCCACTTCTATACAGGTTTTCAAAGAAATGGTCTTGAAAGACATTGTGGCCTTGAAGACCCAAGATTTAGGAACAGTCAGGATTTCCAAAATAATCTTAAATCTATCTGTGACCGTAATGATATAGTAATTCGCCCTGCGGATAAGGGGGGAGGGGTTGTCATCCTTAATAAGGATGACTACCTAACCGAGATGAATAGGCTACTTGCTGATGAAGCCACTTACAGTGGTCTGGCATGTAACCCTACAACCAAATTTAAAAAAGCCTTATCCGAACTATTGGATGAAGGATCTTCATTGGGGATATTAAATAAAAAAGAGAGAGCTTTTCTTGTTCCATCTGCCCCAAGAATTCCAGTAATGTATTACTTACCCAAAATACATAAAAGTCTACAAAATACTCCTGGCCGCCCAATCAGACTCCATTACAGCAAGAATTAGGAAATACATTGATGAATTTCTTCAACCTTTGGTAACTCATACCCCCTCCTACCTTAGGGACACCACACATGTACTTAATCTCCTGGCTGATATTAATTGGAGGGAGGGTTACATCATGGCCACAGCCGATGTTAACTCACTCTACACAATTATCTCACATGAACAAGGCCTTGAAGCTGTACGCTTTTACCTTCAACGTGATCCTTCCCTAGGTATCCTACAAAAGGACTTTATTACCAA
Source organism: Rana temporaria (assembly GCF_905171775.1). Taxonomy (NCBI): domain Eukaryota; kingdom Metazoa; phylum Chordata; class Amphibia; order Anura; family Ranidae; genus Rana; species Rana temporaria. The sequence goes on along the minus strand of NC_053491.1, from coordinate 415,010,496 downwards.
CCTTATTATTTTGCCACCACGCATAATTACTTTTGGTTTGACGGCAATTTCTACTTACAAAAGTGCGGTGTGGCTATGGGGGCTAAATTTGACCCAAGCCTGGCAAATTTATTTATGGCTTATTGGGAAGGGGAGGTCATCGATCATAACCCCCCGAAGGAACTACGCCTATGGAAGAGATATATAGACGATGTCTTGATTTTGTGGGAGGGAGACCTCCCATCGTTAGAATCTTTCATCTCTCTGCTCAACACCAATAACAGAGGTATATATCTCAAACCCGAGGCTAGTCATACTGAAATTCACTTTTTCGACCTTAACATCTGTGTAAAAGATGGAGTTCTTTCTACTAACACTCACTTTAAGGAGACCGACAGAAATGGTTTCATTCCCCTTACCAGTTGTCACCATCCGACCTGGCTTAGTGCTGTTCCGAAAAGCCAATTTCAAAGGATTAGGCGTAACTGCACTAATGTTGTTGAGTACCACCAACAGGCCCTGGTCCTTAAATCTAGGTTTCTTGAAAAGGGGTATGGAAAAATCTGAAATAGATGATACCATCCAGAAGGTTGGAAATATGGAGAGAAAGGCTATGCTGACCAATCGAGGACGAACCAATCGTACTCTTGACAACTGTTTTGGCTGTTCCATGATTACGGGTTTCTCTAACCAATATTTTTCTGTTAAGAAAATCTTCAATAAATATTGGAACATCCTAAAGAATGATAGAGTACTTGGCCCTGCCATTCCCGATAAACCTGTGGTCATGTTTAGGGGAGCACCGTCCTTACGCCATAAGTTGGCACCTAATGTTATTAATCCCCCTTGTACCGTGTCTTTTTTCCAAACCATGAAAGATTTCTTCCCCTGCAGGAAGTGTAACATCTGCAAGGTAAACCAGTTTCAGGGACGTAAAATAGAGTCTTTTCAATCCACACAAACATTGAAATTCTATCCCATTGATTCCTTTATTACATGCTCTAGTGATCATGTCATTTTATCTTATCCAGTGCCCCTGTTCAAAACAGTACATTGGACGAACCAAGAGAGAAGTACACGTGCGACTTGAAGAGCACGTTGGTAACATCAGGCGGGGTTTTCCCAAACATAACTTATCCAAGCACTATGCCCAATATCATAATAAAAACTTGGAGGGGACCCTGTTCATCCCAATCGTTAAATTACAACCACACTGGCGAGGCATTAACAAAGTTGGTTCCACCTCTAGAATTGAGACCCAGTGGATTTTTAACATGAAATGTTACATACCACATGGCTTCAACGTTGATTGGGATGTAAACAGTTTCATAAAGAACTCCTAAGAACATAGGTTTGATTTATGATCAACCTTTTCTTTTCTCTTCATTTTACTCTATTTTTTATTTTATTTTTCAAGTTTTAAGGTTTTTTGATCTATTAAAATGTTATATCAAACATCTTTTCCTTTTAAAAGAAGCATCTGTTTTATATTTATAATGGGTATAATGCCCTATAATATATGTGCACTGAGTATTATTGTACATCTTGGCGTCTTTTTCCTTCTCTCCCTATGCTGCCAGCTTGACCGTGCATAAGGAAAAAATTTGTTACTGCGCTGATCTAATTATCCAGAGATATTAATCTATGGAAGTGTGGACTGTGGATTAATATATACCATCAACCATAAGTAAAATATATATCAGGGCCACAATGTGCCCAATCTTAAATGTGAATAATCTAAATACAAACAATCTATGGAAAATATATAAATTAAAATTGAAATCATGCAAGTGTGAGCTTAATAGAGTGTGAGCTTGACCGTGAGCTTAATAACTTATTTTCCTATTTTCCCGTCTTCTCTAACTCTGCCACTTGATGGCAGTGTTTTGTCCCCTTGTCTTTTTGCTCAGTATTCGTTTACTTTGGGCAAAGTTTACTAAGCACTGTATAGCACTTCCGCTTGTTTTCCCACTTCCAAAATGGAGGAACAGCGGTATGTAAGGGCAGCCCTTCCGCTCGTTTTCCCACTTCCAAAATGGAGGAACAGCGGTATTTAATGGCAGACGTGATGACGGTGACGCAGCAGCCAATCCCGACGACGTCATCTTGTGACGAAACGCGTAGGTGTGGCCTGCGTCCCGACGCTATCACGTCTCCTACACAGTAAGCAGAGACAGCGGGAGGACACGAGAAGATGCAGAGATTACTCGCACATACAGGCGGATGTCCATTTTAATGCGTACAATGTCGACACTTCTGTAAGTGCATTACTTTTAATAAATTACCCTTTTTTTAGCAATTTTACACTATGGGGATCTTTTATTTTCTCTCCCTTCTGAGACGTATGTGAAAGCCATATCCAGGACTCAGGAACCAGATCCCCCTAAGTCTTGCTGGGAGACTTTAAACAAACATTTATTTATTTTATACCTTGTGTTTAAACATTAGGGTCTCACATTTGTTTACAGGTTTTTGCGCCGTACCTCTTCTTTTTAACTTCTCTATAAATTTGTATCTATAATTTTTTGGTACTTGGCAGCACTTACGAATTTTTTCTGTGCAGTGTTTTTTTCTTATAGAAATTTATTTTCTTAGAAAAAGTTTTTTATAGTTAATGCAGGGTTCGACAAAATCCGCCATTGCGCATAGAATTAGTGACCTGGCGCCCTGGGAAGCTAAGGCCTGCAGAAGGCCGCAAATCCGCGGCCTCAATTACCATCTGGCGCGGCCTGACGCGATCGAGCGATGGGGGAGGATGGGTGTCTCCGTGCGCCCCCACCTCTACCGCCGCATGATCACAGCGGGCCGCGCCGGCCGGTAATTGAGGCCTTCTGCAGGCCTAAGCTTCCTTCTGTGATCTGGCGCCATCTTGTGGTGGCTGTTGGCATGACAAGTAAACCAGCAATCCAGCAATTCTGATGGAGTTTCCACAGTGTTTTCACTGCCATCTCCTTCCCTCTAATTAGAGCCCCCAAACATTATGGCCTGGATTCAGAAAGAAGTTACGACGGCGTATGTCCAGATACGCCGTCGTAACTCCGAATGCGGGCCGTCGCAACTCCGCGCCTGATTCATGGAATCAGATACGCCTCACATTTGTCTAGATACGAGCGGCGTAAGTCTTACGCCGTCGTATCTCAGTTGCATATTTACGCTGGCCGCTAGGTGGCGCTTCCGTAGATTTACGCGTCGAATATGGTAATGAGCTAGATACGCTGATTTAGAAACGTACGTGCGCCCGACGCATTTTTTTCATCGTTTACGTAAGGCTTTTTTTCGGCGTAAAATTAACTCTGCTCTATGAGGCATAGCCAATGTTAAGTATGGACGTCGGGCCAGCGTCGAATTTTGCGTCGTTTACGTCGTTTGCGTAAGTCGTACGCGAATAGGGCTGTGCGTAAGTTACGTTCACGTCTAAAGCATTGACTATTTGCGGCGTAATTTGGAGCATACGCACTGGGATATTTTGTCTCTCCTTTGGTCTTATGTCATTTCTATGGTTTTTGTACTGTTTTGGTTTTATGGTGTGATATTGTTGTTTTATTAGTTGATTTTAATTGTGGTAAATATTTTATATTGTTACTATGTTAATTTATGCTTGTAACACTCGGTCTTGCTGTGAATTGTTAATGTCTGGATGTGTTTCGATACCTTCGGGTGATTCTACACTATACAAGATAAACAATAAACAATATTTTCACGGACGGCGCAGGCGCCGTTCGTTAAGAACGTCAATTACGTGGGGTCATGGCTAATTAGCATACAACATGCCCCCTACCAGCCTATAAATATACACTACGTCGCTGTAACTTAAGGCGCAAGTTCTTTCTGAATACAGGACTTGCCTCTCAAAGTTACGGTGGCGTAGCGTATATAAGATACGCTACGCCCGCCTAAAGATAGGCAGATGTTTCTTAATCCGGCCATAATATATTTTTTATTCTAACACCCTAGAGAATAAAATGGCGGTCATGGCAATACTTTCTGTCACACCGTATTTGCGCACTTTTTTTGGGAAAAAATACACTTTTTTAAATAAAAAAATAAGACAACAGTAAAGTTAGCCCAATTTTTTTTATATTGTGAAAGATAATGTTACGCCGAGTAAATTGATACCAACATGTCATACTTCAAAATTGCGCTCACTTTTGGAATGGCAACAAACTTTTACCCTAGGGCTAGAATTATAGGGCTAGAATTATTTCTCTCGCTCTACCAATCGCGGTGATACCTCACATGTGTGGTTTGAATACCGTTTACGTATTCAGGCACTACTCACGTATGCGTTCGCTTCTGCGCGCAAGCTCGGCGGGACAGGGCGCGTTTTTTGGCTCCTAACTTTTTTAGCTGGCTCCTAGATTCCAAGCAAATTTGTCAAACCCTGAGTTAATGTATACTCCCCCCAACAAATATCAAGTACATTTTTCAACAAACTTATGAAAAAGGTCAAATCTCATCAAAAAGGTCTAAAAGGTCAAAAAGGCCGGCGTATCTTCTTTCTGTATTCAGAAAGCAAGATACGCCAACATTTGGCTAAGATCCTACTGGCGTAAGTCTCTTCGATAGGTAGGGAGACCGCAGCTCCAGGTGAGCACAGGCAGGTAATCAATGTCCACTCAGGAATCACACGGGTGCTGGCAATGCATAGAATTAAGCAGGTGGGAGAATGGATGGACAGCCACACTCCAAAAAGTCTTGTTGAAAAAAGACGTGCTCTTTATTGTAAAAAGGAAAAAATGCACAGCACACAACAGCATACAGTGGGATAGACCTTGACGCGTTTCGCATTAACAACTAATGCTTAGTCATAGCTCTTACGCCGTCGTATCTTAATTGCATATTTACGCTGGCCGCTAGGTGGCGCTTCCGTCGATTTACGCAAGGAATATGCTAATTAGGTAGATACGCCGATTTACAAACGTACGTACGCCCGGCGCATTTTTTTCCGTCGTTTACGATAGGCTTTTTCCGGCGTAAGGTTACTCCTGCTATATGAGGCGTACGCAATGTTAAGTATGGACGTTGTTCCCGCGTCGAATTTTGAAATTTTTACGTCGTCTGCGTAAGTCATTCGTGAATAGGGCTGTACGTAAGTTACGTTCACGTCTAAAGCATTGACGATTTGCGGCGTCATTTCGAGCATGCACACTGGGATATTTTCACTGACGGCGCATGCGCTGTTCGTTAAGAACATCAATTACGTGGGGTCACGGCTAATTAGCATACAACACGCCCCCTACCAGCCTATAAATATACGCTACGCCGCCGTAAAAAAAGTCAAATACGTGGGGTCACACTAAATTTAAATAAAGCACGCCCACATCATCCAAATTTGAATTAGGCGGGCTTACGCCGGACCACATACATTACGCCGCCGTAACTTAGGGCGCAAGTTCTTTCTGAATACGGAACTTGAGCCCAAATTTACGGCGGCGTAACGTATCGGAGATACGTTACGCCCGCACAACATTACGCAGGGCTATCTGAATCTAGCCCTAAGTGCTCTAATTCCACGCTACTACCTATTATTCACAATCAAAACCTATATGATGCATGGCATTGTCCACTGGCCACGTCACCTGGCCATGTCAGCTTCCATGTCACCTGGCCACGTCACCTGCCACAAGTTGTGGATTTTCCACTTCCCATGTCACCTGGCCACGTCACCTGCCACAAGTTGTCGATTGTCCACTTGCCACATGACCTGGCCCACGTCACCTGCACGTCAACTGGCCATGTCACCTGCCACAAGTTGTGGATTGTCCACTTGCCATGTCACCTGGCCACGTCACCTGGCCACGTCACCTGCCACATCACCTGGCCACGTCACCTGGCCACGTCAGCTGCCAAATCACCTGGCCACGTCACCTGCCACAAGTTGTGATTTGTCCACTGGCCACGTCACCTGGCCATGTCAGCTGCCATGTCACCTGGCCACGTCACCTGCCACAAGTTGTGGATTTTCCACTGGCCACATCACCTGCCACAAGTTGTCGATTGTCCACTTGCCACATGACCTGGCCACGTCACCTGCCACATCAACTGGCCATGTCACCTGCCACAAGTTGTGGATTGTCCACTTGCCATGTCTCCTGGCCACGTCACCTGGCACATCACCTGGCCACGTCACCTGCCACGTCACCTGGCCACGTCACCTGCCACAAGTTGTGGATTGTCCATTGGCCACGTCACCTGTCACTTCAACTGGCCACTTCACCTGCCACAAGTTGTGGATTGTCCACTTGCCACGTCACCTGACCAGGTCACCTGCCACAAGTTGTGGATTGTCCACTTGCCATGTCAACTGGCCACTTCACCTGCCACAAGTTGTGGATTGTCCACTGGCCACATCACCTGGCCACGTCACCTGCCACAAGTTGTGGATTGTTCACTTGCCACATCACCTGGCCATGTTACTTGCCATGTCACCTGCCACAAGTTGTGGATTGTCCACTTGCCACGTCACCAGGCCACGTCAGCTGCCAAATCACCTGGCCACGTCACCTGCCACAAGTTGTGATTTGTCCACTGGCCACGTCACCTGGCCATGTCAGCTGCCATGTCACCTGGCCACGTCACCTGCCACAAGTTGTGGATTTTCCACTGGCCATGTCACCTGGCCACGTCACCTGCCACAAGTTGTCGATTGTCCACTTGCCACATGACCTGGCCACGTCACCTGCCACATCAACTGGCCATGTCACCTGCCACAAGTTGTGGATTGTCCACTTGCCATGTCACCTGGCCACGTCACCTGGCCACGTCACCTGGCACATCACCTGGCCACGTCATCTGCCACATCACCTGGCCACGTCACCTGGCCACGTCAGCTGCCAAATCACCTGGCCACATCACCTGCCACAAGTTGTGGATTGTCCACTGGCCACGTTACCTGGCCATGTCAGCTGCCATGTCACCTGGCCACGTCACCTGCCACAAGTTGTGGATTTTCCACTTGCCATGTCACCTGGCCATGTCACCTGGCCACCTCACCTGCCACAAGTTGTGGATTGTCCACTGGCCACGTTACCTGCCACGTCAACTGGCCATGTCACCTGGCACAAGTTGTGGATTGTCCACTTGCCATGTCACCTGGCCATGTCACCTGCCACGTCACCTGTTCACATCACCTGGCCACGTCACCTGCCATGTCACCTGGCCACGTCACCTGCCACAAGTCGTGGAATGTCCACTGGCCACGTCACCTGTCACTTCAACTGGCCACTTCACCTGCCACAAGTTGTGGATTGTCCACTTGCCACGTGACCTGCCACAAGTTGTGGATTGTCCAGGTCAACTGGCCACTTCACCTGCCACAAGTTGTGTATTGTCCACTGGCAATGTCACCTGGCCACGTCACCTGCCACAAGTTGTGGATTGTTCACTTGCCACATCACCTGGCCACGTTACTTGCCACGTTACCTGCCACAAGTAGTGGATTGTTCACTTGCCACGTCACCAGGCCATGTCACCTGGCCACGTTACCTGGCCACATCACCTGCCACAAGTTGTGGATTGTCCACTTGCCACATGACCTGGCCACGTCACCTGCCACATCACCTGGCCATGTCACCTGCCACAAGTTGAGGATTGTCCACTGGCCATGTCACCTGGCCACATCACCTGGCCACGTCTCCTGGCACTTCACCTGGCCACGTCACCTGGCATGTCACCTGGCCATGTCAGCTGCCAAATCACCTTGCCACATCACCTGCCGCAAGTTGTGGATTGTCCACGTCACCTGACCACATCACCTGCCACAAGTTGTGGATTGTCCACTTGCCATGTCACCTGGCCACGTCACCTGGCCACGTCACCTGCCACGTCACCAGGCCACGTCACTTGCCACGTCACCTGGCCACGTCAGCTGCCAAATCACCTGGCCATGTCACATGCCACAAGTTGTGGATTTTCCACTTGCCATGTCACCTGGCCACGTCACCTGCCACATCACCTGGCCACGTTACCTGGTCACCTCACCTGCCACAAGTTGTGGATTGTCCACTGGCCACATCACCTGCCACATCAACTGGCCATGTCACCTGGCACAAGTTGTGGATTGTCCACTTGCCATGTCACCTGGCCATGTCACCTGGCCACGTCACCTGCCACGTCACCTGTTCACATGACCTGGCCACGTCACCTGCCACATCACCTGGCCACATCACCTGCCACAAGTCGTGGAATGTCCACTGGCCACGTCACCTGTCACTTCAACTGGCTACTTCACCTGCCAAAAGTTGTGGATTGTCCACTTGCCACGTCACCTGCCACAAGTTGTGGATTGTCCACGTCAACTGGGCACTTCACCTGCCACAAGTTGTGGATTGTCCACTGGCCACGTCACCTGGCCACGTCACCTGCCACAAGTTGTGGATTGTTCACTTGCCACATCACCTGGCCACGTTACTTGCCACATCACCTGCCACAAGTTGTGGATTGTCCACTTGCCACGTCACCAGGCCATGTCACCTGGCCATGTTACCTGGCCACATCACCTGCCACAAGTTGTGGATTGTCCACTTGCCACATGACCTGGCCACGTCACCTGCCACGTCACCTGGCCATGTCACCTGGCACAAGTTGTGGATTGTCCACTTGCCATGTCACCTAGCCATGTCACCTGGACACGTCACCTGCCACGTCACCTGTTCACATCACCTGGCCACGTCACCTGCCACATCACCTGGCCACGTCACCTGCCACAAGTCGTGGAATGTCCACTGGCCACGTCACCTGTCACTTCAACTGGCCACTTCACTTGCCACAAGTTGTGGATTGTCCACTTGCAACGTCACCTGCCACAAGTTGTGGATTGTCCACGTCAACTGGCCACGTCACCTGCCACAAGTTGTGGATTGTTCACTTGCCACATGACCTGGCCACGTCACCTGCCACGTCACCTGGCCACGTCACCTGGCCACCTCACCTGCCACAAGTTGTTGATTGTCCACTGGCCACGTCACCTGCCACATCAACTGGCCATGTCACCTGCCACAAGTTGTGGATTGTCCACTTGCCATGTCACCTGGCCATGTCACCTGGCCACGTCACCTGCCACGTCACCTGGCCACGTCACCTGCCACATCACCTGACCATGTCACCTGGCCACGTCACCTGCCACAAGTTGTGGATTGTCCATTGGCCACGTCACCTGTCACTTCAACTGGCCACTTCACCTGCCACAAGTTGTGGATTGTCCACCTGCCACGTCACCTGACCAGGTCACCTGCCACAAGTTGTGGATTGTCCACTTGCCATGTCACCTGGCCACGTCAACTGGCCACTTCACCTGCCACAAGTTGTGGATTGTCCACTGGCCACGTCACCTGGCCACGTCACCTGCCACAAGTTGTGGATTGTTCACTTGCCACATCACCTGGCCATGTTACTTGCCATGTCACCTGCCACAAGTTGTGGATTGTCCACTTGCCACGTCACCAGGCCATGTCACCTGGCCACGTTACCTGGCCACATCACCTGCCACAAGTTGTGGATTGTCCACTTGCCACATGACCTGGCCACGTCACCTGCCATGTCACCTGGCCATGTCACCTGCCACAAGTTGTGGATTGTCCACTGGCCACGTCACCTGGCCACATCACCTGCCACGTCACCTGGCCACATCACCTGCCACGTCACCTGGCCACATCACCTGCCACGTCCCCTGGCCACAAGTTGTGGATTGTCCAGTGGCCACGTCACCTTTCACACGTTGTGGATTGTCCACAATGCAATGCAAGCAATTACAGTTGTTTATGTTTTTTAATGTTTTTTCATCATTTGCCATCATTTTTGAGATTTCTAATGTAAAAAAATAGGTCACCTTTAAAAACGCCTATAAACGAAATTGCGGCAAAACGCCGGTACCGCGTTTTGCCGCGTTATGGCGCGTTTTGCGTCTGAAACACAAAAACTTTTGCGTCTGAACCCAAAATGTTGCTTCTGAAAAAACGAGCCTAAACCCAACTGCTTTAAAACGCAAAAAAACGTGAATGTGTGCATGGACACATAGGATAACATTAAATGTGTTCAGGGGCAGTTGAAAAAAAATGCCTAAATGCCTCTGAACTCGAGTTTACCAGCGTCTCGTGTGCATGGGGCCTTAGACTCCTATTACTAGAAAACTTTGAGAAATCACCTAGAAGAAAAAAGATGACTTATTACGTTAATGGTAATAGAGCTGGCAAACTTTTAGCATAGAATATTAGAGGGCACAGATAGAGAAGTAAAATACCCTATATAATTCATCACCTTGCCTAAGCCAGGGAAGGAACCCAATTCCCCTTTAAACTTAAATATTTAAAACTATATGAAAAATTAAAAGCCTTACGTTTTGTTAACATATTACCAACACTTATTCACCCCGACCAAACAGGCAAGCTTCGGACGCTACCCAAAGACTGGTGAACATTATTCACATGGCAGGGGTGCAGAAAAGGCTTTCTCTGCTTCTAACATTGGATGCAGAGAAGGCTTTTGACCGTATACACTGGCTAGATTTGGCCAGAGTATTGGAATAGTTTGACTTTGTGGGTAATATCCTAACGGCCATTATGGATTTATATTCCAAAACGCCAGCTCGAGTTTATTTATCTGCAGTGGCGGATGGTGAAGTTTTAGGATGGGGGGGCGCCAGACACCACCCCTCCCTTTTGACCCATCCCACTTATCATAAGCCCCACCCCTTAAATAATTCACCCACTCCGTCCCCTCTATTCCACTAACTTCACAGGACAAAGTATACAACTCAGCATCACAGGACAAAGTATACAGCCCCAGCATCACAGGACAGAGTATACAGCTCAGCATCACAGGACAGAGTATACAGCTCAGCATCAGAGTACATACCTCCCCTCCCAACTGTAAACATGTGGCACGTCGCGCCAAAAATTGGGTGTGGCCAGACTGTTATCAGTGGAAGGGGCTTAAGGGGCATGGTTAAACAAAACATTTCCCCCCTACCACCATCCCTCTCCCCATCATTACACAGGACCCCTCCCTTAACACCAGCCCTCATTGTTACACAGGACCCCCTCCCTCCTACTAACCCCATCATTAAACACAGAGGTTATTTGTTTAGGGTGGAGAGGCAGGGAGGGGGGGTGTTTAGGGTGGAGAGGCAGGGAGGGGGGTGTTAAGGGTGCAGAGGCAGGGAGGGGGGTGTTTAGGGTGCAGAGGCAGGGAGGGGGTTGTTTAGGATGGAGAGGCAGGGAAGGGGGGTGTTTAGGGTGCAGAGGCAGGGAGGGGGGTGTTTAGGGTGCAGAGGCAGGGAGGGGGTTGTTTAGGATGGAGAGGCAGGGAAGGGGGGTGTTTAGGGTGGAGATGCAGGGAGGGGGTGTTTAGGGTGGAGATGCAGAGAGGAGGGTGTTTAGGGTGGAGATGCAGGGAGGGGGGTGTTTAGGGTGGAAATGCAGGGAGAGGGTGTTTAGGATGGAGAGGCAGGGAGGGGGGGGTGTTTAGGGTGGAGAGGCAGGGAGGGGGTGTTTAGGGTGGAGATGCAGGGAGGGGGGTGTTTAGGGTGGAGATGCAGGGGGGGGTTATGGTGGGGATGCAGGGAGGGGGGTTGTTTAGGGTGGAGATGCATGGAGGGGGATGTTTAGGGTGGAGATGCAGGGAGGGGGGTGTTTAGGGTGGAGATGCAGGAGGGGGTGTTTAGGGTGGAGATGCAGGGAGGGGGTGTTTAGGGTGGAGATGCAGGGGGTGTTTAGGGTGGAGATGCAGGGGGGGTTATGGTGGGGATGCAGGGAGGGGGGTTGTTTAGGGTGGAGATGCAGGGAGGGGGATGTTTAGGGTGGAGATGCAGGGAGGTGGGTGTTTAGGGTGGAGATGCAGGGAGGGGGTGTTTAGGGTGGAGATGCAGGGAGGGGGGTGTTTAGGGTGGAGATGCAGGGGGTGTTTAGGGTGGAGATGCGGGGGGGTGTTTAGGGTGGAGATGCGGGGGGTGTTTAGGATGGAGAGGCAGGGGGGGGTGTTTAGGATGGAGAGGCAGGGGGGGAGTGTTTAGGGTGGAGATGCAGGGGGGTGTTTAGGGTGGAGATGCAGGGGGGTGTTTAGGGTGGAGATGCAGGGGGGTGTTTAGGGTGGAGATGCAGGGGGGATGTTTAGGGTGGAGATGCAGGGGGGTGTTTGGGGTGGAGTTGCAGGGGGGTGTTTAGGGTGGATATGCAGGGGGGTGTTTAGGGTGGAGATGCAGGGAGGGGGGTGTTTAGGATGGAGAGGCGGGTGGGTGTTTAGGATGGAGAGGCAGGTGGGGTGTTTAGGGTGGAGATGCAGGGGGTGTTTAGGGTGGAGATGCAGGGGGTGTTTAGGGTGGAGATGCAGGGGGGGGGTTAGGGTGGAGATGCAGGGGGGTGTTTAGGGTGGAGATGCAGGGAGGGGGTGTTTAGGGTGGAGATGCAGGGAGGGGGTTGTTTAGGGTGGAGATGCAGGGAGGGGGTGTTTAGGGTGGAGATGCAGGGGGGGGTGTTTAGGGTGGAGATGCAGGGGGTGTTTAGGGTGGAGATGCAGGGGGTGTTTAGGGTGGAGAGGCAGGGAGGGGGTGTTTAGGTTGGAGATGCAGGGGGTGTTTAGAATGGAGATGCAGGGGGGGGTGTTAAGGGAGGGGGTGTTTAGGGTGGAGATGCAGGGAGGGGGGTGTTTAGGGTGAAAATGCAGGGAGGGGGTGTTTAGGATGGAGAGGCAGGGGGGGTGTTTAGGATGGAGAGGCAGGGAGGGGGGGTGTTTAGGGTGGAGAGGCAGGGAGGGGGTGTTTAGGGTGGAGAGGCAGGGGGGTGTTCAGAGTGGAGATGCAGGGGGGGTGTTTAGGGTGGAGAGGCAGGGAGGGGGGGTGTTTGGGGTGGAGATGCAGGGAGGGGGGGGTTTTAGGGTGGAGATGCAGGGAGGGGGTGTTAGGGTGGAGATGCAGGGAGGGGGTGTTTAGGATGGAAATGCAGGGAGGAGGGGGTGTTTAGGGTGGAGATGCAGGGGGGGTGTTTAGGGTGGAGATGCAGGGGGGGTGTTTAGGGTGGAGATGCAGGGAGGGGGAGTGTTTAGGGTGGAGATGCAGGGGGTGTTTAGGGTGGAGATGCAGGGAGGGGGTGTTTAGGGTGGAGATGCAGGGAGGGGGTGTTTAGGGTGGAGATGCAGGGAGGGGGTGTTTAGGATGGAGATGCAGGGAGGAGGGGGTGTTTAGGGTGGAGATGCAGGGAGGGGGTGTTTAGGGTGGAGATGCAGGGAGGGGTGTTTAGGATGGAGATGCAGGGAGGAGGGGGTGTTTAGGGTGGAGATGCAGGGGGGGTGTTTAGGGTGGAGATGCAGGGGGGGGGGGTGTTTAGGGTTGAGATGCAGGGAGGGGGGTGTTTAGGGTGGAGATGCAGGGAGGGGGCTGTTTAGGGTGGAGATGCAGAGCGGGGGGTGTTTAGGGTGGGGATGTAGGGAGGGGGGGTGTTTAGGGTGGAGAGGCAGGGAGGGGGGTGTTTAGGGTGGAGAGGCAGGGAGGGGGGTGTTTAGGGTGGAGAAACAGCTGCCAGTCACTGCCACGAACCACAACACTCATCAGCCCCCTCCTCCCATGAAGCTCTGCAGCAGCTGAGAAAAGTGATCAGAGGTGGGGGTGGGGGGGGGCCAGGATCACGGCAGGACACAGTACTCACTGCTCAGCTCACTGGATGGAACAGTCACACACTCGGTTTTCTGCTCTGCAGAGGAGACCGAGGGGGGGGAAGCTGCCGGAAGCATGATGGTGCTGACTGCTGAGAGAGAGAGAGAGAGAGAGACATGCGGCACATGCCATGCCGCCAACAGCAAATAGGGAAGGATTCCTGACCTCTCCGACAGCTTACGCCCTAAACACGGGCAAATCAGCTTCCCAGCTTGCAATCAGCTGATTGCAAGCTGAGAATCTTCCCATTGACTGCCGTGTGTCCGGTGCCCAGACGCTCTTAAAGTGACTTTTTTCAGGAGCTGCGGTGGCTCAACGCGATTGGCTCTGCGCTGACAAGCCATTCACCTCTGCAGCTAGGGGTTCGGATCCCGGTCTCAGCTACATGTGAATAGAGTTTGGTGGTCTCAGCCCGGCTACCGGTGGGTGTGCTATGCGAGGTAAGTCTGCGCTTAGTACGCCCACCCCCCTCCCACAAAAACCACCACACTTACACGCAATCGAAATTGGGTTAACATGCACGCACTTTGACCACGCGGTCTCTAAAAAGAGAGGCGAAGGACTAACGGGCCTGGTTGAGCGGGCTAGATCCTCTCACTCCCTTATAGGGAGTCCCTCTGCCCCGTTGGGCTTCAAGGCGGAGCAGGTAGGGCGGGCTGTGTGGGAGGACCCCCTCGCACACCCACCATTGCCACCCGGGGCATGGAGAAAGGTGGCAGATTGCTTCTGGGGGAGGCCTACCTACTCCCAACTCCTGCAGTCCGGCTCCTCTCTCGAGTACACGCACAAAATACACTTAAAAAAAAAAAATAATGACTTTTTTCAAAAGCTTGGGGGGGGGGCGGCGCCGGGGGCCGCCGCTATTTATCTGGTATTTTATCTTCATCATTTACCAAATCAAATGGAACGAGGCAAGGGTGTACATTGTCTCCCTTGATATTCAACCTTTTGATGGAACCCTTAGCTATTTACATTAAAAATCATTCTGATATTAAAGGTTTTCCAGCAGGCAACAATATATATTCCATCAGCTTATTCGCTGACGACATTATCATGATTATGACAGAAGTGGACTGTTCCCTGGCTGCGGAACATGAAGCTTTAGATCTGTTCAATCACATATCGTATTATAAGGTCAATGAAAGCAAATCTCACATATTCCATGCAGGGCATCGGTTGCACGCATCTCACAGTTCCCTTCCTCATGCCAAAACTTCTAAGTGCTGGCCTCTCTTCACACCGGCTCTCTCCTCTCGTGCTGGACTCCAGGCTGGGGATGGAGTGGAGACCCAGCAGGAGAGCGCTTTGATTCTACAGGGAGCCCGATCAGCAGCTGCCCCTGGTTTTAATCACATGTATCTGTCAGTGGGGAAGCCATCAGTTGTTAGGGACGCGGCGGCCCCGCTCCTTAACAACCGATAATTGCTGCAATCTTTTGTGTACATTTCAGTTGTCTGTGGGAGAATCCTGCCGACAGTTGAAAGAACCGAGCCAGTAGGTCTCGATTTTAGATATCGGTGCATTTGCACGAACACCGATACTCATGCAGATGCTTAGTATTGGTACAACCCTATATAGAAGCTTTCTTACACCAGATGATCGTGGAAAGGCTTGCACTCAAATCTATAGTGGCAATTTGTCTTCTTCCTTACAGACAACTATATTTTTTTTTCTGTCAGGTGACCATGGACACGTGATATTAATCACTGAAAGGGAGTCAAGGGCCATGACTTATCATGCTGCAATATCATTTAAGAAGTGCTCAATAGTCATTTTAGCATGTCTTAAAGGGTCACTAAAGGCAAACTTTTTTTTTTAAATAACAAACATGTTATACTTACCTCCACTGTGCACCTCGTTTTGCACAGAGTGTCCCCGAATCCTGTCTTCTGGGGTCCCTCTGCGGCTGTCTCGGCTCCTCCTCGCAAAAGCTTTCTACCTCCATGCGAGCGAGCGAGTATGGTGGAAAGCTTTTGTGAGTGTGCTCAGCGGCGGGCATAGTATCACTCGGCCCTGCCCCCCAGCACGCGCGTCATCCACTGTGATTGACAGCAGCGCCAGCCAATGGCTGGACTGCTATCAATCCGTCCAGCCTAGCCAATCAACGGCCAGGCTGGGAACCGAAGACGATCACATGGACATGCGCGGGACTTTCGAGGGGTCAGAAAAGTAAAACGGGGGTTCAGGGGGGGGGGGGGCGGTACCGTCGGCAGGGCCGTCTTTAATATGGTTTGGGCCCTGGGCAAGCTTATTTTGGGCCTGGCTGGTTCACATGTATGTTTTGGCGGTCCTAATTTGTGCAGGTACAGCAGTCCATTGATTTGAATGGGCTGCCATGCCTTTGTTTCCTGCAGAAAAAAGGTGCATTCAGCATTTTAAAAATACAGTTGCCTTGAAATCCATTCTGCTTGTGCACCATGCTACTTACCTGCAGTTCTTGCACACACAAACGCACTGTGTTTTTAAAAGCGTGACCTAAACGTCTAAAAATGCAGCAAGTTTGACAGTGCGGGAACTGCAGATAAGTCACAGCAGACAGCAGAATGGACAGACAGTGCTGTATTTCAGTGCTTGATGGGCATAGGTGTGCCGTGTACGCAGCCTATTACATGAGGTATGCGCTTTTCTTTGCAAGAAACGCAGGCATGGCGGCCCATTCAAATGAATGTGGGCCGCCAAAACACATACATGTGAACCAGCCAGGCCCAAAATAAGCCCATCAAGCAGTTAAATACAGACAGTAATGCCATGTGCTCTGAGGCCTTACTCAGCCTGGACTGCAGGTCTGGTCTGTGATTTAAAGAGTTCCTCTATTTTACACATGGCATGGCATGGGGTCCCATGGTGCTAAGGCAGAATGGACAGATGGTTCTGTGACCCCCATGCCATGCCATGTGTAAAATAGAGGAACTTTTTAAAACACTGACCAGACCTGCAGTGAATCATCAAATATTATAAAGACTTTGGGCACACTCTACAGAAAACTTCTATTACAATATAGATTAGCAAACAGTGACATACCTTGAGGAGCATGACATGAAGAAGTCAGCCTCAGGAAGAGCAAACTGGGGATGTTATAAAATCACATTCTAATTCACTTTTATATACAAGCAGCACCCAGTGGCAGGAAGGGAGAAGTGCACGTCTAAAGGGAAGCCAGGGGTGCTGTACATTTTAAAACACTGGGAAGGGAAGCAGTACTGTCACTGGCTGCGTGCCGCTGATGATTTTCAGCCTGATTTGTGGGCAGCACAGGGGCTTAACGGGCGGCAGGGATCAGGAATTATGGGGCCACTTACACAGCTTCAGGCATGGGCCCCCTGGAGCAGAGAACCGGGGGGGGGGGTGCTGCCGCCTGAAATTGAAAAGCAGGGGGGTTCTGCGAATTTAGAAGCGGGGGGCCCTTTACAAAAAAATAAATAAAAAATAAAGACAAATATATATAAAAAGAGGGGGTTGCCATCTGGGGCCCTGGGGACCTCTGGGCCCTTTAATAATTGTTTTTTTATAAAAATAAATTACAAAAAAGGGGGTTGCCATCCGGGACCTCTGGGCCCTTTAATAAAAAAATAAAAAAATATGTATAAAAAAAGGGGGGGGTTGCCATCCAGGGCCCTGGGGACCTCTGGGCCCTTTAATAAAAAAAAAATATATATATATATATATATATATATATATATATATATATATATATATATATATATATATAAAAGAAAAAAAAGAAATAAAATAATATGAAAAAAAAATTATAAAAAAAGGGGGGTTGCCATCCGGGGCCCTGGGGACCTCTGGGTCCTTTAATAATAATAATAATAATAATAATAATAATAATAATAATAATATATTATATATATATATATATATATATATATATATATATATATATATATATATATATATATATATATATATATATATATATAATATATATATATATATATATAAAAAAATAAAAGAAATAAAGAAATATATAAAAAAATATGTTTTTTATAAAAAAAGGGGGGTTGTCATCAGGGGCCCTGGGGAACTACGGGCCCCTGGGGACCCCCAGACCTCTAAAAAAAAATTGGCCCTTTAATAAAAAATAAAATAAAAATATATTAAAAAAAATATATTTTTTTATTTAAAAATAAATAAAAAAAGGGGGGTTGCCATCTGGGGCCCTGGGTACCTCTGGGCCCCTGGGGACCCCTAAAAAAATGGTCCCTTTAATAAAAAAAACTCTAAAAAAAAATTGTCCCTTTAATAAAAAATAAAATAAAAATATATTAAAAAAATATATATTTTTTTATTTAAAAAAAATAAAAAAAGGGGGGGTTGCCATCTGGGGCCCTAGGGGCCTCCGGACCCCTAAAAAAAAAAGCTTCCCCATTTGCCCTGTGGTAAAGACGGCCCTGACCGTCGGATGTTTTTGCATAGGATGCATTAAGGTGAAAAAACATTTACCTTTACAACTCCTTTAGCCCTGGTTCACACTGGGTACGATTTGGAACGATTTGAAATGCGATTTGACATGTCAAATCGCATCTCAAATCGGCGGCAATTGTCGGCAATGGCACTGTCCTAATCTGTGCGACGCCGCATCTGCGATTTCAAAAAGTAGTTTCGCAGCCGCGAAATCGCGGTAAAATCGCGCATTTTACCGCGATTTTGAATTCGCAGCAGTGTGAACCTAGGCTTAAAGTCCAATTCCACCTTTGGGCAAAACACCCAACACTGGCCATCATGAAAGTGCCTGGGCTTATAGGAGAATGCTGCAAAGAATGGTGGGAAATGGTGGTGAAGGACAGGAGGGAGGCGGCTGGAGAAGGAGGAGACAATAAACATGGTATTGAGTTTAAAGCACTATTTGGCTCTTCTAAATCAATACTAAACAGCCTCTCAAAAGCACTTTAATACATTTCACACTAAAGCACTTATGAATGAGCTTATCAGAGTGAAACAATTCAGATGACTAAAATAGGACTAAAACTAAATAGAAATTTGATGTCAAAATTAACACTGCAGGACAGAACAAAAGAAAAAAAAAATAGGTGATGTTTCAGATCCCTCAAATGGCAGCAGACTGTGCCACGTAACCAGACTGCGTAGTGATAACTTTAAGGCCCCGTACACACGGACGAACTGTCCGATGAAAACGGTCCGCCAGATTTTGGTCTGATGGTTGTACACACCATGAAACCAAAATCCCTGCGGACAGGATACACGGTGACGTAGCAGCGCCGTCGCCACGACGATCGCGACCCTGGAAGGTCAATGCTTCCACGCATGCATCGAATCACTTCGACGCATGCGAGGGCTTTCGGCCGAGTGGACATGTTCGGTGAGTCTGTACAGACGACCGAACATGTCCGACGGACAGGCTTCCAGCGGACATGTTTCCTAGCATTCTAAGAAACATTTGTCCGCTGGAAACCTGTCCGATCCGCCGAAAAATTGTCCGGTCGGCCGTAGACACGACCGAACATGTCCACTGAAACTGGTCCGCGGACCAGTTTCAGCAGACATGTTCGGTCGTGTGTACGGGGCCTTACTGTTTGGTCATGCAGAAAGGCTGTGTACTATCAACGGTCAACTTAAAAAAATAGACATGACTGGGTTAATGCAAGAATTTGAATAATTAGTCTCAAATTATCGTAACTGTGAAGATTTACATGTAGAAGGTATACCCCCTCCCCCCCATCCTTGTCTGCCGACTGCTTCAAGTCAGGTCATATGCAAACCTTGAAAATTATGTTTTTTTAAAAAAAATCTGAATAAAACTATATTAATGTAGGACTGAATGGTCAACTTATTGAATAATCATAATTGTGACCAGTTCTGGTTCAGGCTACAGAATCTCACCTGGTCGACTCCTGCAGAAAATTGTTCACTGCACATATCCCCGATATATGCCTCTCCAATTGTAGTACCCTCAAAGTTTGTATCCCTGTAAACCAAACACAAGTACCGTATGTAAGAGCTAATGATCTTTATCTGGAAATGTGCACAAATGTTGTCATTGTCCATAGTGAAGATCTGGATAAAGGAAAATCTAACTTTCTTTATTGTGATGAGGCATGGCCAAAGACAGGAGCATTCCTGATGAACTAGATAATCTAGATGTCTTGGAATAAAGTCTACTCTTTTAAAATGAAAGTAGTCAGGTGAAGGGGTTTGGACAACATGTACACATTTTTAAAGTCATTATCTGTGTGGTTGGAGGAAAGATATCCACAATACTTTTAAGGACTACATCTACCATCTGGTTTGGAAATTTTATTTAAATGAAGTTAAATACATTCCAGGTGCATCAAAACAAAAGGCATGCAAAGCCTCAGTCCCCTTTCACACTTGTACGACTTTGCCGTGATTCTGGATCAGTACTACTTTGCCACAACTTTGGCATTAACCAATGAAAAAATACATGGTGTGAGGTAATTTATTTTCCTGCCATAGTTGTTTCAAGTTCCTGTTTGCTTTCTGGTTGTTGTGGTGTGTTGTGTTTGACAGAAAATGTTTGCTACTCAATATATTGCCACAGCAGTTGTCATTGCTGCTGCAGCAGTAGCAGTGCATGAGGAAGAAGAAGAGAAGCTGGAGGACAAGGACAATAACATCTCTTTTTTTTGGGCTGTTTGGAGCACATTGTTCCTGAGGGAATAACCAGGAAGTGAATGTGTGCTAGAAAAGTGTGCTTGGGAGGGGCTACTATGTTAAAAGGATTGGGTGGGACAAGGGTCAAAAAGCTGCTTGTGCTTACAAAGTCGTAATGAATATGTGTCTATATTATTCATTCAGGTACGATTTGCATGCTACTTGAGGGTTTAACATTGAGGTCTATGGACATCAAGTCGCATGGAAGTTGGACCAAAGTTGCGCAGGAACTACTTTTGAAGTCGGCACGACTTATGCTGCATACACACGATCATTTTTCGGGTTGTAAAAAACAATGTTTTTCAGGCTCTAGAAAAAACGAAGTTTTTTTCAACTTGATCATTAAAACAGCCTTGCCTACACACGATCGTGAAAAAAAATGCTCTAGTAAAGCGCGGTGACATACAACACATACGACAGCACTATAAAGGTGAAGTTCCATTCAGATGGCTGCTTTGCCTGATTTTGTGTTAGTAAAAGGCGATTTGCGCTTTTCTGTCTGTTACAGCGTGATGAATGTGTTTACTCCATTACGAAAGCTAGTTTTACCAGAACGAGCTCTCCCGTCTCATAACTTGCTTCTGAGCATTTTTCACGTCGTTAAAGCCCACACACGACCACTTTTTACAACCCGAAAAACGACAACGTTTAGAACGTTGTGAAAAATAGAGCATATTCGAGGAAAAAAATTGTCCATTTTTCAGAAACCGAAAAATGCTCTAAAGTCCACACACGACAGTTTTTAACCCGAAAAATTATCATGTGTACGCGGCATCAAAGTCGTGCCAATATAAATGGAAGTCATTGAAAATCGTGGAGAATGACTTGTCATGCGATTTTGCAGTCAAAAATCGTGGGACAAGTTGTATAAGTGTGAAAGGGAACTTACAGTCCATCCAGGCCTAACTAGGGAATACTTAAAGGGGTTGTAAAGGTTTGTCTTTTATTTTCTAAATTGGTTCCTTTAAGCTAGTGCATTGTTGGTTCACTTACCTTTTCCTTTGATTTCCCTTCTAAATGTTTTTTTTTTCTTTGCTTGAATTTGTCACTTCCTGTTTCTCCTCAGTAAGCTTTCCACCATCATCCGAGCAGTGGAAAGTCAATTAGAACAGCTTACTGAACACCTTACTGAGGAGAAACAGGAAGTGAGAAAATCAGACAAAGAAAACAAAGAAAAAAAACATTTAGAAGGGAAATTGAAGGAAAAGAAAAGTGAACCAACAATGCACTAGCTTAAAGGAACCTATTTAGAAAATAAAAAACAAACCCTTACATTCCCTTGTCGGAACCAGACCTGCATAGCTGAGAGCCTAGGGACCTATCCACATTGTACATCAGAGAAAATAGTTATTTATGCTTGTGCAGGGTCCGCACTGGTGCCTGTTCTGTCACTGGAAGGGAGGTGGCAGAGTCAAGCTGGACTGGTGGAATTGGGCACTGCTCTGTGGTGTCTCCTTGGAAATATTGCATCCTGAGCAGGTAAATGTATTGTGGGACTGGGTGGCACCTGCATGTCAGCATCAGATTTTGATGCAGAGACACCGGGGTGTACGGCGGGGATTAGCGAGCATGTGTTTTTGAATAATTAACCACTTGGGATCCGCCTGCCGTCAATTGACGGCTACAGTGCGGATCCCAATTTCCAAACTGCCGTCAATTGACGGCCGCCCCTTAGGGCGGTCCCCGCGCGTGCTCCAGAGCGCGCTGCGGGGAAAATCTGTGTTGGCCGTGTCCCTCGGACACAGCCAATTACAGATCGCCGCGAACGGCCAATCAGAGTGGCCGTTCGCGAGGCGATCTGTGCGGCCAATGAGAGAGGATCTCATATGTAAACATATGAGATCATCTCTCATTGCCGTTTTACACAGAGACAGCGGTGCTGTCTCTGGAGAGGAGACGGATCTGTGTCTCTTGTACATAGAGACACAGATCGGTCACCCCCCCAGTCACCCCCCCTCCCCCACAGTTAGAACACTAAGCAGGGATACATTTAACCCCTTCCTCACCCCCTAGTGTTAACCCCTTCAATGCCAGTCACATTTATACTGTAATTAGTGCATATTTATAGCACTGATCGCAGTATAAATGTGAATGGCGCCAAAAATGTGTCCGATGTGTCCGCCATAACGTCGCAGTCCCATTAAAAATCGCAGATCGCCGCCATTTCTATTAAAAAAAATAATTAAAAAAAAATAATTCTGTCCCCTATTTTGTAAGCGCTATAACTTTTGCGCAAACCAGTCGCTTATTGCGATTTTTTTTTTTTTTTACCAAAAATATGTAGAAGAATACGTATCGGCCTAAACTGAGAAAAAAAAATGTTTTTTTTTTTAAATTGGGATATTTATTATAGCAAGAAGTAAAAAATATTGTATTTTTTTCAAAATTGTCTCACTTTTTTGTTTATAGCGCAAAAAATAAAAACCGCACAGGCGATCAAATACCACCAAAAGAAAGCTCTACTTGTGGGGAAAAAAGGACGTCAATTTTGTTTGGGAGCCACGTCGCACGACCGCGCAATTGTTAGTTATAGCGATGCAGTGCCGAAAGCTGAAATTTCACCTGGGCAGGAGGGGGGTATATGTGCCCAGTAAGCAAGTGGTTAATAATGAGCATAAACGTTACCTATTGTGTGTGTGTGTGTGTATATATATATATATATATATATATATATATACAGTACAGACCAAAGGTTTGGACACACCTTCTCATTCAAAGAGTTTTCTTTATTTTCATGACTATGAAAATTGTAGATTCACACTGAAGGCATCAAAACTAAATATAAAAATAAATATAATATATTTCATATTCTAGGTTCTTCAAAGTAGCCACCTTTTGCTTTGATTACTGCTTGGCACACCCTTGGCATTCTCTTGATGAGCTTCAAGAGGTAGTCACCTGGCGCAGCACCCCATCACTTGGTCAAATAGCCCTTACACAGCCTGGAGGTGTGTTTGGGGTCATTGTCCTGTTGAAAAATAAATGGTCCAACTAAACGCAAACCAGATGGAATAGTGATTCACACAGTCTCCTCTTAACAGTTCTAGAGATGTGTCTGCTGCAAAAGGTGGCTACTTTGAAGAACCTAGAAAATGAAATATATTTTCAGTTGTTTCACACTTTTTTGTTATGTATAATTCCACATGTGTTAATTCATAGTTTTGATGCCTTCAGTGTGAATCTACAATTTTCATAGTCATGAAAATAAAGAAAACTCTTTGAATGAGAAGGTGTGTCCAAACTTTTGGTCTGTACTGTATATATATATATATATATATATATAGTATTAAATAAAATAAAAAAGGATGTTACTATTTGACAACCGGATTATATCTGCAATCAAAGACTTACGTGATAAGTTGAGCATTGTCATGTGCTATTCTAGGCAATAACTTTTCCTTTTTCCATGTAGAAAACGTTGTCAAAGTATCATCAGATGAAGTGCTTACTTCAATCTGATCCTTGGTATTCCAGATCTCAAGCCCAACAAGAACCACAGAAATGTTTAACATCTTGTAATCCTGTGTAAAATAGAATAGTTAACAGTCTAACTGTTTGAAAAAAATGCAAAAATTGGATTTTCCGCTCTTTATTTGATTTTGGATAAGGGATTTTTTTGGTCCATCGCTCACAGGTGGTCAAATTGGATAAGTTTGTTTCTTCCAAGTGAGAAATAAGTACTGGAGCACTGCAGGGCTGTGTGTTAAGTCCCTTTCTCTATGCGCTGTACACATATGACTGCACCCTCTTTTATGAGACCAATAGTATAGTTACGTTTGCCGATGACACTACTGTAATCAGTTGTATCACTGGGGACAATGAGGAGCAATACAGGAGAGAGGTTGATAGGATAGTGGTGTACAGCGAATAACCTGATCCTAAGCACAGGGAAAACAAAGGAACTGATTGTAGATTTCAGAAGGAACAGGCCTGAACCAGCACCGCTTTTTATTAAAGGCACGTGCATGGAGCAGGTCTCTACCTGTACGTTTTTGGGAACATGCATTTCTGAAAACTTCTCGTGGATAATCAACGTTAAAGCCATTATTAAGAAATCGCACCAGTGTTTATATGTTTTACGACTCCTTAGGAAGAATGGCTTGGGAAGGAAGGTACTAGAGACCTTCTATCGCTCTGCCATTGAGAGTACATTAAAATATTGTATTCTAGTTTGGTATCCTAGTTGTACGCAGGCAGATAAAATTGCTCTAAAGAGAGTGGTTCGAACAGCGCAGAAAATTCTTTTTTTTTTAATTATTGCCATCTGGGAGACATTTTAGGGTGATTAAGGCTAGGTTCACACTGCTGCGAATTCAAAATCCTGGTAAAATCGTGATTTTACCGCGATTTTGCAGCTGCGTTTTTGCCGAGAATTTGCAGCGATTGGTGGCCGCGATTTCAGGGAATGCCAGTCTATAGAGCTGAATTTGCATCTCACACAGATCAAACTCGCACAGGACCCTTTTTTCCCGCAGCTTATATTCGCAATGCATTGATGTGAACAGCACTAATGTTAAACTATGTAATCTAAATGACTTGCGAATTTGAGAAATTGCAACGGCTTAAATTCGCAATAGAATTCGCAGCAGAGTGAACCTAGCCTAAAACACGGACAAATAGATTTAAAGAGAGCTTCTTTACCAGGGCTATTAAGGCTATTTTAATGTCTTGTTTTGTTTTTATTATGAGGACACTTTTTATACTTTTATAATATGGGGATACTTGTATATATATATATTTGTTTTGGTATAATTAAATCCTGTGTGGTAAATGCATGGTTGATAATTGTGATGTATGAAATAAATGTATGAAATAATGTGTGGAGGAGAAATGTAATGTAATTTCATTGTGAATTTGTTTCTACAATGACAATAAATCTTATCTTATCTTAACTCTAATGCCGCGTACAGACGATCGGACATTCCGACAACAAAACCGTGGATTTTTTTCCGACGGAATGTTGGCTCAAACTTGTCTTGCATACACACGGTCGCACAAATGTTGTTGAAAATTAAGATTGCCAAGAACGCGGTCACATACAACACGTACGACGGCACTATAAAGGGGAAGTTCAATACCAAGTGTGCCACACTTTGGGCTCCTTCTGCTAATCTCATGTTAGTATAAGGTTGGTGAGAGACGATATGCGCTTTTCAGCCTCATGCTTTTCAGTCCGAAATCAGTTTGTCAGAATATCAGCAGCAAAACAACTTCATTATTCTAGCATTAAAAAGAAGAAGAGAATGCGCTGCATAAAAGGTTACAAATTTTACAGCTTGACGAATGTGCCATCTCCATTACATATGCTAGTTTAACCAGAACAAGCGCTTCCATCTCTTACTTGATTCAGAGCATGCGTGGAAATTTGTGCGTTGGAATTGTCTACACACACTTGGAATTTACAAGAACGGATTTTGTTGTCGGAAAATTTGAGAACCAGCTCTCAAATTTTTGTTGTCGGAAATTCCGACAGCAAATGTCCGATGGAGCCTACACACGGTTCGAACATTTGTTGCCGGAAATTCTGAGCGTGTGTACACGGCATTAGGCCTCATGCACACTGGACGTTAAAATAATGTTATAAAAAATGCCAGAAGCTTTGCAGTGAGTTTTTCAACTTTTTTCTGTTTTTTTGCAATAGTGTTTTTTCACTTTATATATAAAACGCTGGTGAGCGAAGTTTTTGAGCGTTTGTCGACGTTTATCATATAAGAAGTCTTTTGAATTTTTTTTAAGGATTTTGAATCTCCATTGTCCCCAGCGATAAGGGGAAAGTGCTGTGCAGAGTGTTTGTGGGGATTCGAAGACAAGGCACTAGGGGTTGATTTAGTAAAACCTGAGAGTGCAAAATCTGGTGCAGCTCTGCATTGAAACCAATCAGCCTCCAGGTTTTTTTTGTGTCAAAGTTAACCGCTTGCCGACCAGCGCAGCTACATCCCCTTTAACCACTTCAGCCCCGGACCATTCTGTTGGTCAATGACCAGGCCACTTTTTCCGATTCGGCACTGCGTCGCTTTAACTGACATTTGCACGGTCATGCAACGTGGCTTTCATACAAAATTGACGTCCTTTTTTTCCCACAAATAGAGCTTTCTTTTGGTGGTATTTGATCACATTGATTGCTGTATAAATATGACTGGCATAAAAGGGGTTAACACTAGGGGGGCGATCAAGGGGTTAATGTGTTCCTTAGGGAGTGATTCTTGTGGACATCATGGCCGCCTGGCACGTGCATCGGGTTCCCAGTGACGCGGTGGGCACGCGCCCCCTAGTGGCTCGGGAAGGTGACGTCATATGATGTCCACCCAGAACGAGAGGCTCATTGTCCCGCCGTCATATGACGGCGGGCGGTGGAATAGTGGTTAAATAATAAATATAGTTTTTAAATCATTTTAAATGATTTCCATGTGAAAGAAAGCAAAACTGATCTGTTTGCTGCTGTCTCCAAAGATAAAACACTGTGGGAGACACTGCAGCTCTAACAGAGGAAGGGAGGAGTAGCTTCAGGGGAATAGCATTGCTCTCGGCAGGAGGAGAGGGGAGCGGTGGGGAGGAGATCGGCTCTCACACACAGACTATGGAGGTGACAGGGGAATGGGGACAGGGGAGATGCAAAGATGCTGGATGACGGAGGCAAGTAATCTGACCATTCTATCGGAGATCAGCAGCCATGATAAACATGGTCAGTTTAAACAGGGGATGGAACAGGCAGAATCAACCAGGTATTGTACAACATAGAAAGGGACAATTGGCATGGCAAAAGCACTGTGCTATATCTCGTGCCTTAAAGGGACAGAAGCATTTTTTTAATTTTTTTTTTAGGGTTAAAACCACTTTAATTTAACAAGCTGAAGTTAGAAGCTGATTGGCTACTATGCACAGCTGCACCAGATTCTGAGTGCTCCAGTTTTGGTAAAGTAAGGGCTCTTTCACACGTCAGCTCAGTTTTTTAGATCAGTTTTTTTTTCATCAGTTGATTCGTTTTTCCATCAGTTTTTCGTCCGTTTTTCGTCCGTTTTTCATCAGTTTTTCCATCAGTTTTTCCATCCGTTTTTTTTTTTTTTTTTTGGGGGGCTTTTTACATATTTTGATGAAAAACGGATGTTAGCGGATCGGATGGTAAACGGATCATCCGCTAACGTCCGTTTTTCGTCCGTTCCGTTTTTTTGACGGAAGAAAAATAGGGTTTTCTTCCGTCCAAAAAAACGGAACTTAACGCAGACGGATGCTAACGGACGTTAGCGGATGCTCATCCGCTAACGGACGTTAACCCATAGGGAAGCATTGCGGTCCGTTAACGGACGTCCAAAAAACGGACGAACGGAATGGACGTGTGAAAGAGCCTTAACCCCTAAGTGTGGCTGCATTAGTGATGTTTCCTTCTTCAATTCACAAACGGTCCTCCAGTCCTTGACTTCCACTTAGCTCTTAGGCTGGGTTCACACTACGGTTTTCCCGTCCGTCAGCCGCATACGGTTTCAGTATTGAAAACGTACGGGCCCGGACGGGAAAACGTATAGATAGAGAATGCATTGCAAATCGTATGCACTCAGATGCATCCGGGTGCGTACGATTTGCTGGCAAAACGTTTTTTAAACGTACGCAAAACCGTGTTCAACCACGGTTTTGCGGTCGTTTTTAAAACAGTATGGCAACCGCATACGTTTTCCTTTAACATTAATGTCAATGGAAAACGCACATGTGTGCGGTTCCATACGTTCCCGTCCGTTTCAGCCGCATACGGTTTTTCATATAAATCGTATGCGGCTGACGGACGGGAAAACCGTAGTGTGAACCCAGCCTTACACCCTGCTCCCTTTAACCAATTCTCTAACTGCCCAGTACAAGTTTACTCACCAAATTCATGACATTAACTATTGCAAATATTCTGTTTCTCACATATTTCGTATTCTTGCCATATTTATGATACTGAAAAACAAAATTGAAAGTATAGCAACAGCAAAAAAAATGCAATATTATGATTCCATTTCATCTAATGTAGTATACTATGGCTTTGTTTAAAAGAAAACACAACACTTACCATTGATTTATCAGCAACCACAACCAGTTCTACAAACTTTTGAACATTCAGAAGATGATCAATTTGATCCTATAAAATGTAAATACATTAAACATTGTCAGTGTGATACTTTCAATATCTAGCAATCTTTTATTTACAAGTTACCCAGAAGAAAACATGGCAAACAATTGTTTTACAAAAGCTTCAATCTTCTCTGAGAAAGTAATTATTGGTCTCAGAGGGCCAGATTCTCGTAGATTCCGCGTTGGCGTAGTGTAAGCCATTTACACTACGCCACCGCAACTTACTGGAGCAAGTGCCGTATTCCCCAAGCACTTGCTCCGTAATTTGCGGCGGCGTAGTGTAATTGGCCGGCGTATGGCCGTGTAATTCAAAGGGAGCGGCTTGTATTCAAATTAAGCGCGCCCCCCGCGCAGATTGAACTTCGCATGCGCCGGGCTGTAAAATAGCCCAGTGCGCATGCTCCAGCTCACGACAGAAAACGTCAATGACGCCGACGTGAGCGTCATTGACGTAAAGTCGTATTCAAGAACGACTTACGAAAACTACGTAACCGACGGAAAATGCCGACGCGGACCCGACGCCATACTTAACATGGCATACGGTGGACTGGCGTAAGGGTTACCCCTCATATAGCAGGGGTAACCTTACGCTTTACGGAAATGACGTACGCGACGACTACGTGACGCAACTTCGTTCGGGAATCGGCGTATCAGGCTCATTTGCATAAACAAATGAGAACTGAACGTAAACGCCACCTAGCGGTCGGCATCGCATTACATCTAAGATCCAACGGTGTAAGTGACTTACACCTGTCGGATCTTGGCCGTATCTATGCGAAAATGATTCTAGGAATCACTCGCATAGATACCCGGGCTCAGAAACAGAGATACGACGGTGTTTCCTGAGTTACACCGTCGTAACTCTTTTGAGAATCTGGCCCATAGTGACTAGTGAGGAAAGCTTGGGAAAAATCCGAAATATGTCAATATCCCCTAGTGCAGGGGTGTCAAACTCAATTTCATTGTGGGTCGCATCAGCATTATGATTGCCCTCAAAAGGGTCGCTTGTATCTGTAAGATTAGATGTTCAACACATCCCCTCCCTTTACAATAGATGTCAAGAGCCACCCCACCATCAGAAGTTGAGTCCCCCACTCTCCCTTACATCACAGTGTACCCCCCTTTCCTTATGCTGCTGCTGGGAAGAAGCTGGATTGGATACATTGCTTGAAAGCAGAAAGTAAAGCCTCGTATACACGATCAGTCCATCCGATGAGAACGGTGTGAAGGACCGTTGTCATAGGTTAACCGATGAAGCTGACTGATGGTCCGTCGTGCCTACACACCATCAGTTAAAAAAACGATCGTGTCAGAATGCGGTGACGTAAAACACGACGTGCTGAAAAAAAACGAAGTTCAATGCTTCCAAGCATGCGTCGACTTGATTCTGAGCATGCGTGGATTTTTAACCAATGGTCGTGCCTACTAACGATCGGTTTTGACCTATCGGTTAGAAAACCATAGGTTAAATTTAAAGCAAGTTGGCTTTTTTTTAACCTATGGGGCCCACACACTATCGGTTTTGACTGATGAAAACGGTCCATCAGACCATTGTCCTCTGGTTAACCTATCTTGTGTACGAGGCCTTAGGGTCTGGGGGAGGACCAAAGGAGGGCTGGAGCTCTCCTGCAGCTGCAGGAGAGGTGCAAGGGCCACATGAAATGGCCTGGAGGGCTGAATTCGGCCCGTGGGCCTTGTTTTTGACACCTGTGCTCTAGTGAGATAAAGCAATCTATTTGAAGCTAAGCTGTATAATTCCATCTTGGAAGATCTTGTCTTTTTGGCTCCTCATTGTGACATGACAGGTGAATATTTGATGAATCTATGCCCTTGATTTGGGACCTACTATTGGGAGGATTTAGATGCACAATGGTCCGTTCAACACTATATTTGATATTTTCCATAAATGTTCACTGTGGGGATATGGTCCTCCTATGACACACTGATATCCCTATGAAGGTTATTTTGTGGCTCCTGGTAACTCTGGGGTAAGAACAGTCTCTCAGATGATTCATTGTAACTTTGATGCATATGAATTAATCATGTATGAATATAGATATTAGATAATAGGGCTGTATGGCCCCATGTGGTATTGTCTCTAAATGTGTACTCTTTCTGTACACAGTCTTGTACAGTAATTTAAAAAGTCAGCCACCTCTTGGCGAAACATTTTGAGAAAAAATCGCTGCACTGTGTAACTGGATCTTTTAAAACTTTTTAAAATTTGATATGGATTTTAACCACTTCAGCCCCAGACCATTTTTCTGGTCAAAGACCGGGCCACTTTTTGCGATTCGGACTGGGTCATTTTAACTGACTATTGCGCTGTGGTATATTTCTTTTGGTGGTATTTGATCACCTCTGCGGTTTTTATTTTTTGTGCTATAAACAAAAATAGAGCGACAATTTTGAAAAAAATATATATTTTTTACTTTTTGCTATAATAAATACCCCCAAAAAATACATATTCTTTTTTTCCTCAGTTTAGGCCGATGCGTATTGTTCTACATATTTTTGGTAAAAAAAATCACAATAAGCGTTTATTGATCGGTTTGCGCAAAAGTTATAGAGTCTACAATATAGGGGATAGATTTATGGCATTTTTATTAATATTTTTTTTTTTACTAGTAATGGTGGCGATCAGCGATTTTTATCGTGACTGCAACATTATGGCGGACACTTTTGTCACATTTTTGGGACCATTGTAATTTTAACAGCGATCAGTGCTATAAAAATGCACTAATTACTGTGAAAATTACACTGCCAGTGAAGGGGTTAACCACTAGGTGGCGATGTAGGGGTTAAGTGTGCCCTAGTGAGTGATTCTTACTGTAGGGGGGATGGGCTGTGTGTGACAAGACAGTGATCACCGCTTCCGATTACAGGAAGCGCTGATCACTGTCATTGTCACTAGGCAGAGCGGGGAGATGCCTGTTTACATCAGCATCTTCCCGTTCTTCCTCACCGTGAGACGATCACGGGTATGCCCGCGGCGATCAAGTCCGCGGGACCCACGTTCGGGCTTGCGAAGCTCGCGGAGGGTGGCGCACGCTCGTCCACAATTCTGCGCTCTTAAAGGGGACTTACAGATTTGTCCTTCTGCCTGTCCGTGCCATGCTGTCGACGTATATAGTCATGCGCTGGTCGGCAAGCAGTTAAAATATGATGTTGTATATTGTTTCTGTCTGGCAACTTAAAAGTCCCCAATCCGTATTCTATATGTAGCGCCCTGCGCCTAATGAACAGGCGCTGCCTCAAATTTAATGGGGGTCTGAGCTGTTATTTGGCTCAGACCAGAGTGATTAAGGGCAATTTAGCCTCTGTTCCAGCCATGGCTGTGCTGGGAGTGATCCACCATTGATCGCCTGGGGGTGTTATTACCACCCCAGGCCAAGGGTGGCAGCAGTCAGGTCACGATGTATTGAGTGTCCCCCTCAGCAACGATAAGTGGGAGTGGTTACCCTGCTGTGCATGCTGGGGAGGGGTACTTAAGGGACAGACACCATTGGTGCGAGGTCTGCGTCCGTTTGCGCCCCGTGGCCCGCCTGGCCGGGGGTGCGTGTAGTGAATCCTAGCTCGGGACCATGTTTGCCAGGTTGTCTGACTGTGGCCCGTACTGCAGAGGTGATCCTGTGCTGTCCGTCCTGTGGGAGGATGCCACTTGATGGAGGAGACCAGGGGAGGACCTATCCTGGAAAGGATCAAGCAAGAGGCTGGTACCTTAGAGGAAGGCCTGGGAACTTCATCCACAGAGAAGCCTGACAGTGTCGCCTGTCGGGTCTAAAGGTTCTAGTGAAAAAGCTAAAGAGTGCTGAATCCTGTGACAGAGGATTCCAGACCAAAACATCTCACCGAGAAAGGAAGGTCTGTGGCAGAAACTGTACTTTATTTTGTGCGCCATCCCGGCTGCTAGGCCAGTGAGAGGGACCTATCCGGGTGAGCAATACCCACTCTGGCTAGAGTGGCGACGAGAACTGTTTGCTGGAAACAGGAGTGTTTCCTTACTTTGTAACTGTGCTCCTGAACCTACCTACCCTTCCACTCCTTACTCCTCTTTTCTACTAAAGTTCTCCAAAATAAACCCAAAGAGAAAATAGGTACATTGGGCCAAATTCTCAAAAAGTCTGCGTAACTTAAATTTCAGCAGTTAAGTTACACTGACTTAAAATTTCTACCTAAGTGCCTGATCGTCAAAGCACTTAGGTAGAAATTACACGCTGTGTAACTTAAGTGCCGCCGTCGTAAGGCGGTCCTCCTCTCCTGGGGGCGTTTAAAATTTAAATGAGGCGCGCTCCCGCGCCGGCCGTACTGCGCATGCGTGTGACGTCATTTTCCCGACGTGCAGCGCGCGAACGTAATTAACGCCGGTCGGCTTTGAGAATTTCGACGGGACACTAAAGTTGCGACGGGTGAAAAAAAAAGACGCGCCGGGAAAACAAATAATTATAAAAAAAAATGACAGCGTCGCTCGGCATGCATTCCTGAGAGGGAGAACTCCATGCCAATTTTCAAAGAAAAAAACGGCATGGGTCCCCCCCCCAGGAGCATACCAGGCCCTTAGGTCTGGTATGGGTTGTAAGGAGACCCCCCCACGCCGAAAAATTGACGTAGGGGGTCCCCCTACAATCCATACCAGACCCGTATCCAAAGCACGCTACCCGGCCGGTCAGGAATGGGAGTGGGGACGAGCGAGCGTCCCCCCCCCTCCTGAGCCGTGCCAGGCCGCATGCCCTCAACATGGGGGGGTTGGGTGCTCTGGGGCAGGGGGGCGCACTGCGGGCCCCCCCACCCCAGAGCACCCTGTCCCCATGTTGATGAGGACAGGACCTCTTCCCGACAACCCTTGCCATTGGTTGTCGGGGTCTGCGGGAGGGGACTTATCGGAATCTGGGAGTCCCCTTTAATAAGGGGGCCCCCAGATACCGGCCCCCCACCCTAAGTGAATGGATATGGGGTACATCGTACCCCTATCCATTCACCTGGAGGCAAAAAGTAAAATTTAGTAAACACACAACACAAGGCTTTTTAAAATAATTTATTATTCTGCTCCGGATGCCCCCCCTGTTTTCGTTATTAGCTCAATTAGCAGGGGGGGCTTCTTCTTCCACTCTCCGGGGGTCTTCTCCGCTCTCCGGGGGGGGCTTCTCCGGACTCCGGGGGGCTTCTTCCATCTTCTCCCCTCTTCCGCTGTTGACTCGGCGAACCCCGGTTCTTCTGCAGATGTCCGGTGCCTTCTTCTTCAGCGCTGGCTGCCTGCTATGTTTGTGTGTTAGCTCGATTTCAAACAGGCAGCCGGCGCGGTCTTCTGTGACGTCAGGGTCTTGTCTTCTGTTCTTCCGATGTTGCCTCGTCGCCTGTTGTCGCTGTAATGATGGAAGCGCGCCTTGCATCACATTTATATAGGCATCACCGTCCCATCATGCTCCGGTAGGTACCCACGTGGTGGGTGCCTACCCACGTGCACCCACCACGTGGGTACCTGCCGGAGCATGATGGGACGGTGATGCCTATATAAATGTGATGCAAGGCGCGCTTCCATCATTACAGCGACAACAGGCGACGAGGCAACATCGGAAGAGGGGAGAAGACCAGAAGACCCTGACGTCACAGAAGACCGCGCCGGCTGCCTGTTTGAAATTGAGCTAACACACAAACATAGCAGGCAGCCAGCGCTGAAGAAGAAGGCACCGGACATCTGCAGAAGAACCGGGGTTCGCCGAGTCAACAGCGGAAGAGGGGAGAAGATGGAAGAAGCCCCCCGGAGTCCGGAGAAGCCCCCCCCCGGAGAGCGGAGAAGACCCCCGGAGAGTGGAAGACCCCCGGAGAGCGGAAGACCCCCGGAGAGTGGAAGAAGAAGCCCCCCCTGGTAAATGAGCTAATAAAGAAGACAGGGGGGGCATCCGGAGCAGAATAATAAATTATTTTAAAAAGCCTTGTGTTGTGTGTTTACTAAATTTTACTTTTTGCCTCCAGGTGAATGGATAGGGGTACGATGTACCCCATATCCATTCACTTAGGGTGGGGGGCCGGTATCTGGGGGCCCCCTTATTAAAGGGGACTCCCAGATTCCGATAAGCCCCCGCCCGCAGACCCCGACAACCAATGGCAAGGGTTGTCGGGAAGAGGTCCTGTCCTCATCAACATGGGGACAGGGTGCTCTGGGGTGGGGGGGCCCGCAGTGCGCCCCCCTGCCCCAGAGCACCCAACCCCCCCATGTTGAGGGCATGCGGCCTGGCACGGCTCAGGAGGGGGGGGGACGCTCGCTCGTCCCCACTCCCATTCCTGACCGGCCGGGTAGCGTGCTTTGGATACGGGTCTGGTATGGATTGTAGGGGGACCCCCTACGTTGAATTTTCGGCGGAGGGGGGTCTCCTTACAACCCATACCAGACCTAAGGGCCTGGTATGCTCCTGGGGGGGGAACCCATGCCGGTTTTGAATTTAAAAATTGCCGTGGAGTTCTCCCTCAGGAATGCATACCAAATGCCGTCGCTGGAATGGGCCTTTACAAGGTTTGGCTA
Source organism: Rana temporaria (assembly GCF_905171775.1). Lineage (NCBI taxonomy): Eukaryota > Metazoa > Chordata > Amphibia > Anura > Ranidae > Rana > Rana temporaria. The sequence continues at coordinate 414,975,616 of NC_053491.1, read as the reverse complement.
ACTTTCCACATTATAAAACCAGCCCTAGTTTTGCGCCGGCAAATTCGGAACTTAGGCAGAAATCAAAGTGCTGAAATGCTTTGAAAATCTGCTTAAGTCCTCATTTGCATACGCAAAGCTGCATTTCAATGAGAAATGCCCCCAGTGGCGGATGCGGTACTGCATCCTAAAATCTGACCGTGTAAGTGTCTTACACATGTCAGATTTTCTGCCTAACTTTGGAAAAAGCCTTTTGAGAATCGTTTCCAAAGTTAGGCACAGGGATACGCAGGCTGAACAGCAGTTAAGTCTGCGTATCTCTTTTGAGAATTTGGCCCATTGTGTGTGGACATTGAAATTCTTTGGACTCTCCTTTCACCCTGGACAGCGAGAATAGAGGTAACGTGCCACCCAAAATAAAAACCAGCAGCTCCTACGGGGGTAGTGCTACATATATGTATTCTCTAAATATTTCAATATTTATGACAATTTATGGAAAAAATAATGAAATGCGTGTCAGCATTGTCACAACCCAGGATAGAGCTGGGCTGAGAGACAGGTGGGCCCCCTGGGCAAGCACTAATGAGATATGTTGGGCTGGTGGCCCTAAGTGCCGATACCATTCAGACTTGAATGGGCCCTGCAGTCAGTGACAGTTGCTGGGCATTATATGTCTGCCTACTCCCTGTTTAGATTAGGGATTGCAGTATTGAGCAAAGGAAAGCATCTTCTACCTTTGCAGTGCTGAGATGTCCAATGGTCAAATGCCAACAACCCCAAAGGAAATGGATACTGGAAGATTTGAAAATGTGTGTTATAATAAGCCAATGAGCCGTCACTAGTGCTCTATTGTAAACATCTTACCATTTTACTGTGATTTGTGCGGCACCATCTGCTACAGTTGCTACGAGCACCCATCAATTACTAGGGTCAAACAGAGAAAGATGTGCGGTCCTCAGCCTTTGGTTCCTTACAATAAACCATATCCTTTAAAAAAAATCCACCCTTCTCCTTGCCTACCCATCAATGTGGAACACTAACATGCTGGGCGGGAAAACTTTCTTTAGCCCTCAGACAGGCCCGGACTGGCCATAGGGCACACCGGGCATATGCCCGGTCGGCCGCAGCTGTCAGGGCCACATGTCAATTTCGGGCCTGACTTACTTCATGTGCAGCTGCTAGAGCCGGCCCTGATCACCCGCTGCCGGCCTCTTTGCGTCCGGCTCCGCGGGGAGGGCCGCATCTATGTTCTTCTGGCCGGGGTCCCCAGTCCCCCCCGCCAGAAGCCAAAGCATCTAGGCTGCTCCGTGGGTGCCGCTCAGCCAGCATCAACACGGCCAGCTCCGCGGCCGTCCGACTGACTATTCAGCTCAGGGGGCGGAAATGAAGGGGTCAGGTGACCATGAAGGGGGAAGAGCTGCCTGGAGGAATCCCCTTCTGCCTGTCGCAAAGGTGTATCTGCAGCCACAGACACCGGGGCCTAGAGAAGACTGCTAAAAAGTAAGTAATGCCAGCCTGCCTGCCTGTTTGCAAAAAATTATGTTTTACACTTGCATTTACACAGCATGATAAGAGCATGCTTTGGTCTGGTCAGTGGTCTCTTTTACACAGTAAAAAAGAGTGATGCTGAACTCAGGTAGTTCAGCATCACTCTTTTTTACTGTGTAAAAGAGACCATTGACCAGACCAAAGCATGCTCTTATCATGCTGTGTAAATGCAGGTGTAAAACATTGTGTGAGAGGGACATTTCTTGGGCCCAAAAGGTGCATTTAAAGTGTATATATGATATATTTTTTTTTTGTGTGTGTGTTTGTAATTGTGGTATGTTTAGTACTGGTTGGCTGGGTAAGTGCAGTGTTAACAAAAAATCATATATACACTTTAAATGCATGACACTAAGCCCGCCAGGAAGTTGGCACCCGCGCTGCGCTAATCACAGCCAGGCAGACATTTCCCAATGCTCGGCTGCAGAGATCGGGAAATGTCTGCCTGGCTGTGATTAGCGCAGCGCGGGTGCCGGCTTCCTGGCGGGCTCCGCACGTGTTCTATGCGAACACGCCGGAGCTCATCCTTACATGACACCTTTTGGATTGTTTTAGACCCCTTTCACACTGAGGTGCTATAACACTAAAAATAGTGCCTGTAAAGCGCCCTGATAGAGCCGCTTTATTTACTCCAGTGTGAAAGCCCCGAGGGCTTTCACACTGGAGTGGTGCACTGGCAGGACGTTAAAAAATGTCCTGCAAGCAGCATCTTTGGAGCGAAATGAATGGACAGTGGGGCCATACCGAGGCACTTTGCAGATGGTTTTAACCCTTTTTCGGCTGCTAGCGGGGGGTTAAAAGCGCTATCGGCCGAATACCTCCGCAAAAATGACGGTAAAGCGGCGCTTTACCATCTCCGCCCCTATGTGAAAGGGGCCTTCTATATAATTTTGGGTAATAAAGAGATTTTTAATACAGCTTACCTGTAAAATCTTTTTCTTGGAGTACATCACGGGACACAGAGCGGCATTCATTACTATATGGGTTATATGGAGTACCTTCAGGTGATGGACACTGGCAATCTTCAAACAGGAAATGCCCCTCCCTATATAACCCCCTCCCATAGGAGGAGTACCTCAGTTTTGTAGCAAGCAGTATGCCTCCCAAAATGGTCCCCAAAAGAGGGGTGGGAGCTCTGTGTCCCGTGATGTACTCCAAGAAAAAGATTTTACAGGTAAGCTGTATTAAAAATCTCTTTTTCTTTATCGTTACATCACGGGACACATAGCGGCATTCATTACTATATGGGATGTCCCAAAGCAATGCTTACAATGAGGGGAGGGAGAACATCTCCAAGACAAAAGGATTTAATTTAGAGATATACTCAAATCATAATAAATCCAACTTAGTTGAGAAAAATAATTTTAAATTTTAAATTTAACTCAAAAAGGGGAGCCCCCGGAATCCGAGGGTCTCAAACTGCAGCCTGCAGCACTGCCTGCCCAAAGGCTGTATCAGTATTCCTTCTTACGTCCAACTGGTAGAATTTTGTAAACGTGTGGACAGAAGACCAGGTTGCCGCCTTGCAAACTTGAGCCATAGAGATCTGGTGATGTGCTGCCCAGGAGGCGCCCATGGCCCTAGTAGAATGAGCCTTTAATGATACTGGAGGAGGCAACCCCTTCAAGCCAGTGATTAACTGCTTAATCCACCTTGAGATGGTGGACTTTGCAGCTGCCTGCCCCTTCTTGGGCCCATCCGGTAAAATGAACAACACATCTGTTTTCCGGATCTTCTCTGTAGCTTTAAGATAGGCCTTCATGGCCCTGACAATATCCAAGGTATGCAGCAACCCTTCCTTTTTGGAAGTAGGTTTAGGAAAGAAGGATGGTAATACCAAATCCTGGTTTAGATGAAAACTGGATATAACCTTCGGTAGGAAGGAAGGATGAGGGCGGAGAACGACCTTGTCCTTATGAAAAATAAGATATGGTTCCTTACAGGATAAGGCCGCCATTTCCGATACTCTTCTTGCGGAAACTATGGCGACCAAAAATACTAACTTCCTTGTCAGTAAAACCAAAGGAATTTCAGCCAACGGCTCAAACGGTTGTTTCTGTAAACTTGACAGAACAAGATTTAAATCCCACGGACAAAGCGGGGATTTAACTGGAGGTTTAATACGTAAGACCCCTTGAAGGAAGGTCTTAACCAGCGAGTGGGTGGCCAGCGGCCGCTGAAACCACACTGACAGAGCTGAAATCTGTCCTTTGATTGTGCTTAATGCCAATCCTTTATCCACTCCTAGCTGGAGAAAACTTAATACTCTATCGATGGTAAACTTGCGAGAAAGCCATTGCTTGGACTCACACCAGCCTACATAGGCCTTCCAGACCCTGTAATAAATCACCCTAGAGACCGGTTTCCTGGCTCTGATTAGGGTAGAGATTACTTTCTGAGACAGACCTCTACCCCTGAGAATCAGGGATTCAGCTTCCAGGCCGTCAAATTTAGATGCCGTAAGGCAGGGTGGAGGATCGGACCTTGCAATAGCAGGTCTGGCCGTAGAGGAAGAGTCCAAGGGTCTCCCACTACCATCTTTAGGATTAGTGAGTACCATGCCCTTCTGGGCCATGCTGGAGCTACCAGGATTACTGGTATGTGCTCCACCCTGATCCTGCGCAGCAGGCGGGGTAGTAACTGGAGAGGGGGAAAAGCATAAAGAAGCTTGAACTGATGCCAAGGGCAAACCAGCGCATCGGTTCCGCAGGCCATCGGATCCCTTGAGCGGGATATGAACCTGTCTAGCTTCTTGTTGAGTCTCGATGCCATGACATCCACGTCCGGCACTCCCCATCTTTGGCAGAGTGCTTGAAAGATTTGTGGATGTAGAGACCATTCCCCCGGCAATAGAGTCTGGCGGCTTAAGAAGTCCACCTGAAAGTTGTCCACTCCTGGAATGAATATTGCCGATATGCAGGGCACATGAGCCTCTGCCCATAGGAGAATCAAGCTCACCTCTCTCTGAGCGGCTTGACTCCTGGTTCCCTCTTGGTGATTTATGTATGCCACGGCCGTGGCATTGTCTGATTGAATTCTCACCGGGAACCCCTGCAATTTTGATGTCCAAGCCCTGAGGGCTAGTCGAGCAGCTCTGAGCTCCAAGATGTTGATGGGCAACTGCCTCTCTGGCTTTGCCCAAGTACCTTGGCGAGTGCAACCATCCAAAATTGCTCCCCAGCCCGTCAGGCTGGCGTCTGTGGTCACTATCTTCCAGGCCACTGGGCTGAAAGACTTCCCCTTCAGTAGATTCTGAGGGTCTAACCACCAACACAGACTTTGTCGGACTCTTGATGAGAGCGGCAAAGGGATATCCAAGGCCTGTGGCCTCCTGCTCCATGCTGACAGGATGGCTGCCTGCAGGATGCGAGTGTGGCTCTGGGCGTACGGTACCGCCTCGAATGTGGCCACCATCTTGCCTAGTAACCTCATACATAGGCGAATAGTCGGTTCTTTCTTGCTTAGAACCAGTAGGATTAATTCCTTGATGGCTTTGACCTTCATCAGAGGTAGAAACACCCTTTGTAGTTCTGTGTCTAATCTCATGCCGAGATATTCCAACTGCCTTGTGGGCTGGAATGCTGACTTTTGTCGATTTAGGACCCAGCCGAACCTCTCGAGGTATTGGACCGTGAGGGCCACTGCTCGTTCCAAGCCAGGAGACGAGTGATCTATGACTAGGAGGTCGTCCAGGTATGCTAGGATCGTGACCCCTTGGATCCTTAGCTTGGCTAGGATTGGAGCTAGGACCTTCGTGAACACCCGGGGGGCCGTAGCCAACCCGAAGGGAAGCGCCACGAATTGGAAGTGACGCGAAGCCACCATAAAGCGTAGATATCTTTGATGTGGCTGATAAATAGGAACATGAAGGTAGGCATCCTTTATGTCTATGGACGCCATGAAGTCGTCCTTTTGGAGTGTGGCAGCTGCTGACCGCACGGATTCCATCCGAAATGAGCGGACCTTTAGGTATGTATTTACCCTCTTTAGGTCCAAAATTGGCCTGACATCTCCATTGGCCTTTGGGATGATGAATAGGTTGGAGTAGAAACCCAGCCCCTGTTCCAGGACTGGTACCTCTACTATTACTTCCTGGGAGAGTAGATGATTTAATGCCGTCATTAATGCGGCTCCCTTCTCCGGATCGTTTGGAATCCTTGACTCCTGGAAATGAGGAGGAGGAAACCTTAGGAAGTCTAATTTGTAGCCCGTGGCCACGGAAGACCGTACCCACTTGTCGGGAATGCTGGCTTCCCAAACCTCTGAAAAGAGACGCAGCCTTCCCCCCACCCTCGTGGATGGGGGCGCCCCTTCATAAGGTCGGCTTGGGGGCTGGCTTTGCTGGTTTGCGAAACCACTGCTTTCTGCCTCTAGCAGCCTGTCCCTGCGATTTGCTGCTGAAGCTGAAGTTTGCTTTCGCAGGAGGCCGTCGATACTGTTTGGCATTAGAGGGCCCCTGCCCAGGGGAGTACTGTCGTTTAAACGCAGGCCCCTGGAACTTCTTCTTAGTTGGCAAAAGAGTGCTTTTGCCGCTTGAAATGGTCTGAATGTATTTATCCAGGTCTTCTCCTAAGAGTCGTCCTCCATGGAAGGGGAACCCTACCAGGAGCTTCTTGCATGGGGGCTCGGCCTCCCAGCTCTTTAACCATAAGAGTCTTCTCATATGGATAAGGGATAACGATAAACGTGACGCTTGCTGGATAGAATCCTTAATTGCGTCTACCGTAAAGCGTATGGCCCTAGGGACATCCGAAAATTCTTCTGCCTGCTGGGCAGGAATAAGTTTAAGCATCTGCTTAGTTTGATCCGATAATGCTTGAGCAACCCCAATCGCAGCCACAGCTGGCTGCACTACTGCCCCTGCAGTAGTGAAGGAGTTCTTAAGTAGTGCTTCCAAGCGTTTATCAACCGGATCCTTGAACACCTGTATGTTTTCTACAGGGCATGTTAAAGATTTGTTAACACATGAGATGGCTGCGTCCACCGCAGGGGTAGCCCATCTCTTGGAAAATTTATCGTCCATAGGATATAGGGCAGAGAATCTTTTAGGTGGTAAAAAGATCTTATCTGGCTTGCTCCAATCTTGGAACAAAACTTCCTCTAGCAGAGGATGGATCGGAAACACTGCCTTGCTTTGAGGCGCCCTTAGTGAGCCCAAAGCTGAAACCGACGATACTTGGAGATCTGGTACTGGCAAGTTGAATGCACTATGGACCAAGTCCGTTAAGGCTTGAACCCACCAGCTCTCCCCTTGGGAGATTGCTCCAGACTCCCCTGTATCCGGATCCTCGATCCCCGAACCTGCTTGGTCCTTGTCCAAGAGGTCGTCCAATTCCCCTGAGGAAAGGACCTCCTCTTCTGAGGGTCCACGCTCGGGCGACGGAGATCTATTCCGTTTTCTGCCCCGCATAGCCGTGGCTATCATTTTTTCCATTCTCTTCTCCATCTCTTTTAAAGAGGTGAGTAATACCTCGTCCGTGACCATCTTAGGGTTGGACTGACCCGAGCCAGCTCCAGCCCCAGATCCCGATGGCCCCAAGGCTCCCTCTGGGGAAAGCAGCGGCATAACCTTGTCCGAGACCTCAGACTCTCTGGGGGAATCCCCACCTTTTGTACCCTCTGACCCGGATGCCATGGTACAATACCGAGGTACGCCTGCTAACTTATCGGTACTTGGAACTATAAATAGTTAATTGCCCAAACACCTGTTTGGGGGATAAAAAATGCCTTCTCTCCCCTTGATGGATCTTTAACTTTTTTTTTTTTTTTTTTTTTTCAAATCCAAGAAAGAAAAAGCATTCTGTCCCCCTTAGTAGTATTGCCAAGAAAAAACTATTGAGATAGAAAAGAACAGCCTATTTCTAGGCTTGAAGACAGTCTTATGAAGACTGTAATATCTTTCCTGGCCACTGTGTGTCCTCCGCGCCCCGTGCTGCCGCTCTGGTCTTTTCCTCCTCAGTTCCAGCATAGAACTGAGCTGTGGAGCAAAAAAAGGAAGGGCCGCCCCTTCCTTAAGCAACTGACCCGCCCTTCCCCCCTCAGCTAACGGCGCGAATTGCGCCTATAACACAGGAACGCGCGCGCGCCTGCCGACGGGGGTGGGGGGGTGGGGGGAAGGGAGTCCTCTCCACGAGGAGGCCAGCGTTTGTCTGCTTTTCAGGCTTGAGGAGGAAGAACCGATGCAGCATCGCCTGGAGGCTTGCAGGTAAGCACAGCTCTCTGAACACACACACACACACAGCCCCACTCAATGCTTTTCAACACTACCAGGGAGGTCACCTCTTATGGGGAAAAACACATAGAGCCATCCTATCATTAAGATATGTGACTTGCCAGATGCAGCGCATAACTTTAGGCATGTCCCCTGTGACCCCCCAGAAAAAAACCTGCTAAGAACCAAGTTCCGCAAGTTTTCCCCTCACTTACCTGCTCCATGCCGCAGGACTTTGCCAAGCAAGAGGCCCAATCTTCCCCCATCTCCGTGGGGCTGTCTAGACCTTCAGGCCCTGGGTTCCTATGAAGGATCCACTGTCCTGGGCCCATATAGCACCCTGGCAACAGAAACATTAGGCCCCCAAAGGTTTCTAAGTTCTGGGCCCAGGGTCCAGCTCTCTAAAAAGAAAAGCATTATGGGCTATACCCCAAGGGTTTGGGGTCCGGTTACTGACCACTTTAGCGCTGAGGCCTTTGGACAGAACCGGTTAGCTCACCTAATCCCAAGGATGCGGAGGCAAGCTAAACCATGACCAACACCTAAGACACTGGCGTAAAAACTGAGGTACTCCTCCTATGGGAGGGGGTTATATAGGGAGGGGCATTTCCTGTTTGAAGATTGCCAGTGTCCATCACCTGAAGGTACTCCATATAACCCATATAGTAATGAATGCCGCTCTGTGTCCCGTGATGTAACGATATAGAAATATTTTGAATGTGCCCTAAAATTAACTAATTACTGTTAATGACACTCCACAATCGGTTTACAAAACGCAGCACAGTTTGCCGAATTGGATCGCATGGGTGTGAACATCTGAATCTGGACAATAAAGGGTCCTGCACCAGTGTGGTTTGAATGCAGTATGATTTGAGCCATACAATTCCATGGCTCAAATCGCAACCCAGAGACACAACATGTAATTCGCACAGGAATGTTGAGCACAGTAGTGTGAACCCGGGCTGAGGCCTTAAAGCCAGCTGCAGCATTCCTCTTGGCAGGAGTGAGCTCAGGTGTGTTTGGATCCTAGTCTGAACTATCCTGAGCTTTTCAGCCAGGATAGTCCAGCAGCCGCACATATACACACATATACACATATACACTCCTCTTGTATATGTACAACTGCAGACCATGAAATGTCCTCGCTGCTTACAATTGGAAGCACACTGTAATGGGAGGGGGCCAGGGGGAGGGGTTGATTTAATAACAAACATGTCATGCTTCCCTGATCTTTTTATATATATATATATATATATATATATATATATATATATATATATATATATATATATATATATATATATAACAAAAATGGGCTGCTCAGCCTAAAATGCCCGGGCCTATTATTTGTCCCAGTCCGGGCCTGCCCTCAGATATCTGTCCCTACCATGAAAGGTTGTTGTGTATGCCCCCCCCCCCCCCCCCAGAACAAAAGTTCCCAGTCCTCTATTGTTCCTACTGACATTTCTGATGTACTGTTGATCATTTTGGAGGTGATTTTTTTATTAACTAGTGATGATAAATTGGTTGTTAAATGCACTTTAAATTTACCACTTTATTCAAGCTGACATTACTAATGGATACTGGGAGATCTTTGGTGACACATTCCCCCACCCTGGCCATGTCTGCCCCGTTTGCGCTCTGTTACACTCATTACTGTCTCCTCTGGGTATCCAGCAATGAGTAATCTGATCCAGCCTTTGATGTACTACACACGCATCTACCCCTGATGAAGCAAACATGGTCTTGTAAAACACGTTGGGATACTTTGAAAGGCCTGTATACTTTGCAATTTACATTTTTACCATGATACGTGTAATGACATTTTTTACTGTATGTATCATTTCAGTGATGTTTGCATGACAATTGTAATACATTTTAAAACTGCATTTACTCTGTCAATTGTTGGCTAACCGCATTTACCTAATTTAAAGTCCCGGGGCGATCTCCTGTTTTTTGCAACTGTACTTATGTGCATCACCTTAAAGATGGACCCCACGATACACAGGTCTCTGGACTACCAGGAATATGCATCTAAGGTAGATTCTGAGGGAACGTTTGTGTTTTTGCATTGCCGTATTGGCATTTTGAAATGTATTTTGGCCTGTGTTTACATACCTCCCCCGTTTGATGCTCGGGCGATACGGCTTCTCCTGGAATTTTTGGAGGGGAGGCCGGATCTCCCGATGCTGCTCGTAAGGGACTTTAATAGCTGGTTTGATCCGGGTTTCAGTGATGTTTGCATGACAATTGTAATACATTTTAAAACTGCATTTACTCTGTCAATTGTTGGCTAACCGCATTTACCTAATTTAAAGTCCCGGGGCGATCTCCTGTTTTTTGCAACTGTACTTATGTGCATCACCTTAAAGATGGACCCCACGATACACAGGTCTCTGGACTACCAGGAATATGCATCTAAGGTAGATTCTGAGGGAACGTTTGTGTTTTTGCATTGCCGTATTGGCATTTTGAAATGTATTTTGGCCTGTGTTTACATACCTCCCCCGTTTGATGCTCGGGCGATACGGCTTCTCCTGGAATTTTTGGAGGGGAGGCCGGATCTCCCGATGCTGCTCGTAAGGGACTTTAATAGCTGGTTTGATCCGGGTCTGGATAAACATCCGGTACTGGGGGCGTATTCTCATAGGGCTACTCCTCTGGCTACATTATTACAGGAGGTGGGCTGGCTAGACATATGGAGGCACTGAAACCCTACAGTCAAACAATTTTCCTGCTTCTCAAAGTCTCATGGGTCAACATCTAGGATAGATCTGACGGTGGGTAACTCTGCGATGCTCCCCTCGGTTTCGGATGTCTGATACAAACCTAGATGTGTTTCTGACCACTCTTACATAGTGATAAGCCTTACGGTGACTCAATTATCTACACTCCCCAGAGCACCCTGGAAATTTAACGCCTTTTGGCTTCAGCTATTTCCTGCCCCAGAGGAACTAGAGGGGAGCATTAAGAGGTTTTTCTCTAACCAGACTGATCCAGAATCTGTCCTTGCTGAATGGGAAGCTTTTAAAATTTATCTTAGACGATTGCTTAGTAACGAGGTCAACAAGGTCAAGAAGCGCTCTGAAGCCCTCAGAGAAGCTCTGGAACTACAAGTCCATTCTCTGGAGGTTAAGTACGTGCAGGACCCTACTGAATCAGCTAAGGGGGCGTGGCAGTCGGCTCAAACTGCGTATGGGCACCTGGTCGCCTCCTCGGTGGGAAAAAAGAGGTTCTTTACCAAAACAGCATTTATTGAAGAAGGGGAGACAACAGGTCGTCTCTTGGCTAGAATTGCTAATTCAGAACAGAAGTCCCCGGTTATTGGAACCTTGCAGACTGCTGGGGGGGCGGAGGGTTCACTCCCCAGATCTCATAATAAAGACGCTGGCAGACTTCTATGAAACGCTATATCGCCCGGCCTCGGAATATAGTGTCGAGGACCTATCCGGCTACTTGGATGAAATTACGTTCCCACATCTCTCCCCTACTCAAAGTACAGAGTTAGATTCTCCATTGATTTTGGAGGAGTTGCAGGCGGCGGTGGCGGCCTTCCCTAACTGTAAAGCTCCATTGGGTGATGGAATCCAATGGAGATCTACAAATAATACTCTGAGATCTTATTGCCCAAGCTTTTAGGGGTGTTTAATGCCACAAGAGAGTCTAATGTCCTCCCGTCCTCTATGGCTAAGGCACATATTGTGCTGATCCTCAAACCAGGTAAGGATCCAATGGACCCAGCCTCGTACATGCTGATCTCGCTACTACAATTAAATATAAAAATTCTGGCAAAAATACTATCTCTCAGGTTAAATAAGGTAATTACCTCAGTTGTACACCAAGACCAGATGGGATTTATGCCCAACAAATCCACGGCAAAAAACCTCAGGAGACTATTAGCCAGATTCACGTACGGCGGCTTAAAGTTATGCGGGCGTAGCGTATGTAATTTACGTTACCCCGCCGCAAGTTAGAGAGGAAAGTGCTGTATTCACAAAGCACTTGCGTCCTAAGTTACGGCGGCGTAGCGTAAATGTGCCGGCGTAAGCCCGCCTAATTCAAATTGTGAAGAGGTGGGCCTGTTTTATGTAAATAAAGCATGACCCCACGTAAATGACGTTTTGAACGAACGGCGCATGCGCTGTCCGTGGACGTATCCCAGTGCGCATGCTCCAAATTATGCCGCAAAGACTCATTGGTTTCGACATGAGCGTAAATTACGCCAAGCCCCATTCACGGACGACTTACGCAAACGACATAAAAATTGAAAAATTTGACGCGGTTCCGACGTCCTTACTTAACATTGACTGCGCCATCTTTTTGGTGGTTTATCTTTACGCCTGAAAACGCCTTATATAAATGGTGTATCTTTACTGCGACGGCCGTGCGTACATTCGTGAATAGGTGTATCTCGCTGATTTACATATTCTAGGCGTAAATCAGCGTACATGCCCCTAGCGACCAGCATAAATAGACAGCTAAGATATGACGGCGTAGGAAGACTTACGGCGCTCGTATCTTAGCAACATTTCTCAGTTTGAGAATACGCTTAAATATACGACGGCGCAGATTCGGAGTTACGATGGCGTATCTACTGATACGCCGTCGTATCTCTACCTGAATTATATTTCTTAATATGCAATCCTAATCTGATAACATGGGTAGGAGAGCTCTGCTGTCGCTTGACGCTATGAAAGCTTTTGATAGCATGGGGTGGCCGTACCTCTGGGAGGTGTTGAGGCGATTTGGCTTTGGGGAGGTGTTCATATCCTGGGTGCGTTTGCTATACCATTTCCCCCAGGCGGTTATTAGAGAGGCGGGGAGAGTGTCGCTGTTCGCCCTGGCAATAGAACCATTGGCAATTCGGATTACAGGGGTAGCACTGGCTTCTGTTATGGTGATAGACATTGTAACAGAATGACCCGGGACAAACAGAGACTTTGGAAGGATGAGGGGTACTCCTGTGCCAGCGTCATTAATAACTCTTATGTCTAGGGTCACCTTATGTCCGATAGGGCCATAGGGTGACTGAGAAATTATATCCTAAATTATAGGACAAGGGACATTACTGATAGCTCATATTGCAAAGTGTTGGTTTATTCTATGACTCATCTCTCTGTGTAGACTGTTGACATGCTAATTGAGTCTGGTCCAGGATCTCTAATTATGTATGCTAAATACTGTTTTGTGTGTCGAATGGAACTTGTCAAGCTGTATGCGGAGACAGAACGTCTGTCTTAAGATATGGTTTGAGGGGAATGCATTGTGTGATGGTGTTTTGTTTGAATTTTGTTAATGAAGGAATGTGACTTCTCAGGTGGAGTGATTAGATCATGATAATTATAGCCCGGCACCGAGATGTCTGGAATGTTTAGCAATTAGCCATCTGAAGGTGTATTGAAGCCCCCCCAGGGTGTGATGTGTGGGTGGAGAGTTTGATTGTTCCTTTCATGCTTAAACTGTATATAAACTTGAGAGCTAGCCATTAAAGTGGTCTTGCATTTGAAACCAGAACAGAGGTGTTTGTCTCGTGTCTGGGGGGAATTCTTATGGGTCGTGTTCGTTTGCCTGATTATGGAGTGTCGATAAGCTGTCGTGGGTTGATGGAAGGTCGTAAACAGTGGTGACTGTTACAATTGGTGGCAGCAGTGGGATAATTCCATCGCCAGAAGAAGAGCTACAAGAACACAGAGCAAGTCTCGTTATTCTGGGAAAATGGGATGTCTGATGTCTGTTGGACGGTTGGAGTGTCAGAAGAGCTGTCGTGGGTTGATGGAAGGTCGTAAACGGTGGTGACCGTTAGGCCTCGTACACACGACCGAACATGTCCGCGGAAACTGGTCCGTTGGACCAGTTTCCGCAGACATGTCCGACCGTGTGTAGGGCTGACCGAACAGTTTTCCGGCCTAGCGGACAGGTTTCCAGCGGACAAATGTTTCTTAGCATGCTAAGAAACATGTCCGCTGGAAGCCTGTCTGTCGGACATGTCCGATGGTCAGTACGACTCATCGGACATGTCCGCTGGCCTGAGAACCCGTGCATGGCGTGGAAGTGATTCGACGCATGCGTGGAAACATTGAACTTCCGGGTTCGCGCACGTCGCTGCGTCATCGTCGCCGCCACGTCACCGCGTCGTCTGTCCGTGGGGAATTTGGTCTGATGGTGTGTACAGCCATCAGACCAAATGATCCCAGCGGACATGTCCGATGAAAACGGTCCGCGGACCGTTTTCATCGGACATGTCTGCTCGTCTGTACGAGGCCTTAAAGACATGAGAAAGTGATGCTCTATGCCGATGATATAATGATTCTGCTGGGTGATACAGAGCAATCCCTAAGCAAGATGATGGAGACGGTGGTTCATTTTGGGGAGTTCTCAGCCCTAAAAATAAATTGGACTAAGTCAGCCTTAATGCCATTGGATGATGTTCAGTTACATCACAGAGACCGTGTGGGCGGTATCCCTGTAGCAACCTCCTTTAAATATATGGGGATACAAGTGACGCCGCGTATCAGGGAATATAGTCAACTCAACATCTCCCTGCTGGTGGCCAGATTTCACTCCCATGTTAAAACGTGGAACACTCTGTGTATGTCGGTTGCGGGCAAAGTGAATCTGATTAAAATTATTCCTATGCCCCAACTACTGTACATGCTCCACAACTCCCCGGTAGTGATCCCACTGAAGACCTTTAGGATAGTGAATGCCATATTTCACGAACTGATCTGGAAAATAACGCCCCCCCCAAATCCGTGGCTGTACTATTTGGCATCGCAATTGCAACACCTTATAGTTACCATGGTTTCTGAAAGGGACCCATCAGACACAACCCCCAGCGCTTCTGAGCATATTATGCTCCAGACGGTGGGAGGAAGGTCCGTTCCAACAGCGCTTGAGGCACTAGCTTTTGGAAAACCCCAAAAAAGCTTCCCTACATAATTACATATAGTTTAATGCAGAAGATATGGAATAAAACTAGATATTTACAGGAGGCATCAGGCATTACCGAGTTCAGCCCCATTTGGGCAAATAATTCCTATCCCGAGCTAGCCAAATTGCAACATGAGGACAGGTGGAAGAGGTATATCACAATATCTTGGGAATGGTAATTTACTTCGTATATAAAAAATAGTACTGATTGGTGGCCCTCTATTGATAGTACAACCCTGCGCTTTAGGAGTAAGCAACAAAGTCCAGGCAATAAAATTCTAATCACGATAAAACACAATAAATAAAATAATAGTAAAAGCAGCTGCTTAAAAATAAATGTCACTTGTTAAAAGCAGAAAAATAAAAACAGCCCGCACAGAGCATGTAAATAGTCCTGCAGCAGCGCTGCAAACCCCTGGTTTGGAAAAAGATAAAAGCTGTGTAGGATGACTCGATCAGATGTAGTTTAGGTATGTGCTCCAATCACCAAAAGGCATTCACCACGTGGGGGGATATAGGGTCCCCTTCGGGGGAAACACTCACCAGATGGTTTCTTTACACTCGCATTTCCATATAAATCACCTCACGTATCACCTTCAGATGCTTGGAAACTGCATACCCCTCTCCTATCTTGATCACCGTTATTGTATTCACTTCCCAGGTGTAGTGTCCGCAGATGTATGAGGAAATGAAAAAAACCATATGGTGCAATATCGTTTTTGAATATTTAATGTTACCCCAAAACAGATATACAATGGTCCCCTCATAAAAACGTGCGTACCGGAAAATACATTAAATCAGGCATATAAAGGTTTCTTTAGCATTTCTCACTGTTAGGTGTAGACCCCTGAAGACCGCTCTATAGGCTTTCCTGTGGCTGTCACTTCCTGGTTTCTCCCACAGTGGAACGCATACGTCACTTCCGGTCGGGTGCTGGATAGCAGCGCTCTGACGTTTCGTCCGTTCGGACTTTTTCCAAGAGCGTGCTATTCCTCTGCACCCGCCGGAGTTATATTGCGTGGTGCTACACGCCCACCTGTGACGATACTATAGATGGGAATGACCCTCCATCCATGCATCACTCAATCCTCACTCCGAGCGCCGCGCTAAGCCACGCCCCCCGGAGAGGAGGAGATCACTAGGTCTTGTTTTGTTGTTGTACTCCGCTTGCTGACATACACTGTTGCCACCATAGGACTGTCAGATGAGTTTACGTCAGCGCGAGGTCATACATGCACTATTCATTTCATATTTGGGCTCTGTACCTGTGAAAGCTGTGAAATATGTATATAGCCCAGTGGTCTGAAGTGTTACTTCTTACACTAGTATATATTAATAAACACACATTGTAGCCCGTACATTGTGCTACACTAGGATCAATATACCCTTTGTGTCACAACACAATGTGCTTCAATTTTAATGGGACTATACATGAGTGGCTGACTGGCTCGTTCATAGACATTGGCTCTTACATACTCAGCAGAGCCAAAGTCCATTAAGAAAACCAGAAAATGTATAAGAACTGGATGTTGAACTTAAATAGATCTAGGACACTATGTGTATATAAATAAATAAATATATGTACACCTCACACGTGTGTGAAACCACCCGAACTACACACCTATGAGTAACCATAAAATCCATTCATATTAAAATAGGAATATAAAAATCTTACTTTAAAAATATATACAAATTATTACAGATCAGATTAAAAACACAGATTATATAGAAATGTAGAAAGAAATATAAATATAAATATAAATATATATTCCTATGTCATCACAGAGACATGGCTAAAATTATTATATGCATTGTGCAAAGCTATATTTATGGAGAATAGATAAGATGTGTTATGCAAATATCAAACACCATATCCCAACCCTGATCACATAAGTTGATGGGGGAAGAGACCTATTATCCCATGTGTTTGGGATCACTCCACCGTGTGTTGTCTCCCATAATAGTATGATGAGCTTGGTTTTCTTTACCCCCCAGGGGCCATTTCTGGTTGATGATAGAATACCAGCCCTTGTACAATAGTGGTCATATTTCGTTATTTGTTAGATGGGTGTGGATAATATTTACACTAATCTTTTCTTGATGGCATATGTATTGCGTAACCCCTTTGTTATTTTGATCATATTACTTAAGCTGGCATTCAGGCCCTAGTTCTGATGGTCATTGTTAGGTGTCACTGATGAAACAATTGATATCGAGTTCCACATTGAGTCCTTTAGGCACCAAGACGTCAGTCAGGAAAATCCAATGAGTTTCTCTTTTGGACAACTCCTGTACTCTGTGGGAGCCCCTCCAATGTGCTTCCACTTGTTCAATGCCCCAGAATTCCAGGCCCGATGGGTCTTGATTATGTTTGATTTTGAAATGGAGGGATACATTATGATCCACATTTCCCAGGTAAATGTTCTTTATGTGTTCCCCTATCCGAATTTTTAGTTTCCTTTTTGTGCGACCGATATAGAGTAAACCGCATGGGCACCTTAATGCATATACCACATGAGTACTGTTGCAGGTGATAAAGTGTTTTATTTCAAAATCTTGCTGGTTCGACGGTGATGTGAAATGATCCAAATTCCTCTGTAATTTTCTCACCTCTTTGCAAGGCTTGCATTTTCTGCACGAGAAAAAACCGTTCTTATTCCAAAAACTTTGAGGTTTTTCTGGGAGATCTAAGATTTTCTTCACTATGGTGTCACCATATGCAGATGCCTTTCTATAAATAAATTGGGGTTTCTGTGGTATTACAGGTCCTATTTTCTTATCTAACGACAGAATGTGCCAATGCTTCGAGAAAATGGATTCCACCTCTCTATATTGACTGTGGAATTGGGAAATAAATCCCCATTCATTGGGATTTGGCTCTTGAACGTGAATGTGAATGTGAGTGCTCAACACATAAATGATGGTATTAAACTGTTAGAGAAAAGGAAAGATATAATAGTGAGATCTGCGGACAAGGGAGGAGGAGTCGTGATACTATCCAAAGAGTATTATCAAAATCAGATTGAGGACATGCTATCAGACCAAAATACATACGGTTTGTTAGAACATGATCCAACACAATCATATAGAGACCAATTGGAAATATTAATACAAATCGGCTCATCTTCAGGAGTATTGTCGACGAAAGAAAAAATGTATCTATTACCAGCGAGTAGCAAAATACCGACGATCTACACCCTGCCCAAGATACATAAGGACCCGGTTAATCCACCAGCACGCCCAATTGTAAACAGCATAGACTCTATATCCTCCAGAATGGGCCAATATCTTGACAAATTTTTGCAGAAGAGTGTGAAATCGACAAGATCCTATTTAAAAGATACAAAGGATTTTCTAAATTGTTTGCACAACGTCACTTTAATTGAAAACCAGCAAGTGCTATTAGTAACAGCAGATGTGTCCTCACTATATTCCATAATTCAACATGATGATGCCACTTTAGCCCTTAATTGGGCTCTAAGTCAAAGGGATGATCTTCCACACAATCAAAAAGTTTTTATAGGCCACGCATTAAATTTTTGTTTATCACATAATTATTTTTGGTTTGGGAACAAATTTTATACTCAAAAACGCGGTGTCGCAATGGGAGCAAAGTTCGCCCCGAGCATTGCGAATTTGTTCATGGCCGAGTGGGAAGATAAATCCATTTTTAAAGAAAGAAAAGCCGAGTTAATTTTTTACAAACGTTTTATCGACGACCTGTTTTTTATTTGGGCGGGAACAGAAGAATCTTTAAATATGTTTTTAAGTATTTTAAATAATAATAATAACAACATTAGGCTTACATCGGAATGGCATCATGACACAATCAATTTTTTAGATGTAACTATTTATCGAAAAAATAATAAATTGGAAACTAAGGTCTATTTTAAACAAACTGACAGAAACAGTTACCTGCCAACAACCAGTGGACACCACCCAAGATGGTTAAAAAACATTCCAAAGGGGCAGATAATGCGTGTCAGACGTAACTGCTCAGAGACCAACAACTTCCTCAACCAATCAAGAATCCTTACAGAACGATTTAAAGCTAAAGGATATAACCCTCAGTTTTTAGACACAATCGTGGAGGAGGTGGGAATGATACCGAGAAATAAATGTCTAGAAGAAAAGAATGTTGGAAATATACAGGAAGTTCAAGAGCCAAATCCCAATGAATGGGGATTTATTTCCCAATTCCACAGTCAATATAGAGAGGTGGAATCCATTTTCTCGAAGCATTGGCACATTCTGTCGTTAGATAAGAAAATAGGACCTGTAATACCACAGAAACCCCAACTTATTTATAGAAAGGCATCTGCATATGGTGACACCATAGTGAAGAAAATCTTAGATCTCCCAGAAAAACCTCAAAGTTTTTGGAATAAGAACGGTTTTTTCTCGTGCAGAAAATGCAAGCCTTGCAAAGAGGTGAGAAAATTACAGAGGAATTTGGATCATTTCACATCACCGTCGAACCAGCAAGATTTTGAAATAAAACACTTTATCACCTGCAACAGTACTCATGTGGTATATGCATTAAGGTGCCCATGCGGTTTACTCTATATCGGTCGCACAAAAAGGAAACTAAAAATTCGGATAGGGGAACACATAAAGAACATTTACCTGGGAAATGTGGATCATAATGTATCCCTCCATTTCAAAATCAAACATAATCAAGACCCATCGGGCCTGGAATTCTGGGGCATTGAACAAGTGGAAGCACATTGGAGGGGCTCCCACAGAGTACGCGAGTTGTCCAAAAGAGAAACTCATTGGATTTTCCTGACTGACGTCTTGGTGCCTAAAGGACTCAATGTGGAACTCGATATCAATTGTTTCATCAGTGACACCTAACAATGACCATCAGAACTAGGGCCTGAATGCCAGCTTAAGTAATATGATCAAAATAACAAAGGGGTTACGCAATACATATGCCATCAAGAAAAGATTAGTGTAAATATTATCCACACCCATCTAACAAATAACGAAATATGACCACTATTGTACAAGGGCTGGTATTCTATCATCAACCAGAAATGGCCCCTGGGGGGTAAAGAAAACCAAGCTCATCATACTATTATGGGAGACAACACACGGTGGAGTGATCCCAAACACATGGGATAATAGGTCTCTTCCCCCATCAACTTATGTGATCAGGGTTGGGATATGGTGTTTGATATTTGCATAACACATCTTATCTATTCTCCATAAATATAGCTTTGCACAATGCATATAATAATTTTAGCCATGTCTCTGTGATGACATAGGAATATATATTTATATTTATATTTATATTTCTTTCTACATTTCTATATAATCTGTGTTTTTAATCTGATCTGTAATAATTTGTATATATTTTTAAAGTAAGATTTTTATATTCCTATTTTAATATGAATGGATTTTATGGTTACTCATAGGTGTGTAGTTCGGGTGGTTTCACACACGTGTGAGGTGTACATATATTTATTTATTTATATACACATAGTGTCCTAGATCTATTTAAGTTCAACATCCAGTTCTTATACATTTTCTGGTTTTCTTAATGGACTTTGGCTCTGCTGAGTATGTAAGAGCCAATGTCTATGAACGAGCCAGTCAGCCACTCATGTATAGTCCCATTAAAATTGAAGCACATTGTGTTGTGACACAAAGGGTATATTGATCCTAGTGTAGCACAATGTACGGGCTACAATGTGTGTTTATTAATATATACTAGTGTAAGAAGTAACACTTCAGACCACTGGGCTATATACATATTTCACAGCTTTCACAGGTACAGAGCCCAAATATGAAATGAATAGTGCATGTATGACCGCGCGCTGACGTAAACTCATCTGACAGTCCTATGGTGGCAACAGTGTATGTCAGCAAGCGGAGTACAACAACAAAACAAGACCTAGTGATCTCCTCCTCTCCGGGGGGCGTGGCTTAGCGCGGCGCTCGGAGTGAGGATTGAGTGATGCATGGATGGAGGGTCATTCCCATCTATAGTATCGTCACAGGTGGGCGTGTAGCACCACGCAATATAACTCCGGCGGGTGCAGAGGAATAGCACGCTCTTGGAAAAAGTCCGAACGGACGAAACGTCAGAGCGCTGCTATCCAGCACCCGACCGGAAGTGACGTATGCGTTCCACTGTGGGAGAAACCAGGAAGTGACAGCCACAGGAAAGCCTATAGAGCGGTCTTCAGGGGTCTACACCTAACAGTGAGAAATGCTAAAGAAACCTTTATATGCCTGATTTAATGTATTTTCCGGTACGCACGTTTTTATGAGGGGACCATTGTATATCTGTTTTGGGGTAACATTAAATATTCAAAAACGATATTGCACCATATGGTTTTTTTCATTTCCTCATACATCTGCGGACACTACACCTGGGAAGTGAATACAATAACGGTGATCAAGATAGGAGAGGGGTATGCAGTTTCCAAGCATCTGAAGGTGATACGTGAGGTGATTTATATGGAAATGCGAGTGTAAAGAAACCATCTGGTGAGTGTTTCCCCCGAAGGGGACCCTATATCCCCCCACGTGGTGAATGCCTTTTGGTGATTGGAGCACATACCTAAACTACATCTGATCGAGTCATCCTACACAGCTTTTATCTTTTTCCAAACCAGGGGTTTGCAGCGCTGCTGCAGGACTATTTACATGCTCTGTGCGGGCTGTTTTTATTTTTCTGCTTTTAACAAATGGTAATTTACTGCCTTTTGAAACTTTGAGGGAGACTTATCAACTACCAGCGAACATGCTTTTTTACTATATTCAGCATACCTCCCAACTGTCCCGCATTCGGCGGGATCCTCCCGCAATTCAAAATCTGACTATGCTAGGATCCCGGAAAACAGGGCCAGGGCGCGACATTCCGTGCCTCCATGTTTGCATTCCACCTCCATGTTTGCGTTCCACCGCCATGTTTGGTGTCCGGTTCCCTGTGATTGGGTGGTCATGTGCGGCGTGGGGCTGGCCTGTCATTGATCGTCTAGAAGTCCCGCCTCCGCGCATGACGGCTATACGCCCAATCACAGTGCGACGGGAAATACGGAGCGGGCCACAGTGGAATGGCGCAGGCAGGGTGTCGGGGGGACAGAGGAATATGCACAGGTAGGAGAACCCCCCCCCGCTCAACAACTTTAATTCCCGCCCCCCCTCAACAACTTTGATCCCCGCCCCCCCCCCCTGCTCAACAACTTTTATCCCCAGCACCCCCCCGCGCAACAAGATGTCCTGCATTGGATAAATGTTGGGAGGTATGTATTCAGCTCAGACACGCATTTTCAGCTCAGTCCAGGGCCTCAGAGTGGCATGTAGATTCTACTCCACTCCTTTTGCAGCTTAAGAGTGCAGAGACGTCTAAGGGCTTTATCTCCCAGAGCTACAGTACGCTGCTTCGTAAATATCTCACAAAACACTCCTTGACAGTTAAAAGAAAATGGGAAACAAATGTAGGACCCCTGGATGAGGATCAGTTGGAAGAGGCCCTACAGTCAGTTTCCATATGTTCCCTTAATGTGTCCCCTCACTGTTGATGCAACTGTATACACTCCTGAGGGTATACTACACGCCTCACAGATTGCATGGTATGGGACTGCTGCCCACACCGACATGCACAAGATGTTAAAGGGACAACGGGGACCTAATACGTATGCTCTGGCGTTGCCCCAAGTTGCTTATTGGAAGGGGATGACAGAAACGCTGAACACAGTATTCCAGGTATTGGTCCCATTAGATCAGTGGATCTCAACTTGGGGGTCGAATGATGATTTGCCAGGGGTCACCAAATCCTGGCCTTTTTCTGAAGACCGCACCGCTCTCCCAGCCTTTTCTCGGCTGCCCAGCTGGGCTGTTCCTGGAGCCCACAGGCGCCCACTCAGCCTCTTTGCAGCCACCCGACTAGACTAGAAGTCGGCTGACTGGTGAGGAAAGTCAAGTGGGAGGGGCTGAAGGAGACCCTATCTCCTGATTTCAGCATAGGTGTCACTGCTGCGAGACACCACTGTAGTACGGGTTCCACGCTACGAAAATAATTTTACTGTTAGGGGTCCCCACAATTTGTGAAATGTTATCAAGGGGTCACGACACTAGAAAGGTTGAGAACCACTGCATTAGATCCTAAATAATGTCTTCTGAATCTGCTAGATTAGCTGGCATGGGAACCCCATATTAGGGAAGCCCTCACTAGCGCCCTTTTCATGGCCCGTAAGCTGATTATGCTACATTGGAAGTCGGAATCACCCCCCACAGTCAGGGAATGGATCAATGCACTTGGTAACGCACTGAGAAGGGAAAAGGTTATATACCAACATAGGGGATGCTCTAAAAAGGTTGAAAAATTATGGGACCCATGGTTGGGAACACCGGGGCTTGCTCCGGACGACCTAATCATGGACAGACTTTTTTGGCTGAATGTGGGCTAAATATGCTGCTTATGTAGTGCTGACACTGGATTATGGTGGGCAAGTTGACCTGGCAAGGAACTGGACCAAGGGGTAGTGTTGGTGGCCGACCACGGCTGTATAAATGCATTGCTTGTATGGTTTATGGTTTTGTACTTGTTTTATATATTTGCTACGATTATGGTACTTTGGACTGTATGTATTTAATTCCAAATATAAACTTCTGTTTTTGGACAAAAAAAAAAAAGATTATCAGGCTAAAGATTGAGAGTCTGGAGCCAACTTTCTGCTAATTGTTTCACAGAGACCTTACACTATATTACCCATAGCCAGAAGTACCTCTCTCAAGTAAAATTTGACCTTATATTCACAGAGTGCACTCTGTAGTAGTTATTGACTGTTATTACAGAGGAACTGTTGGGGAAATATCTATGCTTATTGATACTGTTCACTGCTAATACTTTTCTTTGTTGGGGTTGTGCTTTAGTGGTTATATTAACTCAGCTTGAGCTGCCACAATCTAATAATTACATCACTTAGCGTACTGTGAGTGAAAAGTTTCTTGCATTTGCTCATTCATGTATTTTTCTATTTGCTTTTAACCTGTGGCAATATACAAAGGCCCGGATTCACAAAGCACTTACGCCGGCGTATCTCGAGATACGCCGCGTAAGTGTAAATATGCGCCGTCGTATCTGTTCGCCGTGCCCACAGAACTAAGATACGCCTGAAAATAGGCTTCATCCGACCGATGCAACTTTCCTACGCCGTCGTATCGTAGCACCATATTTACGCTGGCCGCAAGTGGCACTCCCATTGATTTTCTATTCAAATATGGAAATGAGGGAGATACGTCGATTCACGAACGTACTTGCGACCGGCGCATAATATACGCGGTTTGCGTACGTCCGGCGTAAAGTTATTCCCCATTTTTGAGGCGCAACTCATGCTAAGGTATGGACCAGGGAACACAGCCATCGTATTTTACGTCGTTTACGTAGTACGTGAATAGGGCTGGGCGTAGGTTACGTTCACGTCATAGGCAGTGATCCGTCGTATCTTAGGGAGTAGTTCTGACGTGATTCTGAGCATGCGCACTGGGATACGTCCACGGGACGGCGCATGCGCCGTTCATTTTAAGTACTTGTATGGCACTCGGCCCATCATTTGCATGGGGTCACGCCTCATTAGCATGGCTCACGCCCACTTCCACCTACGACGGCTTACGCCGATGGAACCCAGCGCAGTTTGGGAGGCAAGTGCTTTGTGAATTCGGTGCTTGCCTCTCTGCGCTGCTTCGGCGTAGCGTATATTTTATACGCTACGCCGGCATAAATATGCGCCGATGTATGTGAATCCGGGCCATACTTTTCTTACAGTTAACCATTCTGGTAAATATTTCCGATGCTATAACACAGTTGTATACAGAATCTACAGTATACGTCGGTGTATGCAGAAGTATGTGCAGCCATCCTGTACCCAGCCAGGTGTCAGGAGGGACAAAGCTATTTGCAAAGTTGTGGTACAAGAATAGAAAACCCAATACATCCAGCTGTTTCTTCAGGGTAAGTGCTACAGAATATTAGTAAGATGTGTGGGACAGAGAAGCCTCCAAGCCTTTTGGAGTAATTCATAATTTGTTTGTTAATTATTCATTGTTCAAAAGCCATGGTATCTGACAATGAAGGTTGCTAAAGTCAGTCTGCAGCACAGAACCTGGAGAATTCATAATCTCATGTTAAAGTGTAACTACAGGCAATTATTTATTTATTTTTCATTTTGGATAGAGTAAGGGTCCCCTCTGTCAGTTTTTTTTTTTTTTTTTTCTCTTCAGTTCCTGCTCTAAAGCCAAAAGAGGAAGTGAGGAAAACTAGTATCGCCAAAACTAGTATCCTCATTGGAAGATTTCACCTCTATTCTGATGTCAACCCAAAATTTGGGATTTTCTTTTACTTTTGATTTCGTCAGCAACAGTAAATGGTACAAATAGGGTGAATATCTCTAATGGGGACACAGACAGTAATAAAAGCTGACAGGTATTCTAATCCCTCTCCACTCTTTTCAAAACAAAACAAAAGTTTTGCCTTTAGTTACACTTTAACGGTGCAGTTTATGAGGGATGTATATTTACCCCCTTATTTACCGTATTTATTGGGGTATAGCGCGCACCCCTAAAGTTGCCCCGAAATTCCTGTAAAAAAATGTTATAAGATATTATTACTTACAGTTTTGGTGTCTTGCCCATCGTCCATCGTCCGGTCCGGCGTCCGTCAGCGGCCTCGGTGGTGTCCTCCCGGCTTCTCCAGCGCGCGCCTCAAGTCGAGTCCCCGCTTCCCGCGCTCAGTTCGAACGCCTCCGCCGACATATACCGAGTGCAGTACACTCGGGTACATTCGACAGGGCTCGGCTTCGCTCGTGCTCACGCTCTGTGACGTTTATTCGTGAGCACGAGCGAAGACGAGCCTAGCCGAATGTACCCGAGTGTACTGCACTCGGTATATGTTGGCGGCTCCATTCAAACTGAGCGCGGGAAGCGGCTATCGGCGTATATCGCGCACCCACGATTTTCCCCTTATTTTAAGGGGAAAAAAGTGCGCGATATACGCCGATAAATACGGTACCTTTTTCCTAATTCTGAATGGTCAGAAACCAGCTGCCTGAAGGTTTAAAAGTTGCTGCTTTTGCTATGGATGGGCAGGCAGATGACAAAGCAGCAATAATTACATTTCACATGGCCTCTGACACTTAAACCAATGTGCCAGGCTCTGCCAACATAAGCAAAGCTAAATGAGGGGGAAAAAATAAATATTTTATAAGAAAGCCTATATAATTGCAGGCAAAATCCCATTCATGACTTATTCTCTTTCAGTTTCCTCATAGGCTCAGACACAACATTGCTCTCGCTGCTGCTTATCACAAACAGTGTTAGAATGAGAGGGGGGGGGGGCTGAGATGCGCTCTGTGTGTCTATAGACAAATCAGAGCCAGCTCAGGAGCAAGCCTGCACAGGTGCCCCCATAGCAAGTTGCTTGGTATGGTGGGCACTCGGCAGGGTGGAGCCAGGAGTGCCAGCTGGAGACCCAAGAGGAGAAGGGTCGGGGCTGTTCTGTGCAAAGCCATTGTACAGAGCAGGTAAGTATGATGTTTGTTACATATATTTTTTTTTAAATTAAAGGCTTACAATCGCGTTAAGTCCCCCAGTATTGGCCAGTGTGGAATGACATGAGTACAACATGGAGTTGCTCTTGTTCTATAAACAATCTCTAGTGTCTCCTCTTAGTATTTCTCATTATCTCACCTTAGTAGGAGTAGGTAACACCTCCTGAGCCAACACTGATCCCTCCCAATGTCCATCTGTCACTGCACAGGCTTTGGGGTTTTCTTCTTCTTCTTCTTCCTCATATACAACATGCATTCCCTCTGCCAGGTTCTGTGGTTCAATTAAATATCTCCGGCCTTGTGTCAGGATGAGCCCACTGTAAAAGAAGAACAAGAATACAGTTTAAAGATAACAGCGCAGTGTTCTATCACATACATTATTTGTACATTTATAAATGGTAACAGCAGCTATACATTTGTAGCACCTTCCTCAGAACTCCATCCCTCTAGAATTGTTACCGGATCTTTGGCAGGCTTTCCTCTGCATGAACTTGAACACCCGCATAGGCCTCAGTTAGGCCTAGCAGCCAGCAGCCTCATGGATAGGCCTTAGGTCTAGCCGCTAAAAGCTGTATACACACCATCCACCCAGACCGTAGCTGTAGACATGGGCAGGAAGAACTCACCTGATTTCATTCCATTAAATAACATTTCCCAGCATGCCTAGCCACAAATATGGTTGGCTGAGAAAGGTATGTTTATCATATCCTGATCTTTACTGTAACTCATCACCCTTATGTCAAAGGCAATAGCACCACCTGCTGACAGAAGGGAGAAGCCACAACTTAATATGGAATTAACAGAAGTCATGTAATCACGAAACACTACAAATTAGCCAGACTGACTACCATCCAGCACAACTAAATTTACCTGCAGTCCTAGTCTAGGGAAAAGGATGCTACACTGACTTAAGGAATTTGAGATAGTCTTTTTATTTTATTTTAGGCAAGCCTAGTTTTAGCAGGCATACATTTGGAGGCTGGAGTGTACATTCCTTAAAGTATATCAAAAGGCAAAACTTTTTTTAGTTTTGGATAGAGTGCAGAGGGTTTAGAACTCCTGTCAGGTTTTTTTTCTGTCTGTGTTCCTGTTAAGGAGATTCACCCTCTCAATTAGTTCTGTTTACCAATATCAATAAAAAATAAATTAAAAAAAAAATACCACATTTTGGGTTGTCTTCAGAGAAGTAATAGAGGGAAAACCTTCCAATGGGGACATGGGGGTGCCTTAGGAATTCCCTTAATTTGCAGGGATTTTTACCAACTTCCTTCCGACGAAAAAAAAATATTTGACAGGGGTTATAACCCTCACTTGCTTTATCCAAAATGAAAAAAAAAGAAATGAAAAAAAAAAATAGAGATATAAATATAGAAAATTAAGAAAAAAAATGCCATAAATATATCCCCTATTTTGTAGACACTATAACGTATGCGCAAACCAATCAATATATGCTTATTGCGATTTTTATTACCAAAAATATGTAGACAAATACATATTGGTCTAAACTGATGAAGAAATACTTTTTTTATGTTTATAGCGCAAAAAAAAGGTGATCAATTACCACCAAAAGAAAGCTCTTTTTGCGGGGGAAAAAAGGACGTCAATTTTGTTTGGGTACAGCGTCGCACGACCGTGCAATTGTCAGATAAAACAATGCATTAAAGGCAGGGCCGATCCGCCCTATACGCTGACTACGCAAGCTGCGTAGGGCCCCCGAGAATACTCTGGGCCCCGCCGCCGCTAGAGATCCGCGGCCAGCGGAGATAATGTCTCCGCTGGCCGCCATTTTACCGAAGACCAGGCCAGAACGAGAAGGGAGCTCTGCCGAAATAGAAAGAGAGCTGCGGCGCCGCCCACCCCCGCCCCTGGTGGGCGGTGCTGCAGCTCAATTTCTACATTGTAGATGGCCGGCTCCGCCTCTAATTTGTTCCCCCCCTCGCCTCTTGCCTCTGCCTTCAGATCGATTTAATAATCTTCCTGTCCTAACTGGTACTCTGTGTTCAACAAGTCAAAGCCCTATGTACCCCTCAGCAGAAAGAAAGCCAGAAACAAATCAGTTCCAGAGTCAGCTGTCGGTTCAAAGAGAGGTCAGAAAGGAGAGTGGACCATGCACAACGCTGCAGATATGAAGCCAAGTGCAGGAGCAAAGTCATGCCCGGGTCAGCAGTATAAACCACCATAATGCATCGCATTAGTAAAGCTGAACATAAACACTAGTGACATCCAATCAAACAGCTTGTTGCAGACGTGATAGTGTCTGCCAGTTTCGGCACTTAAAGCGGCAATAAACCCGGTGTCTCTTGGAGACACCGCTGCTGAACTATAGAAGGGCTCCAAAGGGGCAAAATGTAAGGAAGCACTCCGCTGGGGACACCTGAGATGTAAGGAAGCACTCCGCTGGGGACACCTGAGATGTAAGGAAGCACTCCACTGGCGACACCTGAGATGTAAGGAAGCACTCCGCTGGGGACACCTGAGATGTAAGGAGGCACTCCACTGGGGACACCTGAAATGTAAGGAGGCACTCCACTGGGGACACCTGAGATGTAAGGAGGCACTCCACTGGGGACACCTGAGATGTAAGGAAGCACTCCACTGGGGACACCTGAGATGTAAGGAGGCACTCCACTGGGGACACCTGAGATGTAAGGAGGCACTCCACTGGGGACACCTGAGATGTAAGTAGGCACTCCGCTGGGGACACCTGAGATGTAAGGAAGCACTCCGGAGGCTGGGGACACCTGAGATGTAAGGAAGCACTCCGGAGGCTGGGGACACCTGAGATGTAAGGAAGCACTCCGGAGGCTGGGGACACCTGAGATGTAAGGAAGCACTCCGGAGGCTGGGGACACCTGAGATGGAA
The DNA here is from genome assembly GCF_905171775.1 of Rana temporaria. Taxonomy (NCBI): domain Eukaryota; kingdom Metazoa; phylum Chordata; class Amphibia; order Anura; family Ranidae; genus Rana; species Rana temporaria. The sequence goes on along the minus strand of NC_053491.1, from coordinate 414,946,527 downwards.
GGAAGCACTCCACTGGCTGGGGACACCTGAGATGTAAGGAAGCACTCCGCTGGCTGGGGACAGTAACATCAGAGCTCCCACTGATTCTGCATTATGGTGAGTTGAATGATTTCATTTTATATTACAATGTAATAATAATGCGCTTCAATTGTCCTGACACCATAACAACCTTGGTGCCGGGATGATTGAGGCCCTAACACCAGGTGTTTGGAGTATCTTAATCTGCTGATTGTTAAACTTTCTGGTATACACATATTGCTATTATGGTGTAGGATCTTTTTTACTTCCTCTTTCTCTCTCTCTCTCTCTTCCTTTCTTTGTTTCTCCCTCCATCCCTCATTCACCTCAGACTCTAACCACACCCCTTTGAGTCACGCCCCTTTAAGTCACGCCCAATATTATGCTTAAACCACACCCATTATTCACGGGTCAGGTAGAGGGCCCCTTAGCAGAACTTCGCTTATGGCCCCAGGGAGGTCAGGATCGGCACTGATTAAAGGGGTAAATACTTCAGGGGCTGAAGTGGTTAAACTACACTTGTTAGAAGTTCCATATGCTGTAACCAGAATGCTCATACCTGCACGCATCAAAAGCTCATAGTAAATACCAGTAGTATACGACTTGGTTGAGTGCACACAACACAGCAATGTAAGCACATGTTCTATAAGAAATGCTAATCCATGTAAGTCTGAAATAGCTGATAACACATAACAGCAAGCTGCATAGTAAAACTACATATAATATCAGATATCTTATTTTCTCTTCAAGCATTGATATTTTTATATTTAAATATTTTTATTGGAAAATAAATGTTTGGTATGAACAGACACAATAATGCAGCACAATCGACTCTCAGATCGTCAACATAATAGCATAAAAACATAGAAAATACAGCCACAATATATATCCAACTTTTACATCTAACTTTTAATTTAAGAACTGTTACATCCAAAACAAAAGGCCGAACTACTAAGTGCTAGTGGGACTGAACAGGTACTTCCCATCAATGATCAAGAATACCATCACATATAGTGAGTGATGGAGAACCCGAATACGGGTTTAAAGCCCTGTACACACAGGCCAGAATCCCGTCAGGAAAAAAGCGTTGTTTTTCCTGACGAGATTCTTGGCAAGAATCTCTTGCCGCCCGAGTGTACAGACACTCCATTCAAAAGAACCGCAGTTCTTTTGAATGGTAAGAACGCGATGACGTCGCCACCATCTTGCTGCACCCTACCTATGCCTAGGAAGCTACCGCGCATGCGTCAAAGTCATTTCGAGCATGCGCGGGTTTCCACGGCGACAGGTAAGTATACACACTCTCGGGTTTCTCGGCAGGTTCTCTATTTTTCTCATCGAGATTTTAGGCAGTTTTCTTGATGAGAAACCTGAAAGCCTCGTACACATGCATGGTATACTCGGCAAGAAAGCTCTGCCAGAAGTTTTCTTGCTGGTTCTTGCCGAGTAAACCGAGCGTGTGTACGAGGCTTTAGTTAGAAAAAAGAGGAAAGGAAATTGTTGGTTGGGAAGCCACCGAGTAGCCTTGGTGAATTTCCCTGGGTCTATCTTAGGACTCACTATAGTGTGAGACCCCATAGACTATCACAAGTATCGTGCCTGTAAATACCAGAAACATAAAGAAATAAGAAGGAATTGGAGAGAAAGGAAGAAAAGAGAAGCTAAACAGATAAAAGAAAGAAGAGAGAGGAAAAGAGGGAAGCATTGATATTTTTAATACTAAATTCATTGTCTTACCTTAACCCAGAGCAGGTGCTGATGCTGACCATTGATTGGTTGTCATTTTCAACATAGCCTTGATAGTGACAGTGATCCTGCACAATATGAGCACAAACAGTTATAAAGTTCAGCCAAAGATTTAACATCCTCAGGCCCCGTACACACGATAGAATCCATCCGCTGAAAAATCTCAGCGGATCGGTTTCAGCGGATAGATTCTATGGTGTGTACATTCCTGTGGATATTTATCCGCGGAAATTTCACGATTCCAGCAGATAAAAATTTGTAGACATGTCTACAAATCTATCCGCTTGAATCGATCCCAACGGATTGATCCGCTGGTCTGTACAGACTCACCGGATCAATCCGTCCGAAGGGATCCCCCGCATGCATCGTAATGATTCGACGCATGCGTGGAATTCCTTATATGACAGCGTCACGCTCGTCGCCGCGTCATCATCGCGGCAACGGCGCGACACGTCATCGCGAGGGGATTTCGGCGCGGATTTCGATCCTATGGTGAGTACACTCCATCGGATCCAAATCCGCTGAAATCCTCGAGAGGATTTATCCGCGGAAACGGTCCGCTGGACCGTATCCGCGGATAAATCCTCTCGTGTGTACTAGGCCTCAGGCAGGAAATTGAAATCCTCAACAATGCAAAAAAATATATGTTTCTCATTGCCATAGAAAGGTCTTGGCAAACTTTGAAATATGATTGCACTTGTACAAAGTAATGGTGTAAAGGTGTTTAAAGGATTGGAAGTCACCCAACTGGTGCCTCGCTATTTGAGGAGCTAAGACATTGGTTTTCCCAATCTTTGGGAACATGGCCTTAAAGTGGAACTAAAGTTAATAATACCTACCTTCAATGTTTTGTGGTCCCTCATTGGCAACCTCTTCCCAGCTTCTTCTAGGTGCTGGACAAAAAGAATCCATGTAGAAGCCAGACACTGAGATGTACACAAGACATACTGTATGTTCAAGAGGCACGTTATCTACAGGGGACTGTTTCAGCTGATTGAGCAGGTCTGCCGACACCAAATGATTTGTTCAATGTGAATAGGGGCAGAAGCCTGAGTGCAACCCATAACCTTGAACATGTCAGCAAGATTTTGTCTAAGGCCCCATACACACCATAGAATCTATCCGCAGATAAATCCCATCAAATGGGTTTCAGCGGATAGATTCTATGGTGTGTACACTCCGGCGGATATTTATCCTCGGATAAATCTCCCCTGGGATGGATTTCCAGCAGATGAATATTTGCTGACATGCTCAACAAATCCATCTGCTGAAGTCCATCCCAAAGGATGGATCCGCTCGTCTGTACAGACTCACCGGATCCATCCGTCCAAAGGGATTCCCCGCACGCGTCGTAATGATTTGACGCATGCGTGGAATTCCTTATATGACAGCGTCGCGCCCGTCGCCGCGTCATAATCGCGGCGACGGCGCGACACGGATCCGCGGATAAATCCTCTCGTGTGTATGGGGCCTAAGAGTAAAAAACATTTTTTTGGATAGAGTAAGGGAAAGTTATACACCCTTGTCAGTTTTTTTTCCACCTGTGGAAGGAAGAATTCCCTTTACTTCCTGTCCTACAACCACAACAGGAAGTGCAATAAAATCCTACCAAAGTGACAGATTCTCTGATTGCTATCAGGGTCACCGAAATTGGTGTCCCCATTGGAAGATTTCCCCTCTATTTCTGTTCTGGTGACATCCAAAATTTGGGATTTTCTTTTGCTTTCAGTTTTAGTAAAAATAGTAAATACGACAAATAGAGAGGGTGAATCGCACACATTGAGACACAGACAGCAATAATAACAGGTGTCCTAAAACAAAAAAAGTTTTGCCTTTAGTTACACTTTAACCACTTAAAGTGGAGGTTCACCCTAAAAAACATGTATATACCATTCCATCCAGCATTCTGCCGACATGTACAGTATGCTGTTTTTTTTTTTTCCGCTGTACATACCGTTGTATAGCTATTTCCCCCCGGCTTCCGGGTAGTGGCTCCTGCGGGAGTGGGTGTTCCTATTCAGAGACTAAGTGATTGACGTGATGACAAAAGCTTCCCCCCGGCGCATAATGTGCGTCACAAGTTTCCGAAAGAAGCCGAACGTCGGTGCGCAGGCGCCGTATAGCGCCGTATAGAGCCGACTCGCAGTTTGGCATCTTCCGGAAACTGGTGACGCGCATTATGCGCCGTGGGAAAGCTTTTGTCATCACGTCAATCACTTAGTCTCTGAATAGCCCAGCCATGGGTCCGAAGCTCCGTGACCGCACCTGCGGGACCCGCAGACCCGATCACTGCCGGTGTCCCGCGATCGGTCACAGGAGCTGAAGAACGGGGAGAGGTGTGTGTAAACACAACTTCCCCGTTCTTTTGTGTGGCAGTGACACTGATCATCTGTTCCCTGATATAGGGAACGACGATCAGTGACGTCACGCCTACAGCCACGCCCCCCTACAATAAGAATGCCTCCCTTAGGGCACACTTAACCCCTTAGCGCCACCTAGTGGTTAACCCCTTCACTGCCATTGTCATTTTTTATAGCCCTTTTCGCTGTGAAAATTACAATGGTCCCAAAAATGTGTCAAAAGTGTCCGATGTGTTCATCATAATGTTGCAGTCATGAAAAAAATCGCTGATCGTCGCCATTAGTAGTAAAACAAAATATTAATAAAAATGCCAAAAACTATCCCCTATTTTGTAAACGCTATAAATTTTGCGCAAACCAATCGATAAACGCTTATTGTGTTTTTTTTACCAAAAATAGGTAGAAAATCTGCCTAAACTGAGGGAAAAAAAAGTTTTCTTATATCTTTTTTTGGGGATATTTATTATAGCAAAAAGTAAAAAAAATATTTTTTTTTTTCAAAATTTTCGCTCTATTTTTGTTTATAGCGCAAAAAATAAAAACAGCAGAGGTGATCAAATACCACCAAAAGAAAGCTCTATTTGTGGGAAAAAAAGGACGCCAATTTTTTTGGGAGCCACGTCGCACGACCGTGCAATTGTCAGTTAAAGCGACGCAGTGCTGAATCGCAAAAAGGGGCAAGGTCCTTAACCTGCATAATGGTCCGGGTCTTAAGTGGTTAAGGAACGCCCCACGTACATATTCTGCGGCAGGGCGGCCCTTAAGTGTGAAATCCCCTATCTGTTCATGATTTATTTCAAGGGCTCTGGGGCACGCACAGCGGGAGCAAATCAGCAGGTCCGGCAGCCGTGATGGCAGCAGGGACCTGCCAATCGTTCACAGGAGAAGCAGAGAGCTGTTCTGAGAGGGAGGAAAATTAAGATCTTGTATTTCTACTAAGCAGAAACACGGATCTCTGTTTTCCTCCAGTCACACCATTCCCCCCATAGTTAGAGAGCACCCCCTAGGAGCACATTTAATTCTTTGATCGCCCCTGATGTTAACCCCTTCCCAGCCAGCCTAATTTATACAGTTACAGTGCATTTTTGTTAGCACTGATCACTGTATTTGTGTCACTGGTCCCCAAAAAGTGTCACTTAGTGTCAGGTTTGTCTGCCGCAATGCTGCACATTGTGATTGGGATTTTTTGGGACTTTAATTAATTAATTAATTAATTAATTAATTATTTTTACCAATAACATGTAGCTGAAAACATATTAGCCTAAATTCAGGAAAAAAAAAGATTTTTTACATTTTTTTATATTTCAATGTATTTTTTATTAAAGAAAAACAAGTTCCAATGTAGACAGACACATTGGCTGAACTAAGCAACATAGCAATACAAAGATATAGAAAAGATGGCCATAACACACATCCTCCACTTAGCACAACAGCAAAACATGAAGTTTTTACATTTTTTTATTGGATGTGTTTTATAGCAGGAAGTAAAGAATATTGTTGTTTTTTGTTCAAATATGTCGGTCTTATTCTAGTTATGGCACAAACAAATAAAAACTGCAGAGGTGATCAGATGTACAACCAAAAGAAAGCTCTATTTGTGGGTAAAAAAGGACATAGATTTGTTTTGGGTACAGTGTCGCACGATCACGCAATTGTCAGTTAAAGCCACACAATGCAAAAAATTTGCCAGTAACCCTTTCCCTCTGCCATATCATTATGTTGTATCGCCACCTAGTGGGAAAATGTAGGAATTGTTTTAATTTCTGTTACTGTGTTTGGATACCTACAGTACCTCACAAAAGTAAGTACACCCCTCACATGTTTGTAAATATTTTATTATATCTTTTCATTTCATGTGACAATTACACTTTGCGACAATGTAAAGTAGTGAGTGTACAGCTTGTATAACAGTGTAAATTTACTGTCCCCTCAAAATAAATGGCGCAGGGTTCCCCTTAATATCCATACCAGACCTGAAGGGCCTGGTATGGATTTTGGGGGGACCCCTACGCAACATTATTTTTAGATTTGGTTCGGGATTTCCCTTAATATTTATACCAGACCCAAAGGACCTGGTAATGGACCATGCCATTTTTTTCAATTCGTTTTATCTATATTGCCGAAACCCGACAATTCATTACAGCCACAAGCAATTTTAAATGAAATTTTTTTCTTTACAAATGTAATTTTGCTGTGGTATTGTTCTAAACATGGGAAAACTGTACCACTTTACAGGCATACTATAGACACCCCCCGGGCATCTATCACTTTAAACATTATTAAAATCACATCTTTCTGCCCTGAGTTCTCACCTCTTAACAGGTCTTCTACCATCTGAACTTTGCCACTTTAAGAAGACCTCTGCCTCTAACGGACGGACCTGACCTTCTACAGATCCCGATGACGGTCCCTATCTGGAAGATCTCTAGTATAGTACCCACAGCCCTTCAAGTATTTACCCTATCCAATAGGTTCTGTTCCTCTATGGGCCCCAAAGATATACGGGCTGAGAAACACACCCACATGTGTATAGACTAACGCTCTCTTTGCTGGTTGGTCTTAGTGTCACCATACTCCTAAGACATTGTTACCTTACTCTTCCAGATTCCAGAGGAACTTGAATAATTAGGGGTAGATACAGGGCCGATCCTAGGGTCACAGGTGCCTGGGTGCAGAAATGTTTCTGGCCCCCAACATGGGCATCGTCATTTTACCAACTCCTCTTTACAAATGTTTCTATGGCAATGAGTCAACCACAGAGATGCTCCCCCACAAAGTCTTCATTAACCTGGGATCCTTACATGATCTCTTAACAATAAATAAAATACAGGAAGAGAAGCAGAGTACTTTATTGGGACCTGAAGGGGGGCCTCTGTGATGGACACAGAGAGGGCTTCTGGTAGAGAGTCTGTTAGATGTTTGGCGCCCCCACCTCTGCAGGCGCCTGGGTGCAATGCACCCTGTGCACCCTGCCTAGGATCGGCCCTGGGTAGATATGTCTACACAAGTAGGGTTATTTGATATTTCTGGCCGACCTTACACCTGATTAGGAGACCCTTAACCGCTCCTCACTATTCACCTTCTGCAGTACTAGTTAAGACTGTTTAATGCTAGTTGCATCCAGGGACGCGGGCCCACTGGTGGTGATATTGTTCCTGAATGCACTTGCTCGCCCTCCCAAGCCGCAGGCATGAGGCAGCTTTTCGTTTTGTCACTTTTGGGGAAGTGTTATATTGGTTTTAGTTATTTTTATTCGTTTTAAGAAAAAACGCAAATGTTACATATGATACTATCATTACGGGTTGTAACACATGTATGCTTCTTACTCACTTTTCACAAAATCTCCCTGGACATATATTACACATATCCACCCTGGCACCTCCCATTTTCCCCTAAGAGACATCAGAGGTGTTCACTCTGTGACACCTAATAACTCTGCGCTTCTACAAGCGACATCCAGAGTATAGTCTCGCTCTCAGCGTACTATTCTTTTTACCTGTTCTTACATACAATCTCTTCCCCCACATCCCTCCTCCACCGCCCTACTTCCCTCCCCCCTTCTCACCTCCCTTTTCTCTAGCTACCCCTGCTAGTTACCTGCTTCACCCACCCTATCTCCCATTCCCAAAATGTCATACTCCCACTTAGGCAAATCTCCCACAGTCATTTCACATAATGTCAATGGCCTCAACATCCCCGAAAAGTAAACAAAACTACTGAGAGAACTAAAAAAGGCGAACCCCTCAGTAACTTTCTTACAGGAAACACATTTTAAAGGCCCAAACACCCCTAAACTCACCGACAACTTTTTTACTAAGGCATATCATGCCACAAACCCCCTGACAAAAACTAAAGGTGTTTCTATTCTACTGAGCAAACACTCTCCATTTGAGTTATCTGGCCAACTTTCTGACCCAGAGGGCCGATACATTTTTCTCAAAGTTACCTGGGGGGAACACCGGTTACACTAGCGAATGTATATTTTCCAAACTCCACTCACTTCACATTCTGTACCAAAATTGTTTCGGAACTGAAATGGTTTGCAGAGGGTTGCATCATACTTGGCGGGGATTTTAACATCCCTCTCTCCCCTTCACAAGATACCTCTAATGGACATTCCCACGTCTCCTATAGGATCTTGAAAAGAATTAAGAGTTTATTACAATCACTTAAGCTAGTGGACACATGGAGACTCTTACACCCCACGGACAGAGATTTTTCCTTCTTCTCACCTCCCCACAGGAAGTATTCTAGATTAGACTTGATCTTTATTTCCCAAAGGAACTTAAACGCGCTATCAAAGGCAGAAATAGGCATCATTGCACTCTCCGACCATGCCCCAGTGGCTGTGACATTATCTTTAGGTCCCAAACAGAGATCCCCGTTCAATTGGAGGCTCAATGCATCTTTGCTAACAGATCCGATTGTACATGACAGCATTCGAGACTCCATTGAAACATACTTCAGGTTGAACAAGGACTCTGATACAAACCCACTCAACAACTGGGAAGCACACAAGAGTGTCATAAGAGGGGAGCTCATAAGATGGGGCGCGAGAAGGAAAAGGGAGAGGGCTGAGGAGATCACCTCCCTATCAAATACCATAGCCAAACTTGAGACTTTACACAAAAAATCACTCTCCGACAGGGTACTGGATGACCTGATTAGACATAGGACATCCCTTAAACAGCTATTGACCTTTCAGACTCAAAAATCCTTATTCTTTAAAAGAAATATCTTTTATGAAAGAGAAGACAAGGGGGGGAAACAACTTGCTAGGGCCCTAAAAGATGCCACCCTAGCAAATCAAACATTTTTCGATTCGAAACAGCTCAGGCAACCTAGAGCATTCCTCAGAAAAAATAGCAGCAATCTTCCATGACTTTTATGCAGGCCTATACGACCTTCCACCACAACACAAACCACATCACATACATTCCTCTAAAGAAGAAATGATCCTTACATTTTTAACTGATAGCAAACTTCCATCACTTTCTGCTGAAGACGCCTCCACTCTGAACGAGCCCATTACCACTACTGAACTTCAATTAATATTCAAAGATTTAAAACCAGGGAAAAGTCCAGGTCCGGACGGTTATACGTCCCAATATTATAAAACTACCTCCCTTGTCCTCACTGACCTGTTGCTCAAGGCCCTGAATCATCTAGCACAACAACCACACAGCTCCAGTTCCTTACTCTCTGCCCACATAGCCGTAGTCCCTAAACCGGACAAAGATCACACAGAAAGCGCAAACTATAGTCCCATATCCCTCCTAAATTTGGATATAAAAATCCTGGAAAAAATTCTAGCCAATAGGATCAAACCCCTTCTATAAAAAATCATTGGCCCTGAGCAGGTAGGCTTCATGCCTGGAAGGGAAGCTAGGGACAACATAACCAAATCACTAAACCTAATCCACCACGCAGATGTCTCAAAAATTGAAGGCCTTCTCCTGTCCACCGATGCGGAGAAGGCCTTCGACAGGATATCATGGGAATACCTGTTCGCAATGTGTTCCCATATCGGACTGAAAGGAAATGTGATAAATTGGATTAAGGCCCTCTACCAGAATCCGACTGCACGGATTAAAATAACACCACCCTATCTGACCCTATAAATATTCAAAATGGCACTCGCCAGGGTTGCCCCTTGTCTTCCCTGCTTTTTATATTATCGTTGGAACCACTCATTAGGTCAATAAACTAATCACCTGACATCAGAGGCTTCACGGTTAAGGACAGGGAATTTAAACTGGTGGCTTATGCTGACGACCTCTTATTTTTGGTCACTCAACCACACATTTCTATGCCAAACTTATCTAAAATATTTAAAACATTCGGCTTCATTTCAAACTTCAAGATCAACCCGACCAAATCTGAGGCACTTAATCTCACCCTTCCCCCAGATAAACTCAATTCACTTAAAAAGAATTTCAAATTTAAGTGGGAAAAATAATCCCTTAAGTACTTAGGGATCAAACTCACTCCTGACTTAAATTCCCTATACAAAACAAACTTCATCCCTCTGATAAACTCAATTTTAGGGGACCTGAAGAGATGGAATTCAAAATTCTTCTCCTGGTTTGGAAGGGCCGCCATATTAAAGATGGTGGTACTTCCGAGACTGCTATACTTCTTCAATGCTCTCCCAGTCGATATACCAAATTCCCTCTTCACTAAACTTCAATCAGCCCAAAGGGGATTTCTTTGGTCAAATAAGAAATCTAGGATTTCAATGAAAATTCTTAATCTTCCTAAAAACAGAGGTGGTCTGGGCCTTCCAGACTATAGAAAATACTACTTTGCCTCCCACATTACAAGGGTGATCGACTGGCACTGTCACGGCCCTAATAAGGACTGGGTCCAATTAGAACTGGCCTATTCTTTACAGTCCCTCCTTTATTACCCCTGGACCCTTCACTCTAAATCCTTAAAAAACCTCTCCAATCCTCTCATAGCTAACACATTAAAAATCTGGCACAAGTTAGCTTCGCCTTACAAACTAGCTACAATCCCGGGCCCTTTGACACCGATTGTAGGAAACCAAATGAGATGAGTGATAATAACTCCGCTGTGTGGGTATGGAGGGATAGGGCGAAAAACAAAAAACAATAAACAAAAAAAGCAAAACAAAACAGTGATCAATAAGTCCCACCAATTGGGCGGGGTGAACTCTACAAGCAGTGTGCAATCTGAACTGTGAAGGTGGGTGATCTGGAAAAAGGTTAACACTATACAGCAAAATCCTTATAAGGAAGTAAAATAAACATGAAAGTCAATAAACACAATTATCAAAATAAATGTCCAGGATTGGTACTAAGGACCAAAGGTAAGTGATCCCAACACATAATAAAGGGTAAAAATCCAGTGAAATCAAGTGCAAATAAAAGTCTCGCATCCAAAAAGCATATATTTAAAGGTGCAGTCCTTGATAGCTGTGAGTAATAAGTGATGAGAAACCAGGAAATCCAATATTTCAGAGAAGAGCAAGCTTCGGTGCGCACACCTCTAGTGGTATAGAATGCTCACCTCAAGGCCATAGCACGGATAGCCTGGATACCACTCAAGGTGTACTCAAAGATCCAGCAGGATGAGGGCTACATGTAGTCTCCACATTAAATGACCATATTGGAAGAAACAAAAAAAAGAGGAAGATATGGCGTAATACTGGAAGCAAGGGTCTTAAAAAACGATCAATCACATGCACATGCACTCACATGGAGGCCGTGAGCAGTGGGCCTATCTCCTACGAACGGCGAGTTTGTGCGACCCAGTCTGTGATATTGATTGTATGCTGATCCTCTCTCTTTGGCCTCCACCTAAACGTCCACGGATACTGGCAATTTAAAATGTCAGAAATATTCAAACAAAACGAGCAGCGAGCTCATATCTCTCCCTTCAGAGTGTGTGAGGTCTGGTACTTCCTGTCCCTACGCGTGGCGTCATGTCACATGACTTCATCAGGGGATGGATGGATTGTAGGAAACCCTGACTTCCCTCCGGGACAGAACCAAAAATCTCTCCCGCACCCTAGTCCCGCGAAAAAATTCTTAGTCACCCACTGTATGACTAGCAATGCGGTTAAACCACTATCATCCCTTAAAACTGAATTTGGGGATTCATTACCAAATCCATGGTTCTACTTGCAACTTAGGAACTTCCTAGTAAACAGCAAACACAAATACTCTTATTTTCAAAGATTGACGCCCCTTGAAGACATTTGTTGCAAGAGGTCTCAGGTCCTTAAAACTACTTCTCTAGCCTACACGTGGTTGATCTCACATGACGCTGAAGATGCTATCAAACACAAGGAGAGATGGGAGTGAGATTTAGGTCGACAATTTAGTGAACGCCAATGGGAGAGGGCTTGTATATTCACACACAAATGTTCGTTAAGTACCAAACACCAAGAAACTTCATATAAAGTACTTACACAGTGGTACATTACACCATTGAAAGCTCACAACTGGGCCTCGGCAATCTCTGTCACCTGTTGGCGCTGCAAAACGGACGTGGGTACCTTCCTACATATTTGGTGGGAGTGCCCCCGCATCCGTAGCTTCTGGGAAGAGGTTTCCACCTGGATCAAGCACATTACTGAAACTAAAATTGTTCTGGACGCCGCAGCTTGCTTACTGCACATAAACTCTTTCTCCATACAAAAATACAAAAAGTCCATAACAAGGCAGTTGCTTACAGCGGCAAAGTCACTGATTCCAATGCATTGGAAAACAGATAGACCTCCAGGGGTCAGAGATTGGTTGGATAAGGTGAGCTATATTTACAAAATGGAAGAACTAATTGCAATGAAAAACGAATGTAGTTTCACCTTCATTGAAAGCTGGTCTCCCTGGGTTTCTTTCACCTACTCAAAAGAGTTTGAGTCACTCTCCTCTCGCTAATTTGCTCTTCCTTGGTCTTACGCACCTTAACATAATATTTACGCTTCCTATGATATGTAATCCTCATACATGTCTTCACTCTCTCTCGAAATTAACTGGCTGTTTCACCTTTCTCCCTTCCCTTCTTGTCTCCCTCAGACAGACTATATACTCCCTCCCCTTAATGATTAGTCCCTTTCCTGCCTCCCCCCTTCTCTCCCCACCTCCCCATCCCTCAATAGCCTCTACATCCCCCCTCTCTATCTCTCTTCATCTTCACTTCCCTTTTTCCCCATTCCTTACTCCTAACTGACATATCCAATGTGATATATCTAATTCCTAATTTTTGTTTTTAAAATGAATCTGATTGGTTCTGAGACACACAGCTTAGACCACAGTGAGAAGCTCCCATGAGAAATTTACTATGGAGCCAGAGAACCAGGAAGTGAGGATTTCAGCAAAGGATTACAGCTGCTTCAAAGCAAAAACGGACAATGAGGACATGAAATCAAGACTGCTATAAGGTAAAGCAAGCTATTTAGCCCAAAAAAAAATTTTGTTTAGTGATCCTTTAACCCCCTTAGCGGTAAACCCGAGCGTGACTCGGGGTGGGTTTCCAATGTTAGGATCGGTATCCCCGAGTCACGCTCGGGGTGGACGTGCAGAGTGTGCAGCGGCGCGGCTTACCTGCTCGCTGAATCCACAGGCAAGTTACTTACCTTGTCCCTGGATCCAGCGATGCCACCCCGCTGTGTGAGCAAGCGGGTCCTCCTCGCTCGATTCACAGTGTCCCCGTGTGCCGCCGATCTCCGTTTCCTGCGACGTTACGACGCACGGGAGCGGAGAACGGCGCCAAATCCAAAAAAGTAAACAAACACTATACATACAGTATACTGTAATCTTATAGATTACAGTACTGTGTGTAAAAAATACACACACCCCTTGTCCCTAGTGGTCTGCCCAGTGCCCTACATGTACTTTTATATAATAAAAACTGATCTTTCTCCCTGCAAACTGTAGATTGTCCAAAAGTGTCCCTTTATGTCAAAAATGGTTTGAGATCAGCTAGAAAACAGTGATAATAAATTATAATCACTTGCAGAATTGAGCGATAGCGATATGTGGGGAAATACGTCATAAAAAAATAAAAGTAATGACAGCGACAATTCTGCAACTGAGCAAATTTCAGTGATTTTGAGTTGATTACATTATTAAATAATTTTTATTATAATTATATTATTATTTGTTATAATTATTTATAATTATTTATTATATTATAATTTATAATTTTGTTTTAAAAAAAAAATCATACCCGGGATGCCTACAAGACTCTTGTTTGGACAGATTTAAGTGAGTTATTCCTAAAAATTACAGGCCTACAGTATAAAACGCCAAATTTCCTTGCAAAATAATTGTACCGCTTTTGGTACGTAATTCCAGACAGAATCATACCACCAGGGAGGTTAAGTATGTTGTTATATACCATTTTCTGTACAATCCCAAATGTGCTTCAATAAACCTTGGATTGTCAAAAATAAATAAATAAAATCACTGCTCCCGAAAAAACTGCCATTTTTAAAACTTTTTTTTGCATTGATACATGTCCCCTTGGGCAGGACCCAGGTCTCCAAACACTTTTTATGACAATAATTTGCATATAAGCCTTTATAATGATCACTTTTGTTTTTTCATGGTAGTGTCCCATAGATTTTAAGGCCCCATGTACACGGGACGCTGCTAAACATACGTTCAGAGGCAGTTGGACACTTTTTTCAACTGCCCCTGAACTCATTCAATATTATCCTATGTGACCATGTACACAGTCTCATTTATTGCCGTTTTTAGGCAGTTGCGTTTTAACAGCGTTTCTTTGAAAGAAAAAAAAGGGTTCAGACGCAGAAGATTTCCACATTTCAGACGCCAAATGCGACTAAACGCATTTGGTCGCGTTTCGTTTATAGGCGTTTTTCGTTTTTGGCCATTTAAAAAAATAATAATTTTGAAACGCTTCTAAACGCAAACGCGGCAGCAAATGGCAAAACGCCGCTAAACGCGGCATGTAAACGCGGCAAAACGGACGTTTTAAATGTGGGTTACTATCTTTCAAGTTAAATCATTTAGGAGCCGTTGTAAAAACGTCCCGTGTACATGAAGCCTAACGGGGTTCTGCGGCTTTCTAATTTGCCCCGAACACCACATAAAGTTCGTTGTTCGCCGAACATCCGAACAACCAAAGTTCGGCTCATATATATTCTCGGGCTGAACACTTCGCCCATCCCTACTGGTAATATGTCTGTGCATGTCTGCCCTGCATACAGCCAGGAATGGTCACGTAAATATCACTGTATGTGTCTGACCTGATGGCCTATACCGCTACACAACATAAAGATGCTGAATATGGGGGGCAGTGGCCCGGGTTTAGGGCTCACAAAGGTTGCAGGACTATCTCGACTATTAACCCCAGCTTATGGACAAAAGATATATATAGGTGGCAAGAGACATGTTCATGGAATATAAGTCATTAAAGGATATCAATGCATTTGTGGTCATTAAATAGGGCAAAATAAAAGCAGTAACCTGCTAGGTAACAATGCAAACAGCTATTCCAATAAAGCAATGCTGCACAATGACAATCACAACATTAGTAAATCCTGTGCATTAATTTTATCTATAGGTAAGCTTATAATAAGGCTTACCTATAGGTATTATAAATACTTCCTAACTGTACACCCAGGGCCGGACTTACCATTGGGCTTGACTGGGCTCAAGCCCATGGGCCCCGCCCAATAGGGGGCCCCCTTTAAAAAAAAAAAAAATGTTTAATTTTTTTTTTATTTAGGGGTCCGGAGGTCCCCATGGTCCCAAAGGCCTCCAGGGCCCCGGACGGCAACCCCCCTTTTTTATTAAAAAAAATGTTTTATATACAGTATATATATATATATATTTTTTTTTTTATTATATTATTAAAGGGCCCAGGGCAGGGCCGGACTTACCATTGGGCTTGACTGGGCTCAAGCCCATGGGCCCCGCCCAATAGGGGGCCCCCTTTAAAAAAAAAAAAAAAAAAAAATGTTTAATTTTTTTTTTATTTAGGGGTCCGGAGGTCCCCATGGTCCCAAAGGCCCCCAGGGCCCCGGACGGCAACCCCCCTTTTTTATTAAAAAAAATGTTTTATATACAGTATATATATATACATATATATATATATCTATATATATATATATATATATATATATATATATATATATTTTTTTATTATTATTATTATTATTAAAGGGCTCAGAGGTCCCCAGGGCCCCATGTGGCAACCCCCCCTTTTTTTATAAATGTTTATTTTTTATTTTTGTTTACATTTTTTATTTTTTATTAAAATGCCCAGAGGTCCCCAGGGGCCCAGAGGCAACCTCCCTTTTTTTATGTATTTTTTATAAATGTTTATTTTTTTTATTAAAGGGCCCAGAGGTTTATTTTAAAGGAAGGGCCCAGAGGTCCCCAGGGCCCCAGATGGCTACCCCCCCTTTATATATATATATATATTTTTTTTTTTTCCCTTTATTTCTTCTTTTTTTTTTAAAGGCCCCCCCTGCTTCTCAATTTGTGGCAGCCCCCCCCCCCCCCCCGCTTCTCAATTTCAGGTGGTTCTCTGCTCCAGGGGGCCCATGCCTTAAGCTGTGTAAGGGGCCCCAAAATTCCTGATGGCGGCCCTGCGCATACCTCCCAACACGCACGGATTCTTTGGGACTTTCCCACACATACAGCTTCTTCCCGCAGTCCCGCAAAAGGGTTAATTTTCCTGCATTTCAAGAGGAGGCAGCACGGAAGCAGGAGGAACCGGAGCGGTGTGTGGAGAACTGTGGCTGCTGAAGGGAAGAAAGCCGACAGCCAGGCTAATGACAGTCTGTGGCCCCGGCTGTTGGCATAGGTGAGAGGCACTCCCCCCGCTCACTCAACAACTGCAAAACCCCCCCCCGCTCAACAACTTTAAAACTTTAATGCGCCCCCCCCCCCCGCTCAACAACTTCAATTCGCCCCCCCGCTCAACAACTTCGACCCCCCCCAATTCTCGACACTCAAGCCCAGGGGCCCCCACCACCCTAAGTCCTGCCCTGTGTACACCAAGATATTTACTGTAGATGCAGCCAGTGAAGTCACCGACACATGCGCTCTGAAGGAACAGCACATCCTGTGGCGTAAACAGTGGCTCCGCGAACCCACAAGGAAGATCAGGTGAAGATGGAAACGCCTTTAGCGATGCATACTAGCACATTATGACATTGTCTAGCAGGGTTTAAAAAAAAGAAAAAGCAAGTGGTTTACCACCGCTTTAAAGTTTATATGAAGGCAAAACACATGTAGTATACGTCTGCAATAAAGACATATTTGTGGATGTTTTATTCTTTAAAGACTCTGCTTGTGCAGAACTATACACGTTGCTCTGCCAGAAATTTTATTTTAAAACATTTAGTACAGTTTTTCGTGGACAGGGTGGTGTCAGCCCTGCCTAGATTTATTTTTTTTGCTCAACCAAAACAATACCTAAACTCAACCAAACAAAAGTACTAAGAGGGCTAAACCGCCTTTTTGAGATAATGCAGACAGAAAGAACAAGATACAGGACTGCTCTCAATTTCTGAGCGGATCAAAAGTTCTTTGTTTGCATTTATGAAACAGATATAACAAAATGCATCCAATGGTACATTTAACAGACCAAAAGAGAGCAAGTACGAGAAGTAGTTCCTTGTTAGGCTCCATACACACAGAAGCTGATAAACTGCAGTTTATTGGCGTTTTGGCGTTTTTTTTAAAAAGCCCATAAACTGAACTCTATATTAGCCTATGTGCCCATGCACATTTGGGTGTTTTTTAATGTTAAAGCGGGAGTTCACCCGAAATTTTTTTTTTAACATTAGATTGATGCTCATTTTGTCAAGGGGAATCGGGTAGTTTTTTTTTTTAAATCGAAGCAGTACTTACCGTTTTAGAGAGCGATCTTCTCCGCCGCTTCCGGGTATGGTCTTCGGGACTGGGCGTTCCTATTTGATTGACAGGCTTCCGACGGTCGCATACATCGCGTCACGAGTAGCCGAAAGAAGCCGAACGTCGGTGCGGCTCTATACGGCGCCTGCGCACCGACGTTCGGCTACTTTCGGAAAATCGTGACACGATGTATGCGACCGTCGGAAGCCTGTCGGAAGCCTGTCAATCAAATAGGAACGCCCAGTCCCGCAGCCCATACCCAGAAGCAGCAGAGAAGATCGCTCTCTAAAACGGTAAGTACTGCTTCGATTTTAAAAAAACTACCCGATTCCCCTTGACAAAATGAGCATCAATCTAATGTTAAAAATTAAGTGGTCAAAAATCTAACTGGTCAACATTCAAAGACTCTCAACATTACAAATCTATTATAAAATAAAGGTATAGATAGGAGTAGATATTGAAACATTTCAGGACTTCTAACTTTTTTTTTTCTCTCTCCTTCCCTCCCCTCCTGTCCCCATTCCCCCCCCCCCCCCCTCACAAATTTGCTTGACCAAGCAACTATATTCTCTCATCTTAGTTCTATAATGAAGGCACTTTTGCTACATATATGCCTATATGAAATTCATTATTTGCAACCTCTTTATGATTGTTCATTTTTTGATGTATACAATCCTTCACAGTTATTGTGCTTCTGTAAGTGTACGATGTATTATGCTTTATTATTCACCCAATAAAGACTCTTTGTGAAAAAAAAAAAAAAAATTAAGTTTGTGGGTGAACCTCCACTTTAATGAGCTTTGGAGTTTATTGGCTTTTTTCTGAACGCCCGAAATTTGCCTTCAAAGTGCCGTTTTTCGGTGGGAAAAAACGCAAAAAAAATTCAAAACCACTGGCGCCAGCATTTTTTGCGTTTTTTTATCCATTGAGGAAAAAAAACGCTACACTGAAAAACGCTTATGAACGCTATTGCAAAAACTCTTCTGTGTGCATGGAGCCTTAGGGTTTACATACACTTTAAAACACTATGGGGGAGATTTACTAAAACTAGTGACTCTGGTGCAGTTTTGCATGGTAGCTAATCAGCTTCTAACATCATCTTGCAAGCTTTGGCAATAAAACCTGGAAGCGGATTGGTTTCTATGCAGTGTTGCCCCACATTTTACACTCTCCAGTTTTAGTAAATGACCCCCCTATGAAACAAAACAGAGAGACTGGATAGCCCAGAAAGTCGTCTGGCCTCAGGTCTATGCTGCCTCCTAACAACTCCCGAATGCAGTCTGTATGCTCTAAATTGTTAAAATATAAAAAAAAACTTTATGTAACACGGAATAGAGAATTTAGTAAATCAGCTGTAAAATCATCTCTGCGGATGAAGCTTGTCATCTACATAGAAATATTAATTGTCCCCTCATCATCAAGAAAGAATATGACTTTACCTTTATGTTCCCCTGAGGGCTTATCATTATCGGTCTGTCATCCTGATCATAGCTTGTCTCCATATAATTATCAGCTACCAGTTCCCTGAGGGATGAAAAGTTGGGGAAATTAAAGGGTTTGCAGCATTTCAACCTCCCCGTTCTTCTTCCCTCCAAGTGCTTCAATATGTCACTTACTCATTCCTCTCCAGGTGTATAACCAGAGGTTTGTCTTCAATCTGTAATTCATACTTAACCACATGTGGATATTGGTCCTAGGGGGGGCATAGAAGAAGTTCAGTCAGTGCTCTTCTAACAGTGGAGAATTAATTGTACAATGGGCCCCAGGCTGTTATTAATTTATGGGCCCCTCACAAATTTAACATGATTGTAAAGCCTTTTTTTTTTATTAAAGGATAAGTCCACCCTAACATTAAAATCCCTGCATCCACAGACATCCAAAATCTAACACTAACCTCATCTAAACCTGTAAAGAAGAAATCAGTATGAATACCTTCTTTGAAGCCGATTCTTTTCGGTCTCCAGCAGCAGAAGCTCTGCAGACAACACACCAGAAAATTAATGGAGAGTGACGTCACCCATAGACTTACTATGGGGCTTTCATTGTCGGATGTGTTTTCTGCACCCTCCTCCACAGGAAAGCTGCGGCTGACAGCTCAACGTGGGATCGGGTCGGATCGGCTTAAAAAAAGGTGTGTATGCCGATTTCTCTTTTAGAGAGTTAGATAGGTTTAGTGTTAGATCGTGGATGTCTGTAGATGCAGGGATTTTAGTGTTAGGGTGGACCTATCCTTTAAAATAAAAAATATGTTATATTTGCCTGCTCTGTGCAATCGTTTCACACAGAGCGGGGTCCTGGGGTCCCCTGACGGTGCTCTCCACTCCTCCTCTCTGCCAAGTGCCACCTCAGCAAGCCAGCTGCTCAGAGGGCACCCGGGTGCACATCTAAGACAAGCAGTGTGCGTCCATAGGCACACACAAGGTGGGTTGGCCACATAAACAACAAGGAAAGAGGCGCCTCTGAGAGTAGATGTATAGAAACTTTAAGCCCTGGACCATTATGCAGCCACTTCTTGAGATTCGGCACTGCGTCGCATTAACTGACAATTGTGTGGTCGTGCGACGTGGCTCCCAAACAAAATTGGCGTCCTTTTTTTCCCCACAAATAGAGCTTTCTTTTGGTGGTATTTGATCACCTTTGCGTGTTTTTAGTTTTTGCGCTCTATAAACAAAATTAGAGCTTTTTGCTATAATAAATACTCCCAAAAAAATATATAAAAAAAAATCTCAGTTTAGGCCGATACGTATTCTACATATTTTTGTTAAAAAAATCGCAATAAGTGGTTATTGATTGGTTTGCGCAAAAGTTATAGCGTCTACAAAATAGGGGATCGTTTTACGGCATTTTTATTAATATATATATTTGTTTACTAGTAATGGTGGCGATCAGCGATTTTTATAGCGACTGCGACATTATGGCGGACACATCGGACACTTTTGACACTATTTTGGGACCATTGTCATCTATACAGCGAACAGTGCTATAAGAATGCACTGTTTACTGTAAAAATGACACTGGCAGTGAAGGGGTTAACTTGTAGGTGGCGCGGTAGGGGTTAAGTGTGCCCTGAATGTTGTTTCTTACTGTGGGGGGTGTGGCTTAGTGTGTGACATCACTGATCGTCGTTCCCTATGACAGGGAACAGACAATCAGTGTCAGTCTCACCAGAAAGCACGGGGAGAGGTTTGTTTACACTTACCTCTCCCCGTTCTTCCTCTCTGTGACCCGATCGCGGGTCACCGGCAGTGATCGGGTCTGCGGTTCCCACGGGGACGGTCACAGAGCTTAGGACCGGGTCGCAAGCACGCCACCAGCGGTGCGCTAAGCAACCCACGGCAGAGCACTGCGCGAACAAAGGCTGGGCTCCTAAAGGGGACGTACATGTATGCCCTTGTGCCCATCCGTGCCATTCTGCAGACGTATATCTGTGTGCGGCGGTCCTTAAGCAGTTAATAGGCATACAGTTTATGCACTCACATTTGGTAGAAGTAAAACAGAGCATATCAGTCCCAATGGAGTCAAGTTGGCCGCTCCTGCAGACTGCACTCTCCGTTTGTGTATCTCCGTCACTTGCAGAGATGACTTCACTCCGTGTGAATGGGTACCGGCTACTACGGAGGAACTCGATATCAGAATGAGGCTTGGAACTCAGAGCAGAGATGGCAGCAGGGAGATAGTGTCACCAATAGATAAAACGCGTCCAGATTACCAGGTGGTGTAGAGATACCTTGCCAAAAGGCAGGGCTTTAACATTGGGGGGTAGCCGTGGTTGCATGTAAGCCACCTACCCAGAGCCAGTGTACTCTTTAAAACGATTACCTTTTCCCTTTACTACTCTGTATTAATAAGCATTGAAGTTCCAGCACCTCTTGGATGTATTCCTTTGAGCTGTGAATTGATGACAGATCTCTGATTGTATACAAACATGTGTGTACGTATAGATATCCTAACACATAATTTTTATCATACTTTTTTCATAGTTTTACCTGAGTATCACTTTTGTACAGTGCATGGATTTGCTGTGGAATGACAACCTTGTATTTCTGTCCTGTAGGCAGCGCATGTAGACCTGGAACTGAGTTCAAATGATAAGTGATCATATTAACCTTTATTTAATTATTATTACAACTGTAATAATACTACTATTGCTAATATTATCGTTATTAATATTATTATTATTATTATTATTATTATTATTGTTAATTTTACTAAAAAACATTCAGCAAGACAGTCAATATTTTTCTTTGAATTTAATGTCCAAAAAATTATTTTACATACTGAAATGGAGAAGAGAAGGAATACAAAAAACAATATTAACCACTTGCTTACTGGGCACTTAAACCACCTTCGTTCCCGGAGCAATTTTCAGCTTTCAGCACTCTCACACTTTGAATGTTAATAACTCAGTCATACAACATTGTATCCAAATGATTTTTTTGTCCTTTTTTTCATACAAATAGAGCTTTATTTTGGTGGTATTTGATCACCTCTGGACTTTTTATTTTTTGCGCTATAAATGAAAAAAGGCGGAAAATTTTGAAAAAAATGAATTTTTCTTAGTTTATGCGATAAAATTTAGCAAAATATTAATTTTTCTTCATAAATTTTGGCCACAATTTATACTGCTACATGTCTTTGGTAAAAATAACCCAAATTAGTGGATATTATTTGCTCTTTGTGAAAGTTAGAGAGTCTACAAGCTATGGTGCAAATCATAAAAAAATGATCACACCTGTTGTACCGGTGCCTATCTCATTTCTTGGGGCCCTGAACACGCCAGGAAAGTACAAATACCCCCCAAATGACCCCTTTTTAGAAAGTAGACATTCCAAGGTATTTAGTAAGATGCATGATGAGGTTTTTGATGTTGTAATTTTTTCCCACAATTCTTTGCAAAATTAATATTTTTTTTATTTTTTTTTCCCCCTCACAAAATTGTCATTGTAATAGGTTATTTCTCTCACATGGCATGTGTATACCACAAATGACACCTCAAAATACATTCTGCTACTCCTCCTGAGTATGGCGATACCACATGTGTGGGACTTTTTCACAGCCTGGCCACATACAGAGCCCCAATATGCAGGGAGCGCCATCAGGTGTTCTAGGAGCATAAATTACACATCTAACTTGTTGACTACCTATTACACTTTTGAAGGCCCTGGAGCACCTGGACAATGGAAATGCCCACAAAGTGACCCCATTTTGGAAAGCTAACACCCCAACGTATAATCTATAAGGCATAATGAGTCTTTTGAACGTTTCATTTTTTTCCAAACGTTTTTGGAAAATGTGGAAAAAAAATGAAAACGCAATTTTTTTATGCAAAGTTGTCCATTTATAAGATATTGCCAACACATAGCCTGTCTATAGCAAAAAGTACACTCCAAAATACATTCTGCTACTCCTCCTGAGTATGGCGATACCACATGTGTGGGACTTTTTCACAGCCTGACCACATACAGAGCCCCAATATGCAGGGAGCACCATCAGGTGTTCTAGGAGCATAAATTACACATCTAACTTGTTGACTACCTATTACACTTTTGAAGGCCCTGGAGCACCTGGACAATGGAAATGCCCACAAAGTGACCCCATTTTGGAAAGCTAACACCCCAACGTATAATCTATGAGGCATAATGAGTCTTTTGAACGGTTTATTTTTTTCCAGATGTTTTTGGAAAATGTGGGAAAAAATAAAAACGCATTTTTTTTTTACAGAAAGTTGTCCATTTATAGGATATTTCCAACACATAGCATGTACATAGAAAAAATTACACCCCAAAATATATTCTGCTGCTCCTCCTGAGTATGGCGATACCACATGTGTGAGACTTTTTTACAGCCTGATCACATACAGAGGCCCAACATGCAAGGAACACCAACAGGTGTTCTAGGGACACATAGCATGCACATGACAAGAATTACACCCCAAAATACATTATGCTAAGCAAAGGGTAAACAAAAAAATGTACCTGTGGTTTTAGTAGCGCAGTTGTCCACGGGACGATAGCACTGGTCCAGGCAGCAGGCAGGGACTTGGTCAGCAAAAGAAAATGCAATTGTCCAGGCAACAGGCAGGGATATTGTCAATAGTCACCACAGGCATGATGGCATAGGTCCTACAGGCAGCAGGCAGAAGTAGGGCCTCGTTCAGGACAGAATGGGGACAGGGGTAGAGGCTTCTCCCACCCAAATCTCTTTGAAGCCTCCGGGCAACCAGATCCTAATCTAGAATGAGAAAACAAACAATAGTTTTCTTCATCCAGAAAAACAATTCTGGAGCCCCTCACATGTGAGACCCCTGTGCTTTGAATCCCACTAGTCCACTGGCAGGGTAAAAGATCAGTTCAAGAGGCAGGCAAAAAGAATGGTCAAACGGTCCAAGGTCAGTTCCAGATCAGGCAGAGGTATAAACAGAATCGGTAGGCATAAGCGTGGTCAAACGGTCCAGGGTCAGTTCCATATCAGGCAGAGGTATAAACATAATCGGTAAGCATAAGCGTGGTCAAATAACAGTCCAGGGTCAGTTCCAGATCGGGCAGAGGTATAAACAAAATCGGTAGGCAGAATCGTGGTCGAATAACAAGCCAGGGTCATAAGCAGAGGTATAAGGGGTGTGAAGGTAAATGGCAGGAAGGGACTAATAATTTAGTGAGGAATGGTAAATGCGGAAACAGTCAACTACGCAGAGGCCTGGTTGGGAAGGGCATTGGGCACAATAATAAGTGGTGTCTCTTCTCACTCCTCCTTTGGAGCACACCCAGCATTTCTTTTGACGTTTTTGGCCTGTTGGTCTGGGAGGGACTCTATCTGGGAAGTGGCGCTCGTAAAGACGGCTAACCACATCGGAACGAATGCTTGCTGGTGGGTTTCTGGGGTATAAAAGGGCAGTGGTGACTTCCTCCTGGTAATAAAGGTAGGATTTGGGTCTTGTAGTGGATTTCCGATATAATACGTAGGTGTTGTACATGGCCAAATTGAATAGGTAAATAGAAACTTTCTTGTACCACTGGTAAGATCTTCTCGTGGAAAGGTACGGTTCCAGCATCTGGTCGTTCAAGTCGACCCCCCCATGAACTTATTATAATCTTGAATGCATTTTGGTTTCCGGGTTTGCCCATTCCTCCTCCTGATGGTAACAAATGTGTTTTTGTGGATGGTAGAAAGAACGTACACATCCCTTTTGTCCCTCCATTTCACAGCCAGAACTTCCTCATTGCGTGCACTCGCCGTCTCCCCTTTTCTT
Organism: Rana temporaria; assembly: GCF_905171775.1. Lineage (NCBI taxonomy): Eukaryota > Metazoa > Chordata > Amphibia > Anura > Ranidae > Rana > Rana temporaria. Next base: position 414,921,793 of record NC_053491.1, on the reverse strand, counting down.
AGTTTCTTGGTGACGAGGCTTTGAGGAAAGCCCTTCCGGTTCGACCGTGCGGTGCCGCATGCGGGTGTTTTTTTTCTGTAGAGGTTTCGGAACAGGGGCAAACTTGTATAAAAATTGTCCACATACAAGTGGTAGCCTTTCTCCATTAGTGGGTTTAGGAGTTGCCAAACTATTTTCCCGCTGGTCCCAATGTAGTCTGGACAATTAGGGGGGTGTAGCTGGCCGTCCTTTCCTTCATATATGTTGAAGGCATAGGTATATCCGGTGGCACGGTCACATAATTTGTAGAGCTTCACTCCATAGCGGGCCCTTTTGGAGGGAATAAATTGCTTTATGCCGAGCCTACCAGAAAATTTCACAAGTGACTCGTCAACACAGATGTTTTGGTCCGGGGTAAACAACTGGGGGAAAATTTGGGAAAAATAATCTAGTAGTGGCCGAATTTTATAAAGTTTGTCAAAATTTGGGTCATCTCGGGGAGGGCACTGGGTATTGTCACTGTAATGTAGGAATCGCATGATCATTTGATATCTGGACCTGGGCATTTTTGAGGAAAAGATGGGCATGTGGTAGATGGGGCGTTTTGACCAATATGATCGTACTTCGTTTTTATAGTTTAGTCCCATACAGAATACGAGGCCCAAAAAAATTTTGAATTCCTCCACTGTTACGGGTCTCCACTCGAAGGGACGGGCATAATAGGACGTGGGGTTACTGGAAATAAATTGTTTGGCATATAGATTGGACTGGGAAACAATTGAGGAAAGCAAGTCGTCAGTAAAAATTAGATTAAAAAAATCGATCGGGGCAAAATTTTCTGTGTCCACTTGGACTCCTGGCTGGGCCGTGAAAGGGGGAATGTTGGCTTCTCCTGAATTAGGAGGAAGCCACAAGGGGTACTGAAGGGAATAGGGAAGGCTGGCATGGGACCTACTGGTACGTGACCTTGCTTGACGAGGTGTTGCGGTTCTGGTGGATGAAACACGGGTGCTGGTGGATGGCACCACGGTGCTGGTGGATGGCACTGCCTCCTCAGCAATACGCCTTCGTCTGACGGGCGGACCCTCCTCCTCCTCTTCTTCCTCTTCTTCCTCTTCTTCCTCTTCTTCTTCCTCTTCCTCCTCTTCTTCCTCTTCTTCCTCTTCTTCTTCCTCTTCCTCTTCCTCCTCTTCCTCCTCCTCCGGGGATGTCTCTGCTCCACTGCTGACTACCGGCTCGTAGTCAACGTCAGATTCGGCGTCTGAATTTGCGGAGGAATCCGAACCGGGGAGCTCCCCGTTGCTCCCATCGGCCGCAATAATTTCGTACGCCTCCTTGAGGGAAAACGATCGTTTAGCCATTGTTGTTGATGACGGCAAATGGCACGGGTAGATGGCACGGGTAGGTGGCACGGGCAGGTAGCACAGGCAGGTAGCACAGGCAGGTGGCATGGGCAGATGGCACGGGCAGATGGAACAGGCAGATGGCACGGGCAGATGGCACGGGCAGATGGCACGGGCAGATGGCACAGGCAGATGGCACGGGCAGATGGCACAGGCAGAAAAAAAATGAAAACACTTTTTTTTTTTACACAAAGTTGTCCATTGATAAGATATTTCCAACACATAGCATGTACATAGCAAAAATGATACCCCAAAATACATTCTGCTACTCCTGAGTAGAACGATACCCCATGTGTGAGACTTTTTCACTGCCTGGCCAAATACAGAGGCCCAACATGCAGGGAGCGCCATCAGGGGTTTTAGGAGCATAAATTGCACATCTAACTAGTTGACTACCTATTACACTTTTGAAGGCCCTGGAACACCAGGATAATGGAATTACCCACAAAATGACCCCATTTTGGAAAGCTAACACCCCAACGTATAATCTATGAGGCAGAGTGAGTCTTTTGAACGGTTCATTTTTTTCCAGAAGTTTTTGGAACATGTGGAAAAAAAATGAAAACGCATTTTTTTACACAAAGTTGTCCGTTTCTAAGATATTTCCAACACATAGCATTTAGATCGCAAAAATGACACCCCAAAATACATTCTGCTACTCCTCCTGAGTACAACGATACCACATGTGTGAGACTTCTACACAGCCTGACCACATACAGAGATCCAACATGCAAGGAACACCATCAGGTGTTCCAGAGACACATAGCATGCACATACCAAGAATTACACCCCAAAATACATTATGCTGAGCAAAGCGTAAACAAAAGATTACCTGTGGTAATAGTAGCGCAGTTCTACACAGGAGGATAGCACTGGTCCAGGCAGCAGGCAGGGACTTGGTCAGCAACGGCATACACAATTGTCCAGGCAGGGATACTGTCCCATCAGGGTTAGTGCAGGTGGTCAGTTCATGCAACAGGCAGAGCCATGATGGCATAGGTCCTACAGGCAGCAGGCAGAAGTAGGGCCTCGTTCAGGACAGAATGGGGACAGGGGTAGAGGTTTCCCCCACCCAAATCTCTTTGAAGCCTCCGGGCAACCAGACCCTAATCTAGGATGAGAAAACAAAAAAAATTGTTTTTTTTATCCAGAAAAACTTTTATGGAGCCCCTCACATATGTGAGAGCCCTGTGTTGAATCCCACTAGTCCAGTAGCAGGGTACAAGATCAGTCTATGAGGCAAGCAAAAACATGGTCAAACAGTCCAAGGTCAGTTCCAGATCAGGCAGAGGCATTACAGAATCGTTAGGCATAAGAATGGTCGAAAAAACAGTCAGTTAGGCAGAATCGTGGTAAAAAAACAAGCTGGGGTCAGTTCCAGATCAGGCAGAGGTATTACAAAATCCGTAGGCAGAATCGTGGTCAAAAAACAAGCCAGGGTCAGTTACAGAGCAGGCAGTGGCATAAGGGGTGTGAAGGTGTGTGAAGGCAGGAACGGAGGATTAATAATTTAGTTTGGTATGGTAACGGCGAAAACAATCAGTTACACAGAGGCCTGGTTGGGAAGGACAATCGGCACAATGGTAAGATGTGTCTCGTCTGACTCCTTCACTGGCACACACCTTACATCTTTTTTGACGTTGTCGGCCTGTTTCTGTGGGAGGGACTTTATCGGGAAAATGACGCTCGGCGAGACGACTTAAAACATCAGATCGGATGTTTTTGGGTGCATCGTTCGGGAAAATAAGGGCAGTGATAAGGTCCTCTTGGTAGCCAAGGAAGCGTTTGGGGTTTTGGGTGGAGTTGCGGTAAATTACATATGAATTATATATGGCCAATTGAAAAAAAAAAAATGGCAACTTTTTTGTACCAATGGTACGTCCGCCTTGTGGCAAGATAGGGTTCAAGCATCTGGTCATTGAAGTCGACCCCCCCCATAAACAAATTGTAGTCCTGGATGCATGTGGGCTTTCGGATGGTGGTGCCACGCCTTCTGCGGGTTTCAACGACGGTGTCATTGTGGATGGTAGATAACATGTACACATCCCTTCTGTCCTTCCACTTCACTGCCAGAAACTCCTTGTTGCGCAGACTTGCCGATTCTCCTCTTTTCAGCTTTTTATTTACAAGGCTTTGAGGAAAGCCTTTACGATTTTTTCTGATGGTGCCACATGCTGGCATCTGCTTCCGGTGCAGGTTGTGGAACAGGGGAAGAGAGGTGTAAAAGTTGTCCACGTACAAGTGGTATCCTTTTTTTGATTAGTTCCCAAACAATTTTGCCACTTGATCCCAAGTAGTCTGGGCAATTAGGGGGATTCAGCTGGGTGTCCTTGCCTTCGTACACTTTGAAGGCATACAGGTACCCTGTGACTCGGTCACACAATTTGTACACCTTCACACCATAGCGGGCTCTTTTGCTGGGGATAAATTGTTTTATTTGAAGCCTGCCACTAAATTTAATAAGGGACTCATCCACACAGATGTGTTGGTCCGGGGTATACAATTGGGGGAATTTCTCAGAAAAATAATGCAGTAAGGGCCAAATTTTGAAAAGCCTGTCATGATTTGGGTGATTTCGGGGATGGCACTGGGTATTATCGTTAAAATGTAGGAATCTCATGATGGCGAAGTATCGGGATCTGGGCATTACGCTGGAGAAGATTGGCATGTGGTAGATGGGGTTTTTGGACCAAAAGGAACGTGAAGTGTTTTTTGGGTTGAGTCCCATACATAATGTGTGGCCTAAAAAAAAATTCAACTCTCCACCGTTAGGTCTCTCCACTGGAAGGGACAGGCATGATATGACGTGGGATTATTTGCAATAAATTGCTGTGCAAATAGCATGTCCTCTGTAAACATGAGGTTAAAATAATCGATTGGGGAAAAATTCTCTGTGTCCACCTGGATTCCTGGCTGGGCAGTGAAAGGGGGAATGTTGGCTTCTCCTGAAGTAGGAGGAAGCCACAAGGGGTTTTGAAGGGCATAGGGAAGGCTGGCATGGGTCCTTGACCTTTCTTGCCGAGGCACTGCGGTGCTGGTGGATGGCACTTTGGTGCTGGTGGATGGCACTGCGGTGCTGGTGAATGGCACTGCAGTGCTGGTGGATGGCACTGCAGTGCTGGTGGATGGCACTGCCTCCTCACCAGAATGCCTTTGTTTAGCAGGCCGGCTATCTTCCTCCTCTGAGTCACTCAGTGTTGCGCTACTGAAGGCTGGCTCATAATTGACGTCAAACTCAGAATCAGAATTGGAAATTGAAATGGAATCTGAAAGAGAGAGCTCCACATTGCTCTCGTCGGGCGCGGAAAGTATTTGGTATGCCTCCTCAATGGAATAGGATCTTTTTGACATGGTTGCTGGTGCGACTACACAGGTGTGTGCTAAGCCTGATGAGGTGGAGCAGATGGGCACTGATGAGGTGGAGCAGATGGGCACTTATGAGGTGGAGCAGGTGGGCACTGAGGAGGTGGAGCAGATGGGCACTGATAAGGTGGATATATATGTGGATGAGGGCGCTGTGGTTCAACATGTGAACCAATGGCACACAATGTGTTAACCTAGTGAATGAGATTCACCTGGTAGGTGAAACAAACAATACAATATAGGAAGGTACTGCTATTGTGCAATTATATAAACATCTAAAAAAAATTGATTAGAATTAAGTTTCAACACATCTACCCCCTGACCCCTTCCATGCTTACCACTCTGCGGGCGTGGAGGACGGGACTGGCCATTGAAAAGTGCAAACCCACCGAGGTTTCCCCCAATGCTCCTATCTGGGTGAACCCAACCTTAGACCACTTTTATAAGCTTTTGGACCCCGTTGCGTGGTCGAGGTGCGGTATCAAATTGATCTCGCACATCGTCTCGCAAAATAAGTTGATACCCTTTGCAGAGCTTGTGTCTACGTTTAATCTACCCCCTCATTATCTTTTGAGATACCACCAATTGTCACATGCGTTTACAGCACAGTTCCCGCTGTCGTCCTGCATCGTGGCCCAGTCGAAGTTGGAGAGAACACTTAGGTTTTGCTGCGATGCGAAACCCACCTCGCACTTGTACTCATACTTGATCTTTGTGTCTCTCCCTCCTCTGGATGGGCTGCGATCCAGATGGCAGGGTGACATCCCCACGCTAGATACTGATGACTGGGATGACGTGTGGGACCTCCCCTTCCGCACTCTGGTCTCCATTCGAGACAGGCTGGTGCAATTTAAGATTGTGCATAGGGCATATTTCACCCCACACAGGCTTCACAAGATGAACCCTGCGCATTCCCCAGAATGTTGGAGATGCAGCGCCTCCCCGGGCGACTTCTCCCACATTTTTTGGCAATGCCCCGCAGTGAAACAATATTGGGAAGTGGTACTGGAAATGACTAATAAGGTTGCGGCAGTTCAACTGCCCTTGGCAATGGAAGTATGTCTCCTGGGCATTATTGAGAACGTTGTTCTGACCTCCGCTAAACGAACATTGATCAGGCTGCTACTTTTCTATGCATGCAAGAACATTGCCATACATTGGAAAAAACCCACGCCCCCCTCCATGGTGCAGTGGAGACGTCTGGTAAATACCAGCCTTCCTCTGTATAGGGACACTTATATCAATCAGGGATGCCCGCAGAAGTACGATAAAGTTTGGCGCGCCTGGCTGGCGGAGTCTGAGACTGCTGGCTGATTATCCAATATGACTGTTATGTTTGACTTGGGGCCTGAGTTTTACTACTGATCTATGCCGGGCTGATGCGCCAGCACACTGAGGGTGTATAGTGCCTGCGGTTAGATGCACCCCCGCCCCCTATTCCTGTACATTTGCCAACGGAAGCACACTGTTGAAGTATAAGGTGTCATTTATTCTGCTATATGGTGTGAGAATTTGAGCTGTGTTTTTTGTATCTTGTCGCCTGTCTTATTTTTGTACTGTCTGAAAACTTTAATAAAAACAATTAAAAAAAAAAAAAAGTTTCAACACATCAAAATTACAGGAAAAACTCGCCCAGATAATAGCAAATTTCATAAAAAAAAAAAATGTTTTAAATGCAATAACACAGATTATCACAAATGTGGTGTGATCATGTGAAAGAGTTCATAAAAAGAAAAGTTCATGTGGATGGATGCATGAGGTTAAATTCACAGCAGATAAGGAGAACGCCTTCACCATCTAGTTTCACCCAAAGTGCTCTGTATAACTTATGCGCTTACCCTTACGTATGGACCCCTTAGAAAAGTGGGTCATGCACGCTGAGCAGGATGAGTGCCTGCACACTGTATGGCAGAAGCTGCAACAGGGAGTCCACTGGTACAAAACAATGTATTCAAACCGCAGGAAAAACAAAAGGGGATCTCATAGTATAATACTGTTTTATTAAAATACACTTAAAAGACATCAGCTGATTGGCCTCTTACTTGGTATGTGCCTTCCCGGCACTGGGACTGCATGCGTGACAAAAACGTCCTCACTGGGGAACCTCGCTCGGCTGTGTGAAAGCTATCCGCTCGTTATCCTGGGATGGATCAGATAAGTCAGGTGCTAGTCGGGTGCCGGGATCAGCTGGCGTGCCTGAGGCATAATTTTTCTGCCCTGTGTAACAGGGGCGTCTAATAACAATTTTTGATGCAATACTTTGCATGTGGCCTAAGGCACAATTTTTGTGCCCCTGTGTAACAGGGGCGCCTAATAACAATTTTTGATGCAATACTTTGCACGTGGCTCCTTGTTGCGCTCCAATTACAGATATTGGGAGGGGTTGCAGTGTTATGTTGCGCCTACGGACACATTTTTATGCCCCTGTGTAACAAGGGCACCTAATAACAATTTTTGATGCAATACTTTGCACGTGGCTCCTTGTTGCGCTGCAATTACAGATATTGGGAGGGGTTGCAGTGTTATGTTGCGCCTACGGACACATTTTTATGCTCCTGTGTAACAGGGGCACCTAATAACAATTTTTGATGCAATACTTTGCACGTGGCTCATTGTTGCGCTCCAATTACAGATATTGGGAGGGGTTGCAGTGTTATGTTGCGCCTACGAACATTTTTATGCCCCTGTGTAACAGGGGCACCTACTGTAATAACAATTTTTGATGCAATACTTTGCACGTGGCTCCTTGTTGCGCTCCAATTACAGATATTGGGAGGGGTTGCAGTGTTATGTTGCGCCTACGGACACATTTCTATGCCCCTGTGTAACAGGGGCACCTAATAACAATTTTTGATGCAATACTTTGCACGTGGCTCCTTGTTGCGCTCCAATTACAGATATTGGGAGGGGTTGCAGTGTTATGTTGCGCCTACGGACACATTTTTATGCCCCTGTGTAACAGGGGCACCTAATAACAATTTTTGATGCAATACTTTGCACGTGGCTCCTTGTTGCGCTCCAATTACAGATATTGGGAGGGGTTGCAGTGTTATGTTGCGCCTACGGACACATTTTTATGCCCCTGCGTAACAAGGGCGCCTAATAACAATTTTTGATGCAATACTTTGCACGTGGCTCCTTGTTGCGCTCCAATTACAGATATTGGGAGGGGTTGCAGTGTTATGTTGCGCCTACGGACACATTTTTATGCCCCTGTGTAACAGGGGCGCCTAATAACAATTTTTGATGCAATACTTTGCAAGTGGCTCTTTGTTGCGCTACAATTACAGTATGTTAGAGGGGTGCCCTTTTTTCTACAATTTTGCTTTCCCAAAAAGATAATGCCACCCCCCCACCACCCCTAAAATAATTGAGATATTGTTCCCACACAGCACGTGCGCAAGCAGTATTAAATTACTTTGTTCTTATAATAATTTAATGTTGTGCAGGGACATTTCTAAACATGTGCCACTACTAGAGACACACAGCAGGTGTGATATTTGAAGGAATTTTTCATTTTTTTTTTTTCACTTTAAACATCATTAAAATCGCTGCTCCGCAAAAACGTCCGTTTTTAAAATATTTTTTTCGATTGATACATGTTCCCTGGGGCAAGACCCGGGTTCTGAAAGACGTTTACCAACATTAAATTGAATATTGGTCTTTAAAATGATCGTTTTTGAATTCGAACGTTCGAGTCCCATAGACTTCAATGGGGTTCTAAATGTTCGCGCGAACCCGCGGTCTGTTCGAACGTTCTGATGCGAACCGAACCCGGGTATGTTCGGCTCATCCCTACTGGCCACATACAGAGGCCCAGTACAGCTGAGTATGGCAGCATATGGCTGGGTATTGCCAGGTATGGCTGGGTATCACCGAGTATTGCAGGGTATTGCAGAGTATTGTGGAGTATTGCAGAGTGTTGCAGGGTATGACAGGGATGGCTGAGCAGGGATGGATCTCTCCCTTCTCACACTGTACCAATCGGTACAGAGAGGGGAGAGAGGAACCGGCATCATGACATGACGCCAGTTTGTTCACAAGTGGTCGCTCCGTCATTTGACAGAGCGATCACATGGTAAACGATCGCTTTCAGTGGCTATTTACTGCAATCCGTGATGCGCCCGGTCCTCTGGACCCGGCGGTCACGGACACTCCCATGTGCGCGCCCCATGGGACGCGCGGGAGTGCGATTCTGGGGGGATGTTATATAACATCCTCCCAGAGTTAAGGAACCGCCTTGTAGCCGTTATTCAGCTATGGGCGGTCATTAAGTGGTTAACCACTACACTAACGGCCGCCGTCAATTGACGGCGGCACGATAGTCCTATTGTTCTGACAGGACGTCATATGACGTCCTTGTCTTTCACAGCCACTAGGGAACTGGGAAAATGATGCGCGTGCCCGCGATGGCCGCTGGGCACCCGCGATTGCCCAGTAACTGAGCAGGACCGTGGATCTCTGTGTGTAAACACAGAGATCCACGTCCTGTCAGGGAGAGGAGACCGATTCTGTGTCCCTTGTACATAGGGACACAGATCGGTCACCTCCCCCAATCAGTCCTCTCCCCCCACAGTAAGAATCACTCCCAGGTTACACATTTAACCCCTTTCTCGCCCCCTAGTGTTAACCCCTTCACTGCCAGTCACATTTATACAGTAATCAGTGCATATTTATAGCACTAACCACTGTATAAATGTAAATGGTCCCAAAAATCTGTCAAAAATGTCCGATGCGTCCGCCATAATGTCGCAGTCCCAATAAAAACGCAGATCGCCGCCATTACTAGTAAAAAAAGATAATAATTATGTCCCCTATTTTGTAGGCGCTATAACTTTTTAGCCCTCCGGCTTTCACATTGAGGTAGCTGGGCAGGAGTTTTTCATGCGGTATAGCAGCGCTATTTTTAGCGCTGTAACGCCTGAAAAACTCCTCAATGTGAAAGGGGTCTTAGGAAGATGATCCATCCTGGAGCCAGTTCTGTGTTTGTGTAGACTGGGGAGGGAGTGTGGTATCTGTCCTGTGCGGTGAGACAACGCCTGTGTGACAAACTTAAAAAACAGGGAGATAGGTGCTGGGGCAGCACAAGGCTGCACCTAGTTGTTAGTTAGGAATTCCCAGAATTCCCAGAGGCGATTCAGTTCGCATGTGCCGCGCTATATACGTTTTTTCATTCATTTCATTCATATGTGTGTAGTAAGTGGTCAAGCTGACCAGGATTTCTTTTCATGTTTCTTTTTGTTTTGCTGTCATATTTTTCACTGTATATAATATAAATAAACTGCACTTTTTGTTTTTCACCTGCAACGCTGTCTGCTGTGCCTGATTTTTGTGTAGTGAACTCATCCAGGGGGTCTCACACAACGCTGCTGAGGTAACTCCTTCACTATATATATATATTTATATATATATATATATATATATATATATATATATATATATATATATATGTAGCGCCCCCTTACTTTCAGTACGGGCGCTACACTAAAATTAGTGGGGAATGGGAGGGTTAATTTACTCCCATTCACAATTGATGGAAATTTGGGCTGCTGCCATTTCCAGAATCTGTCCTGTAGGTCAGTCTGCGCTCCAGGGGATGCGTTATTCCCCCTGGGCGGCAGTTGGCGCTAGAGGGATTCTGGTGGACCCACCTTCTCCCAGCAGACAATCAGAGGAGTTCTTCACTCGTTGGGCATGCTGGGAGGGGATTTATCTGTGGCAGCCGCTTTTGGCGGGTTGTTCTTGCGGGGCCCGAGTTCCAGGTGCGGTACCCATCTTCAGGGTACGCGCATCCATGGGCCTGCCACCGCGTCCTGCCATGCTAAGGCCGTGCACCATGTAGAACCTCACCCTACCATTGAAAGGGGCTCCAGCGACTTGCTGGGTCCTAACCTTCTGCTGAGAAGATCCTAAGCCGGGAGCTGTACGATGGGGGATTGGCTCGGGAGAACCTAGCATTAGAAGTTGTCCAGGAGGCCTAGACGAACCATCGGGGATCCGGTCACCATACCGTATGACAGGTATGCTTAAGCTGTCAGTGGGTGACATTGATTGAACTGACTGGGGAGATTTGCTCAAACTGTTTTTTCACAAATCCTAAATTGTTCAGCCTGTGGCAGAGGTCCTGAGTCAGGCCTGTGGCAGAGGTCTGTTTCCTCCAAGTGATCTGCAAGTGACGCTCCGGCTGCCAGGCCTGAGATAACTGCCTGTCTGGGGGCACTTTACCCACCCTGATTGGGGTGGCAAAGAATTTAGCTACACTATTGCTGAGAGCAGGCTGGATCTCTCCTAATATCCAAGGCCTGATACTAAAGTTCCTCTACGCTCATCAACCTTTCTCTGTCATGTGCCCTGTTGATGTTGGCCAGTTTCGGCCTCGGAATAAAGCATTTAAAACTGTATTGGTGTCTGGACATTTGCTCTCTATTCACACTCACAGAAGTCACCCCTAGATCAAGTCAAGAAGGTAACTTTGAAAGCCGGTCCCAAACTAATCAGCGGCTCCTTCGGGGGTGAGCGCTACATATGTAGCGCTCACCCCCAATGGAGCCGCTTGTTTAGTTTGGGATCGGCCTATTAAGTTAACTTCTTGACTTGGTCTAGGGTGATAGCTGTGAGTGTGAATAAAGAGCAAGTGTCCAGGCGTCAATTGAGTTTTCAATGCTTTATTCCAAGGCCCAACGTGGCCAACATCAACATGACACACAGTAGAGAAAAGTTGATGAGCGTAGAGAAACTTTAGTATCAGGCCCTGGATATGAAAGAGAGCAAGCCTGCTCTCAGCAATAACGTAACCCAATTCGTCGCCACCACAATCAGGGTGGGTAAAGTGCCCCCGGACTGGCGTCTACAACAGGTCTGGCAGCCGGATCGCCACTTAAGGATCACTGGGAGGAAACAGGCCTCTGCCACAGGCTTGGCAATTTGAGATTTGTGAAACTAGATTTAAACGAATCCTCCCAGTCAATTCAGATAGTGTTACCCACTGACAGCTTGAACATACCTGTCATACAGTGTGGTGACCGAATCCCCAATGGTTCGTCTAGGCCTCCTGGACAACCTCTGATTCTAGGTTCTCCCGAGCCAACCACCCATTGCACAGCTCCCGGCTTAGGATCCTCTCAGCAGAAGGTTGGGACCTAGCCAGTCGCTGGGGCCCCTCTCTAAGTTGGGATGAGGCTCCGCATGGTGCATGACCTCAGTAGAGCAGGCCACGGTGGCGGGGCCCATGGATGCGCGCACCCTGAAGGTGGGTACCGCACCTGGAACTCGCACCTGGAACCTGGAACTCACTCCTCACTACTTATCACAGTTCCGAAGGCCATAAAATGCCAAAATAACACAACCCCCCCCCAAAATGACCCAATTTTGAAAAGTAGACACCCCAAGCTATTTGCTGAGAGGCATGTTGAGTATTTTACAGCTCTCATTTGTTTTTGAAAATGAAGATAGAAAATGAAAAAAAAAAAATGTCAAAACTTTGTGACAAAAAGCGAGATCTGCAAAATACTCACCATACCTCTCAGCAAATAGCTTGGGGTATCTATCTTTCCAAAATGGGGTCATTTGGGGGGGGGGGGATTTGTGCCATCTGAGCATTGCATGGCCTCTGAAACTGTGATAGGTAGTGAGGAGTGAAATCAAAAATGTACACCCTTAGAAAGCCTGAAGGCGGTGATTGGTTTTTGGGGTCCTGTACGCGGCTAGGCTCCCAAAAAGTCTCACACATGGCATGTTTGAGCAATATATAATTTAGTGCCAACTTTGCGCAAAAACAATTTTTTCTTTTTCCTGCAACGTTCGTTTAAGTGGTTTATGAGGGGCTGAATTTTGTAGAGCTGGTCGTATTCAGGGTCTCCACGTGGACGACAAAGTTAATTGTCATTGAAATGCAAGAACCGCAAGATAGTCTAGTATAGTTTCCTGGCCATGGAAGCAGAGAACACGGGCATATGGTCATGTGAACTTGTGGACCAATAAGTCCACAACTTAGGAAATTGATGTACAGTATGCCCATGTTGAGGCAAAGGCCCAGAAAGGTATTAAATTCGGAAACCGTAAGTGGTTTCCATTTTCTGGCAAGGACGCACTGGGGATTAGCGGCGATGAAATTACCAGCATATAAATTACTCTGGTCCACAATAGATCTATAGAGATCTTCCGTGAAAAACAGCGAATAAAAATCAAGTGACGTAAAATCAGCTGTTTCCACTTGAATACCGGGTTGGCCAGTGAATGGGGGAAGTACGGGTTCTGCAGAAGTGGTGGGGACCCAATCAGGATAGGCAAATTCTGCAGGAAGGGCACTATGAGCACGACGGGCCTGTCATTGGCTTCTTCGTGGTGGCAGCGGGACAATACTTGTGCTTGCCACCTCGCCAGCTTGAACTGCACTTTTGGGACTCGCCACGTTACCACGTGATACTGCAGTGCTGGATGAATGACCAGGGTGTACTAGGCCGCTAGTGCTTGCCAGTTCACCAGAAGGAATAGCGGCGCTAGTACTGGCTCTCTGCTCCATACGAGGGTTCTGCGGTTCTTGCGCCTCAACAACATCAGAATGGGGTCGGGTATGCCTGCCTTTAGCAGGGACCTCACCTTCGTCGACAGAGCTATCTGACATGGAACCGCTGTCTTCTACGGGGATGTATTCTGAGTCAGAATCTGACAGATGCGTGACCTCTTCGAACGCTGCAGTTATGTGTGTTGTATTTTGTAAGTGACAGTGATCGATCGATACTGCACTTGGGTAGGCTGGGCGGAGGGGCAAAACACAGGTGCTAGCGGGTATCTGGGCTGATCGCACTAACAAGGCATTTTTGGGAACCCTAAACTGCTGGGTACGCTAGTATAGATCTGATCAGATCAAATATTGATCTGTTCAGATACTATACCACTAAGGGGGGTGTATGCCTTGCGCGTGGGTGTAAGCGTTACTGGCACTAACCTAACGCTGCCTGGGGCAACGCAGACCCTGACTGATGCTAAAATGTAATTGATATCACCCGCCAGGCGATCAGGGGGTTAAACCTTTATTGGGTTATATACGGCGGGTGCCCTGATGCTAAAAAACAGCAAACTAACTAACCAGTGTCACCCGTAACACTTATACGGTGATCACTGGTGAAAGGGTTAACTAGGGGGCAATCAGGGGGTTAAAACCTTTATTAGGTAATATATGGGGGTACCTGACGCTATATAAAATCCTGGCGGCGAACCTAAATAACTAACTGGCTAACCAGCGTCACCAGTGACACTTATACGGTGATGATCACTGGTGAAAGGGTTAACTGTAGGGACAATCAGGGGGTTAAAACCTTTATTAGAAAATATATGGGGGTACCTGACGCTATAAAAATCTGGCGGCGAACCTAAAAAAATAACTGGCTACCTAGCGGCACTAATACAGCGATCAGAAAAACAATTGCTTAGTGACACTGGTGACGGGGGTGAAAGGGTTAACTGGGGGGGGGGGGGATCAAGGGGTTAAACCTTGATTAGGGGGAGTAGGGGGCTACCCTGGACCTAAAGGGGCCTTAAGCTAATGTCCCTAATGCCGCATACACACGATCAGTCCATCCGATGAGAGCGGACCGATGGACCGTTTTCATCGGTTTTGACCGATGAAAACGGTCCATCAGACCATTCTCATCGGTTTAACCAATCATGTGTACGCAGTATCACACTTTTTACAGTCACAAATGGCACTAAATGCAGTGATCAGTAAATAAATGATCACTGCAATCAGTGACACTGTGACTGGGGGCTGGGGGTGACTGGGGGGTGAAAAGTGTGCCTATGTGTACTGGTGTAGTGTAGTGTTGTAGTATAGTGTTGGTGCAACTCACGTGAGATATCTTCACTCCACGAGCTCCGGTCAAAAAGATCGCCTCGTGAAGCGTGACATCACTTCCTCTGCCTGTATTTACATTACACAGGAAGAGGAAGCATCTGATTCGCTGGGAGCGATTGCGAGGGGGTGGCCAGAAACCAATGGCCGCCCCCTTATCCCGGATCGCTTCCACAGCAAACCGGACCGCCGCATGTACCGGGAGGGGGTCCGATCGGACAGAAACGTACAGATACGTGAATGTGCGCGTAAGTGCCATTCTGCCGACGTATATGTACATGCAGCGGTCCTTAAAGTGGAGGTTCACCCTTTAAAAAAAAATTCTGACATCACACGGAGTCGAGCCATCCTACCGACAGAATGCCGGTGTTTTTTTTTTCTCAGCACATACCTCGTTATCACGATTTTCACCTCACGGCAATCCCGCGGGAGTGGGCATTCCCAAGCACTGCCTGTGATTGACAGGCTTCCGAACGGCGCATACTGTGCGTCACAGGTTGCCGACAGAACCCGAACGTCTGTGCGCAGGCGCCGTATAGAGCCGCACCGACGTTCAGGTTTTTTCGGCAACCTGTGATGCGCAGTATGCGCCGTTCGGAAGCCTGTCAATCACAGGTAGTGCTTGGGAACGCCCACTCCCGCGGGATTGCCGTGAGGTGAAAATCGCACATAACGAGGTATGTGCTGAGAAAAAAAAAACACCAGCATTCTGTCGGTAGGATGGCTCGACTCCGTGTGATGTCAGAATTTTTTTTGAGGGTGAACCTCCACTTTAAGTGGTTAAATCAACTGGTATAACTACATTTTTAGGTCCACGACAGAACAGCTCATTCCCTTTTGTCATGCTCAAAACTTTGAGGCTGGGATCATACTATTGCAAATTGGATACGGATTTCTCCGAATTGAATTGTGACTGGCTCTCTATGGAGCCGGTTCACACATCTCCAGAGCGGCTCCGGTACGAATTGGACAAGAGACCTGTGTGTCTTCTGGTCCATTTGAGGTCTGAATTCAGTCAAACATTTGGGCTGAAATCGGACCTGAAACAGTGAACAGACACACACCGGACCCCTGCTGTGAGCATCTTCAGTGTGAACCCAGCCTCAGGCTGGGTTCACACTTGTCCGACAAACGCTCCGACATTAGGAGCTCATGTCGCATGACGTGTGAAAATCAATGTTTCCCTATGAGAGCCGTCTTAACTGGTCCGACACAAGTCGGTCCGACTTTGAAAACGCTCCCTGTACTACTTTGGTCCGACATTGATCCTACTTCAGCCCATTGAATATCATTGAGGCCGGGTTCACACTTGTCCGACAAACACTCCGACATTAGGAGCTCATGACGCATGACGTGTGAAAACCAATGTTTCCCTATGGGAGCCGTCTTAACTGGTCTGACACAAGTCGGTCCGACTTTGAAAATGCTCCCTGTACTACTTTGGTCCGACTTTGATCCTACTTCAGCCCATTGAATATCATTGAAGTCGGACCAAAGTAGGAGCCTTGTCCTTACCATCCGACTTTTGACATCCGACATGTGATTACAGCAGCAGTAAAAAGAATTTATCTCAGTCTGGGATTGTTTTGATTGGTCAAAGAACAAGTCAGACTATCAAAAAGTC
This sequence comes from Rana temporaria, assembly GCF_905171775.1. NCBI lineage: Eukaryota > Metazoa > Chordata > Amphibia > Anura > Ranidae > Rana > Rana temporaria. The sequence continues at coordinate 414,905,574 of NC_053491.1, read as the reverse complement.
GGATCAAAGTAGTATGCTGTTCATGAAAGTCGGATGGATGTAGGACCAATGTAGGATCAATGTAGGACCAATGTAGGACAGATGTCGCAGAGCAAAGTAGGATGAAAGTTGTACTGCTGTCGTGTAGTATAGTGTGAACCCAGTCTTATGTCGGACCAAAGTAGGAGCCTTGTCCTTACCAGTAGTGTTGCTCACGAATATTCGTACTGCGAATATTCGTTACGAATATTGCATATTCGATTATTCGCGAATAACTCGAATATCGTGGCCAAAATTCGCTATTACGAATATTCGCATTTTTTCAAATTTATTTTTAAAACAGATCACATCCTAGTGATCTCCATTGACGTCTAAAAGCATTGCTGGTATGATTAGAGACCCTGGGCCGAGTAGCTAAGCTGAGGCGATCCTTTTATGTTGACGAATATTCGCTATCGCGAATATTCGTATTACGATTATTCGCGAATACTTTCTCCGCCCTTCTTTTGCATCAGAGCCAATCAGAGTTCTCCTACCACAGTTGTCAGAGGTTAGCAACCTCCATAGCAACCAATAGGAACCTGCCTGCACGACCAGTATATAAGATCACTCCCAGCAGTATTTCAGTGCAGATTCACAAGGTGGCTAGAGAGAGTGGAGTGTTTCTGTGCGTTTTTCCAGTGTATCACATCTTCAAAGAATTTTCCATCTTTTGTCTTGTGTCATCATTTGCATTTCACCTCTTTAATGAGAATAATAACTGTTTAACATAAAGACATTTAAGAGATGTCAACGTAAACGGTTTACTTGGCTTTTTTTTAACTCAACAGAATCAGGGGCCCCAGTGTGCGGTTGATCTTTACCTAACTCAATACAGGTCAGTCTAGAGGAGAGATCTGTATTTTCCAAATCTATGGTTATTCAATATTTATTAAACTAATTAATATACAAATTGGTCAAAGTAAACCCTCAAATCTATATAATAATGTATTTATTTTATTAATACCTTGTTGTTAGTTGCAGGGTCCATTACGTAAAACCACACTTTTTCCAAAGGGCAGGTGAAATTGAATGTTTCAGAATTTCGCAATCAATTTCGCATTCGCATTAGCGAAATTATGCAAAAACATTTTTTTGATAAAATATCACGAATATTCGATTTTAGCGAATATTTCGCGAATATTCGTCTATATATTCGTGATATATCGCGAAATCGAATATGGCGTATTCCGCTCAACACTACTTACCAGACATCCGACATGTGATTACAGCAGCAGTAAAAGGAATTTATCTCACTCTGGGATTGTTTTGATTTGTCAAAGAACAAGTCAGACTATCACAAAGTCGGATCAAAGTAGTATCCTGTTCATGAAAGTCGGATGGATGTAGGACAAATAGGATCAATGTAGGACCGATGTCGCAGAGCAAAGTAGGATGAAAGTCGTACTGCTGTCGTGTAGTGTAGTGTGAACCCAGCCTCAAACATAATAAAGTAAAAGGCTCTTCATTCACACACCTGCACAAAGGGAAAACAAATTGAAATAAAGGGATACATTTGAAAAAGTGTGTGTGTGTATATATATATATATATATATATATATATATATATACACAGTACAGACCAAAAGTTTGGACACACCTTCTCATTCAAAGAGTTTTCTTTATTTTCATGACTATGAAAATTGTAGATTCACACTGAAGGCATCAAAACTATGAATTAACACATGTGGAATTATACATAACAAAAAAGTGTGAAACAACTGAAAATATATTTCATATTCTAGGTTCTTCAATCAAGGATTCTTGATTGGTCAAAGGTGATCATAATCTTAAAATCCCGAGTGAACCAGTAGTCAATATCATGATGACTATAACCATCAAGGGGGGGGGGGGGGTAACATATGATCTATAACAAATTATTATAATTATAATAATTAGTTATAGATCATATGTTACCTTCTCAAACCCCCCCCCCTTGATGGTTATAGTCATCATGATATTGACTACTGGTTCACTCGGGATTTTAAGATTATGATCACCTTTGACCAATCAAGAATCCTGAGGTGATGCATATATAAATTATAAATATTATATTTACTTCATTAATTTCTTTAATTTTGTTCATCTACTAGGAGGTATTCCTATTTTTGTGTCATATACCAGCCAGCCTACTTTCTCTTCATACACCCAGCCTGCCAGTTTTATGTCCAAATTTTGATTTTTAAACAGGACTTATACACAACTGATCTCACTCAATTTGACTGAATGTTGGTGTCATTACATAGTGAAGGGGTTAGCAATTTAGACTGGAAAAAAGTTTAGATCAGCCGGGAAGCATTGTAGATACCGACTATCTTGCTTGCATTACCAATACAGAAGGGATTTGAGGGTTGTAGGCAGAAGTAGATGGAATATTCATTATTCCTAATGTGGTAGTATGGTTGCATATTCCATATTTGAATATCCCTTGTCCAACAGCCTCTTTTCTGTGTACATTAACGTACAGGCTATGTTCAGGTCACTGATGTTTTTGTCTCCCTCCTTCTATACATGTTCGGTTATTATCAGGTAGTCTATAGACACATCATGATATCACTGGCTGGTGCTCTTAATGTATAGTATTTTAATTTTAATTTTAATTTTACATATGAGCTTATATGGGTGTTAATTATATGTGTGGTCTTATTTTATTTTATATGTATATCGAGTTTTATGTATAGATTTTATATATTTATATATATTGCTCTAGATTGATTTTATTAATTTTACATGTTGCCACAATTATGTATGTTGCTACATTGATTCAGATTTAGATTGTATATTGTATGCTTATATACAACCTATCTGGTTATATCATATGTTTGACCAGATCAGGTTATGTACAGTATATGACTATTAAGTCATGGTTACTAGCCTGCTCGTTATATGCTCAAAAACATATGTGGTATATACCTATATATACCCGGATAATTAGGTGTGATAACTCTAATACTTTAAATGTGTTAATGGTATTGTACCAATCCCAGCAGCTAAAGTCAGCATGCTAGTTCGCGCTGCGGCTCCGATTCCGAATAGGACTCTATGGTGGCAACAGTGTTGGGTATCGGTAGCGCAGTACACTTCCGCCCTTACTCGAGCATTGTTGTGAGCAATCACGGCCGAGCATCGTGAGTGACGCGAATGACGCAAGTGGGCGTCGATCATTCGCCGATGACGGGCGGCGCTGCAGTATTTAAATCCGGTTGGTGCGTGTGAGAGTCACGCCCTCAGTTGAAGTCCGGAAGTGACGAAACGCGTCAGAGCATGACTCTCTAAGCACAGAAACCGGAAGTGACGTTTGCGCTCCACGGGGAAGGAATCAGGAAGTCGCCACAGGAAACGGATCCGAGCGGTCTTCAGGGTCCAGAACCGTGAGACAAACAGTATTATACATGCCTGTTTTTCACTATTTTGTGGTACGCATTGACATTGAAGGGGAAACTTTGTTTGGGGGATTTTGTTAATAAAATTTTCAAAACGTTATTGCACTATATGAGCTTTTTTTCCCTCATGTATGCTGAATATTGCTGACATGGTGAAAGTCTGACGGATAGTTATGAGGTGGATTACATGCTGATTTATATCTACCATCTGGTAAGTGCATCCCTTACCCCCCACGTGGTGAACAACAGTGGTGATTGGAGCACTTCTTTCTTACCTCAACACTGACTAGGATCACAGCAAGCGCAGAGTTTGCTGCGCTGTTGCAGGACTGTATTGGACTCTGTGGGAGTCATTCATTACATTTTCTGCTATTTTACTTTAAGCAATCCAATGTGGCTGGCAACGGTATAGTCAAAACTTGCTCTGGTGTCCTCTCCATAGACCCCTGACACACTAGGAATTTATTTTATTTTATAAATACGAAACAAAATGATAAACTCACCTATGACCGGGAGGATGAACATCACCAGTGGAGACATTATGGATATTAGCATAACAGCGGTAGGAGCACACAATAGGTGTATATGTGTGTGGGGAAATGGATGTGAAGAAAGCAGTTGGGATTCTCTGTAATTTATACCCTGATAAGCAAACAGGTTCATTGTCTAAATATTACAGGGTGTTTGTCCCCAAGCAAAGTCACACTGTGTTATCACACAAAGCCAGGACAAGGACCATTAGCACCCGAGGCAAAAATGGCAGGTGCACCCCAGACCCCTCCCCCCCCTCTTACAAACTCCTTCATTCACTGCCAGAAAAACGAAAACAACTTTAAATTGTATATATACAGTGCGTTGAGAAAGTATGTATACCCATTGAAATTTTCCACATTTTGTCATGTTACATCAAAAACGTGAATATATTTTATTGGGATTTTCTGTGATAGACAAAGTAGCACATAATTGTGAAGTGGAGGAAAAATGATAAATGGTCAAATTTTTTTTACAAATAAATATATATAAAAAAAGGGCGAGCATTTGTATTCAGCCCCCTTTACTCTTATAACCCTAACTAAAATCTAGTGGAACTGATTGCCTTCAGAAGTCACCTAATTAGTAAATAGTATCCACCTGTGTGTAATTTAATCTCAGTATAAATATAGCAGTTCTGTGAAGCCCTTAAGAGGTTTGTTAGAGAACCTTAGTGAACAAACAGCATCGTGAAGGCCAAGGAACACGCCAGACAGGTCATGGATAAAGTTGTGGAGAGTTTAACCACTTGACCACTGGGCACTTAAAGGAGTTGTAAAGGAAAAAGTTTTCACCTTAATGCATTTGTAGCGCTCACCCCCGAAAGAGCCGCTGGATAATTTGGGGATCGGCGTATTAAGTTACCAAGTTCTCTTGTCTAGGGGTACAACTCGTGAGTGTGGATAGGGAGCAAATGTTCAGACAACAGTGTGAGTTTCCAATGCTTTATTCCAAGGCCAACATAGCCAACATCAACATGGCACACAATAGGAAAAGGGTTGATGAGCAGAGAGAAAAGAAACTGCAGTATCAGGCCTTGGATATCAAGAACATGGAGAGCAAGCCTGCTCTCAGCATAGACAGTTCAAATGTCGCCACTCCCGCCGGAGTAGCTAAAGTGCCCCGGGACAGGTGATTACCTTGAGCCTGGCAGCCAGAAGGTCACTTGCAAATAAAATCACTGGGAGGAAACAGGGCCCCTGCACAGGCCTGGTATATATTGAAATATGGTTAAATGGTAGAACTAGCGAATCCTCCCAGTAAGTCCAATTCAGGGTCAACAATAGACAGCTGAAATATACCTGTCATGTTGCGTGGTGACCGGATCCCCGATGGCACGTCCAGACCTCGCAGACAACCTCGGTATCTAGGTTCTCCCGAGCAGACCCCCCATCGTACAGCTCCCAGCTTAGGATCTGGGACCCAGCGAGCCGCTGGGGTCCCTCTCAGCATCAGCCCAGGTTCACACTGGGTACGATTTGAGATGCGATTTCACATGTCAAATCGCATCTCAAATCGCCGGCATTTGCCGGCAATTGTCGGCAATGGCACCGTCCTAATCGGTGCGGCGCTGCACCGATTTCAAAAAGTAGTTCCTGTACTACTTTTTGCGATTTTGGGCCGCGATTTACATTGAACCCTGCACAGATGTCTCTTAAATCGCGGCCGAAATCGCGGCAAAATCGCGGCAAAACCGCATCCCCGAAAATCGCGGCAGTGTGAACCTAGCCTCAAGGTGAGATTTTTCTTGGTGCGTAACTTCGGCCAAGCAGGCCTCGATGGCGGGGCCCATGGATGTGCGCACCCTGAAGGTGGATGCCGCACCTGGGACTCGGGCCCCGCGTAGAACAGAACTACTCATGGCGGTCGCCACAGATATACCATCATGCCCGAAGAGGGAAAACCCCTTTGATTGGCTGCTGAGGAAAGATAGATTCGTCAGAACCCCTCTAGCGCCAACTGTCGCCCAGGGGTGACAACACACCCCTGGCACGCAGACTGACCCATGAGGCAGCACCAAATTGGCAACAGCATAAACTAAACAATTTGTGAGTGGGAGCAACCTAAATCTCCCACTCCCCACTAACTTTAGCGTAATGCGCCACTAACTAAAAGGGGGGGAGCTACACATTCTATGCATTAAGGTGAAAAATCTTCAGAGTATACCCCCCCCTGGCCCCCCGTTATACTTACCTTGAAAGTCCTGCACTTGGCCCCGACATCCTCTTCGCCGCTCAGCCTGGCGGCTGATTGGCTAGAGAGGATGGATTGAAAGCAGCACAGCCATTGGCTGGCGCTGCTGTCAATCACATCCAGCGACGCGGCGCACCGAGGTGCGGGGCCGAGTGATACAGTGAGCGGCTATGGCCGCTCGCTGTATCACGGGGAGCGCGCCCGCAAGGACTACACACAATGCGAGCTCTCTCGCATGAATGTGTGTAGTTCTTGTGGGGAGGACCAGAGACAGCCGCTGAGGCACCCCAAAAGAGGTGGATCGGGGCCACTCTGTGCAAAACGAGCTGCACAGTGGAGGTAAATATAACATGTTTGTTATTTATTTTTTAAATGTATTCACAACCCCTTTAAACCCCCTTCCTAACCAGGCTAATTTTCAGCTTTCGATGCTCTCACAATTTGAATGACAATTACTCAGTCATACAACACTGTACACATATGACATTTTTGTCCTTTTTTTCCACACAAATAGAGCTTTCTTTTGGTGGTATTTAATCACTGTTGGGTTTTAGATTTTTTGCACTATAAAAGAAAAAAATATTCTGTAAAAAAAATGAATTTTTCTTTGTTTCTGTTATAAAATTTGGCAAATTAGTAATTTTTCTTCATACATTTTGGCCAAAATGTATACTGCTACATATCTTTAGTAAAAATAATCCAAATTGGTGTATATTATTTCGTCTTTGTGAAAGTTATAGAGTCTACAAGCTATGGTGCCAATATCTGAAAATTCACACCTGAAGTACTGACAGCCTATCTAATTTCTTGAGACCCTAACATGCCATAAAAGTACAAATACTCCCCAATGACCCCTTTTTGTAAAGAAGACATTCCAAGGTATTTAGAAAAAGGCATGATGAGTTTTTTGAAGTTGTAATTTTTTTCCCACAACTCTGCAATATCAAGATTTCTCTTTCTTTTTTTCACAAAATTGTCATATTAGCAAGTTATTTTTCACACACAGCATATGCATACCACAAATTACACCCCAAAACACATTCCGCTGTTACTCCTGAGTATGACGATACCACATGTGTGAGACTTTTTACACAGCGTGGCTACATACAGAGGCCCAACATGCAGGGAGCACCTTCAGGCGTTCTGGAGTACACAGGCCAATTCTGACATTTCTCTTCTGCATGTAAAATTATTCATTTATGTGCTAGAAAATTCCATAGAACCCCAAAACATTATATATTTTTTTTAGCAAAGACCCTAAAGAATACAATGGCGGTCTTTCCAACTTTTTATCTTGCACAGTATTTACGCAGTAATTTTTCAAACGCGTTTTTAAAAAAAACTTTTTGTGCTTTAACCACTTCAATACCCAGCCATAGTAATATGACGTCCACAGATAGGATCTCCCATCCTGGGTGGACATCATATGACGTCCTGGGCTTAGTGGGGGGGATATATGTGTAGCACTGACCCCCGAAGAAGCTGCTGGTTTAATTTGGGCCTGCACTCTATCAATAAACCCCACTAACTTGGCTCAATCCCCTTGGCACAGCTGTGATGCAATGCAATACAATACAATGTAAGACAATACAAAATACCTGTATTATAACCCCAGGATCCACTGACTGCACTTGGAGTGAGAAAAACAGTATGCCACAACAACTGGATACTTAACCAGAGATATATTTTACTGTGAAATATGCAAAGAAGTGATTACAGTAATTGTGCTGTCATCCCAACGTAAGACGACAGCACAATTGATTTAAACATAAGCTATTTGAAAACAGTATACATAAATATTTTATACCTGGGAGCTCCCCCTACTTTATTAGCTATGCGTGAGATCTCACTTAAAGTACTTGGTCTTGGATCTTCTTTCTTCGCTAGCTAAAGTGATTTGTAATCCACAGTTTTGATGAGTCAAATTGAAGTGAAAATGCTCCTGGTGTAACTGCAATAACTATTTTAAAATCGCTTGAAACGTCAATTAGATAGGCCTCAAGCCTTCTCAGTTTAAGTTCCTCTGTGGAACTATAAATCCCAGTGAGGCCTGTATATGAGTCTAACTGCGTGTAAACTTAGCAAACTGTGGGTCGTGACCCGCTCACCCACTGGATCGGAGCTCCGGGTAGTAACTTTTGTTCAGGGTCCTGTGACTGCAACTTGCTTCTCAGTCAGCTCTGTTCAGCTCCGCTGGATGGATCGGTTCTCCGATGCTCGGATGAGTGTCTCTCGGTCTCTGCAATCCGGCCACTGTCCTCTAGCTCTCCGAGCTCAGCCTTCGCTCCCCAGCAGCTCGGCATCCGCCTCCAGAAGCCCTTTTTGTTTACACTCCTGTCCCCCCTTGTCTCCAAGGCAACCAAAACCCTCAACCAAACATCTCTCTGCATTACCAGTATTTGGGTCTCTCCTCGTCTCCAAGGCAACCAAAATACTAAACAAAACATCTCTCTGCATTACCAGTATTTGGTCACTAGATGGCTCCAAATACTTAAACATAGCAATGTCCATAGACGTTGTATTAAAGTATGCAAACACACATCAATATACAAGAATGTCAGCGCTACACACTCCCCCTACTTTATCTCTTTGGTCCTCCAAAGAGGTTCAAATTGCTAACTCTATTCTGCATTTTAGCCTCTATACGGTTAGACAATACAGACAGAGGAGCTTCCCACCAATTGTCATATGATGGGGAGCTATCCTGTGCACTCACAGATGATACTACTGTGTCTGGTACAGATGTGCCAAGGGGTGAGGTGGGGTTGTCCCTTACTGAATCAAAAGTAGAGGGACCAGACAGTTCAAGGTTTCTTTTGCTGACAAACTGAGATGCTTCAGAGCATTCGCCCAATGTATCATAAGTCAGTCTGCGTGGTGGGCGAATGTCTCTCTTTGCTCTTTGCACTTTCGGGGTATCCATTCCTTTTTGACAAATGTCGTCATCCCTCCTCTCAGTGACTAAAAATGGAGAGTAAATAAGAGTACTCGGCTCTTCTGCAAGATGAGTTGCCGCACAAATCTGGGGCCTCTGCCCTGAGAGTTCCGTTATTATCCTCCTCTACTTCTGAAGAGATATCAGCATCTGTTTCTGAAGTTTCCGGAGGCCACAGCCAACTCATCTCCACTTCCCTCATCTTCATCTGTAGAGGGTGCAAGCTGAGATCTGGTTATTGGCCTACACACATCGGTGGATGTGGATGGGAATTCCTCCTCTGTGCTTATCCTGACTGCCTCAGTGAGAGGTAAAAGGTGATTCCGATGCCAGGTTTTTATTGGCCCAGTGTTTCCTTCTGGCTTGATTTCATACACTGGAGCCCTGAAGCTTCCTACACACAACATAAGGCTGTGATCTCCAACGATCAGCCAACTTATGCTTGCTGGGATGCCTAGATTCCTCAGCAAAACCCGGTCACCTGGTTGAAGATCCTGAACTCTTACTTTCAGGTCAAAGTTTCTCTTGTTCCTGTTGACTCTGGAGTTCGAGGTGGCTTGAGCCTGCTCGTAAGCTATCTTCAGGCTCCTCCGCAGGCTGTCCACATACCCTCTATGGGAGGTCTCTGATGTGTGATCCAAGGAGGAACCAAAAGCCAGGTCCACTGGTAATCGGGCTTCACGGCCGAACATCAATCTGTAAGGTGAATACCCAGTGGCGTCACTTTTGGTACTGTTGTAGGCATGAACCAGTGCAGTAATGTGTTTACTCCAATGGGTTTCTGTTCTGCAGTCAACGTCCCCAACATATTCAGGAGAGTCCCTGTTGAACCTTTCCGGTGAGGGTCCCCTTGTGGGTGATAAGGAGTAGTCCTGGACTTTTGTATGCCTAGTAGATCCAACAGTCTTTTTATTAATTTGCTCTCAAAGTCCCTTCCTTGGTCCGAATGTATCCGTTGAGGTAAGCCATAATGGACGAAGAACTTTTCCACGAGAGTCTTTGCTACTGTGGTTGCTTGCTGGTCTCTAGTAGGAAATGCTTGGGCATAACGGGTAAAGTGATCTGTTATCACCAAGATGTCTCCCTGCCCACTCAGATCGGATTCCAAACAAAGAAAGTCTATGCAGACCAGGTCCATTGGTCCCTGGCTCTCCAAATGGCCCATTGGGGGCAGCCCTCTGGGCAATGTCTTTCGTTGTATACACCTGAGGCAGGAATGACAGTAACTCTCCACTTCTTTCCTCATGTGAGGCCAGTAGAACCTGTCCCTTACTAGTTGGAAAGTCCTCTCGGCTCCCAAATGACCATGATGATCGTGTAAAGCAATCAGTACCCTCTCTCTGTGCTTTTCCGGCAGGAGCAGCTGCCACTTTGCTTCTGGATCATCAGAGGGGCCCCTTCGGTAGACCACCCCTTGTTGCAACTGCAACCGATCCCATTCTTTCAGTATCAGCCGGGCTTCCTTCTTGGGGCTCTTCTGCAGCACATCAGACTGTTGATGTTCCAATGCCTTCAGCACCAGCCCACACAGTGGATCTTCCTCCTGATCTCTCCTGAGATCCTTTCTGGATAGCTTGGGGAGATCCTCTTGTACAACCTGGGAGACGTTGCAATAGCACCTGGGTACTCCCGCTGAGGATACTCCCACTTCTTCAGCTCTGGCCCCACCTCTCCCGTGTAGACTTGTCCCTTCACAAAGGGCTCTTACCCCCTCTGGAGTAAGTTGAGTCCAGTCTTCTGATGGATTTCGGGGGTCATGAGGCCTTCTTGATAGAGCATCCGCATCTCGATTACCAACCCCTGGTCTGTACTTCAGGCTGAAGGTAAATGCCGAGAGAGCAGCTAGCCACCGGTCACAGGTGGCTGTCCAGCTTTGCAGTGGGTGAGCAGGTATGTGAGGGGGTTGTTGTCCGTCTTTACCACGAATTCAGCCCCGTAAAGGTAATCCTTCAACTTGTCTACCACTGCCCACTTCAGAGCCAGAAATTCAAGCTTGTGAGTCGGATAGTTTCTTTCGGCAGGAATCAAACTTCTGCTCACATAGGCGATCGGCTGCAGATGCCCTTCATGCTCTTGATAGAGCACTCCTCCCAGTCCGTCACGGCTGGCATCCACATGCAACTCGTATGGTTTGGCAGGGTCTGCATAGGCCAAAACCGGAGCAGTGGTAAGGCTCCACTTCAATTGTCTGAAGGCTTCCTCACATCCTGGAGTCCACTGGTCCTGGATGGACTCTTTCTTCCTTCTGGGCCCTTCTTTTGGCTTCCTTGACTGATCTGGGCTTACACTAACTTCTTCCTGTTTCTTCAGGAGCTCAGTGAGTGGGTGGGCTATTTTAGCGAACCCCTCCACGAACCTTCTGTAGTACGAACAGAAGCCTAAGAATGACCTGAGTTCAGTCACGTTGGTGGGCCTTGGCCAAGAAGTGACAGCTTCTAACTTCTTGGGATCGGTTGCCACTCCCTCTTCAGACACAATGTGTCCCAGGAATTCACTGAGGGCTGGTAGAACTGGCATTTTTTCCATAGAGAGCTTTCAGACCTTCATCATGAAGTCTCTTCAGGACCTTCTCCAGGCGTTCTTCGTGCTCTTCCAACGTTCTTCCAAATACTATGACGTCCATCAGGTAAACTAGTACTTCAAGTAGGTTCATGTCACCCACTGTTTTTTCCATCAACCTCTGGAACGTTGCTGGGGCCCCAGACAGGCCTTGCGGCATCCGGTTGAACTCAAAGAATCCGACTGGGGTGATAAAAGCAGTCTTCTCTTTGTCTTCAGGGCACATGGGGGATCTGATAATACCCCACCTTTAAGTTCTAGCACACTGAACCACTTCGCTCGCCGACAGGCCTCTGCAGAGCATCCTCTATCCGAGGTGTGGTGTACTGGTCAGGAATGGTCCTCCGGTTCAGGGTCCTGTAATCGATACATAGGCGTAGGGACCCGTTCTTCTTCCTGACCACCACTATTGGGGAGGCATAAGGACTCCTGGACTCCCGGATAATGCCAGTACTCTTGAGTTCAGCCAGTTGTTCCCTCAAATCTTCCAGATCTCCCAATGGGATTCGCCTAACCCTTTCACGAAACGGCTTGTCTTCCTCCAGTCGAATTCGGTGGGTGGCACTCTTTGCCAAACCCACATCAAATTCACTTTTTGAGAAAGCTGCCCTCCATCTCAGAAGTTGGGCTTTAGCTCTTTCTCTCCATGCAGGAGTAAGAGGCGTATTCTTTGGGCAGAATTCTTCTACAGGGATTTCTGCTGCTGGTCCTTCCGTCGAACCACATGCTGTGACTGGAGTTGCTGGGCTGACCTGTCCTAACAGTAGTCTGGCTGGCACCCTCACTGGCACAGCTGCTGTGTTGCGGACACTGACTGGAACTTTGCCGTGAGTCCTCTTCAATGCCCTGGTGGGCAATACTTCAGGGATAAGTTCTAACCCCTTTTTTTCTTCCTGGCTTGTATTTTCAAGGACAATGAAAGGACCTGTTTTTTTCCAGCTTAACTTGACAGAGGCTCTCAGGCAGACTACTTCACCTGGCTGGACTAACCTCTTTTCCCTATCCAGGAGCCAGATTTTTCCCACTCCCTCTTCAGGAGCCTCTTCCTCCTGTCTAAGGTCTCGGTATGTCTGGGCCAACATTGGATGTATTTTAGTGGGGAGGGTCCCCTTCTGCAGCACAAGCGGTGCAAGTAGCCTCCTCACCAAGTCAGTGTTCGTCCCAATGATGAGGGAATTTTTGTCAGCCCCTGGGGGACGAGGGCACACTATGGCCAAGGTGTCGAAAGTCTCAGCCTCTCCTGCTGTACTTGGGTCGAAGGTGAGTCTGACCGGCAGGTAACCATCATATGGGAAGTTCTGGGTGCCTAATCCCCATATCTCTAGTTCCTCCAATTTCTGTAATGGCAGGTGCTTGAGATGTCTGTCATAGAAATCCCTGTAGAGCAAGGTTACTTGGGCTCCAGTGTCCAGCAGGGCTTTCGTATAAATCCCCTCTACTTGGATGGGAACAATTGGGGAGGGTCCCACTAGCTTGGGGGGAAATCCACTGATTGCAGTACCTTTGACCTGCCTGGTGGCTTGTACCTTCGCCTTTGGTTTTGGGGGTCTCTCTCTTTTCCATCCTTGCTTGTTGGTGACCTCAGTGGTCAGGGGTATATGAGTCGGTGTGGAGTTCGCTATTGCAACCGGGCGCCCAGTTGACTCCTTCACTGGGGCCCTCTGAAGTTTTTCCCCCAGTTGTTTGGATTTTGTTTCAGTTACTGGGCTTGGGCACACTCGCCTGAGATGTCCTACTCCTCCACATTTGAAGCAGACTCTCTGTGTTTGTTTCATAGGATGGTTAATGGTAGGAGTCTCTGGAGCCTTGAGTGGCAGGACTTCTTCTGTCTGGGGTTTCACCAGACGAGTCATCAACATGGTCATCATCTCCAGTATTTCTTTCTGGGTCTGGAACAGCTTCTCCAGTTCAGTCTGACCTACGGGTAGGTGGTGAATAGGTGAAAGCCATGATCCCTGTTCAACGCTTGTTGCCAATACATTAAGTCCCTGAGTGTCTGAGGGGACACCTATCTGCTGTATTTTAGCACTTGTGGTGCTAGGAGGTTGAAGTTTCCCCTGTTTTTGGTCCCTCTCAATCTCCATTTTATCCGCTTCATTCACTTTCTCAATGAGGACCTCATCCGGAGTTGAGGGATCTTCCAAATACTGCTTCAGTTGTAGCTTGATATAGTCACTCCTCAATCCCGTAGTCACAGATCTCCTAAATTTCCTCTTAACTAGCTCGGCTCCAAAATGCTCTCCATTTCCTTCTTCCTTTGATGTGAACAGCAGGCGGTCCTTGAGCTCAATGGCCCGAAATAGGAAGTTCTGAGGAGTCTCTCTACTATCCTGTGTCATATTTATCAGTCGATGAAACAGCTCAGTGGCATCTTCCTCCTCATAATAGCTTTTCAGTATCCTTTTTAGCTGGTTCAAGGTCAATCCACTCTTCCTCTCCAACATGCCCCTAACACTTGAACCTGGGCTGATGGCATGGATTACAGCCTCTCTAATTTCCGATTCCAGATATCCTTTCTGTAGCCCCAACTCTATTTGGTGTAGGAGGCTGGTGTAGGACAGTTTGTCCTTCTGCCCTCTTTCTCCTATCTGGCCGTCAATGTGGAAATCCTTCCGGATGGTTACTTCCTGCAAGCGGCCCTGGGTGCGTTTCTTCAGTACCTTCCCAGTGTTGGGCGTTATCTGGCCATCTTTCTGGTCCTCCAAAATGACACGTAACCCATTAATGCGTTCAGCTATCATACTGGACGTCTCCTGAAAGCTCTCCTGTATGTTACAGTACTGTCGCTTCAGATCAGCCAGCTGTCGTTCTGCCAGTGATTTAACAGCAGCCTCTGCTTTCCTGTCTAAAGGTTCTAACTGCTTTTGACTGGGAGAGCGCCCTTCATGTTTGCTGGGGTGTGTCAGGTGGAACTCTGTCTTTTCGGACAATTTTATACTGGCACCGTGGAAGTTTTCAGGGACATCCCGTTCCCACTCTATCAGTGCATAGGTGCAGTCGGTCCCAGGATCGGGTTTCACTGCGACCACGTAAGCCTTTCTGTCCGGGGACAATGCTTGTACCACCTCTTTAATTTGTTTCTTTCCCCAGTCGCTCCATGGAAGTTCAATGACCACGCTTTCTTCTGAGCGTGTCCCTTCTGCTTCGCACCATTGGACTACTTTGATGGGGTCCATGATAGCGTGAAGGGGCGGGCTTGCTTGTAGAGTGACAGGAATCCCGGACGAGCCCCCACGTGTAGCACTGACCCCCGAAGAAGCTGCTGGTTTAATTTGGGCCTGCACTCTACCAATAAACCCCACTAACTTGGCTCAATCCCCTTGGCACAGCTGTGATGCAATGCAATACAATACAATGTAAGACAATACAAAATACCTGTATTATAACCCCAGGATCCACTGACTGCACTTGGAGTGAGAAAAACAGTATGCCACAACAACTGGATACTTAACCAGAGCTATATTTTACTGTGAAATATGCAAAGAAGTGATTACAGTAATTGTGCTGTCATCCCAACGTAAGACGACAGCACAATTGATTTAAACATAAGCTATTTGAAAACAGTATACATAAATATTTTATACCTGGGAGCTCCCCCTACTTTATTAGCTATGCGTGAGATCTCACTTAAAGTACTTGGTCTTGGATCTTCTTTCTTCGCTAGCTAAAGTGATTTGTAATCCACAGTTTTGATGAGTCAAATTGAAGTGAAAATGCTCCTGGTGTAACTGCAATAACTATTTTAAAATCGCTTGAAACGTCAAATTAGATAGGCCTCAAGCCTTCTCAGTTTAAGTTCCTCTGTGGAACTATAAATCCCAGTGAGGCCTGTATATGAGTCTAACTGCGTGTAAACTTAGCAAACTGTGGGTCGTGACCCGCTCACCCACTGGATCGGAGCTCCGGGTAGTAACTTTTGTTCAGGGTCCTGTGACTGCAACTTGCTTCTCAGTCAGCTCTGTTCAGCTCCGCTGGATGGATCCGGTTCTCCGATGCTCGGATGAGTGTCTCTCGGTCTCTGCAATCCGGCCACTGTCCTCTAGCTCTCCGAGCTCAGCCTTCGCTCCCCAGCAGCTCGGCATCCGCCTCCAGAAGCCCTTTTTGTTTACACTCCTGTCCCCCCTTGTCTCCAAGGCAACCAAAACCCTCAACCAAACATCTCTCTGCATTACCAGTATTTGGGTCTCTCCTCGTCTCCAAGGCAACCAAAATACTAAACAAAACATCTCTCTGCATTACCAGTATTTGGTCACTAGATGGCTCCAAATACTTAAACATAGCAATGTCCATAGACGTTGTATTAAAGTATGCAAACACACATCAATATACAAGAATGTCAGCGCTACACATGAATGATGCCTGCAGCTGCAGGCATCATTCAGATATCATTACTTCATGACAGCGATTCTGTGCACGATAAGAACGATCATAGTGGCAGTTCTGCCACTTGATCGTTCTTATAGGCGACAGGAGGGGACATCCCCCCCTCCCACCACCATCCGGTGCTTCTCCGGGCTCTCCCGTGCCATCGGGGACCCGGAGAAAGAATCGTCTGGCGACGGATGACGAGCATAGAGATTTCCGGTGACCAGATGGTCACCAGTCATCTCTATGAGTGTCGGAGGCAAGAAAGAAAGTAAAGAAAGAAAGGAAGTAAAGAAAGCCGCGGTTGCGGCTAGTAAGCATGAGATCAGTGATTTATTTTTCCCGACCTCATGCTTTCCAGCCTGGAGGAGAGATTTGGGTCTTATTGACACCGCATCTCTCCATAAAGAAGACCTGTCACACACCACTCCTATTACATGGGGTGTTTACATTTTCAAAGCGTCGCCTATGGAGATTTTTAAGTACCAAAGTTTTAGGGCCAGTCCATGCAGATAGGTACTTGTGTACTCCTTTGGGCTGGTGACAGTTACTTGGGTAATCTGATGGGCTGCATATAGGTACTCGGGTACTCTGATGGGCTGATGACAGGTACTCGGGTAAGCTAATGGGCTGCAGATAGGTACTCTGATGGGCGGGAGACAGGTACTTGGGTACTCTGGGCTGGTGACAGGTACTAGGGTACTTTGATGGCTGGTGACAGGTACTCGGGTACTCTGATGGGCTGGTCACAGGAACTCGGTACTCTGATGGCTGATGACAGGTACTTGGGTACTCTGATGTGCTGGTGACAGGTACTTAGTTACTTCGATGGGCTGGTGACAGGTACTCGGGCACTCTGGTGGGCTGGTCACAGGTACTTGGGTACTCTGGTGGGCTGGTCACAGGTACTCGGGTACTCTGGTGGGCTGGTGACAGGTACTTCGGTACTTTGATGGGCTGGTCACAGGTACTAGGGTAAGCTGATGGGCTGCAGATAGGTACTCAGATGGGTGGGAGATAGGTACTCGGGTACTTTGATGGGTTGGTGACAGGTACTAGGGTACTCTGATGGTTGGTGACAGGTACTCGGGTACTCTGATGCACCCTACAGTTAGTACGCCACTGCAGTGTATGAGAATATATTTGCTATAATCATTGTTCAATAAGTTAGTAAAGATCACAAAGGAAACTTCTAAGTTGAACGAAAATTATGGCTGTTATCAGCCTGGTGATGATGGCTGCCAAGGGTGTAAAAATCCAAAGACTGAAAGAGCAGAACTGCAAACCTTTACCAGCTGAAAAATGTATTCAAATGGTGCATGTAGCTGTTTACCTGGGGTTCTGCTTTAACACCATTCTTAGCAACAACAACAAAAAGCACAATATTTGATTGTTCACAATTCTTATTGATTTAAAGCCAGTAAGATGACCTAAGTGTAAAACCACACAGCCACCAGTTGTTTATTCTTAAAGTCTAGCACTTTGACTTGTTCTTTGTAGTTGGAGGACAAATCTGCCAAAACCCAGTCCACACGGTGTACCCGCAGACTTCAGAGATGCACACAGGTTGTTTGTCTAACAAGGATAACAATTAGACTTTGTGTAGAACTCTCCAGAGCAGCTTGTAAAAACATACCCTAAAGCTAGAAATATCACCATTGCTAGATAAAAAAAAGAAAAGTTCTCAGATACTGAATGTTCTGTTGTGAAACATTTATGATCTTGTCCAAAGAAAAACAATAACCTTAGACGTCACAAACGCAAAGAAGATTAACAAAAAAAAAATCACACACATTGATCACAATTGTTTCATACAGGGGTACAGTACCTTATGGACAGAAGTGTTTCATATAGAGATCCACTGTACTATATGGCCAGGAGTGTTTCATAGAGAGATCTACAGCACCATATGGTCAGTAGTGTTTAATATCGAGATCCCCTGTACCAAATGTAATGGATAGGAGTGTTTCATATAGAGATCTACTGTACCATATGCATAGGCGTGCGCACGGGGTGTGCCGGGTGTGCCTGGGCACACCCTAATCACCCCATGCTGTCTCCAGAGATCTGCCCCGAAATTCTGCATCCAAGAGAGCGTGTAACCTCTGGCAAAAATTGTGATTTGCTGCCTGTGAAACTGTTTCGCTAATGTCACTGCATGCACGAAGAGAGACGAGCTGTCATGGTGATGTCGGGGTGGGCGGGACCGAACAGTTAAAAAAAACAATCAATGGGATGGGGGTCTGGGCGGGCCGCTACATTCCTCTGGCTCCGCCCCCTCTCTGAAGCATCTCAATCATTGGCTGGTGTTGAGGGAGCTTACATCTGTGATCTGTGACTTACAACTCAGCCGCGATGTCGGGGGTGGGCGGGACCAAGCTCCCTCAACACCAGCCAATGATTGAGATGCTTTAGAGAGGGGGCGTAGCCAGAGGAATGTACCGGCCAGCCCAGACCCATCCCATTGTTTTTTTAACTGTTCGGTCCCGCTCACCCCACATCCCCTCCGACTTTTGACAACTGTTTTTTCTCCCTACATGCAGCCAGCGGCATCCCATCAACCCCCAGCACTGCCACTGATCACCCCCCCCAGCACTGCCACTGATCACCCCCCCAGCACTGCCACTGATCACCCCCCCAGCACTGCCACTGATCACCCCCCCCCAGCACTGCCACTGATCACCCCCCCAGCACTGTCACTAATCACCCCCCAGCACTGCCACTCATCCCCCGCCACCCCTGCCACTCATCCCATTCCCCTTAGTGCTGCTAACCCCCCCAAGCAATGCCATTGAGCCCATCAACCCCCAGCACTGCCACTGATCACCCCTCAGCACTGCCTCTGAGCCTATACCCTCCAGCACTGCCACTGGTCACCCGCTCCTCAGCACTGCCACTGAGCCCATCAAACCCCAGCACTGCCACTGATCACCCCTCAGCACTGCCTCTGAGCCCATACCCCAGCACTGCCACTGAGCCCATCAACCCCCAGCACTGCCACTGATCACCCCCCCTCAGTACTGCCACTGATCACCCCTCAGCACTGCCTCTGAGACCATACCCCCCAGCACTGCCACTGATCACCCCCCCTCAGCACTGCCACTGAGCCCATCAACCCCCAGAACTGCCACTAATCATCCCCCAGCACTGCTACTGAGCCCATCAACCCCCCAGCACTGCCACTGATATTCCCCTCAGTGCGGCCACTGACCCCGTTACCCCCCTACCACAACTGCCACTGATCCCATTAACCCCCAGCACTGCCACTGATCACCCCCCCTCAGCACTGCCACTGAGCCCATCAACGCCCAACACTGCCACTGATCACCCCTCAGCACTGCCTCTGAGCCCATACCCCAAGCACTGCCACTGAGCCCCCCAGCACTGCCACTGATCACCTCTCAGCACTGCCTCTGAGCCCATACCCCCCAGCACTGCCGCTGACAACCCCCCAGCACTGCCACTGATCACCCCCCCTCAGCACTGCCACTGAGCCCATTAACCACTCAGCACTGTCACTGATCACCCCTCGGCACTGCCTCTGAGCCCATTAACCCCCAGCACTGCCACTGATCACCCCCCCTCAGCACTGCCACTGAGCCCATCAACCACTCAGCACTGTCACTGATCACCCCTCGGCACTGCCACTGAGCCCATCAACCACTCAGCACTGTCACTGATCAAACCTTGGCACTGCCACTAAGCCCATCAACCCCCAGCACTGCCACTGATCCCCCCCCCCCCTCAGCACTGCCACTGAGCCCATCAACCCCCAGCACTGCCACTGACCATCCCTCAGCACTGCCGCTGAGCCCATTAATTCACATCACTGCCACTGATCATCCCCCAGCACTGCCTCTGAGCCCATTAACCCCCAGCACTGCCTCTGAGCCCATCAACCACCAGAACTGCCACTGGTCACCCCCCCAGCACTGCCACTGATCACCCCCCTGCACTGCCACTGATCACCCCCCCAGCACTGCCACTGAGCCCATCAACCCCCAGAACTGCCACTGATCATCCCCCAGCACTGCCACTGAGCCCATCAACCCCCCAGCACTGCCACTGATATTCCCCTCAGTGCAGCCACTGACCCCGTTAAGCCCCCACCCACCACCACAACTGCCACTGATCCCATTAACCCCCTGCATTGTCACTGATCACTCCCCTCCAGCACTGCCACTGATCCCCATCCCTCTAGAACTGCCACTGAACCCATTCCCCTCCCCCCACCACCACTGCCAATTGATCCCATCTCCACTCTCTCATCCCACTTTCTCCTTCTGACTGGATCTGCCATAAGATGTAAAATGTATTGAAAGATTAATTTTTTTTTAACACATTTCAAAATGTTTGTTTACATTTATTTAAAATAGTGTCTGTGTGTGTGTATGTGTATATATATATATATATATATATATATATATATACACACACACCCACCCACAAGCGTGTGTGTTTGGGTTTTGGGGTGCACACCCTAATCCAATATGACCATATGGGAAGGAGTGTTTCCTATAAGACCCCTTTACACTGGGGCGTTTTTCAGGCGCTTTAGAGTTAAAAAAAAGTGCATGTAAATCGCCTGAAAGAAGCTGCATTTGCAATCCCAATGTGAAAGCCTGAGTGCTTTCACACTAAAGCGCCTGAAAATTGCCCCAGTGTGAAAGGGGTCTTAGCTTTAAAAAAATCTCCTGAAAGAAGCCTCATCTGCAATCCCGAGTGCTTTCACACTCAGGCCCCGTACACACGAGAGGATCCATCCGCTGGAATTGATCCGCGGACCGGCTCCAGCGGATAGATCCCCTGGTGTGTACAATCCAGTGGATCTGTTTCCGCAGATTTTTATCCCCTGGGATGGATTTCCAGCGGATCAATCCGTCCCAATGAATCCCCCGCATGCGTCGTAATGATTCGACGCATGCGTGGAATTCCTTATATGACAGCGTCGCCGCGTCATCATCGCGGCGACGGCGCGACACGTCATCGCGATAGGATTTCGGCGCGGATTTCGATCCGATGGTGAGTACACTCCATCGGATCAAAATCCTCGCAAATCCTTGAGAGGATTTATCCGCGGAAACGGTCCAGTGGACCGTATCCGCGGATAAATCCTCTCGTGTGTACGGGGCCTAAGGGCGTAAAAAAAAAAAAGTCCTGCAAGCAGCTTCTTTGCAGCACTTTAGGAGCATTGAATACACCTCTCCTAAAGCGCCCCTTCCCATTGAGGTGCTTTTTTTAACGCCAAAGCGCCTGAAAAACGCCCCAGTGTAAAAGGGGTCTTAGTGGAGCTTTACCAGCATTTTCCAGGCACTGGCAGTGTGAAAGGGCTATGAAAGCACTCGGGCTTTTGCATTGGGATTGCAGATGAGGCTTCTTTCAGGCGCTTTTTTTAACGCCAAATCGTGTGAAAAACGCGCCAGTGTGAAAGAGGTCTTAGTAGCAAAGGACAGGGATCAGTTACAGGGACCTCAAGGATCTAATATGCAGAAAATGATTGGCTAAACAATACAGGTGTTTTTTACTTACCTCTACTTTTCCTTTATAATGATTTTTCAAAACAACAAATGCAGTAATATAGAGGCTGGATAAAAAGTTTAGGGCAGCATAACACTTTTGGCAGTAAAATAGTACATTTTGTATAGAGATGTACATATCAGACTAAAAAGAGGGATAACTGAAGCTGCATGAGGGACACAGGGATTTGGTCCCAAAGGAGGGACAATTGGGCACTATGCCAAATACCGCTAGACCTCTGATGAAACTGTCCAGATCACAATAGGGAAAAATGAAGTCACTAATAATGAGTATACAGTAAATTAGCATATCAATCCATTTTATGGTAACTGTACCATGAACTGAAGCCCAGGCCTAGAAAACCACTTATTTGTAGACAGGACAGTTCTCATTTTTTTTAGAAGGTCTAAGATTTTAAATCCCTTCCAGATGAACAAGAAGGATATCCACTGGCAAATAGGGAATATGATCAGCCAACTATTCCAAATACATACCCCATATACCCTGCACTGCAAGAGAACTGGATTTTTAATAGAAGGGAAATACAATTCTTTGCACCAGACAACATATGTCAACTATTCATACTATTCATTTTTTTTTCTTTTCTATTATAAAAGGCGGGGACTTGCATGATAAATTCAAAAAGCAGGATTGACATAAAGAGCAGGGCGCCCATCTACGTCATGGTGGACACCCTGGGGCTGATTTACTATTAACAGTGCGCTGCGCCAGTTCATGGCTTAATTAGTGCGCCGGATGAATCCTTAATTAGGCGCATGAACCGGCGCAGCGACCAGCGCAATGCAAGTAATATGTAAAGCCACCGCCAAACTTCCTTTAGAAGTCTATGCGAGAAATCAAAAGTGTTAATTTTCAAGGTTAATATGCAAGTTTTTGTCCTAAAAAAAGTGTTTGGGGACCTGAGTCCTGAGTTCCTTTAAATTTCGTACCGGGGGGGGGTGTAAAGTCAGCATGTGAAATAGCGCATGTTTCCCGTACTTAGAACTGTCCCTGCTCAAAATGACATTCTGAAGGAAAAAAAGTCATTTAAAAATCACTCGCGGCAATAATGAATTGTCGGCTCCCGGCAATTCTGAGTGGATTCATTCATTAAAAAAAAAAAAGCGTGGGGTCCCCCCCAAATTCCATTACCAGGCCCTTAAGGTCTGGTATGGATATTAAGGGGAACCCCGCCGTAAAAAAAAAAATGACGTGGGGGTTCCCCCCAAATATCTATACCAGGCCCTTCGACCACAAATTTAAAAAAAAAATGGCGTGGAGTTCCCCCAAAAATCCACACCAGACCCTTATCCAAGCACGTAACCTGGCCGGCCGCAGAAAAGAGGGGGGGACAGAATTCGCCACCCCCTCTCCTGAACCATACCAGGCCACATGCCCTCAACATGGGGAGGATGTCCCCATGTTGATGGGGACAAGGGCCTCATCCCCACAACCATTGCCCGGTGGATGTGGGGGTCTGCGGGCAGGGGGCTTATCGAAATCTGGAAGACCCCTTTAACAAAGGGGACCCCCAGATCCCGCCCCCCCCATGTGAAATGGTAATGGGGTACATTGTACGTCTACCATTTCACCAAAAAAAAGTGTAAAAAATGACAATAGCCGGTTTTTGACAAATTCCTTTATTAAAGTCTTCTTTCTGCGCTTCTTTTTCTTCTTTTCTCTTTTCTTCCATCTTCTTTTCTTTTCTGCTTTCATTCAGGTTTCTTCCTCCATCTTCTGCTTCTTCCTCTGCTTCTTTCTTGGTCTTCTCGTCCGCATACTTGACTGGCATCTTCTTCCATCTTCTTCTCCCTCGTCGGCCTTCTCATCCGCATCTTGCTTCTTCTTCCCCGGACGCTGCGCTTGAAATTGAAGTTCCTCCCGTGTGACCCTCCTGTGACCCCGCCCACCTCTGACGCCACAGGTAAACTCATAAGAAAGTCCCCGTGTGGTACATGTGCATCAGAGGGGGACGGGGTCACAGGAGCGTCACACGGCGGGGACTTCAATTTCAAGCGCAGTGTCCGGGGAAGAAGAAGCAAGATGCGGATGAGAAGGCCGACGAAAGGAGAAGAAGATGGAAGAAGACGCCGGTCAAGATGCGGACGAGAAGACCCAAGAAAGAAGCAGAGGAAGAAGCAGAAGATGGAGGAAGAAACCCGAATGAAAGCAGAAAAGAAGAAGATGGAAGAAGAAGAAGCGCGGAAAGAAGACATTAATAAAGGAATTGTCAAAAACCGGCTATTGTAATTTTTTACATTTTTGACACTTTTTTTGGGTGAAATGGTAGAGGTACAATGTACCCCATTACCATTTCACATGGGGGGGGCGGGATCTGGGGGTCCCCTTTGTTAAAGGGGTCTTCCAGATTTCGATAAGCCCCCTGCCCGCAGACCCCCACAACCACCGGGCAAGGGTTGTGGGGATGAGGCCCATGTCCCCATCAACATGGGGACATCCTCCCCATGTTGAGGGCATGTGGCCTGGTTATGGTTCAGGTGAGGGAAGGCCGCACTCTGTCCCCCCCCCCTCCTCTTTTCTGCGGCCGGCCAGGATAACATGCTCAGATAAGGGTCTGGTGTGGTTTTTTGGGGGAACTCCAGGCCATTTCTTTTTTAAATTTGGGGTGTAGCTCCCCTTAAAATCCATACCAGACCCAAAGGGCCTGGTATGGATATTTGGGGGGAACCCCCACATCATTTTTTTATTTTATTTTTACGGCGGGGTTCCCCCTTAATATCCATACCAGACCTGAAGGGCCTGGTAATTGAATTTGGGGGGACCCCCAAATGTAGCAATGACTGTATTACTTTATAGCCATGATACTTTTAAATTACTTTTTTTTTCACTTCAGAAAATGACATCTTGTACAGGGACAGTATAAGCACGGGAAACATGCACTACTTCACAGGCATGTTATACCCCCCTCCCCCCCTGTATAAAATTTAAAGAATATTTCACTTTTATTGTTTCACTTTAATCACTTCCATACCAACGCCTATTCTGGCACATCTCTTCTTCATGTAAAAATTATATTTTGTTCCTGGAAATTTACTCAGGACCCCCAAACATTTTATATATTTTTTAGCAGACAACCTAGGGAATAAAGTGGTGGTCATATATATTTTTTTTCCAACGGTATTTGCGCCAATCATTTTTCAAAACGCCATTTTCATGAATTAAAAAATAACAAAGCAGTAAAGTTAGCCCAATTTTTAGGGATAATGTGAAAGATGATGTTACACTGAGTAAATAGATACCTAACTTGACACGCTTTAATATTGCGCACACTCATGGAATGGCGCCAAAACTTCGGGGACTTAAAAATCTCCATAGGCGACGCTTGAATTTTTTTTCAGGTTACCAGTTTAGAGTTACAGAGGAGGTCTAGTGCTTAAAGTATTGCTCTCGCTCTAACGCACGCGTCATACCTCACATGTGTGGTTTGAACGGTGTTTACATATGTGGGCGGGACTTACATGCATGGTTTTTTTTTTTGGACCCCTTTTTTCCTATTACAAGGAATGTAAACATCCTTGTAATATGACTAGTGTGTGCAAGGTCCTCTTTATGGAGAGAGGCGAGGGTCAATAAGACCCCACATCTGTCCTCCAGGCTGGAATGCAATGAGATTGGAAAAAAAAAACACTGATCTCATGCTTTCAGCCGCAATCATGTTCGTTCAGCACAGTGTGTAGTGGATAGTACTTTCACCTAGCAGCAAAAAGGGTCGCTGGTTCGAATCCTGCCTGTGACACCATCTGCCTGGAGTTTGCATGTTCTCCCTGTGCCTGGTGGGGTTCCTCCCACAATCTAAAAACATGCTGCAAATCGAATCCTGTCTAAATAAGCCCTAATATGCAGTAGTATATTTAGGTTTTGTGCTGCCCTAGGCCTGACTAAACTCTCTGCACCTCCTAATAGAAAAATTACCCACCCCTTCCTGTCAAGGCCACACCTGTTTTTATGACCCGCCCAGAACTTGTCAGGGGGACACACACACACTAGTTCTAGGGGGGGGGCACTGGATTCCCTGAATTTGCATAGTTTTTCTCTCACTTCCTGTTTGGCTATGGGACAGGAAGTGAGGCAAATCTCCCCAATTGGGACAGGGATTGATACAAACTAAACTGACAGGGCCTATAACCTTCCCTCACTCTATCCAAATGAAGAAAAAAAAAGTGTTGATTATAGTTGTAGTTTAAGCACAAATTTCTGATAATTTTATTGAGAGGACTAAGAAAATATAACCATGCCAATAGGCCAGGATACAGCGTTGCTAATATGTATGAATGTGTGTTAGGGACCCCCCCACAAACACCACCCAATGTTAAATAAACAATTTTCTTAATTTGCAAATAAGTATCTCTGCTCATTTTTTGGGGATGTCTGCACCCTTGATAGGGTGAAGGACACCTCACAAATGTTGTCACTTTTGGTAAAGGTAAAACCCTTACTAATGTATTTTCTTGGGGACACACAGATCAATCTAAATAGTTTCCTATTATGTAAATTGCACTCTAGAATTTTGCTGTGTACACCCCAAAATATTAGGGAACTTGGACTTTGGGGTCCATTTACTAAAGGAAATCAACTTTGCACTACAAGTGGACAAGCAAGGAAGAAAAGAACAAAAAATAAAATAAAAAAACTTTGCTTCTACAGGATTGGATTGGTTCCCAAAACAATCAGTGCATTCCCCCTCTGATTTTCAGCGACTCGCTTGTACTGCAGAGTGGCTTTGCCTTTTCTAAACCTCAAACTAACTAATCATTTGGGGGTGTACACAGCAGTGCTGGAGTGCAATTTGCTAATGGGGACACTAGTTAGTTGACCTGTGTGTCCCAAGAAAAGACACTGGTAGGGTTTTAACCTAACTTCCTGTTCAGCTGTGTGACAGGAAGTGAAGCCAATTTTAAGAAAAGGGACACAAAGCCCAACCCAAAAAACACAAGCAGGGGTTCTAAACACTCACTTGGCTTCCCTCAAACACCCACAATTAGAATAGGATTGCCTTGCGCTAGATTTAAGCACAATGCTGTAAATCAGCACTTCAAGCCTGTCCGCCAATACACCCCCCCTCCCCCCCCAAACAGGCCATGTTTGCAGGTTTTTCCTTCATCTTGCCACATGTGTTTTAAACCACTTAACCACCAGCCACCATCAAATACGGCCGGCAAGGTGGTTGCTTAACTCTGCGCAATACTCTGCCAATACCCCCTGTGCAATACTCTGCATACCCCCTGTGCAATACTCTGCAATACCCCCACGCCAATACTCTGCAATACCTCCTGCGCAATACTCTGCAATACCCCCCCGTGCAATACTCTGCAATACCCCCTGTGCCAATACACTCTGCAATACCCCTGTGCAATACTCTGCAATACCCCCACGCAATACTCTGCAATACCCCCGCGCAATACTCTGCAATACACCCTGCCAGTACTCTGCAGTACCCCTTGCGCAATACTCTGCAATACC
The DNA here is from genome assembly GCF_905171775.1 of Rana temporaria. Classification (NCBI taxonomy): domain Eukaryota; kingdom Metazoa; phylum Chordata; class Amphibia; order Anura; family Ranidae; genus Rana; species Rana temporaria. Next base: position 414,878,592 of record NC_053491.1, on the reverse strand, counting down.
CCCAGCGCAATACTCTGCAGTACCCCCTGTGCAATACTCGGCACAATACTCTGCAATACCCCCCGCACAATACTCTGCAATACCCCCCGCACATTACTCTGCAATACCCCACGCACAATACTCTGCAATACTCCCGCGCAATACTCTGCAATACCCCCGCGCAATACTCTGCAATATCCCCTGCCAGTACTCTGTAGTACCCCTTGCGCAATACTCTGCAGTACCCCTTGCGCAATACTCTGCAGTACCCCCTGTGCAATACTCTGCAGTACCCCCTGTGCAATACCCCCGCACAATACTCTGCAATACCCCCGCACAGTACTCTGCAATACCCCCGCAAAATACTCTGCAATACCCCCGAAAAAATACTCTGCAATACCCCCGCACAATACTTCTCAATACCCCCCCGCACAATACTCTGCAATACCCCCCGCACAATACTCTGCAATACCCCCGCACAATACTCTGCAATACCCCCGCACAATTCTCTGCAATACCCGGCCAATACTTTGCAATTACCCCGGCAATACTCTGCAATACCCAGAAAATACTCTGGGGAAAAAAATGTGTTTTAACCACTTCCTGCCCACGTCATATGACGTCCTTGGACTTTGTGCAGGGATATCTAATGATGCCTGCAGCTACCAGGCTCATTCAGATATCATTTTTTTCAGCTGGCGATTCTCTACACCTTAAGAACGATCATGGTGGCTGTTCCGCCTCTTGATTGTTCTTACGGGAGGGAAAAGGGGACGTCCCCCACTCCCTTCGCCCTCCGGTGCTTCTTCCGACTCACCGCTGCGATCGAAGCCAGGATCATTTTTTTTTCCAGGCTTCCCAGCCTAGAGGTGAGATGTGGGGTCTTATTGACCCCATATCTCACTGTAAAGAGGACCTGTCATGCTATATTCCTATTACAAGGGATGTTTACATTCCTTGTAATAGGAATAAAAAGTAATCAAAACATTTATTTTTGGGGAAAAACATGTCAAACTAAAATAATATAAAGTAAATGAACAATAAAAAAAAAAAAATTAAAGCGCCCCTGTTCCCGCGTGCTCGTATACAGAAGCGATTGTGCACGTAAGTCCCGCCCACATATGAAAACGGTGTTTAAACCACACATGTGAGGTTACCGCTGCGAACGTTAGAGCGAGAGCAATCATTTTGGCCCTAGACCTCTTCTCAACTAAAAAGATGTAACCAGTAAAAACATGTAAAGCGTCACCTATGGGTATTTTTAAGTAGCGAAGTTTGGGCGTCATTCCACAAGCGTGTGCAATATTGAAGGGTGACATGTTTTATCTATTTACTCGGCGTAACTTTCATTTTTCATATTATGCAAAAACATTGGGCTAACTTTAATGTTTTTTTTTTTTTTTTTTTAAGCACAAAACTGTTTTATTTCCAAAAATAATGCGTTTGAAAAATTGCTGTGCAAATACCATTGCGCGATAAAAAGTTGCAAGACGACAGCCATTGTATTCTCTAGGGTCTTTGCTAAAAAGCATATTTAATGTTTTGGGGTTCTATGTAATTTTTCTAGCCAAATAAATGATGATTTTATCCATGTAGGAGAGGAATGTCAGAATTGGTCTGGGTGCTCCAGAACGCCTGATGGTGCTCCTGCATGTTGGGCCTCTGTATGTAGCCACGCTGTGTAAAAGTCTCACACATGTGGTATCGCCATACTCGGAAGGAATACCAGAATGTGTTTTGAGGTGTAATTTTGTGGTATGCATATGCTGTGTTTTGAGAAATAACTTGCTAATATGAAAACTTTTGTGGGGGCGTGGCCTAGCGTCGGAACGAGATGGACGCCTGATCCCTCTGCTCTGGCACCTGGAAACAGCAAACAGCACCCACGGGGGTAATATCAGCCTCAACATACCTGGGGAAAGGTGATCGCTGCTCCTCAACACCCAAAGAGCAGATGGAGGCAGGTCAGCAAGCCCCGCCGATTGTCATCCCAGAGATGTTCCGGGCGGCGCAGGCTGTAGGCCCCAAAGCCGCGGCCTCGAGTAAGCCTCCGGCGCCGCTCGGCAGCTCCAGCACACTCGCGGACGGCGCGATCGGCGCCCAAACAGCGCCGACACCTCCAATCCAGCAGGCACAGCAGCAGGCACAGTCCCTGAGCCTGGCAGACCTACAGGCTAACCTGCAAGCAGTCGCCATGGACATTAAAGCATCCTTTACTGCAGCCATAACAGACATCAGAGCTGAATCCAGGGCATAGCTGCAAGGACTGGAGTCATTTGAACAGGCCTCAGCACGCCACTCAGAGGCAATCAAGCAAGTACAAAAAAATGCTGACATGCACCTTTCCCATATCATTGAAATGTACCGCCACTTAGAGGACCTCGAGAACAGGGGGAGGCGCCATAATATCCGGATAAGGGGGGGTCCCAGAAATGCCGGACCAAATACCTGTAGAACGCACTGCAGAAACCCAATATTTAATGGACATACTAGAAAGACCCCCTGACTCCCCGATCGAGTTTGAGAGAGTCCACAGAGCCCTAAGACCAGAGGAAGAGAAAAATGACCCCCCCAGAGATATAATTTGCTGCCTGGTAACTTCCCTATTAAGGAAGCGATCTTGAGAAAAGCCAGGGAGAAAACAGGGTCATCTTTAATGGCACAGAAATAAAACTCTATCAAGACCTCTCAAACATAACTTTGCAGCAACGCAGGGCTTTGCGCCCCGATCACAGAGCAAACTACGATCGAGAGGGATACCATACAGGTGGAAGTTCCCCTTCTGCTTTCGGCTACTTCAAGGGGTCACACAGCGCTGCTTAGAACACCCGATGACCTCCGATCTTTCTGGTGAAGCCATGAACATACCTAGAACAGAGGTCCCAGAATGGTACAACTCATTTAAAATAAACGAAGCCTTGGGTTGCAGTTTCAACAATCTCACCCCTAGAGCACAGAGACAGAGAGATCGACGCCGTAGATCGCCGTCTCCTCTCCGAAACAGAAGAGCAGAAGCCCAAGGAGACCCAGGATCTCTCCACCAGACGTAGAGATCGAATGGACCACCAGGACCACATGGACACCTAATCCAGATTCCAAATTCTGGAAGATTGAAAGCCGCAAGACCAGCCCATTCAAAGCTCCAAACAGATAAATTCAGCCGCCGCGATTTACAGTTTCTCTACACATCTCTTTTTAAAATGTATTAGAGACTGGATTCTGATCTACGCAGGCCCTAGCCTAACCGGACAGACTTATTTTTATTTTTTTTCCCCCCTTTTTTTTTCCCCATGTCTATCTTTCTTTATCTCCTGCAGCAACACCTGTCACCTTCAACAAAGAGAATAGAGATGCATCCCTCCAAGATGATCCGACCGGCTAACAAAGAACCAGACAATCTTTCTACAAAAAGGTTTGATGGCCTATATCGTCACGAACTAGACGCTTGTAAGTAAGGCTCCTTTTTCACACAGTTCAAAAAGCAAGAGACAACCGTTTATTCATATGCTATACAGTTCATTTGCTTTTACGGGCGGTCATCTACTTTATGTCAGACAGCCTATCTCTTAGTATATCTTTACCATATTCTGATTGTTTGATACGCAGACACCCTACTGGGATATACCGAGACACTTTTGGGAGATAATAGTGGACTTCTGGTACCTATAAAGGGTGTTGAATTGCTTAATAAGTATCTCAGCCCAAAGTTGTTTCCGATTTTTTCTGTTAGAAGGGCTTAAAAATGTTCAGACTACTTCCAGTCATACATAGAAAGTATATTAGAACTTAGATGATCTGCCATAGGTCGTTAAAGACATTTGTTACACCTTTGTCTGTTTGTTATGTTTTCTTATTGGGTTGTGTATCCATACTCGCATCACAAGATTTAATGAGACATGGCAGTGTCAATACCTATTTTTGGTCCATACACCAGCGCCCTAAAGTCCTGGTGCGCGATTAATCTGCTCACCTCAATACTATTGATGACAATGATACCATTTTAATAGACAGATGGCTTTGCGGGCGACGAAATACATGGAATGTAAACCAAATACTCAGTTCGTACGCTTGATCACTGCGACGCCTCACACAGGTGCTAAGATGTTTGGTTCTGTTCTGGGTTTTTTCTTTTCCTTCACTATTCACCCCTTGGGGTATCATGCTGATATAACGCTAACACAAGGAAAACTGCTCAAACTCTTATTGTTAGACAAGCTAATCTATACAATACTAAAGCAACACTCCCACCTAGTGGTCAAAAGTAAAATAGTCATTAATGATCTTTCAAGCCTGATCTTTTAGATACCTCCAAATGCCTAAACCATTGGTGTCTCCCCCTGGCCATAAGCCCTCTTTGCGGTTGATTTATATGCTTAATCCAGTCAACCACCAATTTAACACATGAGACTCCAATACCGTCATTTTGTTTTTTTATTTTTTCCTCAACTGACCACAAATATCCCCGTGCCATTAGGTTTTTATAGCATTTTTGCTGTTCCAGATTGCTACATTCATTGGTTCACAGAACAGAGTAGAGAGATAGGAAGAGTGTAGGTAAGAGTTAAATAGAATATGACTAAATACAAGAATCTATATTAGATAAGAGTGCCTACTCTGACTGTATACTATTGCTCACAATCAAAAACTAAAAATCCATTTCGAGACTGATTATAGCCACGAACCCACACAAGGGACAGGTTATTTATCCGTCCTTTGACCCATCCGGTATTTTACACACTAGGGTAGACCAGCTGGTCTAAGCCTACCCCCGGAGTTATATCCCTCAAACCTCTCCCCTCCCCCCACCAACCCCCCCCCCCTTTTTTTTTTATTTTTTTTTTTTTTATTATTATTATTATTTATTTTATTTTTCTTGCACAACTCCCAGAACACTGTTCATTGACGAGACTTAGGGTAACTCTAGCTTTAGTTCTCGTGGCAGTTTTTTGACGCTTTAAAAACAGGACACAAAAAACTATCCACACACGGACTGCAGCAATGACTATGAGTAATCAACAGACCATCCCACTATCTGTTAAACTTTCTATCTGTAAATGCTAAAGGCTCCAACATACCTGAAAAAACGAAACCAAATCTCCTTAATGAGTTTCACAAACAAAAAGCCAACATCGTTTGCGTACAAGAGACCACTTCAAAAACTGATAAAATCCCGAAATTTCAAGATAGGAGATACCCTCTAGCTTTTCATGCCTCAAACTCAGAAGGGAAACGAAAGGGGTCTCTATACTTATTTCTAATCAGACTCCTTTCCAAGTGCATGACACCCTGTTAGACCCCAGTGGTAGATATTTATTTATTCAAGGAAATTAGAAAAACATCCATGACAATTGCCAATGTCTACGCCCCAAACTCGGGGACAAGTTACTTTTTTCCGCAAGATTAAGGATTTGCTGACAACTTTGCGCAGGCATTTTAATTCTAGGGGGGGACTTCAACATTCCCTGAATCCCCTCATAGACACTTCGAATGGAGCATCGAGGCCTTCCTTACAGAGCATTAAGACAAATCAAGCTACAATTGAAAGATTTGACACTACATGACACCTGGAGAACTCTGTACCCTCAAACCAAAGACTTCACTACTTTTCACCATCCATCAAAAATATTCTAGAATCGATTACTTCTTTATATCACAATCTGACCTAACCTTTTTAAAAAACTCGACAATTGAGCCCATGACACTTTCTGACCATCATCCTATAACCACTACACTGACTTTCCCTGAAAAAAAAATAGTGACAAAATGTGGAGACTCAATTCTGCAATACTAAAAGACCCTGGCAGATGTAATCGAGATACAAGACAAGCTGTCGGACTATTTCGTAAGGAACGAAAATGATGAAAACCTCTTCTCTAATCCAATGGGAGCGCACAAATGTGTCATCAGGGTGAATTCATTAAAAAACTAGCAAGGCTAAAAAGGAGCGCCAATCGAGAATTAAAAACTCTCACAGATCAGATCCACAAACTGGAAATATCACACAAAAAGAAACATAGCTGTTTCATCACTCGAAGAGCTAACCAAGGCAAGGGCACTTTTAACAGAGGAATTAAACTTAAAAATAAAAAGACAATACGTACTGAGACACAAGATATACTATGAGCAGGGTAATAAGAGTGGAAAGTTATGGCCAAGGCAGTTCAAAGTAAAAAAATATCTTCAACTATACACCAAAATAGAGACAATCAAGGGAAATCACATTCCACAAACGAGGAGATCGCCAAGCAGTTTGAAACATACTATCAATCCCTCTATGACCTTCCGTCAAACCCCAAAATGCCCCCAAAATTCAGAGAAAAGAGCAAAAATGATCAGGATTTCCTAAGAAAATACAGCCCACGAAAGCTAGCTGAAGACAAAGCACAGGAACTTGAAGCCCCTATATCAGGTCCAGAATATGACAAGCCATCAAAGAGATGAAAATTGGTGTTTAAAGCACCTGGACCTGATGGTTATTACCAATACAATATTACAAAACGTTTAACGAAATTATAAAACCAAGATCCTGAAAACCTTCCAATCGCTTAAGTCCGAACGCCAACCTCCCAAACAACTACTTGAGGCACTCATTACAGTAATTCCTAAAGAGGGTAATGATACATCACAAGTCACAAACTATAGGCCCTATATCCTTAATTAACGTCGATGTCAAGATTTACGCCAAAATCTTAGCCAACAGATTGGTACCCACTACTCAATTCCTTTATAACTTTAGATCAGGTGGGGTTTATCCCAGGTAGAGAGGGGCGGGACAATACTATTAAAGCCCTTAACATTAATCACTGGTTAACCACTAACAAGAAACAAGGATTCTTCCTATCCCTGGATGCTGAAAAGGCGTTCGATAGAGTGGCCTGGGACTTTATCGACGCAGTACTTGATCACATAGGCATTTTACCTCAAATGAAGGCCTAATATCACTGCACTCTACACTAATCCAACAGCTAGAGTACGAGTTAATGGCCACCTATCGAACGCCTTCAATCTATGTAATGGAACGAGACAAGGATGCCCCCTATCCCCTCTACTCTTTGTTTTGACCCTTGAGCCACTTCTAAATAAAATTAGAGCCAACCAGAACAACACCTATAAAATTGCGGCATTCGCCGACGACATGCTCCTGTTCCTCTCTGAACCTCACATTTCCATACCAAACCTCTTACAAGACTTGGATCATTTTAATTTATTATCCAACTTAAAAATTAATCATTCAAAGTCTAACGCCCTAAACATCACGTTACCCTCAAGGGTAGTAGATCAGTGTAAAACGAACTTCCCGTTCACATGGGCCAAACATAGTATAACCTACCTAGGAATAGAAATCCCTTCAAATCTAGAAGACCTCTTTAAACTTAATTTCTTACCAGTACTTAAAGAAACACATGAAGATCTAAAAAGATGGAACTCTCTGAACATTTCTTGGTTCGGCAGAGCCTCCCTAATCAAAATGACAATACTGCCTCGTTTCCTTTACATTATGCAGACAATACCCATCTTCTTACCTCTGTCCTTCTTCTCCTCTTTTCGCAAGGCCTGCTCTAAATTTGTCTGGAGAGGCAAATCCCCTAGGATTAAACTTACCAGATTACATTTACCCAAAAACAGGGGTGGAATAGCACTACCTGATCTTAAAAAATATCACCAGGCAACTCTTCTAACACGGATTGTAGATTGGAATTTACATAAAGCCGTCAAGGACTGGGTCTCATTGGAACATATACAGTTCACCCAAGATCTCAAGACCCTACCATGGATCCACCCTAAATACCACTTGAAGATTATTAAAAGCACCCCCTCGTTGGACCTACTCTAAAAATCTTCCACAGCACATTTAAACCCACAAATACTACCCCATGGCTTAGCCCGCTAACAACTTTGAGAAACAATCCAGATTTCCCCCCAGGAATGGAGAATAACTTTTTAAAACATCACTGGCCTCACGAGCGAATCCTATCCAGACACTTCTTTAAAAACAAGAAGATATTATCTAGAGAGGACCTGAACAAGGACATTAAACCCTTCTTAATTCCTTTTTGGATTATATCCAAATTAGACATTACTTGACCAAGACCGACACAGCACATTGCTGGACAAGACCACTCACAAAATATGGAAGACCTCTGCCACAAAAAAAAACCCCACACAGACATATCATATCATCTTTATACAACTCACTGTTCGAGGATAAGACGGATTTCTCCAGCTCCTCATGTCAGAATTGGGAAAAAAGATATAAATACCCCTCTAACTGATGAGAACTGGGAAAAAAATCTTCACGTATGCTCATAAGGGGTCACTAAACGTAGCCACACGAGAATGCAGTTTTTAAAATCATCACCAGATGGTACAGAACACCTCTATTCTACACAAATTCTCGCCAATACTCTCCGACCGATGTTGGAGGTGTAAACAAGAGGAAGGCTCGATGCTCCACATATGGTGGACCCTGCCCATTGATACAAACTTTTGGAATCAGTCCACGAGACCATTTCCTTGGTCACTCGGAAAACTTTACTTCACACCAGCACAATATCTCTTACACTTCAACTCCCTCCCAAAAGAAACGATATCTGAAATCGCTCCCAATGTTTATGATCAATGCTGCGCGACAATGTATCCCCGCTCATTGGCGCACAAACATTACTCCTTCCAAAATAGAATGGTTCAGAAGAATAAACAATATAGAAAAAATAGAAGAACTCATAAGTATTTCTCAGGAGAGAATAACAAATTTCTCGACAACATGGTATAATTGGATGGTTTTCAAAGAGTCACAGACATATAAAACAGTCATTCAGTAAAACTGAAAAGCACCCTCTGCAAGGCTATTAAACATCTTGATAAAGTGGATGGAATATACTGATAAATTACCCAAAGTCAGACAAATCTCAATAAGCTCCCCCTCCCCAATTATTTTTTCATATATTATTATTTATTTTTTTTTCCCCTCCCCTTCCCCCTCCCCCCTCTCCTCAACCCCTTCTCTACTTATCTTGACCACGAAAGAAATATATACTGTAACTGAATAACCTGTTTACTGGTCGAGATGGGTTCCACAAAAAAAAAAAAAAATAGAGAATTCTCTTTGTTTTTTCTCCTTTTATGCTATTTAATGTTCTCTCATTTACGACTCTCTCTCCTCAATTATTTTGTCCGATTAATGACTATATCTTGGCATAAGAGTGTAATTTGCGATACCACGTTTTCGGATATTTATCACTATTGTTAACATATGCAGTTATATAATGTATCTATACGATGCTATGTTTGATTTCATATTCACCTAATAAAACTTTATGAAACAAAAAAAAGAAACTTTTGTGGAAAAAAAATAAAAATAAAAAAAACCTTGATTTTGCAAAGAATTGTGGTAAAAAAAAGACAACTTAAAAAAACTCACAATGCCTCTTTCTAAATACCTTGGAATGTCTTCTTTCCAAAAAATGGTCATTTGGGGGGTATTTGTACTTTTCTGGCATGTTAGGGTCTCAAGAAATGAGAGAGGCTGTCAGTACTTCAGGTGTGATCAAATTGATAAATTTTCAGTAATTGGTACCATAGCTTGCAGACCTTATAACTTTCACCCAGACTAAATAATATCCACATTTTTTTTGTTTTGTTATCAAAGATATGTAGCAGTAAACATTTTAGGCCAAATTTATGAAGAAAATTTACTTTTGTGCAAATGTTATAATAGAATGAAGAAAAATTCATTTTTTGACAAAATTTTCATTCTTTTTTCATTCATAGCGAAAAAAATAAAAACCGCAGAGGTGATCAAATACCACCAAAAGAAAGCTCTATTTGTGGGGAAAAAAAGAACAAAAATTTCATTTGGTTACAGGTTTTTATGACTGAGTTATTGTCATTCAAAATGTGAGAGCACCAAAAGCTGAAAATTGGTCTGGTTATTAAGGGTGTTTAAGTGCCCAGTGGCCAAGTGATTAAAAGACAGTCTGGACAGCAATTCTTGATAAGATACTTGAGGGCTGACAACCACTGCAGTAAAAAGGAAACAATACTTACCGCTCTGTATTTTTCCTTTCCTGGTGACTAAACATGGCAGCAAACATTTCACACATGAAGGCACCAGGAAAAGAGCTTCGAGACAAATCACAACTGATTGGTTAGGCCCAGGGGTGGACTGACCATTCGGTCAGTCGGGCACTGCCCGAGGGCCCGTGGTGGGGGGGCCCAGTCGGCTCATTCCCCCCCCCCCCGAAAATCTGACTGCAGTCCCGACCGAGTCTCTCTCTCACACAACGGTGGTGAGAGAGAGACTATGGTAATTACGCCATGCTGGAGGGAGGAGGTGGGTGGAGCTGCGCCGCTGGCTAGTGTTCCCATGCCCTGGTTGCTAAGGCCTGTGCCGCTTGGCGTGTAGCAACCAGTGACATCACGGCTGCAGGAGATCCCCTCCTTGTTCAGTGCTGAAAGCGCGGGAGGATTTCACTTTCTCCTCCTCCGACCTCCGCGCTACAGCTCTGCCTCCTGGGGCCCAACATAGCTGAGCTCCGAGGCCGCCCCTTGACATAGCAAAGAGAGGGACAAATTTGCAGCATCTGAGAACAGCAACAACAGAGAATGGCAGCCCCGGTGAGAAGCAGGAGGCTGGCTGGAAGGAAACGCGCGAGAGGGAGTGAGAGAAGACCTGACCTGAGCAGCAGTGAGCGCAGCATCCCCGGCGGCACCTCACAGTCCCAGAGCCTGCACACCTTCTCCCAACGTCTGCTCCAGCTGTGCCCTGTCATCAAGAAGAAACATAGGCTGGCCGAGGACAGAGGACAAGGATGGTCTGGAGGTAGGTGCATCACACACACCTACCCACAGACAGGGGCTGGGACAGGGTGTACAGGAAGGACTGCAGGCCAGCTTAGGGGGTCAATTTCTCTCTCTTCCATCCCCCTCTCTCTCTCCTATCCGTCTCTCTCGCTCACTCCCCCATCTCTCTCGCTCATCCACCCCCCTCTCTCTCATCCACCCTCTCTCTCTCTCTTATCCACCCTCTCTCTCTTATCCACCCTCGCTCTCTTATCCACCCTCTCTCTCATCCACCCCCCCTCTCTCTCTCTCATCCATCCCCCTCTCTCTCTCATCCACCCCCTCTCTCTCATCCACCCCCCTCTCTCTCTCCCACCCCCCTCTCTCTCTCCCATCCCTCTCTCTCTCTCTCATCCACCCCCCTCTCTCTCTCTCTCTCTCTCTCTCTCTCACCCACCTGATCTCTCACCCCCTCTCTCCCAGACTCTCACCCCCTCTCTCTCATCCACCCCCCTCTCTCTCTCACCCCCCCTTCTCTCTCCCACCCCCTCTCACTCCCCTCTTTCTCTCCCCCACCCCCTCTCTACCAACTCATATATCTCTCTCTCACCCCTTCTCTCTCCCCCCAACTCCTCTCTCCCACTCTCTCACCCACCTGATCTCTCACCGCCTCTCTCTCAACCACCACTCTTATCCACCTCCTCTCTCTCCCACCCCCTTTTTCTCTCTCCCCAACCCCTCTCTCTACCAACTCATATCTCTCTCTCTCCCCACCCCCTCTCTCTACCAACTCATATCTTTGTCTCTCTCCGCCCAACTCCTCTCTCTCCCCCAATTCCTCTCTCTCTCTCACCCCCTCTCTCTGAACCACCTCTCTCATCCACCCTCCTCTTTCTCCCATTCCCTTTTTCTCTCCCCCATCCCCTCTCACTCCCCACTTTCTCTCCCCCACCCCCTCTCTCTACCAACTCACCCCTTTTCTCTCTCACCCCTTCTCTCTCACCCCTTCTCTCTCTCTCTCCCACCCCTTCTCTCTCTCCTACCCCCCTTCTCTCTCACCCTCACCAAGCCCCTCTCCCCTGCCAAGTGGACACTGACTAACAGGTGACAGCTAAGGATGAGCTCCAGTGTGTTCGCATGGTACATGTGCAGAGCCCGCCAGGAAGTCTGCACGGCGCTGTGCTAATCACAGCCAGGGAGACATTGTCCTGATGCTCGGCTACAGAGATCGGGAAATGTCTCCCTGGCGGGCTCTGCACGTGTACAATGCAAACACGCTGGAGCTCATCCTTAGCTGTCACCTGTTAGTCAGTGACAGCAAGTGAGAGTTAGTGATCCCATCCCATGTAGCTTGAACGTGGGCAGAGACACATGGGCGGAGACACAGGGGGCCCCATAATCTCCTTTTGCCTGGGGGCCCCATGAGCTGTCAGTCCACCCCTGGTTAGGCCAATCAGCCCATTTCAGCTGCAGCTGTCAAAATCTGTAGCATGAAAAAGTAACAAAAACAAACTTCAAAATTTGAAAGTAATTTTATTGGTCAACAAAACAAGGAAAGCAAAAAAAAATATCAAAAATAAAAATAAACACAGGTTCATTTGAGACAGTAAACAGAATATGGTTTATGCTTTGGAAATAACACAATAGAGCCACAGACACAGGATTGAAACATTAGTCACAACATCACAACATCTTTAGAAATATTTAGCAAAATAATGCAGCACAAAGACATCAAAGTGAACACCGTAAAAATAAAAAAAATTGATAAAAAAAAAACCTTGATCAAAAACATATCTGTTTTGCAAAGACATTCTTGCCAGCCCCCGCACACACAACCTGCCCTCTCCTCAGGGCAGCTAACAAATGCTCTATACATGCTTTATTTAACATAGGCTTGTGCTAATGAGGCAATTGAAAACACATGGACAAAGTTCAGTCTCTACTTTGGGTGAACTTGTAAGTGGTTACACCTGTTAAGGATGTCCTTAAATTACTAACCCAAAAAACACACTCTATGAGCGTGCTCAGAGACATCCAAGTGCAAAAAAAGCAACACACAAAAAGCAACATAAAAAAAATCTAAGTCCCTGGGCATGCTCAGTTCACCAGAAATGCAGAGGCAGAAACATAAACAAAGCTGCAATCGCGGCTGAAAGCATGAGATCTCTGTTTTTTTTCTTATTGAATAATTATGTAAAAAAAATAATAATAATAATTAAAATGCCCCTGTCCCTAGTAGCTCGCACTCAGAAGCGAACACGCATGTAAGTCGCACCCACATATGTAAACGCCGTTCAAACCACACATGTGAGTTATTGACGCATGCGTTAGAGCGAGAGCAATACTTTTAACTAGACCTCTTCTGTAACTCTAAACTGGTAACCTGTAAAAAAAAAAACAAGCGTCGCCTATGAAGATTTTAAAGTTCTGAAGTTTGGCGCCATTCCATGAGTGTGTGCAATAATAAAGCGTGACAAGTTAGGTATCTATTTACTCGGTGTAACATCATCTTTCACATTATCACAAAAAATTGGGCTAACTTTACTGTTTTGTTATTTTTTAACCACTTGAGCCCCGGACCATATTGCTGGTCAATAACCGGGCCACTTTTTGCGATTCGGCACTGTGTCGTTTTAACTGACAATTGCGCGGTCAGGCGACGTGGCTCCCAAACAAATTGGCGTCCTTTTTTCCCACAAATAGAGCTTTCTTTTGGTGGTATTTGATCACCTTTTTATTTTTTGTGCTATAAACAAAAATAGAGCGACAATTTAACCACTTCCTTACTGGGCACTTAAACCCCCTTCCTGTCCAGAGGACTTTTTGCGATTCGGCACTGCGTCGCTTTAACTGACAATTGCGCGGTCGTGCGACGTGGCTCCCAAACAAAATTGACGTCCTTTTTTTCCCACAAATAGAGCTTTCTTTTGGTGGTATTTGATCACCTCTGCGGTTTTTATTTTTTGCGCTATAAACAAAAATAGAGCGGCAATTTTGAAAAAAAAAATAAAAATTTTAATTGTTGCTGTAATAAATAGCTCATTTTTTTAAAAAAAAAACATTTTTTATCCTCAGTCTAGGCCGATACATATTCTACATATTTTTAGTAAAAAAAAAAAAAAAAATCGCAATAAGCCAACTGGTTTGCGCAAAAGTTATAGCGCCTACAAAATAAGGGACAGAATTTTTTTTTTATTATTTTTTTTTTTACTAGTAATGGCGGTGATCTGCGATTTTTATTGTGACTGCGACATTATGGTGGACACTTTGACACATTTTTGGCGCCATTCACATTTATACTGCAATCAGTGCTATAAATATGCACTAATTACTGTATAAATGTGACTGGCAGGGAAGGGGTTAACACTAGGGGGTGAGGAAGGGGTTAAATGTGTGTTCCCTAATTAGTGTTCTAACTGTGGGGGAAGGGGGTGACTGGGGGAGGTGACCAATCTGTGTCTCTATGTACAAGAGACACAGATCCGTCTCCTCTCTCCCCTGACAGCACCGCTGTCTGCGAGAGCCGGGAATGAGAGATGATCTCATATGTAAACATATGAGATCATCTCTCATTGGCCGCACAGATCGCCTAGGAAACGGCCGCTCCGATTGGCCGTTCACGGCGATCTGTGACTGGCTGTGTCCAAGGGACCGCGAAAATGAGCTGCCGTCAATTGACGGCGGCTCAGAGATTTAGAACCACCCTGCGGCCGTCAATAGTCGTACGGCCGTAGGGAAGTGGTTAAACAAAAAAAATAATATTTTTTACTTTTTGCTATAATAAATATCCCCAAAAATATATAAAAAAAAATGTTTTTCCTAAGTTTAGGCCGATACGTATTCTTCTACATATTTTTGGTTCAAAAAATCGCAATAAGCGTTTATTGATTGGTTTGCGCAAAAGTTATAGCGTTTACAAAATAGGGGTTAGTTTTATGGCATTTTTATTAATATTTTTTTTTTACTAGTAGTGGTGGTGATCAGCGATTTTTATCAGTACTGCGTCATTATGGCGGACACATCGGACACATTTTTGGGACCATTGGCATTTTTATAGCGAGGAGTACTATAAAAATGCATTGATTACTATAAAAATGCCACTGGCAGGGAAGGAGTTAACATTAGGGGCGAGGAAGGGGTTAATTATGTTCCCTGTGTGTGTTCTAACTGAAGGGGGGGTGGGAGTGACTAGGGGAAATGACAGATCGCTATGACTTCAGGCATTTGTCCCCCTGACAGGACCGGGAGCTGTGTGTTTACACACACAACTCCCGGTTCTCGCTCTGTAAAGAGCGATCGCGGGTGCACTGCAATGATTGCGCCCATCAGGCACCCGCGTCAGGACCAGGAGCGAGTGGGGGAGGGGAACTCCACACAGACCTTCGGTTTGGTCTGGATCGTAAGGGGGAAAACCTACGCCGAAAAAACAGCGTGGGGTTCCTCCAAAATCCATACAAAACCCTTATCCAAGCATGCAGTCTGGCCGGACAGGAATGGGGGTGGGGATGAGTGAGCGGCCCCCCACTCCTGAGCCGTACCAGACCGCATGCCCTCAACATGGGGGAGTGTGTGCTTTGGGGCATGGGGGCAATGTGCCTCCCACCCCAAAGCACTCTTTTCCTCATGTCGATGGGGACAGGGGCCTCTTCCCGACAACCCTAGCCGTTGGTTGTCGGGGTATGTGGGCAGGGGGCTTATCAGAATCAGGGAGCCCCCTTTAATAAGGTGGCCCCCCACCCTATGTGAATGAGTATGGGGTACATCGTACCCCTACCCATTCACCTGGGGGGGAAATGTAAAGTTAAAAAAACACACCACACAGATTTTTAAAATAATTTATTAGTCAGCTGGGGGTCTTCTGCCGCGGCCCCCACCCCCTTTAAGCTCTTTTACATACGAGGGGCACCCGGGCTTTGTCGTTTTCTGCCGTGGGGTTGGTCACCCCCGGGCTTCTCCGCTGTCTTCCGCCGGGGCCCCCCACCCCCTTTAACCACTTGCCGCCCACCAATGACATATTGACGTCAGCAAAGTGGTTGTATAATCTTGACTGGATGTCATATGACGTCCTCAGGATTCTGAGCCGCCGGGGGCGCGCATCACGGCGATCGTTGTTGCAGGGTATCAGTCTGACACCCCGCAACGCCGATCTCGGTAAAGAGTCTTTCACGGAGACTCGTTACCACGCGATCAGCCATGTCCAACCACGGCTGATCACGATGTAAACAGGAAGAGCCGTTGATGGCTCTTCCTCACTCGCGTCTGACAGACGCGAGTAGAGGAGAGCCGATCGGCAGCTCTCCTGACAGGGGGGTTTCGCGCTGATTGTTTATCAGCGCAGCCCCCCCTCGGATCGCCACACTGGATCACCAGGGAAGCCCACCCTGGACCACCAGGGAAGGGCAAAACAAAAAGTCTGGGCAAAAAAAAAAGCATTAAAAAAAGAAAATATGCCAATCAGTGCCCATTTGGCAACATGGGTAAATCAGTGCCGCCCCACAGTGTCCATCAGTGCCACCCCACAGTGTCCATCAGTGCCACCCCACAGTGTCCATCAGTGCCACCCCACAGTGCTCATCCATGCCCAGTGCCCACCTATCAGTGCCCATCTGTGCTACCCATAAGTATCCATCAGTGCCACTCATAAGTGCCGCCCATGAGTGCCCATCTGTGCCGCCTATGAGTGCCCAGTGCCGCCCATGAGTGCCCATCAGTGCCGCCCATGAGTGCCCATCAGTGCCGCCTATGTGTGCCCATCAGTGCCGCCTATGTGTGCCCATCAGTGCCGCCTATGTGTGCCCATCAGTGATGCCTATGTGTGCCCATCAGTGCCGCATACCAGCGCCGCCAATCAGTGCCACCTCATCTGTGCCCGTCAGTACTACCTCATGCCCATCAGTGCCATCTCATCGGTGCCCATCAGTGCCGCCATATCAGTGCCCGTAATTGAAAGAGAAAACTTACTTATTTACAAAAAAATTAACAGAAAAAAATAAAAACGTAATTTTTTTTCAAAATTTTCAGTCTTTTCAGCAAAAAAAAATCGCAGAGGTGATCAAAAACCACCAAAAGAAAGCTCTATTGGTGGGGAAAAAAGGATGCCAATTTTGTTTGGGTACAGTGTAGGCTACAGTGTAGCATGACCGCGCAATTGCCATTCAAAGTGCGACAGTGCTGAAAGCTGAAAATTGGCTTGGGCGGGAAGGTGCGTAAGTGCCCTGTATGGAAGTGGTTAAGCTCTATTACATTCGGGGGGCATACGGGCTTCGTTGTTTTCTGCCGGGGGTGGGCCACCCCCCCAGGCTTCTCTCCGCTGTCTTCTCTCTTCTGCCAGGCCCCGTGTGGGCCGGTCTTCTCTCTTGCCTCTTCTGCCGGGGCCCGCCCGGGCTTCTCTCCGCTGTGTTCTCTGTTCCATCTTCTGCCTGGCTCCACCGCGGGGGTCAGGGCTTCTCTCCACTGTGTTCTCTGTTCCCTCTTCTGCCTGGCTCCACCGTGGGGGTCAGGGCTTCTCTCCGCTGTCTTCTTCCTTCTTCTGTTCCAGCGATGTTGACACGACAAGCTCTCCCGCTGTAATGCCGTCTGAGTGGTGCGCATCGACTTATATAGGCATAGGGCGTGGTCACCGGGTGATGCCACCCTGCGACCCCACCCTTTGTGACATCACATTCCCATCATGCCCCGGGAATGTGATGTCACAAAGGGTGGGGTCGCTGGGTGGCATCACCCCGTGATGCCAGGCAGAAGAGGGAACAGAGAACACAGCGGAGAGAAGCCCTGGCCCCCGCGGTGGAGCCAGGCAGAAGAGGGAACAGAGAAGACAGCAGAGAGAAGCCCGGGCAGAAGAGGCAAGAGAGAAGACCGGAGGGAAGAGAGAAGACAGCGTAGAAGACCAGAGCCTGGCAGAAGAGAGAAGACCAGAGCCCGGCAGAAGACAGCCAGGAGAAGCCCGGGGGCCCGGCAGAAGAGAGAAGACCAGAGCCCGGCAGAAGAGAGAAGACCAGAGCCCGGCAGAAGACAGCCAGGAGAAGCCCGGGGGCCTGGCAGAAGAGAGAAGACCGGCTCCCCCCCCCCCCCACGCGCAGGAAAACGGCAAAGACCGGCCTACACCCCCCCTTGTAAAAGAGCTTAAAGAAGAAAGGGGGGGGCCAGCAGAAGACCCCCCAGCTGACTAATAGATTATTACAAGAATCTGTGTAGTGTTTTTTTTTTTAAACTTTACATTTTTCCACCAGGTGAATGGGTAGGGGTACGATGTACCCCATACTCATTCACATAGGGTGGGAGGCCAGCCGGCATCTGGTGGCCACCTTATTAAAGGGGGCTCCCAGATTCCGATAGGCCCCCGCCCGCAGGCCCCGACAACCAACGGCAAGGGTTGTCGGGAAGAGGCCCTTGTCCCTATCGACATGGGGACAAGAGTGCTTTGGGGTGGGGGGCGCAGTGCCCCCCCTGCCCCAAAGAACGCACTCCCCCATGTTGAGGGCATGCGGTCTGGTACGGCTCAGGAGGGGGGGGGCGCTCGCACGTCCCCACCCCCATTCCTGTCCTGCCAGGCTGCGTGCTTGGATAAGGGTTTGGTATGGATCTTGGGGGAACCCCCACGCTGTTTTTTCAGCGTAGGTTTTCCCCCTTACGATCCAGACCCAACCAAAGGGTCTAATGTGCCACTGCAGGGGAACCCACGCCATTTTTTTGTTTGAAATTTGGCGTGGAGTTCCCCTTCATGGTCAGCGCAAGCTGAAAACGGTTTGGGCTTTCACGTGCGCCGCCTCAAGTCGCGCAAATGCAGCTACGCCGCTTGGTGTTCACCAAGATTTTGCCGGCGTAGTGAGGCGGCGTGCGTGAAACTCCGAAATTGCCGTGCACGCATGTGCAGTACACAATTAAACCTCCCGCAGGTTTAGGCGTACTTGCGGCGTACAGGCTCATTTTCAGAAAAATCACTTTCACTTTCAATTCGGCCCGGAAAAACTTAAACAAACACATGTCACTACACTTACCCACATCACCCCCTAATAAACTCCCGCCCAAACACCTTCTATTTACATTTCAAAATGCCGTGCGCCAGGTCTATAGAGGCGCACCATGCGCCCTCTCCTGGGCGCACTAGGCATTATAGTAAATAAAGAAATACGCTGCTCTGCTAGCGTATTTCTTTAGTAAATGTCAAAAAGGCTTTTACTGCTGCCTTTGCTCCATGAATCATGGTGCAAAGGCTTGGTAAATCAACCCCAAGGTGTTTTTACAATTTGGCACTGCACTGCTTTAACTGGTAATTGCGCGGTCATGCAATGTTGTACCAAAACGAAATTTGCGTCCTTTTCTTCCAACAAATAGAGCTTTCTTTTGATGGTATTTGATTGTCTCTGCCAATTTTATTTTTTGCGATATAAACGAAAAAAGACCGAAAATGTTGAAAAAAATATATATTTTTTACTTTTTGTTATAAGAAAAATCGAATAAACTAAATTTTAGTCAAACATTTAGGCCAAAATGTATTCAGCCACATGTCTTTAGTAAAAAAAAAATCACAATAAGTGTATATTTATTGTTTTTTGCAAAAGTTATAGGGCCAGATCCTCAAAAGGGATACGCCGGTGTATCTACTGATACGCCGTCGTATCCCTGTTTCTATCTTTGGAACTGATCCACAGAATCAGTTTCCCAAAGATAGGCAGAAGATCCGGCATGTGTAAGGGACTTACACTGCCGGATCTTAGGATGCAGTACCGCATCCGCCGCTGGGGGCATTTCGAGTCGAAATGCCGCTTCGCGTATGCAAATGAGCACTTACGGAGATCCACGAAGCGGTTTAGCTTTGTGAAATCTCCGTAAATACTTACGTTGCAATCGTAAAATTAGGGCTGCTTTTACAAAGTGTAAACTGTTTACACCTTGTAAAAGTAGACCCTTCTTTGCAGCGACGCTGATTTTATTTTTTTTTACATTTTTTTTTTTCCGCCGTATCTTTTTTTTTTCCCGACGCAACTTTTTTTACCCGGCGCGATTCACAAAACACGGCGTAACATAATTTTGCGCTATGCCCGTTGGGAAAATGACGTAACGAGCATGCGCAGTACGTCCGGCGCGGGAGCGTGCCTAATTTAAATGGGACTCGCCCCATTTGAATTGGGAACGCCTTGCGCCGGCCGGATTTAAGTTACACAGCCGAAAATTTCTAGGTAAGTGCTTTGTGGATCGGGCACTTAGGTAGATATTTTGCGGCAGTGTAACTTAAATCAGAATATTTAAGTTACGGCGGCTCTTTGTGGATCTGGCCCATAGCGTCTACAAACTAGGGTACATTTTCTGGAATTTACACAGCTTTTAATTTATGACTGCCTATCTCATTTCTTGAGGTGCTAAAATGGCAGGGCAGTACAAACCCCCCCCCCCCAAATGACCCCATTTTGTAAAGTAGACACCCCAAGGAAATTGCTGAGAGGCATGTTGAGTCCATTGAACCGTTTTTTTGGTCCCAAGTAATTGAATAATGACAAAAAAAATTAAAACATTTTTTTACAAAAAGTTGTCACTAAATGATATATTGCTCACACATGCCATGGTTATATGTGGAATTGCACCCCAAAATACATTCTGCTGCTTCTCCTGAGTACGGGGATACCACATGTGTGGGACTTTTTGGGAGCCTAGCCGCGTACATTTTTGATTTCACTCCTCACTACCTATCACAGTTTTGAAGGCCATAAAATGCCAAAATAGCACAAAAAAAACCCAAATGACCCCATTTTGGAAAGTTAACATCCAAAGCTATTTGCTGAGAGGCATGTCGAGTCCATGGAATATTTAATTTTTTTGCCCCAAGTGATTGAATAATGACATGTCATGCTCAGAAACATGTAGGCCTCTTCACTAGTGTACATTCGCTTTGCCATTTTGGGCTCTAAATTTAGTGGTACACTAGTGATGATTCACAGGTAAAAAAAAGAACATGCCATGGGCATACATTTTTGATTTAACAGTTTTTATCACAGTTTTGAAGGCCATAAAATGCCAAGATGGCACACAACCCCCCCCCCCCCAAATGACCCCATTTTGGAAAGAAGACACCCCAAGCTATTTGCTGAGAGGCATGTTGAGCCCATTGAATATTTTTTTTTTTTTTTGCCCCAAGTGATTGAATAATGACCAAAAAAAAGAAAATTTACAAAACCTTGTCACTAAATGATATATTTCTCACACATGCCATGGGCATATGTGGAATTACACCCCAAAATACATTCTGCTGCTTCTCCTGAGTACGGCGATACCACATGTGTGGGACTTTTTGGGAGCCTAACCGTGTACGGGACCCCGAAAACCAAGCACCGCCTTCAAGATTTCTAAGGGCATACATTTTTGATTTCATTTTGGGCTTTAAATTTTGGGCTCTAAATTTAGTGGTACACTAGTGATGATTCACAGGTAAAAACAGCACCTGACTGTCAGCAAACGTAGAAAATGCTTAAAGAAAAACTGTTAGCGATCGCAGGGATCAGGCCTGTCTCTGCGAACGCTGCAGTTATGTGTGTTGTGTTTTGTAAGTGACAGTGATCGATCAATACTGCACTTGGGTGTGCTGGGCTGGGCTGGGCGGAGGGGCAAAATGCAGGTACTAGCGGGTATCTGGGCTGATTCAGCTAAAAATGCATTTTTGGGTACCCTGAACTGCTGGGTACGCTAGTATAGATCTGATCAGATCAGGTATCGATCCGTTCAGATAATATACCACTATGGGGGTTGTATGCTTTGCGCGTGGGTGTAAGCGTTACTGGCACTAACCTAACGCTGCCTGAGGCGACGCAGACCCTGACTGACGCTAACATTTTATTGATAGCACCCGCCGGGCGATCTGGGGGTTAAACCTTTATTGGGTTATATACGGCGGGTGCCCTGATGCTATAAACAGCAAACTACCTAACCAGCGTCAACCGTAACACTTATACGGTGATCACTGGTGAAAGGGTTAACTAGGGGGAAATCAGGGGGTTAAAACCTTTGTTAGGTAATATATGGTGGTACCTGATGCTTTATAAAAATCTGGCGGCGAACCTAAATAACTAAATAACTAACTGGCTAACCAACGTCACCAGTGAGGCCGGGTACTCACGAGCAAACATGTACGGTGAAACCGGTCCGTCGGACCTTTTTCACCGTACATGCCTGCCAGAGGGCTTCTGTACGATGGTTGTACTAACCATCGTACAGAAGTCCGCGCGTAAACACTACGCGGGGCGTGTCCGCGTCGTCGCCGCGACAATGACGCGGCGATGACGTGGGCGGGCCTGTCATTTAAAGGCTTCCACGCATGCGTCGAAGTCAATCGACGCATGCGAGGGACGGCGGGCGCTCGGACATGTACGGTAGGTCTGTACTGACGACCATACATGTCCGAGCGGGCAGGATTCCAGCGGACGGTTTTAAAACACGTCCAGGAATATTTGCCCGCTGGGAAAAGGCCCGGCGGGCAAATGTTTGCTGGAATTCGGCCCGCTCGCGCCTACACACGACCGAACATGTATGCTGAAACTGGCCCGCGGACCAGTTTCAGCATACATGTTTGGTCGTGTGTACGGGGCCTGACACTTATACGTTGATCACTGGTGAAAGGGTTAACTCTAGGGGCAATCAGGCGTTAAAACCTTTATTTAGAAAATGTATGGGGGTACCTAACGCTATAAAAACCTGGCGGCGAACCTCAAAAAATAACTGGCTACTAGGGATGAACTTTGTGTTCGATTCGAACGTATGTTCAACTCAAACATTGTCTGTTCGTACGTTCGACGAATTTCAAACAAAACGGGTCGTTCGCGCCAAATTCGAGTGACGCGCAATGGCCCATAATTCACTGCGGCATTGCGCGCTGATGATTGGTCAAGCATGCACCATGACCCTGCATGCTTGGCCAAACACAGCGCGCAAAAAACTAAGAACCATAATTGACCAAAGCTAAAGTGGCTTTGGCCATTTATGGCTCAGGGGGTTTAGTACACGCCCCACACTATATAAGGCCGCCTGCAAGGCAGCCACGTGTAGTGTGTTCCAGCGTTGTTAAAGAAAAGAAGTCAGTCAGTCAGTTAGAGAGAGAGAGATAGAGAGAGACACAGTGGGCTAGATTCAGCATTGATTTACGTAAATTCAAATCTGCGTCAGCGTATCTTCTTTCTGTATTCAGAAAGCAAGATACGCCGAAATTTGCCTAAGATCCGACTGGCGTAAGTCTCTTACGCCGTCGTATCTTAGTTGCATATTTACGCTGGCCGCTAGGTGCCGCTTCCGTCGCTTTCAGCGTAGAATATGCAAATGCACTGGATACGCCGATTCAGAAACGTACGTGCGCCCGGCGGAATTTTTTACGTCATTTGCGTAAGGCTTTTTCTGGCGTAACGTTGCTCCTGCTTCTATGAGGCGTACGCAATGTTAAGTATGGACCTCGTTCCCGCGTCAAATTTTGAATTTTTTACATCATTTGCGTAAGTCGTTCGCGAATAGGGCTTTGCGGAAATTACGTCCACGTCGAAAGCATTGACGATTTGCGGCGGAATTTCGAGCATGCGCACTGGTATTCTTTCACGAACGGCGCATGCGCCATTTGTTAAAGACGTCATTTATGTGGGGTCATGTTTTATTTACATAAAACACGCCCACCTCTTCTCAATTTGAATTCGGCGCGCTTATGCCGGCTGATTTACGCTACGCCGCCGCAACTTACGGAGCAAGTGCTGTGTGAATACTGCACTTGCCCGTCTAAATTGCGGAGGCGTAGCGTAAATAGGATACGCTACGCCCGCACAAAATTACGTCCCCCTACCTGAATCTAGCCAAGTGTCTTTTCTACCAGATAGATAGATAGATAGATAGATAGATAGATAGATAGATAGATAGATAGAGCAGGCAGGCTAGTCAGTTTAGTTAAATTTACAGGCCCAGATTCAGGTAGATTTGCCCATTACTTACACCTGAGCTGCTCAGCTGAATTTCCTTGCGCTGGAGCAATTTTGCCAAATTGCCACCTGATTCAGGAATCGTTTGTTCAGTTAATTTGCTCCTGTTTAAGGCAAAGCTGAGGGCGCAAGGCCGTGCAAGTCAAAGTGGGTGTGCCCCTATGTAAATGAGGAATTTTCGGCTCAGCAGAGGTTTGCGCCGGTCGCGCTGCCGTCTGCGCATGCGTCAAACTGCGCCTAGCATACTTTCAGGGCAAATCATGCTCAGCTGCTTGCACTGAGCAAATAAATAGGAGCAGACTTGCGCAGGTTCTTTGCTGAATTTCATCCTGCTTTTTCCTACCCCCCCGAGCAAGGAAATTCAGCCCATTTTCAAGAGATGGCACCTCCTAAAGGAACCAAAAAAAGGAAGGCAAACGTTGTGGCTGCGGAGATGGACATCTTAATTGCTGCACTCCAGCAACATAAAGAGCTTCTATATGGTGCCCAGCGGGCAAACACCACCGTTGCCCAAAGGAGGGCTATCTATGAAGCCATAGCCCTGGACATCAATGCCCTGGGTAATGAAGAGCGTTCCTGGGATGACATCCAGAAAAAGCTCAACGATATGAGGCGCAGGGTCCGGGATAAACTGGCTCTTATCCGAAAATATACCGGTGGCACGGGAGGTGGCCCACAATGTAAGATCCGCCTCAATCAGGAGGAGGAGCTTATTGCCCAAACGTTTGTGCAGGAGCAGGTGGAGGGACTTGCAGGGTACGACTCCACTGTTGGGAACTTGGGGACTGGTAAGTTATTTTTTTTTCATATCTGCTGTGCATCATGGGAGGGGGTAGAAGTGAACATATTTGTGGGTAGAAGTAAGGTGGAAGTATTATTTTTTTTTCATATCTGCTGTGCATCATGGGAGGGGGTAGAAGTGAACATATTTGTGGGTAGAAGTGAAGATGGAAGTATTATTTTTTTTCATATCTGCTGTGCATCATGGGAGGGGGTAGAAGTGAACATGTGAGAAGTGTGTTGCACCAGCAAAATATTTCCTTTTGGTGTCATCCACAGGTGGTGATGATGATGATGATGAAGCTGGGCCGTCTTCGGCTGCGGGTCGACCCAGCCCATCCATACCAGAGCCAGGGGTCCAGTCAGGCCCCATGGACATTCTGTCTATGCTGGTCCAGGAGGAGATCCTACCGGGGCCAAGTATGGAGGAGGAAGTTGTGTTGGAGGAGGATTCCTTTTTCCTCATCCAGGAGGACTCTGGCTCCCTCCAGGAGGATACCACCATCCCTGGGCAACCCACCACCCCCCTGCCCAGCACGTCATCCCCCTCCAGGGCAAGCCCCTCCAGGGCAAGCCCCTCCATTGTGGACCCCTCCCCTTCTCCCTCTGTCCGTGCCCGAGCCTCTCCTCCCAGGAAGGCTCAGTCCAAAACGAGGCATATATCCTCCAGCCTCCGTGACGGTCTGCTGGAGGAGCAGGCCCTGCAGACCCGCCATATAGGGGCCATGGTGGGAGATGTACGTCGTCTGGCGGACAGCATGGCATCCACCTCCACCTCTGTGCAGCATGCCCTCACCCTGCATGCGGACCGGGACAAACATGTCTCACAGAGCCTGGGGGAAATTAGTGGCAACTCCAAGGCCATAGTCACCTGCTTGGTGGCTCAGGAGACCACACCCACTTTATTAAGCAGGATGACAGCTGCGGTGGAGGCCAATACCGCTGCTGTGCAGGCCAACACCGCTGCAGTGCGGGAGGAGGCGAGAGTTACCCGCCGTCATCAGCGGGATACCACCACCCGCCAAATGAGGATGTTGGCCCAGACCAACACCATCCTCGCCCGCCTGGCCAATGCCATGGAGGGCATGCAGCCACCACCTGCGCGGAGTGTGGAAGTAGCGGTTGATGCTCCTCCCCCCCTCAATCCCCACCCCATGCCTCCTAAGCACCACGGAGATTGAGGAGCCAGAGCCGGGGCACCCTTGGCCCAAAGAAAAAAAACAAAAATAATATAATTTCTCCATTTATTTTATGCACAGAATATGTTTTTTTTTTTTTTTATATGCTCAGGATATGAGTTTATTTTTTTTTTATATGCTCAGGATATGAGTTTATTTTTTTTTTATATGCTCAGGATATGAGCTTTTATATTTATTTGTAGTCCCTACACACGGTGAGGAGTGTATACTACAGTGTGACTGGTGTGTGAATGGGGGGGGGGTGGCACTCCTGCTGGAAAAGGGGTGTCACCCTCTGCCATGTGAAAGGTGTATGAATGGACAGCAACATAATTGGAGCCTTGACGCGACGTTGCTGCTCCCTAATACCATGGGGTATTGTTGGGTCTAATCCAATTTGGGGTGCATGTGTCGGGTGTGTGCTAGGGACTACAGTGGTGTGCATACATGCATTCTACTTGTGACAAGATCAGGGTGTGTTTAATGTGCAAAGAGACGTTCCACAAGACCATTCCGGATTGCTCTTCCCTCAGAAGATCTGGTAGTGTTTCTTGGGGGGGGGGTTGCGTGGTTCGGGGGTAAGGTCATTGCGTAGCTCAATGTGCATGCCCCTTCTCTCAGCAAAATTGTGGAGAATACTACATGCCCCGACGATTTGGCACACAAAGTTGGGTGAATACAACAGGGTCCCCCCTGATTTATCCAGACATCTGAATCGAGATTTAAGGATGCCAAATGTGCGCTCCACCACCGCACGGGTACGTGCATGGGCTTCGTTATATCTTTCCTCTCCTGGTGTTTGAGGGTTATCATGTGAGGTCCCAGGGCATATGCAGAGTCACCTGGAAGGAAAAAGACAGGAGGATGTTAGTCGTGCATGTGCCCCTTGTGATGTGTGCATCATGGGGGGGGGCAGTCATACCTGACACCCATGTCACTCACCAATCAGCCAGCTGTCTCCATACATGTTCTGGTCAAACTCGGTTGGGATGGGGCTGTGTCGGTAAATAAAACTGTCATGGCTTGACCCTGGGTGTTTGGCACGGACATGCCATATGAGGCCATGTGCATCCACAATCATCTGCACATTTATCGAATGCCAATGTTTCCTGTTGCAGTAGATATGCTCGAGGAGCCGGGGGGGGGGGGGCGTAGTGCCACATGGGTACAATCTATTGCACCCACAGTGCGTGGAAATCTGGCACAGTGCGTGGAAATCTGGCTAGTGCATAAAAATCACTGATTGCCTTCTGCCGCAGGTCAGCCGTGGTTGGTTTGATAAATTGTGTGCCCATTCGTCTGAGTATTGCAGGGATCACTTGGTGCACACACCTGCTCATGCTGGATTGGGACATCCCCGCCACCATTCCACCTGTGCGCTGAAATGAGCCACTTGACAAAAAATGAAGGGTTGCCACTACCTTCACCAGTGGCTGCACTGCCTGTCCCCGATGGGTCGGGCTGCTGATGTCATCCTGCAGGATTGTTACCAACTCAAGGATGACTTCAGGGGGCTGAAGCGAAACATGCGATACACCTCATTATCACTCATATGAAAAAGGTTGTAGCGCCCTCTGTAAATCCTCTCCCGTGCCCTCCTACGAGTCGGCTCAGTCAATAGAATATTAAGAACCATAGCTGCCCCTGGCATGTTGGTGCACAGATGTGAGGTCCCTAAAATGTGGGTGCTCTGCTTGTTCAGCTCGTCTGTCTAGGTGCTGCTGAAGTTGCGCGCTCCTTCAGATGACATTTGGCCATCTTTTGCTAACTTGCCCCTGCTTTTAGAAGGAGCAAGTTTGCCCGGGGAAAAAAGCTTGCGCGCTTCCAGCGCAAGATGCGCATCACACGCGCATGTTTCTGAATCATCGGCAGTACCTAATTTGCATATTCACTGAGGGAATTCCATGAAGGCGCAGCTTACACTCCACGCAAAATTGCGCGAAAATTGCGCAGGAGCAGCTAGGCTGCGTGCGCGGGAAAATGGCCGCATTTCAGGCTTAACTGGTTTACTGAATCAGCCGCAAATTTGCATGGGAGCAAATCAGTACTTGCGCGGCGCAAATCACACTTGCTCCCGCGCAAGTGCTTCTTGAATCTGGGCCACAGTGTGTAGAGGATATATATACATCCTAGGCGTTGTACATATATTTATACACTGTATAGCTTAGCTAGATAAGCTATTCCTATTTGTTAGGCAGTAGATTGTGCTAGCTGCAGTGCTCTAACGCAGTGTTTCTCAACTCCAGTCCTCGGGGCGCACCAACAGGTCATGTTTTCAGGATTTCCCTCAGATCAAACTGCTGTGGTAATTACTAAGGCAGTGAAACTGATAAAATCACCTGTGCACAATAATGGAAAGCCTGAAAACAAGACCTGTTGGTGCGCCCCGAGGACTGGAGCTTCAGGGCTTCTCATTTTTAATGTGCCATGTCATTTTGCTTAGGGCCCCAGGGAGGTCAGGATCAGCACTGGGTCTTGTATACCCGCGTTCGTCTCATCCCTACTGGCTACCTAGCGGCACCAGCGACACTAATACAGCGATCAGAAAAACGATCGCTTAGTGACACTGGCAATAGGGGGTGATGTGCCTGTCCGTGCCATTCTGCCGTCATAAATGTACATTCGGCGGTCCTTAAGTGGTTAAAGACCGGGAGATTCACCCCCGTTCCCCAGCTTAGGAGATCGTTAAATCTGTACATACTTCTTACTGAGGTAAGAGTCCAGAGAGCATTAAGTGGTAGACACGAAGATTCACTTTTATTTTTTTTTATTCTTTTATTTTTATTTAGAAATTTGCTCTTATGATACACTCTGTGCTTTTAGTCATATACAAAAAATACACATAAAAACATATTTAACCATATGTCCATAAAATATTATTTTATCATTAACCGTCTAACCTTTTGTGCATTATTTCTGTTTTTCTCCTTCCCCCTTTTCTTTCCCTTTCTCTACCCCTCCCCCCCCATCCCCCAGGCTACCACCACCTTATTTATACCCTATTGGGCTAGATTCACATAGATCAGCGGATCATTAGATCCGTGTGATCTATGTGATTTAAGATCCGCTGGCGCAAGTTTGAGAGGCAAGTGGGTAATTCACAAACCACTTACCTCCAAACTTGCGGCGGCGGTTTGTAAAACACCCGTCGCGGGAACGACGGCTATACTTAACATTGGCTGCGCCTTAATAGAAGCAGGGGTAGGTATACGCAGGGAAAACCGCTACGGAAACGTTGTAACAACACTGCGCCGGGTCCGCGTACGTTCGTGAATTGGCGTATCTCGCTGATTTACATATTTCTCAGCGTAAATCAGCGAGAACGCCCCCCCGCACCATTTTTAAATTGCAGGTAAGATCCGACGGTGTAACACAGTTACACCTGTCGGATCTTAGTCAAATCTATGCGTAACTGATTCTGTGAATCAGTCGATACTCAGAGATACGACAGAGTATCTGGAGATACACCGCCGTATCTCTTTGTGAATCTAGCCCATTGTGTCTAAATATCCCCGGTCTTTTCTTTTCTTCTACCCCCGGGATTCTTAAAGATAAATAGGTAGATTCAGTAAGAGTTAGGCCGGCTTATCAGTAGATAAGCCAACCTAACTCAGAATCTACGCCGACTTATGTTTAAGCGTATGCTCAAACAGAGATACGCTTAAACATATCTAAGATACGACGGCTTGTGCCGTCCTATCTTAGATTGCAATATTTCGGATGGCCGCTAGGTGGCGCTTCCATTGCGGTCGGCGTAGAATATGTAAATGAGTTGATACGCCGATTCACGAACGTACGCCCGGCCATCGCAGTACATTTACGCCGTTTCCGTAAGGCATTATCAGGCCTAAAGTTATTCCATCTATTAGCAATGTTAAAGTATGGCCGCCGTTCCCGCCGCGAGATTCAAAATTTTTACATCGTTTGCGTAAGTCGTCCGTGAATATCGATTTACGTCGTTTACGTCCACGTCGAAATCAATAGGCCCGTGTGGCGTACTTAGCCGCAATGCACACTGGGAAATGTAGGCGCCCGGGGCATGCGCAGTAACAAGAAAACGTCAAAAACGTAAGGTCAAGCCTTATTAACATTAAACACGCCCCCTTCCACACATTTGAATTCGGCGCCCTTATGCCCGCCTGCTTTAGGCTACGCCGCCGTATATTAGCAGGCAAGTACATTGAGAGTCATGTACTTGCCTAGCTAACTTACGGCGGCGTAGCCTAAACACGCTAAGCTACGCCGCCGTAAGTTTATTCCTTTCTACCTGAATCTACCTACTAGTGTATATACATTTACTAATTTGGATTATGCTTTTTACTCCTCTCCACCCCCCCCCCCCTTCAGCCCCCTGGAATCCCTACCTCCGGAGTCTATCCATTACCAGTTGTGGTGGCGCGAGACTGGCATCCCCCAACCATGATTGCCATATACGATCAAATGTACCCGTTTACCTCCTACGGCTATATGTCAATCTTTCTCTAAGAAGTAGGGAGTTCACGTATAGGATCCACTGCCTCCCCGTGGGTATCCCTGGTGCCATCCAATATTGTGCAATACGTTTTCTCGCCAGATACAACAATCTGGTTATCATCATAAGATACATTCCTTTTGAAAACAATTCGACATCTATAGCACCAAGTACACCAAGGGATCTAGGGGGACAGGTACCTGGGCCAATCTAATTATACACTGGGAGACTTCCTCCCAATACCATTTACTGTATCCAATACAGATTCACTGTTTTTGACACTACAATCATCACAGCTACTTCAGCACTTTATTCCTTTGTTTACACAAGTTATTATGGACTTTATAGTGCATCACAGCTAATTCAGCACTTAATTTACACAAGTTACTACGGACTTTATTGCTGTTTTTGCACAGATGATGTTTTGCTCATTTTGCACAGTATTTATCCATGTTATATGATTCAGCTTAGCACATATATGTGATTTTATACTGTAGTCTTTATACTTATTTAGAAAGTTGCGCTGATCATCATTTTATTATTTACCAGCTTTATTATGGTGCAGTTGCCAACAATGAAACCTATAAAATTATCCAAGTTAAATTTAATCTATTAGGCATTAAAGTTTAAATTAAGTTTACATTTTAAATTTAATTGAATATATGATTTAATTATTATCGTATTCTTTTAAATCACCAGTTGAGTCTCAGAATTCAATGTCATGTCCTTGATATAACATTTTTACATGGAAATGGAGCCTATAGATAGTTAAAAGGAGATAGGCACAAACAGTATATTACTGAATAATGACATATCGATGAAGTCTGATTGGATACACGGGACATTAACAAAAAATATATATATTTGGAAAACAAGTTTCACTAATCCAGCCACTGTAGATGCAAAGAATGGCAAAACACATTCTGCTCTGGATTAGAAGTACTTGAAGTGTAGTGGCCACTTTTGCAGGATTTTGTTTTCTTAACCTGGAGGCAGGGCCGGATTTCCCACAAGGCCACCGAGGCCAGGCCTCGGGGCGGCAGTGGGTGAAGGGGCGGCGCCTCTTTTGTGTCTGTCCTCCCCCCTCCTCTCTTTGTGTGTCACCTAGTGACAGTGCTGCCCCATCCCCTCCTGCTGCAGGAATAACCAATATATTTGTACACTATCCGTTCTGTAATCTAATACAGTGCCCCCGTCTCTGTGTTTCATTAAAAAAATTCCTCCTTCACCGTATCTCACAGCAGCTCCTGGCGATCACGTGACAGGCTGCGTCTCCTCTCTCATCTCCTCCTCGTGTCCCGCTGACATGTCAGCGGGGAAATCTCGGCCCCGCCCACTGCTTCTGCAAGACGTGCAGAGAGGAGACATAGCCTGTTACAAGAGCGATGGGAGCCGCCGTGAGATACAGTGAAGGAGGTATATTTTTAATGAACTATAGAGACAGGGGGGCACTGTATTAGCATTAAGAACGGATAGTGTAAAAATATATTGGTTATTCCTGCAACAGGAGGGGGATGGGGTGACACTGTCACTAGGTGAGATGCAAATGACTGAAAGTGGGTTAACAACCACTTAATCAATGTGGCTGATTACTTTGCAGGGAGAAAAAAACAGCTACAGTACATCACTGCTCCGTGTACAGAGCCTTGAGTTCTTAGTAAACAGTGGGGGGGGGGGGGGGGCAACCCCTGAGATGTAAGGAAGCACTCCACTGGCCGGGGACAGTGACACCTGAGATGTAAGGAAGCACTCCGCTGGGGACATTGACACCTGAGATGTAAGGAAGCACTCCGCTGACTGGGGAGAGTGACACCTGAGATGTAAGGAAGCACTCTGCTGGGGACATTGACACCTGAGATGTAAGGAAGCACTCCGCTGACTGGGGAGAGTGACACCTGAGATGTAAGGAAGCACTCCGCTGGGGACATTGACACCTGAGATGTAAGGAAGCACTCCGCTGACTGGGGAGAGTGACACCTGAGATGTAAGGAAGCACTCCGCTGGGGACATTGACACCTGAGATGTAAGGAAGCACTCCGCTGGGGTCATTGACACCTGAGATATAAGGAAGCACTCCGCTGGGGACAGTGACACCTAAGATGTAAGGAAGCACTCCGCTGGGGACAGTGACACCTGAGATGTAAGCAGGGGCGGACTGACCATTGAGTCACTCGGGCACTGCCCGAGGGCCCCATGCCACTAGGGGGCCCCATCAGGGTCACCAGGCTCAATAAAACCAGGGACAGTATGTAAAATTCTGTGTTTTTTTACATCTGTCGCTGATATGTCCGAAACCGACATGCTTTTGATGTGAAAATCCTGACATTTTAGCTTCCCCACCTCTGCACTGCCTCCTGGCATGGTGGCCATCTGTAAGCCCAGGGGCCCCATAATCTTCTATTGCCCGGGGGCCCCATGAGTTGTCAGTCCGCCCCTGGATGTAAGGAAGCACTCCGCTGGGGACATTGACACCTGAGATGTAAAGAAACACTCCGCTGGGGACATTGACACCTGAGATGTAAGGAAGCACTCCGCTGGGGTCATTGACACCTGATATGTAAGGAAGCACTCCGCTGGGGACAGTGACACCTGAGATGTAAGGAAGCACTCCGCTGGGGACATGGACACCTGAGATTTAAGGAAGCACTCCGCTGGGGACAGTGACGCCTGAGATGTAAGGAAATGTAAGGAAGCACTCCGCTGGGGACATGGACACCTGATATGTAAGGAAGCACTCCGCTGGGGACAGTGACACCTAAGATGTAAGGAAGCACTCCGCTGGGGACAGTGACGCCTGAGATGTAAGGAAATGTAAGGAAGCACTCCGCTGGGGACATGGACACCTGAGATGTAAGGAAGCACTCCGCTGGGGACATGGACACCTGAGATGTAAGGAAACACTCCGCTGGGGACATGGACACCTGAGATTTAAGGAAGCACTCCGCTGGGGACAGTGACGCCTGAGATGTAAGGAAATGTAAGGAAGCACTCCGCTGGGGACATGGACACCTGATATGTAAGGAAGCACTCCGCTGGGGACAGTGACACCTAAGATGTAAGGAAGCACTCCGCTGGGGACAGTGACGCCTGAGATGTAAGGAAATGTAAGGAAGCACTCCGCTGGGGACATGGACACCTGAGATGTAAGGAAGCACTCCGCTGGGGACATGGACACCTGAGATGTAAGGAAACACTCCGCTGGGGACATGGACACCTGATATGTAAGGAAGCACTCCGCTGGGGACATGGACACCTGATATGTAAGGAAGAACTCTGCTGGGGACATTGACACCTGATATGTAAGGAAGCACTCCGCTGGGGACAGTGACGCCTGAGATGTAAGGAAATGTAAGGAAGCACTCCGCTGGGGACAGTGACACCTAAGATGTAAGGAAGCACTCCGCTGGGGACATTGACACCTGAGATGTAAGGAAGAACTCTGCTGGGGACATTGACACCTGATATGTAAGGAAGCACTCCGCTGGGGACAGTGACGCCTGAGATGTAAGGAAATGTAAGGAAGCACTCCGCTGGGGACAGTGACACCTAAGATGTAAGGAAGCACTCCGCTGGGGACATTGACACCTGAGATGTAAGGAAGAACTCTGCTGGGGACAGTGACACCTGAGATGTAAGGAAGCACTCCGCTGGGGACAGTGACACCTGAGATGTAAGGAAGCACTCCCCTGGGGACAGTGACACCTGAGATGTAAGGAAACACTCCGCTGGGGACATGGACACCTGATATGTAAGGAAGCACTCCGCTGGGGACAGTGACACCTAAGATGTAAGGAAGCACTCCGCTGGGGACAGTGACACCTGAGATGTAAGGAAGCACTCCGCTGGGGACATTGACACCTGAGATGTAAGGAAGCACTCCGCTGGGGACATGGACACCTGATATGTAAGGAAGCACTCTGCTGGGGACATTGACACCTGAGATGTAAGGAAGCACTCCGCTGGGGACAGTGACACCTGAGATGTAAGGAAGCACTCCCCTGGGGACAGTGACACCTGAGATGTAAGGAAGCACTCCGCTGGGGACAGTGACACCTGAGATGTAAGGAAGCACTCCGCTGGGGACATTGATACCTGAGATGTAAGGAAGCACTCTGCTGGGGTCATTGACACCTGAGATGTAAGGAAGCACTCCGCTGGGGACAGTGACACCTAAGATGTAAGGAAGCACTCCGCTGGGGACAGTGAAAACCTGAGATGTAAGGAAGCACTCCGCTGGGGACATGGACAACTGAAATGTAAGGAAACACTCTGCTGGGGACATTGACACCTGAGATGTAAGGAAGCACTCCGCTGGGGACAGTGATGCCTGAGATGTAAGGAAATGTGAGGAAGCAGGACTGGGGCAGTGGTGGCCTCCATTGCTGGATAGGAGTCTCTGTTGCTCCGGTGTGGGGGAGTGGCCTAACAATGGCGGAGCGAGGAAACACCTGCTGAGCTGAGCTGCACCTTGCCTCGCTAAACATATGTGTAGCCCGAAAAGTATGGAAAGTTTGAAACCCTGAAAAAAAAAAACTTCTATGTTATACTTTTACGCTGCACTGCTATAGAACTGCTATAGAACTTTGGAGCCTGTGAAGCGGAGCCCGAGCCTACCTGAAGCCTGAATTCTGCCTGACTATAATCTCGGATTCCGGACAGAACAGCACCCCGGTCATCTGGAGCCGTTCAGAGCCTCTGTGTGGGTGAGTGGAGCCGAGTGGTGTGAGAAGGCGGAGACTGCTGAGCGTGCGGTGCGAGAAGGTGGAGGAGAGATCCAGAGCAGGGAGCTTGAACGGGGGAGTGGAGATAGCCGACACATACCGCCGCACTGACACGTTGCGAGGAGGGGGAGAAGTCGGCGGTGAACGAGAGGCGGAAGGAGGAACGGACCCCCGTAGATCATTGCAGCAACTGCAGCCGGGAATACTGGGCGGCACAAGTGATCCGGAGGCACCGAAGAGAGACGGGTGAAGTGTGTGAGTAAGGAGTTGCTGCGGCTGTATAAAAAAAAAAAAAAAGGATTAATTTGTTCTTAATAGCAATCCTTCTAACTTTTTTTTTGCGTTTTACTCACACTTCCCTAAAAAATGAGTCAAGCTTTATGTCTTTTTTGAGATCTCATTGGTGAATGCCTTTCACTGCTGCATGAAGGACTTTTTTTTGTGTTGGTTTGTTTTGCCTTTCAAAACTTTGAGGAAAATATTATTAATTGACTATTTTCTTTCCCGGCAAACAATCCTTGGTGGATTATATATATATTAAACACTGTCATTAAGAAAGAGATCAGGACAATAAAAAGGGGGGGCTTTTAAGGAAGCACAGAAGCCTGGAGGCAGTGGCAGTGGATATGAAGTAAGCGAGCCCATGTGAGCCTATCATATAAGGGGGATATAACGGAAAAAGGGGAGACAGGCTACAGGTGGTGTTTTAAGATTTGTGATATATAGTCCCTGGAAGATAATGGTGAATATATCAGGACCTTTTTCTTGAACTTTGTTGACTGGATAAAGTGTAAAGGGGAAAACCAGGGAGACTGGGCAGTATTTATCTCGCTCGCTGCAGTTGGGATGAATGTAGTAAATGAAAAAAAGGCAAGGAACCTACAGTTAAAGCAGCAACAGATTCAAACCAAAAAAATATTGACCCCACTGACACAGCCAGAAATTAAAGACTACTTCCTACGTACAAGAGCAGCTACAGCTACTGCAAGAGCCTCAGTGATTGAGACAAGGGGGACAGAGTACCCGGAAATTTCGAGAGCAGCACCCCGGATGAGCCTTACTACAGCACAGGCGATGGAAGGGGAGCAAGAACAGGAAGAGATAAGGAGTAGGGAGTATAAGAAAATGGTTGAAAATAGTGTAGGTGGATTAGATTTAATGGCGATTCTGCAGGCATTACCAACGAGAGATGAAATGGCGATTCTTCAGGCTCTCCCAACAAGGGATGAGATGGAAACATTGGTGACCCGACTAGAGGAGGGACACCGGAAAGAAATGCAGTTAATCAGATCTGAGATGCAAGCCCTTTCAGAAAAAATCTCAGAAGAAGGGACACGGGTGGTGAAGTTGGAAGATCGGGTAACTAAGCTAGAAGAGATAAGGGAAAAAGAATCCCCCTATAGGCTACAGAGTCCAGCGATATATCTGAAATTTGAAGAAATTGAAGATAGAAGTCGAAGGCTAAATTTACGTTTTAGAGGGATACCGGAAGAAATTGAGGGAGAATCTCTACAAAGAGTAGTTAAAACAATATGCCAGCAGCTAGGGGCGGAATTAATACAGGAACAGAAACAGATTGAATTTGATCGACTACATAGGGCCCTGGGGCCCCGGCCCAATGACCCAGCAAGACCCAGAGATGTGATAGGCCGCTTCCATCATTATGCCCATAAAGAAATAATTAACCGCAAGGCGTGGGAGGTAAAGGTAATGAAATTTGAAGGAATGACAATAAAGATTCTCCCGGACCTTTCATGGGCTACTTTACAACGGAGGTCGCAATTGCGACCGCTTTTGGAAAAAATTAAATCGGGGGGTGGGACTTATAGCTGGGGATACCCGATTACATTATTGGTTAAAAAAGGCCAACTTTCTTTTTTACTGTCTGAACCGTCGGAACTTCCAGAGCTGTTTAATTTTCTGGGAACAGAAAAGATAGAGGTCCCAGATTGGCTACAACCAATGGAAAGATCACGTCGGAAAGGTGGCCTAGAGAGAGGTCGAGAACCACAACGTAGAAGAATAGAAGAAAATTGAAATAAAATATAGAGACTGGGTTGGGGAAATGGAAAACTGTGAGTGTTTTTCCCCTTATTTTTTTTTTTTTTTTTTTTTTCTTCCCTCTGTCAAGATTTTTTTTTGGAACGAGGAGAAGGGGAAATATGAATTGATGGTATGGACTGTATACATTCCCATTTTTTTTTTTTTTTTTTTTTTTTTTTTTTTTTTTTTTTTTTTTTTTTTCTTTCTCCTCCCATGAAGGTATCAATGTAAAGTCTGGACATGAACCCCCCCCCCAATTGACCCCCTTCTTTTTTATTCATATGTGGATATGGAACCCTTATTGGAATGTTTAGTTAGGTCCGAAATAGGAGAGGATAAAAAAAATATGTTAGAATGAATATACAAGAGAATATAAATAATACAGTACTATATATTATTAAATAGATCAGGATAGACCACCCTGGGCTTTTTTTTTTTTTTTTTTTTTTTTTTTTTTTTTGAAACACAAATAAATTAAACACTTGACCACGTACATCACTGTACACATATAAGAATATTGAGAGGGGTTAGTCTATGGGGGGAGGGGGAGGGGGGTAGAAAGGGAGATTATTGGCACTATTGTACATATGAAAGAATATTTTTCTTTTTTTTTTTTTTTTTTTTTTTTTTTTTTTTTTATAAATAAATATAAGGACAACGGGGGGGGGGGGAGTGAGACATGGGAAATAAAAGTGACATAATTAAGTTAATAGCACGTCACATAAAACACAGTTTTAAATTGAGAATCTGCACTTTCACATAGTGGGGATTAGGTAATGCACATAAGGAGGTTCAGGTGGGTCAAGGCTGGGAATATGAAGATGCTGTATTAAAAAAGGGGAAAAGAAGAAAAAGGGATAAGGAGAGAAACAGAAGGGGGGAACTATGGAAAAGAAGAGATGATGAATATATAAGAAAAAGGGGGGGAGGTTGGAAGGGAAAAGATTTATACTAGATTTAATAAATAGAAGGGATACTCATAAATTGAACTCAATAATGATATAGGAAATAAGAGGATCATGAACAACAATGATATTAATGTTTGACTTTCTATTAATGTGAAAATAACCTGTTAAAGTATATGGGTTATGAAGTGAAAACTAGATATGTCAATGATGGGTGTATATAAAAAAGAGAATTATGAGGAAATGGGAATGGGGAAAGGGGAAGGCTGAAGGATTTTGGAGGTAGGGGAGGGATACTAATATAGAGATCAGAAAGTGAAGGGGAGGGGAAAGGAGGGAAGGGAGAAGAGTAAGAGAAGGGAAAGGAGAAAGGGGAGATCACAGGGTAAATAAGACTGGAAGGGTTTAAAGAGGAATTTAATATAGTGAGGAAGGGCAGCAGGAGCTTAGCCACTCTAGCCTTTGGAGGTTAATTCCCCCTATTTTCGGTAACTACGGGATAATTGAAATCCCACGTAGAGGCCGTAACATAAAATTCGTACCTCATAAGACCCCTATAGGAGGAGTTGGTTGAGCTCTCTCCTTATTTTTATTTTTTATTTAATTAATTATTTATTTATTTTTCCCCCCTTTTTTTTTTTTTTTTTTTTTTTTTTTTTCTTCATTGTTGTCTGTTCCCCCCCCCCCCCCTCTCTCAGCTACCGGCCAATCCGGGTGCGTTAGATGGATACAATAAGGATCACATCTCTAAATGTTAGAGGACTCAATATCCCAGAGAAGCGGAAAATATTATTAAACGAACTAAAATCTCTCAAAACGGATATAGGATTTATTCAGGAAACACATTTTAAAGAGGGGGTATCTACATATCTTCAAAACAGGAATTTTCCTAATGTATACCAGGCCTCTAATAAGGAAGCTAAAAGTAAAGGGGTGGCAATCCTAATAGCAAGTAGAATACCATGGTCCTTAACGGATAAATACGCAGATCCAGGAGGGAGATTCTTATTTCTTAAAGGGAAAATAGGGGGCGAGAATGTAACATTTGCGACGATTTATGCACCGAACATACATCAAGATAGTTTCTTATCAAAGGTGATTACTAAACTGATGCACTTTAAAGAGGGCAAATTGATATGTGGTGGAGATTTGAATATAGCTTTGAACCCAAAGGAAGATACCTCAGTAGGGACGTCGTCAGTATCAAATAAAATTAGGAAACAAATCATAAAAAAACTATTTGAATTTCAGTTAGTAGATGGATGGCGCACATTACATGCAGGAGAGAAAGACTATACATATTTTTCAAACCCACATCAAATATATTCAAGAATAGATCTATTTTTGATACCTCATCAGTGTCTACACTTGATAAAGGACATTTCAATTGGAAATATAACTTGGACAGATCACGCCCCAGTAACAATGGAAATAACTTGGGGAGAGGGAACTCAGACGTCAGAGCGGAGGTGGAAATTAAATGAGAGTTTACTACAGAATCCCGATATAATTGAAGACGTAAAAAAAGAAATAACGTGGTATTTCCAGACAAATGATAATGAAGAAAGTGATCCGGGAATAGTTTGGGAAGCCCATAAATCAGTGATCCGAGGGGTTTTAATTAAACATGGCTCCCGAGTTAAGAAAGCTAGAGAAAAACAAATAAAAGAACTATTAGAAAAGATACAGAGATTGGAGATACAACATAAAAAAAAGACAGAAACGGGTATAGGAATTGAATTAACACATTTAAGAAGACAAGTAGCGGATCTCTTGAGATATAAGGCTGAAGCGGTTCTACAATATGCAGAGAAGATGACATATGACTCAGGTGATAAATGTGGGAAGTTACTAGCAAAAAAATTGAAAAAAGTACAGTCACGGTCATATATCCCATTTATTAAAACCAAAGAAGATAAAAAATTCCACCTTTCAAAAGAAATAGCACAAGAATTTAGGAAATACTACGCCGCGTTATATAACCTTCAAGGGAAGGAGAACCCCTCTGGGGCTGTTGAGAAATATATATCTTCAGCAGGTCTGACTAGATTAACATCTCCAGAGCGAAGAGATTTGGGAAAACCAATTACTCTGGAGGAAGTGCAATCAATAATGAAAACAATAAAACAGGGTAAAGCTCCAGGCCCAGATGGGTTCACCATACAATATTACAAAAGCTTTAGTACACTATTAGGGACATACATGACTAAATTGTTTAATACAGTAGGACAAATAAGAAGGTTACCCCCGGAAACGTTACTAGCACATATTACGATTATCCCAAAAGAAGGGAAGGATCCAGGGGCATGCACCAGTTATAGACCAATATCATTAATAAATGTAGATATTAAAATTCTGACAAAGATCTTGGCATCACGTATACAGCCCTATTTATCTAAACTGGTACATTTGGATCAGGTCGGGTTCATCCCAAATAGAGAAGCAAGGGATAGTACTATTAAAGTGTTAAACTTAATAAATCAAGTAAAAGAAAAGAAGATATCGAGTGTTTTCTTGAACTCAGATGCAGAGAAGGCATTCGATCGAGTGAATTGGGAGTTTATGTTGGGAACAGTAAAACAAATGGGATTAGGAGAGCGGATGGCTCAGTGGATAGCGGGGGTGTATGCGGGACCCAGAGCTTTGGTAAAAGTGAATGGGGTATACTCTGAGCCTCTAGCAATTACAAATGGTACTAGGCAGGGCTGCCCCCTGTCGCCTTTATTATTTGCACTGACATTAGAACCATTATTAAACAAGATTCGACAGAACAGAGATATAGTGGGTATTCAAATGGGAGGGAGGGAATATAAAGTATCGGCCTACGCAGATGACATGCTCTTCTCCCTAACAAAACCACAGATATCCCTTCCAAATTTAATGAAAGAAGTAGAACTATACGGGAGGATGTCAAACTTTAAAATAAATTATAATAAATCTGAAGCAATGGGGGTCGCTCTGCCAGGGTCGATTAAGAATGGCTTGGAATTTAGTTTTAAGTTTAAGTGGACGACGAGGGCATTGAATTATTTGGGTACTCAAATGCCACCAGATTTAAAGGATACTTTTGAACTAAATTTTAAGCCATTATTGGGTACAATCAGAACAATGTTAGATGGATGGAGTAGAGGGATGCACTCTTGGTTTGGGAGATCTAATATTTTGAAAATGAGTGTAGTGCCAAAGTTTTTATATCTTTTTCAAGCTCTACCAATTCAGATCCCCATGTCGTACTTCAATCAAATTCGGGCCTTATTTACAAAATTTATATGGGGGAGTAAAAGGCCCAGGATTGGTAGGAAATTATTGATCCTACCCAAGAAGGTGGGAGGGATATCAGCACCGGATATGTTAAAGTACTATCACGCAGTCCAGTTGGGCAGGATAGCAGATTGGAGTAGACATGGGGATTATAAATTGTGGATCACTATAGAGCAACAAACGTGCCCTGTACCGTTAGATAGGGCAATATGGTGCTATTCTGCGTTACCCCTTACAGTTAAAACTCACCCAACGATAGGACCAACTTTATGGACTGGAAATAAAATATGTCATAATCCGAACTTCTCAACTAATAATTCCCCCCTCTACCCAATAATAGGAAATCCAGAATTCCAGCCTGGTATGGAATCCCATATACTCAAGAAATTAAAAGAAAAGGGTAGATTTCAAGCCTCCCACTTTCTGGGGGAAAGGGGGTGGATGACAATAGGAGAAATAGCACAAAGGGGAGGGAGCGGCGAGATACCGATATGGCAAGCGCGACAGGTACGACACTTTCTGGAGACTCTGGATGGTGCAGAAAAGTATAAACGGGCACTTACAAAGTTTGAGGAGTACTGTGGAGGAAAGGAACCACTAGCCCATATGATCTCTAAAATGTACACATTATTGACTGCACCACCAGAGGACTTTAGAATGTCGAGCCTAGTAAAATGGGAGAGAGATTTAGGCCAAGTTTTTTTCCCCAATACAAAGCCAAAATATTATAAATTTAGCATTAAACTCTTCAAGATGCACGAAAATACAAGAATTAAATTATAAAATATTAACAAGATGGTACTATACGCCAGCGCGTTTAAATACATTTTTTCCTGAAATGTCAGATAGATGTTGGAGAGGCTGTGGGGAGAAAGGGACAATGCTACATACATTTTGGGGATGTCCAATAATACAACAATTCTGGGAAACAGTACGGAGAATTACACAAGTATTTACGGAATATCATATTCCAGTTGACCCATCGTTTTTTCTACTACATCATGCTGAAATATATCCGGTGAGATATAAGGGATCAATGATGTGTCATTTGATAAATGCGGCGAAAAGCTGCATTGCAACAAAATGGAAAGATCCCGAGGCACCTCCAATATCTATGTGGCTGAAAAAAGTAAGGAAAATAGGGATAATGGAGAAACTCCTCCCAAAAACAATAGATAAGAAAGAGCAAATTAAAATGATATGGGCACCTTGGGAATTATTTTTACAGTCGGAGGAAGGTAAAAAGTTAATAGGAGAATAAGATAAAGGGCAGTAGATGGATGAAAGAAGGAAAATAGGAGAGAGAACATTTTGCGCACGGATGGAGGATAGCGGAGGAGAGGAGGGGTGTTTTGTATTGTCTGGTTAAGAAAAATTTTTCTTCCCCTTTTTTTTTTTTTTTTTTTTTTTTTTTTTTTTTTTTCCTCTTCTCCTAATTCTTCTCTCCGGCCTGAGGATAGACGGCTGGAGGAGGGGAATGGGGGAAGAAGGGGGTCTAGAGGTAGGGATGAGGGGGGAGGGAAAGGGGGGATAAAATGAGGAAGGAAGTGCTGCGGGACTAAGGAGGGAATTAGTACTTTAGATAAAGAATAAATGGATACTTAGTGGGAGATGGAATACTCGGGTAGTCTGAAAATTAGTTTAGAAGTAGAAAGTATTTGGTCTATCATAGAGGAATGGATTGAAACTAGTAGTGATACAGATACTATGAATAGTAAATAGAGTTGAAGAGAGAGAATAAATATAATTCTCATATATATGTTGATGTATAGGACTATGCTCAGTCCTCTTCTTATGTTTCCTGTATCACTTTCTTGCTTTTTGTTTTCTTGGAAAAGAAACGAAATAAAAAAAAAGGAAAATTTAAAAAAAAAAAAAAGGAAATGTGAGGAAGCACTCCGCTGGGGACATGGACACCTGATATGTAAGGAAGCACTCCGCTGGGGACATTGACACCTGAGATGTAAGGAAACATTCCGCTGGGGACAGTGACACATGAGATGTAAGGAAATGTAAGGAAGCACTCCACTGGGGACAGTGACACCTGAGATGTAAGGAAGCACTCCGCTGGGGACAGTGACATGTAAGGAGAAGAGACCCTCTGTGAGCGGCCCGCATCTTCCCCAGGCCAGGAGCGGGGGTCTGAGACTGTGACGTCACCGCCACCACCAGAAAAAGAAGAAGCAGCCAGCAGGGATTACACACTAGCAGGTATGATTGATGACCATGATTGATCATCATGTTGTGCATGTGTGTGTGCCACTGTGCCAGGCCCAAGCAGAAGCAAGCAGCCAGTTAAATGTTATAGTGCTAAATATGGATGCAAGCTCTCTCGCATGTGGGTTAGTTCTTGCGGGCGCGCTCCCGTGATACAGTCGGCTAACTTGGGGAAAGTTTGCTGAATAATTCCTGCCTTGTGTATGCATACCAAGTTCACGCCCAACGCCCTTCAAACAAAAATCCATGGAAAAGTTTGTTTGAAGTCTGATCGTGTGTATGGCGCTTCACAGCAAACATTTGTCCGATGAAAAAGTTTGCCGATGGAGTGTACACACGGTTGGATTGTCCCCAAAAAAAGGTCCGTCGCACAATTGTTGTCAAAAAGTCTGATCGTGTGTACCTGCCTTTAGATTTTGTACAAACATACTACTGCATAAAAAATGTTGTTCCATAAGGACTCTTTCACTCGGGTTGATTGGAGTCCATGCTGTGTCATACACTTTAAGTTCCATGTCATTTATAACATGTTCTATTTTTGTTTAATTTTAGGCAAATCAGAAGCCAACCAATGTGGTTCCAGCCAGGCCAGCATACCCATCAGTTCCACCACAGGTATGCTACTACTCTGTAGCCTCATACACACGATCAGACTTCCAACAGACTTTTCTGTGGATTTTGCTCCAAATGGGCGTTGCCCGTGAACTTGGTATGCATACACACGCCAGGACTTTTTCAGCTAACTTTCACCAAATCACATGGTTTTTCAGCTCTTTACTGCCACCCTGTGGGCAACTTTTGCTATTGTTGTCTGATCTTTAGCATTGGTTCTGAGCATGCGTGTTTGTACTTTAGACCGATGTAGGACAGTTGTTGCCGGAAAGTTTGTCTGTTCTCACAGCGAACATTTGTCCGATGAAAAAGCAAAAATGTTTGTCCGATGGAGCGTACACACGGTCGGATTGTCTGCAAAAACAGATCCGTCGGACAATTGTTGTC
Source organism: Rana temporaria (assembly GCF_905171775.1). Taxonomy (NCBI): domain Eukaryota; kingdom Metazoa; phylum Chordata; class Amphibia; order Anura; family Ranidae; genus Rana; species Rana temporaria. The sequence goes on along the minus strand of NC_053491.1, from coordinate 414,834,315 downwards.
AAAAAGTCAGATCGTGTGTATTGCCTTATTGATATACTCCAGGCTTGTCTGGTACTATGATGGAAATCAGAAAGATTGCTTTAATCCCAACTTTTCAGTTGGGAATTCCAAAGTAAAATTCAGCTGATTCATGACTGGTCGTTGCATGGAACTGCCTAGTCAGTGATGCAGAATGTGCAGTGAAATAAGCAGTGCTGTCAACGCACACAAGCATACCTTTACAGCAAAATGCATACACAGGGGCAGATTCTCGTAGAATGGCGTAAATGTCGGCGGGCGTAACGTATCTCATTTACGTTACGCCGCCGCAAGTTTTACAGGCAAGTGCTTTATTCACAAAGCACTTGCGTGTAAAGTTGCGGCGGCGTAGCGTAAATCACCCGGCGCAAGCCTGCCTAATTCAAATTAGGCGGGTAGGGGGTGTGTAGCATTTAAATTAAGCGCGTTCCCGCGCCGAACGTACTGCGCATGCGCCGTCTGAAAAATATCCCAGGGTGCATTGCTCCAAATGACGTCGCAAGGACGTCATTGGTTTAGACGTGAACGTAAATGGCGTCCAGCCCCATTCACGGATGACTTACGCAAACAACGTAAATTTTTAAATTTTGACGCGGGAACGACGGCCATACTTAACATTGGTTGCCCCTCATATAGCAGGGGCAACTTTACGCCGGAAAAACCTAAAGTAAACGTCGTAACTTCACTGCGTCAGCCGCGCGTACGTTCGAGAATTCGCGTATCTTGCTAATTTGCATACTCGACGGGGAAAAAGACGGAGGCGACACCTAGCAGGCAAAAAAAAATTGCATTTAAGATCCGACGGCGTAAGAGCCTTACGCCTGTCGGATCTAATGGATATCTATGTGTAACTGATTCTAAGAATCAGTCGCATTGATACGACGGCCCAGATTAGGACTTACGACGGCGTACATGGCGTTGCAACGTCGTAAGCCCTTTGAGAATCTGGGCCACAGTATTTAAAAAAAAAAATTGTTTCCATTTTCATCCAAGGAAGCATTACTTGAAATCACTCTGCTGTTCTTCTTAGTCACACACAACACGTTGGGTGATGAATGATTTTATAACATTAAAGTATACAAAACTACACTAAAACATGATCCATGGTATATAAGAATCATAGGGCCAGATCCACATACAATTGCACTTGCGCCGCGTATCAGAGATACGCTACGCCGCCGTACCTTACCTGGCGTACTTTCAAATCCTCAAAGATTTTGCGCTATAAGTTACGGCGGTGTAGTGTATTTCTGGCGGCGAAATTCAAATCGGCGGGTAGGGGGCATGTTTCATTTAAATGAAGCGCGTCCCCACGCCGATTGAACTGCGCATGCTCCATTTTGAAATTTCCCGCCGTGCTTTGCGCGAAATGACGTCGCAACGATGTAATTTTTTGAACTTAGACGTGACTTACGTCCATCCCTATTCACAGACGACTTACGCAAAAAAAAATAAAAAAATTGAATTTCGACGTGGGAACGATGGCCATTTTTAACATGGCAAGTCTATCTATACGCCGGATAATATCAGCTTTAACTATATGCCGGAAAAATCCAACTAGCGACGACGTAAGAGAATGCGACGGCCGCGTGTACCTTCGTGGATCGACGGAAAAAGCTAATTAGCATACCCGATGCGGAAAACGACGCAAACTCCACCCAGCGGGCACCGAAGTATTGCACCTACGATCCGAAGGCGTACGAAGCCGTACGCCTGTCGGATCGAACCCAGATGCCGTCGTATCTTGGTTTGAGGATTCAAACAAAAGATACGACGCGGGTAATTTGAAAGTAAGCCGGCGTATCAGTAGATACGCCGGCGTACTCGCTATGTGGATCTGGCCCATAGTGTTACTTTTTACTAAAGGTCCCATCCCCTAGAGCTATACCCAACATACTAATCTTCCCTTTGTTAAATTTACACTTTTACTGTAATAGGAGATAGATGTAAGTAAGAGAAGTCAAGCTACTTGGTGTAGAATTATCCCCACTCCAACTACAAAAGATCATAAGGCTTACACACGCCTTTTCATAAGCTGTAAAGTGCAGAAGTCATGCTACCAATTTTTATCCAGGTGGTAGAAAACCCCTTTTTGCCTAGCGCAAATATTCTCTGTTATAGACTCGAGGTGTTGAAAGGGATGTGGCCAAAAGGGTACTTTTCTACATATATGGTGGCCCCAAGATTAAAGGCTTCTGGGAGTCTATTTCCACTTTTATTCAGAAGACTTCTAATATATTAAACCCATACCCTTCCACTACCTTTTCCATGCTGCACCTTCCTCTTTCAGGAGATACAAGTACAACATGACCCCACATCTTTTTACCACAGCTAAGAGTCTGATTCCACAAACTTGGAAACAGCCAATCTGCCCTATTCCTACTGACTGACAGAGGGTGGTGGACCAAATTATGGAAGCTAAAAGATGGGTCCACACTGTCAATGTGGACAGATTTAGAGATATCAGGGCAGAGTGGATATGTTATTCATGTGACCCAATTGATTTGTGAGTTTCTGGTATTGTGGAGGCACGAGTATCCTATTAATTCCTGTAGGCCATCATATTAGAAAAGAACACTAACTTGTTTTTGGATGCACCTGAATAATATACCTCTAAACTTATTTGCAAGACCTTACCACCCTGTCAGCTGTAGCACATATGACCATTTGTTTATGGTTTGTTTTTTCCCCTTTTAATGTGTTTTTTCTCCTGTTGTTATTTATTGTCTCCCTTTAATAATGCAGACATTTATCCTGATATTAATGTACCCACCTAGCCCTAATGTACCCTACAGACCTAGCCAGGACAGAGGCTTTTGGAGAGGACTGAATGATAGCCTCTTGCCTTCCGATTATGGGCCAGGGCCTCAAAACGGGAATGCGGATGGGTTATCCCAGCAGACGGACCTGAAACCTTAAGACTACTTTTCAACATCCTTGAGTTGACCCGTTCGGGGTCCCACTGTGGCTGTTGGACTGTTAGTATTTCTCCCTTGAGTGTAATACACAGTGGTGGGTCTTCTGCCCTGTCTTTAGGCTAACCCCCCCTCCAGACGGCTCCATGGTTTGGAAGAAAAGCATTGTTCTGTGTTTGACTGTTTGTTTATGTACTTTAATTACCCCCTGGGGCTTCTGTGTCATTACACATATCAGTCCTCCTATTCAAGCTATCGTACCAATCCCTGCTGACCCTGTTTCAAGTCCTCATTTGCATGGACAAGAGGACCTAATTGAGAACTACAATGTACTTTACAATTGACCAATAGGAAAGTGGTTGTTGGGGGCAGGGTGTTCAAACTTCTATGTATAAAAGTGTGTGTGCATCCAATAAAACAGATTCCTGTTTGAACATAATAATCTTTGGGATTATTTAGTACTGAGTGGTCACTTACCCACTCATAAGCGCTGTTTTTTATCTTTTTGAACACCAGTTCACAATTTATTGATAAACCTATTTCTATATCTTTAGATGGGTCACCATTTAACTTAAATAGCTGCTACATTGAGCAATTCCACCTTTATTGTGGGGATTGTCCCATCACTTTATAATAGTATATATCACATCTCCACCACTTCGGTTGAGGTAATTGACTACCACTGGGCGCCGGAAGTGCAGCATTAGGCCTTCACTCATTGCACCCTCTTACATATCTTTATATAACTATTTATAGTTTATATACCTTTTCCGTGGCTGCCATGGATGCATTACGCTTCCTTAGTGACAGAAATCTTGATATTAATACTATTTTTACCGTAAATGAACAAACAGCTGCACAAACGAATTTTAACACTACATTAACCACCTTGGGTAACGTACTTGAGAAACAAGTAAGAACATGGTGGGACATATGTACATTGGAGCAGTACCTTAAAGAAAAGATCATCATAAGAAGCCTCAGATGGGAAGTGACACCACAGGATGGCCTTGATGATAGAGACTCCATGGTGGAGTGGTTAGACTTTTTTAATGGGGTGGGCAACAAATTACAGGAACTCATTTTAAGGAGAAAAAAGAGGAAAATGATTAAACTAGAAGCAAAAATAAATGAACTACAAACAGCACTAGACCCAATCAAAGACTCACAACAGGTCATTGATTTTAATAATCGGATAAAGAAACGTCTAGAAAAGGTTGACAAAGAAACTCAGAAAACAAAGATAAAAAAGTTCCACCGAGATGTAGGTGACTTTAGAAGCAATAACATTTATCTTTGGCAACAAAATAACACTATAGAGACAGGAGACAATGAAACTAATGTTATGGAAACCCAGCAAGAACAAGCCACTGGAGGAACACAACCTTCGTCCAGCACTCTTACACAATCTGGCACTAGTAGAAATGCAGATCCAATCCACCATTCCACACCCGCAAGAAATGTCTCTAATCATGCAAGAGGCAGGGGTAGGAATGCGGGTACCTCTAACTATAATCAGAGACCACCCCCTGTGGATACTTATTACCATGTCCCTGTACATAATAGATATGAATCCATAAGAGACGAGGAATATGAACCAAGATACCAATCACCACGTCCTTTTTTAGGGAGAGGTCGGGGTTGGCAAAAAAGGGGGAGAGGAGCATCAGGCCACAGGGGGAGACCCACAACTTACCCACAACAGTACCCTCAGTACAGGGAAACCAATCAGGGGCCATCACACAGGGATCCACAGTGGAGAGAGCAACCCCACTCAGATCAAGAGAGAGGCCCTCAACCAGGACCCTGGAGAAGAGACCCAGAGGATGCAGAGCAGGGAGACACACAAAGGAACAACAAGAAAAGAAGAGTAAGAGATTACGAGTAGGAGGTATTTTTAACTTAACGGATATTATTTTAACAGACAAAGAAACTAACATTTTAAATCTGGGTTTGAAATGCGGCCTCAATCGCCCAATAAATAAATTTAATGTCTTTATTGACATTCACAAATACACAAGAAGATTAAGTATGAAAAAATACTTTTTAAACAAATATCCAAATACGACGAGCCAACCTCCCGCATTGATCACTGATAGTGGACTGCGGAATAGATCACTTTTTAACCCTCTTGTAGGATCAAATCAGCCATTGGATGTCTTTAAGGGCCTACTTCTACGTGACTTAGAGTTAGTAAAACCTAAAAAAGACATTAATCCAAGATATATAAGGGATGGCATTGAGTTATTAGAAAAAAGAAAAGAGATCGTGATCCGACCAGCGGACAAAGGAGGAGGTGTAGTGATTCTTAGTAAAGAATTCTATCACACACAACTGATCGACATGCTCTCAGACTCAGCCACCTATCTGAAATTAAAAAATGATCCTACATCACAGTTCGAAAAGACCTTACAGACTCTGGTACAAGAAGGATATCGGTCCCACGCAATCTCCACTAAGGAGAGAAAGTATCTTGTTCCCAGCAGCTGCCGGATTCCGACAATCTACACTTTGCCTAAAATTCATAAGGATGAGAGAGTCCCACCGGCTAGACCAATAGTCAACGGAATTGGGTCAGTAACATCAAGACTTGGACAATTCTTGGACCACTACCTACAGAAAAGTGTAACGACCACCAAAGCCTACCTAAGGGACACAAAGGACCTCCTCATCCAATTACAAGAGATAGATCTATCAGGCTTTGATGAAGTATACCTAGTAACTGCCGATGTTTCATCACTATACACAATAATTCAGCATGATGATGCACTTCTGGCACTAAACTGGGCCCTCTCTAGAAGAGAAGATATTTCACATCCCCTGAAAATATTTCTGCGTAACTGTTTAGATTTCTGCCTGGGTCATAATTATTTTTGGTATAATGACTGCTTTTATACACAAAAAAACGGAGTTGCTATGGGCGCTAAGTTTGCACCAAGCATCGCAAACCTCTTTATGGCTGAGTGGGAGGATAAAACAATTTTTAACAAACAGCAAAAGGAACTTTTATTTTACCGGCGCTATATCGATGATCTATTTTTTATTTGGGCAGGCCCCCTTTTAACATTGGAATTGTTTTTAAAGGATCTTAATAGCAACAAATGCAACATTCTCCTAACCAGCGAATATAACCAACAAAGCGTCCATTTTTTAGATCTTAATATTTTTAGAGACAACAATAGACTTGGCACTAAGGTATATTTTAAACCGACAGACTCCAATAGTTTTTTACCTATTCAAAGTGGACACCACCCGATGTGGCTGAGAAACATCCCTAAGGGCCAATTAATGCGTGTCAAACGGAATTGTTCTAATGACAACGACTTTCAGTCACAGGCCCAGCTACTCAATGGGAAGTTCATAGAAAAGGGATATAAGAATAACCACTTGGATAATATCATTGAAGAACTGTCACAACTACCAAGAACCAACTGTCTCACCACATCACAGCCACGGATTAAGAAGAATTCACACGAGTGGAGCTTTATATCGGGGTATCACAGCCAGTATAAGGAAGTAGAAGCTATTTTTAAAAACCATTGGCATATCTTATTCCTGGACAAAATACTGAATACAGTCTTACCTAAAAAACCTGGATTCATATACAGGAAAGCTTTAAGCTTTGGAGATAAAGTGGTGAAAAAAGTCCTGGACCCCCCAAAAAAACCTCCTACATTTTGGGACAAAGATGGCTTCTTTCCTTGTAAAAAATGTTTGCCATGCAAAGAAGCCGATAGACCAAGGAGATGCATTGAATCATTTACCTCTACATCAAACAACATCGATTTTCAGATTAAGTCATTCATCACGTGCAATACCACACATGTGGTATACATGTTAGAGTGCCCGTGTCACCTAATGTATATTGGTCGAACCAAGAGGAAACTTAAAATTAGGATTGCTGAACATGTTGCTAACATTAAATTGGGTTACAAGGATCATAGCGTATCTCTACATTTCAAAACATACCATGACTGCAACCCTGCTCTCCTCAAATTTTGGGGTATTGATCACGTTGAACGATCATGGAGGGGATGTAATCACGTGAGAGAACTCTCAAAACGTGAAACGGAGTGGATATTCCTAGCCGGCACATTGGCACCGAAAGGGCTAAATGTTGATCTGGACATTAACTGCTTTATTAGCGATCACTGACCTAATGACCTTCTAGTCCTGTTCATTTAAAAACCAGGACTTGGTTTCGACAAAAATGTCCTCCTGTTAACCAGTGCTTTGTGTCTTTCGTCTCCAGTCAGACATAACGTTGCAATGGACCACCACCTCAATGCACAATTAATACTGTCATATTTTCTTTGGGCTGTTCCTGGCCCGTTTCTTTGTATATGACAGCAGGATCCTCCACATCAGTTAATACTGAAACATGCACTCAAGTGCTTGTGATATATCACTATTTCTTTTTACATAGAAAAATATTTTATATACAGATATTTTATATACAGATCTTTTATGGAAAAATCTTTTATATATATATTAATATTTTTTATATACAATTTTTATGTAGACTCCTCCCCTTTCTAGCAGCAATATCTTGCTCAGTCTCCCCGTTTTTTATCTATTTATATCTTTTTTTATCAAGTTTTGTCAACCTCTTACCTACCTCTAATCATTTTTATCAATTTTAACTGATGAAGATTTTTATGTGTCATAGTCTATGTAGTCTATATGGTCTATGTGAAAACATATATACTATTTGCCCCAGACCTGTATATATAATAATGACAACGACCATCCAGATTACAGTAAATCTCACGGTGGCCCTTTTATATACATGCGTTTTTTACAATATTTATAGCAGGCACCACTGATCCCTTGTCCCGATTAATTCTTTGGTTCACTTAATCTCTGCATGTAACAGTTGTAATGAGTTTCCTCATATATTGAAACTGTATACTGCAGATTATCCACAACGATTTAACTATATACTTCCATAGACACAGTGTTCTGGAAAAAAGAATGCATTTCACTATGCATCTTTTGCTGTGTGAGAAAGGTTATACGTTTCTGTGCACTGCTCAAAGTGAGTAATATGTGACCACATCCGGCACCTTGTTGACGGCCGGGTTATATATATATATATTTTAAAAGAAACCCTTTAGACAGAAATATCATTCTTATGGCTTCGGTACCGATTGATCTGCATCTGGTACATAGCGGCTACAGCCATTCTCCAAGTATACACTGCATGCGGACCCACAGTATGCAGTGTGTAATCGAATGTTCCTAGGAACGAAATGAGACTGCTTAGACACGCCCATAACGTACGTGATTGGATACAACATCTAATTTGGGTTAATAAAAATATAAACACTATTGATAAATATTTATACTATCCTCTTGTGTCCTGTAATAAACGCCCCCTTTCTCTTTCCTATATTATCTTCCTATAGAGATATATATATTTTATACATCACCCCTTTTGCGCTCTGCTTGTATGGATCGTTAATTAATGATACATTTCCCCAGACAGGACGAACAGTGCGCCACCCCCCTTCTTTTATTTGGTCATTTCGGACCGTATTAAAGTGCAGCCTTTCTTAATTCACATATCTCCTTCTTAAAACCCACTGCACAACCCGGCTGAAGTCCATCTAAATGTCCGGCACGAACAGCACCAATCAGATCCGGTGGGCGGAGAGGACTTAACCAATAGCCGTGAGTTGTTCGGGTATAAAGAGATATTGAAGGCGCTGTGTAGCCACGCCCTCAGTTGAAGTCGGAAGTGACGAAACGCGTCAGGGCGTGGCTACAGACAGCGCTACACAGGAAGACAACAGTGCGTTCCACCGCGTTCCACCAGACGCCAACCACAGCAAGGAAAAACACCTTACTATTCCCGCAGCACACACGCGGCCCCTGGGGGTTGGAAGACGTCAGCGACAGCGGTGATACCATTTGTTTATATGTTCATTTTCGTTTGATACACTGTACGGGCATTAACCACTAGTTTACCTATATCAGCAGGACTTTGTTTGTGCAATATCACACTATGCAATTCGTATGTGTTTTTTTTGCCTTTCATGTGTCTCCGTCTGAGAAGTTAACCCCATACAGTACCTGTTGATCTGATGGTTTGAGTATAGAATTTATTCTACTGTGGTAAGTCTGCACCCCAATTGGGGGAGTATTCCACATTCAGGTGATTTTCTTGGTAGTTCGGTGCACCTGTACCATAGTCTATCACCTATCACACCATCACCGATCTTTGGGATTATTTAGTACTGAGTGGTCACTTACCCACTCATAAGCGCTGTTTTTTATCTTTTTGAACACCAGTTCACAATTTATTGATAAACCTATTTCTATATCTTTAGATGGGTCACCATTTAACTTAAATAGCTGCTACATTGAGCAATTCCACCTTTATTGTGGGGATTGTCCCATCACTTTATAATAGTATATATCACATCTCCACCACTTCGGTTGAGGTAATTGACTACCACTGGGCGCCGGAAGTGCAACATTAGGCCTTCACTCATTGCACCCTCTTACATACATACAACCTGCCTGGTGTTTGTTCTGAGCTATCACAAATGGATTTGAACGGCACATAGCTGTAGTTCGAATCCCGGAGCATTGGATGGCCGAACCATCAGGCGTTGCGATCTGCAATCTGATCCAATAGTAGCAGAGGAGTGTAGGGAGAGTGGAACCAAGCGAGTAAGGGGCTTGTTACACCGCCTATACAGCCACAGATCCAACAGTAATGGTGGGAGCTTAAAGCGGGAGTTCACCCATTTGTGTTTTTTTTCCTCTTTTCCCCATAGCTGGATGCTCGTTTTGTCTAGGGGAATTGGCTATTTGTTTTAAAATATGATCCGTACTTACCCGTTTTCGAGATGCATCTTCTCCGTCGCTTCCGGGTATGGGTCTTCGGGAGCAGGTGTTCCTTCTTGATTGACAGTCTTCCGAGAGGCTTCTGACGGTCGCATCCATCGCGTCACTAGTAGCCGAAAGAAGCCGAACGTCGGTGCGGCTCTATACTGCGCCTGCGCACCGACGTTCCGCTTCTTTCGGAAAATCGTGACGCGATGGATGCGACCGTCGAAAGACGGTCAATCAAGAAGGAACGCCCAGTCCCGCAGCCTATACCCGGAAGCGACGGAGAAGATGCATCTCGTAAACGGGTAAGTACGGATCATATTTTAAAACAAATAGCCGATTCCCCTAGACAAAACGAGCATCCAGCTATGGGGAAAATGTGTTCTCCATGGGTGAACCTCCGCTTTAAGGGTAACTTGGAGTGGCCATTGTATACTGTTTGGCTTTGTCTAATTCACTGCTTGACAGTTTGCATGGAATTATTTCCATGTGATTATTGTAATGTCAGATGATGGCAGACAACTATTTTTATTTTGTGAAAATTTTAATAAAACATGATTATGGAAGAAAAAAACTGAAGCCCTGTACAAACGATCGGTTCGTCTGATGAAAACGGACCGATGGACCGTTTTCATCGGACAAACCGATCATGTGTGGGTTTTTTATCCATTGGTGAACAGAAATAGAAACTGTTTTAAATTTTTCTTATGGTTAAAAAAACAATAGAAAAAAAACGATCGTCTGTAGCGAAATCCATCTGTCAAAAATCCACGCATGTTCAGAATCAAGTCGACGCATGCTCGGATGCATTGAACTTAATTTTTCTCAGCACGTCGTAGTGTTTTCTGTCACCGCGTTGGACACAATCGGATTTTTAACCAATGGTGTGTAGCCAAGTCAGCTTCATCAGATATCCAATGAAAAAATCCATCGGATTTGATTCCATCAGATATCCGATCGTGTGTACATAAGAAGTCAAGCTCTCAACCAAGGTTCCATCAAACCATAGGGTTTCTCAAGTGGTTGCTTAGGGTTCCATGATCTTTGTATGGTTGACCTCCCATTTGATCATGCTTAGTTTTGTATCTAACGCCGCTTGGCAAAGTCAGTGGCATGATCTTTTTTAGCTATTTGCAAGGGTGGCATTCTGACCACCACTGTAAATCTGGCCATATGCTTGTAAAATGTAGTTTGTTGGATTTCCTAATCATTAGTGGTGTCCAATCAACATTCATATTCAACTGCAGTGACAACAAAATTAGAAGGAGTAGGATGGAAAAAAATATTTGAATCAAAGAATTTCTAAAAGTATATATTTGACGTGATTGTTGCCGTATTAGTGCAATTGTGATAGAGAAAATTGAGTACTGTCCGTGATACTTTTTTTATTTGCACTAACATACAATTTTTCAGGACAAGCTTTCGGGGTGTTACCCCTTCTTCAAGGTCCAAGCAGTACTGATTCACAATATTTTTGGCAGAATGTTAAAACAAAACAAGAAAAAAATAAAATAAATCTCAGAGGGAAAGGAAAAAAAAAGAAAAACAAACACATACAAATCAATGGTAATAAAGATAACAGCAGAGTTAGTGAGATAAGACAGAGGGAGAGCTAAAGACTTGAGGGGGATGTTAGTCACAGAGGGGGGTCATAAAAATGTAGCATAATGGGTAAGGAAACCAATATTTAAATTTAAAACGAATGGCCTAAATTTAGATATTGGATTCCTTACCCATTATACTACAGTTTTATGACCCCTCTCTGTGACTAACATCCCCCCCTCAAGTCTTTAGCTCTCCCTCTGTCTTATCTCACTAACTCTGCTGCTATCTTTATTACCATTGATTTGTATGGTTTTTTTTTTCTTTTTTTTCCTTTCCCTCTGAGATTTTTTTTTTCTTGTTTTGTTTTAACATGCCAAAAAAAACGTGAATCAGTACTGCTTGGACCTTGAAGAAGAGGTAACACCCCCCGAAAGTTTGTCCTGAAAAATTGTATGTTAGTGCAAATAAAAAAAGTATCACGTAACACCCCGAAAGTTTGTCCTGAAAAATTGTATGTTAGTGCAAATAAATAAAAAAAGTATCACGGTCAGTACTCAGTTTTCTCTAAGGCCCCGTACACACGACCGGATCGATCCGCGGATCAGTTCCAGCAGATAGATCCGGTCGTGTGTACGTCCGAGCGGACATTTCCCAGCGGATAAAAATCCAGCCGACGGATTCCCAGCGGATAAAAATTTCTTAGCATGCTAAGAAATCTATCCGCTGGAATCCAGTCCAGCGGACTGATCCGGTCGTCTGTACAGACTCACCGGATCAGTCCGTCCGCTCCCATCCCTCGCATGAGTCGTAATGATTCGACGCATGCGTGGAAGTATTTACCTTCCAGGGTCGAGCACGTCGCCGCGTCATCGTCGCGGCGACCGCGCAGCACGTCACCGCGGATGTATTCCGCGGGGATTTTGATCTGATGGTGTGTACAGCCATCAGATCAAAATCCGCCAGAGGATTTACTGTAAGGCCTCTCGTGTGTACAAGGCCTTACAGTATATATGATTTTCTTTGGGGAGGATCATTCACTCCAAAATCAAATGTTAAAAGCTATATTTTGTATTTTGTAAATAAAGTACATTTGAATGACGTTTTGTCAAGTCATTAAATGTTCTTTTTGAAAGAATGTTAGTACACATTGTTGTGCAAATGTTCATTTGACAATCCACTAGTGGATGGCCAGCTTAAGGGGGGTATTCTTTCCTCTGACCACCAATGTAGGGGCAATTTTCCCAGTGACCCCTTATGAATTGGTTTTAGCAGAGGTTCCCTAAGACCTGAGAATTATTTCAATTATTCAAGGGTTCCTTCAAGGGAGATAAAAGGAAGTTGATAAAGGCTGCTCGAAGTAGTAAAATAAATCAAGGTTTAAAGGGATGCACAGAAGAATTTTTTAATGCTTACAAAACATCATCCATTCATCAAACATCTTATGGTGCCTGTTTGCTTTTTAAAAGTATAAGTTTTTTTTTCTAAAATAACAAACATGTTAAACATACCTGCTCGGTGCAGCAGATTTTCACAGAGCAGCCCCAATCCTCCTCCTTTTCTCTGGCCCCTCTCTTCTGCCGGGTGCCCTCACAGCAAGTAGCTTGGGGCACCCAAGCAGTTGCACTCCCGATTTCCTACTTTTGGTGTCCGTTAACACACAAAGCCATAGTTTAGACCCTGCCCCCTCTATCTCCTGGTTGGCTCAATGGCTGTGATGCCGGAAGCCAATAAGGAGTGCGAGTCCCCAGACAGCCAAGGCTCTCGTGGACTTCGCTAGATCGAGATGGGGCTCAGAAAAGTATTAGAGGGGCTAAGGGGGGCTGCTGCACACAGAAGTTTTTTTTACCTTCATGCACAGAATCCATAGAAACCTTGTGCCTTTACAGTTACTTTAAAGGAGGGTGAGCAAAGACACAAAGCAGTTCTGAGTGAGTTCTTTTTTTTTTTAATTCAATAAGTTTTTATTAAATTTTTTCAAGGGATAAACACAATGTGCAACATGTTTTGTACAAATCATCAGAAAAACTCAATAACTTAGTTGCCAGGTAAAAGTTATACTTCAATATACCCGCATACTGTAATAAAGGAATATGCTTCTAGACATGTCTTCTCTCTAGGTCAACAAGACTCTCAAATTGGTGTGGTCTCGGGAAAGGAGCGGGAGACCAGAGGGCATAAGGAGAGAAAGGAGTAAGGGCGGATCCCCCTCCACACCCCCATGGGATCTAACTGTGTATTTCCTGAGGGGTTCCAGCCCCCACCCCCCCCCCCCCCCCCACACAATAACAGTAACAAGACCCATAAGAATGAGGCAATAAAAGTCATATTCAAGATTGACAAGATAGCCCAGTAGAGGGTAAGTGAGTATCAGTGAATAATGCGGAGGATAGAGAGAATGATAGATAAGGAGGGGAAAAGGTAAGAGAAGGAATTAAGAGAAAATAAAAACAAAACAGAGGAAAAGGAGGACACATACAGATGTCAAGTGGTTATATGCATGTTCAAAGTCTGTATCATATATGTTTGCTCTATGTAATCTCAAGATTTAGAAATATAAATTCTATTAACATCTATGTTTCATCTTGTACCACTCAGTCCACGGATTCCACCTTTTGCAAGCCATCGCATATTTGCCTTGGGATGCTGCGAACATTAGTTCATATCCTATGTGTGAGTTGACTGTTGTGATTATTTCCTGCATTACGGGGACCTTATTGTCTCTCCAGTGGCGGGTGATAGCCAATCTGGTACCCAGTAGTATATGGGAAACAATCCCTCTACTAATTTTTGGGATGGAGTCTATCTCCAGCGAGAGCACAGCAAACCCCGGGGTTTTAGGCACCCTTCCCTGAACTACTTGGGTTATCAGGTCGAAAACTGCATTCCACATCAGGCGTAAGTGGGGGCACTCCCACAGTATGTGGAATAGAGTACCCACATGGCCACATCCCCTCCAACACAGCGGAGATGCTTGAGGGCTGAATTTTGAGATCCTAAAAGGGGTCAAATACCATCTTAGTAGCACTTTCTGGTGTTGTTCCCAGAGATTTATGCTTCTAGTGGAGGCGTAGGTAGTTTGTAGAGCACGTTGCCATTGTTCCGAGGAGTAAGAAGTAGCTAGGTCTCTCTCCCACGCTTCTATGTTGGTGGTTTTCGTAAATACTAGTTTGTTGCTTATAGCACTATAAAATAGGGAAATCCCTTTTATGTTGGTATATTGATTGGTAAAGTATAGTGTTATCCTCCAGTGGAGTTGGATCGAGAGAGGCGGACCTTTCTTAAGGAAATGGTATATTCGCAGGTAAGTAAAATACTCAGCCTCCCCCAGGCCATACTCCACCTGGAGTGATCTAAATGTCTTCCCCCTGGGGCATATCATTAAATCGGAGATGTAGGCTATTCCCTTCTTAGCCCAATGAGTAAGGTTTAAGTCTGGGATAACGGCTGTGAGGCATGTTATCGGTAAAGAAAAGGTCTTCCCAGGATGATGCATCTGGGGAATCTGCATAAGCACATTCCACGCTTTCAAAGAGGCCATCATAGTGGGAGACATTCCATCTGGAGGTCTAGATGGAAGAACAGATGCCATTAGAAGGTCATAGAGATTTCCAAGGGTATATTGGATTTCTTCCAGTTCTTTCCATCTCTTGGCTGGCGAACTAGGGAACCACGTCTTAAGTTGTGATAGAATGGCAGCCGTATGGTAGTCTCTGACCATTACATTTCCCACCCCCCCTGCTCCCCTGGCAGCTATGGAATTTCTAAATGCCCACCTTGCTTTCTTGCCTTTCCATAAGAAACGATTTGTTAGCGCTTGGAGTTTATCAAAAAAGGAGTTAGGGGCTGGGATGGGGAGGGTCCTGAACAAGTAAATTATTTGTGGGAGGACCATCATTTTAAAGGCCGCCAGACGGCCCGACCACAGTAGTTCGCTTTTAGCCAACTCCTGCAGCTTAGCCGGAAAGGAGGCCAGGAATGTTGTATAGTTACACGTGTATAGTTCCTTTGATGTAGCTGTCAGTGTGATACCCAAATATTTAATTCCTTTGTTACTCCAGGTGTACGGGAACCGTGTACTGAGTGAACATCTTAATCCATTGCTGATCCCCATACCCAAAATAAAAGATTTATTTTCATTAACTTTATAGTAGGAAAGTTTCCCAAACATTTGAAGAGTTTCATGTACCGCAGCCAGGGAAGTATTTGGGTTTGTAAGCATCAAAATGATGTCATCTGCGAAAAGGCTGATGACGTGTTCCGTTTTAGATGTGGGAAATCCACTGATGTCGCTATGTGTTCTAATATGCGAGGCAAGGGGTTCTAGAATTAAGTTGAAAATCAAGGGTGATAAAGGACACCCCTGGCGGGCGCCATTTGTGATAGTAAAGGGTCTAGAGAGCGTCCCAGAGTTAAACACTCTGGCCGACGGCGATGAGTATAGGGCCAATATTGCAGAGAGGATGGGTCCAGCGAACCCATATCTCTTGAGGACCATCTCCATATATCCCCAGTGGACCCTATCGAAGGCCTTCTCTGCATCCAGAGCAAGGAGCAGAGAAGGCCTTCGCTGTACCTGCGCCAGGTGAACAACATTGATCAGCCGCCTCGTGGCGTCTGAGGCCTGTCGCCCCTTGGTGAATCCGACCTGGTCAGGATGAATCAGTTCAGGTAATATATCCACTAATCGGTTTGCAATAAGTTTGGCGTATAATTTAATGTCGCTATTCAATAATGAAATGGGTCTAAAGTTGGCTGGAGTGTCTGGAACCTTCCCTGGCTTGGGCAAGGTCACGATAAGTGCTTCTAGCATTTCTGAGGGGAAGGACGAGGAGGCGGCAGCTTTGCTAAAAACTTTTTTGAGGTAGGGTGTCAGGATGGTCTTAAACATCTGGTAATATTCCCCTACAAAACCATCAGGACCTGGGGACTTGTTGGAGGGGAGGGAGTCAATGATTTTTTGTATCTCCACAATAGTGAAGGGGGAGTTTAGGGCCTCAACTTGTGTCGGAGATAGTTGGGGCAGGGACACTTTGCTCAAAAAATCATTTATCATTGGGGCAGTGGGTTGATACGTGTCTTTGTCCTCTTTTAAGTTATATAGAGTGTCATAGTACTGGCTGAAGGCATCTGCCACATCTTGAGGATGGAACAATTTTGTTTTGTGTAAGGGATGCAGAATGTAAGGGATTTTGGTTTTAATTCTTTGCCCCTTAATTTTGTTTGCAAGCAGTTTGCCAGCCCTGTTGCCCTGTGCATAGTATGTCATCTTCAACTTTTTGGAGTGTTTCTCAAAGTCCTCTAATAGGAGGAGCCTGAGGTCACTTCTCAGTTGTGTGAGCTTGGCAGATAATGCCTGTGAGGAATGTTTTTTATTCTCACATTCTCCCCTTGCAATTTCCTCTGTGAGGTCCCTAATTTTTTTATGCCGCTGCCTCCTCGCCCTCGCCCCCAGCTGAATAAGTATTCCCCGAATATACGCCTTATGGGCAGACCACAAGGTGAATTGATCCTGGGCAGATGTGTCGTTTATATCAAAAAATTATTTTAGGTGTTTTTCTACAGTTAGTCGCACATCAGGTTGTTGCAATAGGAACGTGTTGACCCTCCACACAGGGGGAGGATTGGCGGGCGAGGCATCTTTAAGGGATATAGAGATTGAAGCATGATCCGACCATGTTATGTCGTTAATAGATGCGGAGACAGTTCTAGTTAGAGTGTTGTAGTCAGTCAAAAACAGGTCTATCCTCGTATAAGTGCGATGAGGAGCCGAAAAAAATGTAAAGTCTCTTTCTCCAGCATGGAGACATCTCCATACATCGAACATCTCTGCGTTATGGATAGATTCCTGAAGGGAAGCCCCCAGCCTATGTGCTCTGGTCGTGGAGTCCATGGCTAGATCTGGTACAGCATTGAAGTCCCCACATATCACAAGCAGACCTCTCTTGATAGACTGTAGTTTCCTCATTAATTTGTTGAAAAATTGTGTCTGGTGGACATTCGGAGCATATACGTTAACAATTGTGTATGTTACTGAATTGATATCACAGACCAGGACCAGGAACCTCCCCCCAGGGTCAGCCACCTCCACGTGTAACGTGAAGGCAACTGTGTCTCGTATAGCTGTTAGTACCCCCTTCGTTTTGGTGTTAGCATTAGCAGCGAATACATGGGGGAAGTTTCTGTGGGAGCACTGGGGTGGGGATTCTCTGCTAAAGTGCGTTTCCTGGGCGCATATGATGTCACTCTTATGTAGCGTGGCTTCTTTCCACAAGGACCGTCTCTTGACAGGGTGGTTTAGGCCCCTAGCATTAATAGATAGGATTGTGACCGGCATCTGCGTACCAGGGGAAATGTGTGTTCTGTGGTAAGGTCGATCCCCGGAGGACCGTAACTTCTCCCGGCATGCCCTGTCCCAGTGTCTGTTTATATTTATGAACATGACTACTCACTGCGACCCCGAATTGGCAATTAACTCTGGAGACGACCATCCGAGCTATAGGTCCATGGTGTGGAGATTGAGCATGCCATCCAGCAGAGCTCCATCTTGAGGTTTTGTTGTCATCTGTATGTGTCCAAAATGAAAGAAAAAAGAAGAAAACAGAAAGGTAATACAAAAAAAATTGTTGGGATATCAACGGACATCCAGCCATTTCCATGGCAACAGAAAGTATCATAGAAAGGTCATGTCCGGGTGCAGCTGAATACTGCTCAGGTTCAAGGAGGGGTAAGTTCATGCCCAAAACCCATCGCAGTGACCACGAGAGATCCTAAAGATCTTAAAAAAAAAGGACCAAGTGTAGATTACTTGTGTGATCTGGCGTTTCTTTGTGTCACCTGTTTCCAAACGGGTGTGACAATTGCTCTTTGGGAAGTTGGTTTGTCGCTCTCGGTGGGACTCGGCAGGATCTCCCATTCTTTCAGTAGCTTGATTCCCCTGTCCACAGTGTCTACATTGAATGATCTATCTTTGTATGTGATGACAAGCTTAGTGGGAAAGCCCCATTTGTAGGGGATACTATGATTCCTCAGAGCCTTGGTAATAGTGCCAAGATTGCGCCTTTTTTGCATGGTGTGTTGGGAGAGATCAGGGTAGAATTGCAGGTTTTGAAATCTGGAGGGAATGTTATCATTTCTGCGCATCGCCTGCATTAGCTGCTCCTTCACATGGAAAAAGGTCATGCGTAGAATCACATCTCTGGGTACATCAGCAGGCAGTTAGGCAGGTTTTGGAAGCCTGTGGATCCTATCTATTGTAATGTCCACTTCAGTAAGGTTTGGGAGGAGAGATGAGAATAAGTCGATCGCATACGATCGCAAATCCAGGGGTTGTATTGACTCAGGGACCCCTCTTATTTTCATATTGTTCCTCCTGGATCTGTCTTCAATGTCTGCTAATTTGTTTTTGATCCAGTCACTGCTTTCCTCCTGAGCTTCACTAGCATCCACTAGGCTATTAATGGTGGAGGCATACTCCCCCATCTTTGTTTCGATGTGTTCCACCCTGTCTTCCACCTCCCTCAGCTCCCCACTCACTCTATGGATACAGTTCATCATATCAGCTTGGAGTGAGCTACGTAGTGTCACCAACATGTCTCTAAGTACAGTGTCCAACACAGGCTGGTTACTAGTAGGGAAAGTGGCAATGGAGTCTGGTAACTCACGTGTGTCGTCCCCAGATTCTGTCGTAGGGCTCACTGCAGGGCCGCATCCAGCGCCATCCATCCTCATCCGCGCTTTTGCAGGGCTGTCGGAGGGAGAAGGAGTGGAGTGTTGGTCTCCTTGAGGAGACATCTGCGATCTATAGTCCGTGCGGGCTCCCCCACTGCTTCTGATCTGGTTGTTGGGCACTGGAGTTGAGGCCGCGCCGGCGCCATCTTGCCTGCCTCCGTCCCTCGGGACTGTAAACATGTCCATCAGGCGCTGAGGTTTCTAGGAGCCTTTGCGTTTGTTGGTCATGATCTCCGAGTGTGCCCCGCTCTTGTCGCACAGTCGTATGGCCAAAATTTTGTCCTTTTGCAGGTAGTTTAGTGCCGTTATTCGCTCGTGGATTGCGGAGCTCTCTCTCTATGCTGCCATCCGGCTCCGCTGCAGGCCACGCCCCCCCTGAGTGAGTTCTTTAATTACAGATGAATCTCAGGTATACTCTATATTACCAAAAGTATTAGGATGCCTGCCTTTACACGCACATGAACTTCAATGGCATCCCAGTCTCAGTCCATAGTGTTCAATATTGAATTAGCCCACCTTTGCAGCTAAAACAGCTTCAGCTCTTTTGGGAAGGCTGTCCACAATGTTTAGGAGTGTGTCCATGGGAATGTTTGACCATTCTTGCACTTTGCACTGGTCCAAATCATTTGGTGGTGGTGGGGTTATGGTGTGGGGTTGTTTTTCAGGGGTTGAGCTTGACCCCTTAGTTCCAGTGAAAGGAACTCTTAATGGGGTTGTAAAGGTTCGTCTTTTATTTTCTAAATAGGTTCCTTTAAGCTAGTGCATTGTTGGTTCACTTACCCTTTCCTTCGATTTCCCTTCTAAATATTTTTTTTCTTTGTTTGAATTTCTCACTTCCTGTTTCTCCTCTGTAAGCTTTCCACCATCATCCGAGCGGTGGAAAGTCATTTTGAACAGCTTACTGAACACCTTACTGAGGAGGAACAGGAAGTGAGAAATTCAGACAAAGAAAACAAAGAAAAAAAACATTTAGAAGGGAAATTTAAGAAAAAGGTAAGTGAACCAACAATGCACTAGCTTAAAGTAACCTATTTAGAAAATAAAAAACAAACCTTTACAACCCCTTTGAGGCCCCGTACACACGGCCGAGGAACTCGACGTGCCAAACACATCGAGTTCCTTGGCGTGTTCAGTCCTGGAGCCGCCGAGGAGCTCGGCGGGCCGAGTTCTCCCATAGAACAACGAGGAAATAGAGAACATGTTCTCTATTTCCTCGCCGAGGTCCTCGTCGGCTTCCTCGGCCGAAAGTGTACACACGGCCGGGTTTCTCGGCAGAATTCAGCTCTGAACCGAGTTTCTGGCTGAATTCTGCAGAGAAACTCGGTCGTGTGTACGGGGCTTAAGGCATCAGCATACCACGACATTTTGGACAATTTGCTGCTCCCGACTTTGTGGGAACGGTTTGGGGATGTTCCTGTTCCTACATGACAGTGCACAAAGCAAGGTCCATAAAGACATGGATGAGTGAGTTTGTGATGGATGAACTTAACTGCCTGCACAGAGTCCTGACTTCACCCCGATAGAACACCTTTGGGATGAATTGGAGTGGAGACCGCGAGCCAGGCCATCTCGCCCAACATCAGAGCCTTACCCGACAAATGAGCTTCTGGAAGAATGGTCAAACATTTCCATAGACACACTCCTAAACCTTGTGGGCAGCCTTCCCAGAGGAGTTGAAGCTACTATAGCTGCAAAGGGTGGGCCAACTCAATATTAAACCCTATGGACTAAGGCTGGGATGCCATTACAGTTCATGTGTATGTAACGGCAGATGTCCCAATACTTTTGGTATCATAGTGTATTTTGCTCAATCATATCTGTGCTGAGTAACCATTTAAGTACGGTGGCAAATGTAGAAGATGTGAAAGTGCTACAGTACAAAAATGTTACATTTTTTGCAGTCAGGGCAGATCTATAGGCAGATATTTAGGAGGATCAGAAATGTACTGATTTATGGATCACTTCTATTCATAACATTATATATTGTGCTAAACAGTAATCTGCCTCAAATTATTTACACTGCAATTCTCAATGTCTTTCTTTTCTTATACTGTATATTTCCCTTGCCCATTTTTGGTAGTCAAGGTAACACAGGTTCACCTAATTTACCATCTAGTTGCCTGATTGTTTCACTGATCCATTGGTTCAGAATTTGTAAGGAACTGTTCTGAAACACAAATGCAAATCAGAGGCTCTGACTTGACAGCTACAGAATACTTGTATCAAATCAGTGACTTGGAAATGACCAAAGCAACAGAATACAAAAGCTTGTAAACTGAGCCTGGACTGGCATTTTGGCAGCTTCTGCATTTTCCAGAAGGGTCTGTATATTTTATTTGTCCCTAGAAGCGTTCTCCTAAATGTAGAAGGTAGTCAGTTATAAACATTTGCAACATTATCTAAAATAAAAATGTCAATGGACTGCTTCTACTGTCAGGCAACATTAACAGTCACAGAATTAGGCTGATTTGCTAAAGGATTTGAGAATGTTCACATTACATATTATACACGTTTATAGATTAATTAATTAAAGAGGAATTTGCTTTTTACATGATTGGATTTTGGAAATGAACTGTCACAAAATGAGTACTGTATCAAGTAGTGTTGCACTGATACCGATATTGGTGCCAATACTAAGCATTTGCCTGAGTACTTGTACTCGGGCAAATGCTCTGATACTAAAACCGATACCTTCAAGTCTGCAGACTGTAACCATCAACTTTATAGAGAGAGACACAGGAGAACAGTGCGTGAGAACGCAACAGTGTGAGACGTGACATCCGTGACATTAAAAAATAAATGCATCCAAGGGCAATGATTGATTTTGTTTGCTGGCCTACCACTACACCACCAGAGCAGAGACTCAGCAAATAAGTGTAGTGAAGTAAATACGTTTTTAAAACTTAAAAAATATATATTAATATTTAACCCCCCTGACGGTAAACCCGAGCGTGACTCGGGGTTGGTTTTCAATGCTAAGATCGGTATCCCCGAGTCACGCTCGGGGTGGACGTGCAGCGGCGCGGCTTACCTTTCGCTGGATCCACAGGCAAGTTACTTACCTTGTCCCTGGATCCAGCGATGCCACCCCGCTGTGTGAGCGAGCGGGACCTCCTCGCTCGATTCACAGTCCCCGTGTGCCGCCGATCTCCGTTCCCTGAGACGTTACGACGCATGGGGGCGGAGAACGGCGCCAAATTCAAAAAAGTAAACAAACACTTTACATACAGTATACTGTAATCTTATAGATTACAGTACTGTATGTAAAAAATACACACCCCCCTTGTCCCTAGTGGTCTGCCCAGTGCCCTGCATGTACTTTTATATAATAAAAAATGTTCTTTCTGCCTAAAAACTGTAGATTGTCCAAAAGTGTCCCTTTATGTCAAAAATGGTTTTAGATCAGCTAGAAAACAGCGATAATAAATTATAATCACTTGCAGAAATGTGCGATAGCGATTTGCGGGGAAATTCGTCATAAAAAAAAAATAATAATGACAGCGACAATTCTGCAACTGCAAATTTCAGTGATTTTGAGTTGATTACATTATTGAATAATTTTTATTATAATTATATTATTATTTGTTATAATTATTTATAATTATTTATTATATTATAATTTATAATTTTGTTTTAAAAAACAAAAACATACCCGGGATGCCTACAAGACTCTTGCTTGGTCAGATTTATTTCTAAAAATTACAGGCCTACAGTATAAAACGCCAAATTTCCTTGCAAAATAATTGTACCGCTTTTGGTACGTAATTCCAGACAGAATCATACCGCCAGGGAGGTTAAATTGTAAATATATAAATGCATACACTAATTGATATAATATATTTAATTACAATATTTAATTTGTTTATTTATAAACCTATTCTGTAAAATTGTATCTCTCTCTACCTTGTGACAAGCAAACGAAAATGTTTTTTGATCTATTTCATAATGTATACGTTTTGTGGACAAGTATCAGTAGTCACAGGCACCTCACCCCAATGATAAGAAAAAATGAGAAGGGGGGGAAAAAAAGGGGGTAACCAAAAGGACCCCGGGGCTTTTGAACGGTGCAAATAGATAATCAGACAAAATTTGATTATAAAATTAGAAAATATAATTTATTACACAAATAATTAATATGCCATAAATACGATAAATTTGAAATACATCTCGATTAAATACGTGATATCAAGACGAAGCATTGTTTAAGTCAGCTCTACATGTTTCACTCCGACGAGTTTCTTCAGGAGCTTTCAGACATACAATGCTAAATATCAAAAGAAAAAACAACAAGACATATAATTAAATGACTGT
Source organism: Rana temporaria (assembly GCF_905171775.1). Classification (NCBI taxonomy): domain Eukaryota; kingdom Metazoa; phylum Chordata; class Amphibia; order Anura; family Ranidae; genus Rana; species Rana temporaria. The sequence continues at coordinate 414,810,958 of NC_053491.1, read as the reverse complement.
TGAAAACAATCATTTATATATCAATACATTTTGGTAAATAATGTCAAAAAAGGGGAAAAGAAAAATATTGATCATGAATACATCAGATATTGTAGATAATGCATGCTCAGGGATCTCAACTACATATAAACAGGGGCCAAAAGTAAAAACAATAATATTTACTTACCAAAAAGGTAAAACAGCAAAAGACAGCAGACCATACAGGAAGGAACCAGAGTCCTCAGGGAAAACAGAATAGTTCAGGAGAACCACAGCAGGATTTTAAGCCATTAATAGAATTAATCTGAAAAATCAGGAAAGCACATGTGGAAACACATATGCAAACTACTCTCAGTTGTATTATGCAACAGTGGGTAAAGAGAATATACACTCCAAAAACTTGTTATAATGAACAATATATGTAATATATATACCTGTCAATAGTAAGCAAAAATGCCTATTGTCAGTAGAAACAGTCTAATGTTTGCCATAGATATGGATTGAAAGAGGATAAAGGGGAAGGAAGACACTCTCACAGCCCCTCAAATGACCTGATCAAAAAGCGGCATCCGCTCTGTTAAGAAAAAAGGGGAGAAATAAAAAAGTATATTATAAGTAAATAGGGATAGTTCAGTGCCAAAAAATGCACAGAACAAACAAATCCCTAATGCTCACAGTGTGTAAGCACAAAGCCAAAAAGCTTGTAAGGTAAATACCTGATTAGGACAAAGTCCAAAGATGAAAAGGCAGAGCCACCTAGATAGCTGTGCATACAGCAGCCTTTCCTTGCATTAATTAGGTCTGGTCTCAGCTGGAGCGCCTAACACAGCGCTTGGGCTTTAAATCTGCCACCACGGCGATGATTGACCAATCAAAGTGCCGCAGTGCAGACACATGACCTGGGCGTCAGCAGAAGGAAAACAATCCACCCAGCTGACAAGCTCAGCTGATCCCAATGTAGCCAAAAGTAATGACAGCACACATGAGACCAAGGAAAAGGTCTCTGTGGGCGGTCCAAAAACGATCAGCGCCATTTTGGAGGCTGGAAAGGTTTCCAGTACAAGATAGCTGGAAGGCAAATGGAATAGACAGCGCAGCAGCGCTGAAAAAACACACAAAACTCAAGCTGGGAATGGATGTGCTGGCGTAAATGGTCTAAAAGAAAGGGACCTGAGGGGAAACAATAATGAAAGGGGAGTGATAAACCCTCTTAACCCCTGCAGCTCCCTACGTGTCCGTATGGCTCTCCTGAATCCATCCTGCGCCCAGAGGCATAAGGGAAAAACATTCCTTGGTGTGCCGTCATTATGAATAGAAGTAATACAATGAAAATAAAAATAAATATAAATAATAAAACAGTATGATATAGTGTTACTACTTGAAAGTAGAAAAAGCAAGGTGTTTTGACATATAGTGTTCTTAATTAATATTTGTAAATAGCACTCTGTTTTATGAGATCCATGAGCAAGCAGATCCAACAATCATTAAACACAAAGTTTTATTTGGAGAGACAATCCATACATAATTGCATAAGAAGTTACAGTATGATAAACATACAGTGATTATTGCATCTGGAAATATCCTAAGTGATTTTTGGATTTCAATAAAAAGAAAAAGAAAAAGAAAAACAGAAAACAAAAAACAAAATAAATAAAATGAAAATAAAATAAAATAAAAATGAAAATAAAAATAAAAATAAAATAAAGAAAAAGGAATTAATTGTAATTAATAAGTAGATGAAAAATAAAAAGAAAAAGAAAATGAAATTTTATAGAAGATACATATGAGTATCAATATACAATGATGTTGATAAATATTGCTATGAAATCAGAAACATATATATATATGTGATATATGAATTATGAATTTTAACAATAATGATATAATAGAAGTGAAAATGAAAGACAGCCCTATAAGAAAGGCTTGAAGCTCAAAGCTTCATTTAACCCTGGAGCAATTAAAGCGGACAAGGAGTAAATCCACTTTACCTCCCTTTGGAGCAATATTTTATCATAGTCGCCCCCTCTCTCACCGGGGGTGATGTATTCCAAGGCAGAGAATTTCATTTTATGACTGTTAAATTGGTGGTGAATGCCTGAGTGGCGGCTTATCGGGGTTTCCATCTTTTTCTTAGCAATCAAGGTAACATGGTCCCTGATCCTATGAAAAAATGGACGCTTGGTTTTTCCCACATAAAAAGCCCCACATTCGCATTGCATCAAATATACTATGCCAATAGATTGGCATGTTACGGAGAAAGTTGGTTTCAATATTTGTCCATTTGGAAGATTCACGGTGGTGGAAGCGTGAATATAGCAACAAAATGGGCATTTGTGGCATGGTCTAGAGCCCCTGGGTCCACACAGGCGTGTGTTACCTAAGGAAAAATGGCTGCGGACCAGCCGGTCCCGCAGCGATCTAGATTTCCTAAAGGTAATCTGTGGATAGTCCTGTAAATGTCTAGACACAGCTTCATCGCTGAGTAAAAGACACCAATATTTCTGAAGGATGGAACGCACCTTCTGGTGGTGGCCAGAAAAGCGTGTGATCAATCGTATGCCCGGATCGGGTTTGGAAGTTTTTTGGTCATGGAGCAAGGAACTTCTTTTGTTTTGCTTTGCCCTGAGGTATGCCTTTTTAAGGCCCTTTTTGCTATATCCTCTCTCTTGGAATCTGGTTTGCAATAACTTTGCCTCATGCTCAAAGTTAGATTCAGTACTACAATTGCGACGTAGTCGCAAATATTGTCCATAAGGAATATTAGAGATAAGAGATCTCGGATGTGAGCTAGAGGCATGCAAAAGTGCATTGCCTGCCGATGGTTTACGGAATAAGGATGTCTCAATCATTCCTACATTGTCTATTGAAATCTGAATGTCTAAAAACGTTATAGACAGTTGGCTCATCTCAGAGGTAAACTTAAGATTATATTCATTGCTCTCCAAACTTTTCAAGAAGGATAAAAGATCAACCTTGGGGCCCGTCCAAATGAAAAAAACATCGTCTATAAAACGACGCCACAGGGGGATGTGCTCAAAAAATGAATGCACATCATCCGTGCTTAGCAAATTTTGCTCCCACCCCCCCAAGTACAAGTTCGCGTAGGAAGGGGCGCACTTAGTCCCCATAGCTACGCCTTGTACTTGGAGGTAGTGGGAGCCATCAAAAAGAAAAATATTATTGGATAAGATAAAGTCCAACAAATCCAAAATGAATTTATTGTATGCCGGGGAGGCTTCAGAATTTTCCAAGATGAAGCCCTCTACAACCCTCAACCCCAATGAATGGGGGATGGAGTTGTAGAGGGCCTCCACGTCCAAGGCTACCAGCCACGAATCCTTGGGGATATTAATCCCATCCAATGTTTTCAGAAGATCGGTAGTATCCTGTAAATGCGAAGCCAGATTTTCAACCCAAGGACGAAGATACTCGTCGATGAGTTGACTGGCTTTTTCAGTTAGGGATCCGTTACCCGAAACAATCGGTCTGCCCGGTGGATTAGTCGAATTTTTGTGAATTTTGGGCAACGCATACAGCGTCGGTGTCCCAAGGTTGATCTTTTATCCTTCTTGAAAAGTTTGGAGAGCAATGAATATAATCTTAAGTTTACCTCTGAGATGAGCCAACTGTCTATAACGTTTTTAGACATTCAGATTTCAATAGACAATGTAGGAATGATTGAGACATCCTTATTCCGTAAACCATCGGCAGGCAATGCACTTTTGCATGCCTCTAGCTCACATCCGAGATCTCTTATCTCTAATATTCCTTATGGACAATATTTGCGACTACGTCGCAATTGTAGTACTGAATCTAACTTTGAGCATGAGGCAAAGTTATTGCAAACCAGATTCCAAGAGAGAGGATATAGCAAAAAGGGCCTTAAAAAGGCATACCTCAGGGCAAAGCAAAACAAAAGAAGTTCCTTGCTCCATGACCAAAAAACTTCCAAACCCGATCCGGGCATACGATTGATCACACGCTTTTCTGGCCACCACCAGAAGGTGCGTTCCATCCTTCAGAAATATTGGTGTCTTTTACTCAGCGATGAAGCTGTGTCTAGACATTTACAGGACTATCCACAGATTACCTTTAGGAAATCTAGATCGCTGCGGGACCGGCTGGTCCGCAGCCATTTTTCCTTAGGTAACACACGCCTGTGTGGACCCAGGGGCTCTAGACCATGCCACAAATGCCCATTTTGTTGCTATATTCACGCTTCCACCACCGTGAATCTTCCAAATGGACAAATATTGAAACCAACTTTCTCCGTAACATGCCAATCTATTGGCATAGTATATTTGATGCAATGCGAATGTGGGGCTTTTTACGTGGGAAAAACCAAGCGTCCATTTTTTCATAGGATCAGGGACCATGTTACCTTGATTGCTAAGAAAAAGATGGAAACCCCGATAAGCCGCCACTCAGGCATTCACCACCAATTTAACAGTCATAAAATGAAATTCTCTGCCTTGGAATACATCACCCCCGGTGAGAGAGGGGGCGACTATGATAAAATATTGCTCCAAAGGGAGGTAAAGTGGATTTACTCCTTGTCCGCTTTAATTGCTCCAGGGTTAAATGAAGCTTTGAGCTTCAAGCCTTTCTTATAGGGCTGTCTTTCATTTTCACTTCTATTATATCATTATTGTTAAAATTCATAATTCATATATCACATATATATATATGTTTCTGATTTCATAGCAATATTTATCAACATCATTGTATATTGATACTCATATGTATCTTCTATAAAATTTCATTTTATTTTTATTTTTATTTTTCATCTACTTATTAATTACAATTAATTCCTTTTTCTTTATTTTATTTTTATTTTTATTTTCATTTTTATTTTATTTTATTTTCATTTTATTTATTTTGTTTTTTGTTTTTTGTTTTTCTTTTTCTTTTTCTTTTTATTGAAATCCAAAAATCACTTAGGATATTTCCAGATGCAATAATCACTGTATGTTTATCATACTGTAACTTCTTATGCAATTATGTATGGATTGTCTCTCCAAATAAAACTTTGTGTTTAATGATTGTTGGATCTGCTTGCTCATGGATCTCATAAAACAGAGTGCTATTTACAAATATTAATTAAGAACACTATATGTCAAAACACCTTGCTTTTTCTACTTTCAAGTAGTAACACTATATCATACTGTTTTATTATTTATATTTATTTTTATTTTCATTGTATCACTTCTATTCATAATGACGGCACACCAAGGAATGTTTTTCCCTTATGCCTCTGGGCGCAGGATGGATTCAGGAGAGCCATATGGACACGTAGGGAGCTGCAGGGGTTAAGAGGGTTTATCACTCCCCTTTCATTATTGTTTCCCCTCAGGTCCCTTTCTTTTAGACCATTTACGCCAGCACATCCATTCCCAGCTTGAGTTTTGTGTGTTTTTTCAGCGCTGCTGCGCTGTCTATTCCATTTGCCTTCCAGCTATCTTGTACTGGAAACCTTTCCAGCCTCCAAAATGGCGCCGATCGTTTTTGGACCGCCCACAGAGACCTTTTCCTTGGTCTCATGTGTGCTGTCATTACTTTTGGCTACATTGGGATCAGCTGAGCTTGTCAGCTGGGTGGATTGTTTTCCTTCTGCTGACGCCCAGGTCATGTGTCTGCACTGCGGCGCTTTGATTGGTCAATCATCGCCGTGGTGGCAGATTTAAAGCCCAAGCGCTGTGTTAGGCGCTCCAGCTGAGACCAGACCTAATTAATGCAAGGAAAGGCTGCTGTATGCACAGCTATCTAGGTGGCTCTGCCTTTTCATCTTTGGACTTTGTCCTAATCAGGTATTTACCTTACAAGCTTTTTGGCTTTGTGCTTACACACTGTGAGCATTAGGGATTTGTTTGTTCTGTGCATTTTTTGGCACTGAACTATCCCTATTTACTTATAATATACTTTTTTATTTCTCCCCTTTTTTCTTAACAGAGCGGATGCCGCTTTTTGATCAGGTCATTTGAGGGGCTGTGAGAGTGTCTTCCTTCCCCTTTATCCTCTTTCAATCCATATCTATGGCAAACATTAGACTGTTTCTACTGACAATAGGCATTTTTGCTTACTATTGACAGGTATATATATTACATATATTGTTCATTATAACAAGTTTTTGGAGTGTATATTCTCTTTACCCACTGTTGCATAATACAACTGAGAGTAGTTTGAATATGTGTTTCCACATGTGCTTTCCTGATTTTTCAGATTAATTCTATTAATGGCTTAAAATCCTGCTGTGGTTCTCCTGAACTATTCTGTTTTCCCTGAGGACTCTGGTTCCTTCCTGTATGGTCTGATGTCTTTTGCTGTTTTACCTTTTTGGTAAGTAAATATTATTGTTTTTACTTTTGGCCCCTGTTTATATGTAGTTGAGATCCTTGAGCATGCATTATCTACAATATCTGATGTATTCATGATCAATATTTTTCTTTTCCCCTTTTTTGACATTATTTACCAAAATGTATTGATATATAAATGATTGTTTTCAACAGTCATTTAATTATATGTCTTGTTGTTTTTTCTTTTGATATTTAGCATTGTATGTCTGAAAGCTCCTGAAGAAACTCGTCGGAGTGAAACATGTAGAGCTGACTTAAACAATGCTTCGTCTTGATATCACGTATTTAATCGAGATGTATTTCAAATTTATCGTATTTATGGCATATTAATTATTTGTGTAATAAATTATATTTTCTAATTTTATAATCAAATTTTGTCTGATTATCTATTTGCACCGTTCAAAAGCCCCGGGGTCCTTTTGGTTACCCCCTTTTTTTCCCCCCCTTCTCATTTTTTCTTATCATTGGGGTGAGGTGCCTGTGACTACTGATACTTGTCCACAAAACGTATTCTTTCTGATTCTTGGGTGTTTATTCACCTATCACCATTGGTGGACATTTATCAAAGTCTCTATATATATAATCAAAGTATTTTTTTCTTTTGATATTGATTGGACGACGTCCATGCATGTGCTAAGTATACATTTAATGATTTATGTATGGTTTCAAAAATCTTTTTGGTTTTTTTCACTTTCTCATTCTTTCTTTTTTTTATTTTCTGTTTTGTAATTATGGCTAATTATTGTGGGGAAGCTTTTAGTGGGTTAATGACTGATATTCATAGGTCACAAAACAAAATCAGTGGGGGGTTTTCGATGGACCATTTTTTTGTCAGATTACAAAGGATGCTGGAGAGAAAATCCAGACTCTTTTGGAATAAGTGGTACTTTATGAAATATATGGATGACAAAATTACCCCATGGGGTTTAAGGATTCAAATTTTTCCAACAATCTCCAATGTAGACCAAGAGTTTAAAACTGAATGGGAGACAAATCTTCAAATTTGTTCCTTTAAAATGATGACACTTCTATGTCAGAGATACACTTTGGATTTGGACTCCCTGGATAGGGAAATAGAGAAACTGTATAGTGAGAACAAAAGCATCACAGATGATGAGATTTTCTCTGAAAGAGAAGTCACGCTAAAAGGTAACTTGGAAACTTATGTTTCAGTACTTTTAAAAAATAAAGAACAAAAATTTACCAGAGACAAGTTGTCCTACGACAACTCTCAAGCATACAACTGGGGCTCAGCCTCCAAGTACCGTAAACGGAAGGGGGATAAACCCAAATCCAAACGTCCTGATATTCCGAGTGATATTACTGGCTCTGACTCCTCTTTATCCTCCACTATTTCTATTTCGACAACAGATCAAATACCGAATGTGAAAACTCACGGCTTTTTCCAACCAAAATCAAACAGAGGAAACATGAGAGGTAACTCCTCGAGATCATCAACAAGGACCACGGTCAACACGCGAGCACAAGCTGCGAAAGCATCTTCAGCAAACGCATTGACTTTATCGGAACCAGCGAGTGGTATGGTCAATAATATGTTCAGTGCATTAAAAACTCCTACGGTAGGCACCTCTCAAAGCAACTCCACAGAGTTGGATTTTCGTCCTGCACGGGCTCTCACCCAGCCAGTGACGGACGACAAAAAATGACTTCTAAATCATCAGATATTGTTCAAACCACCTTGGGGGGTTTCCAAATAGTAAATTTATCCTCAACCCATCTATCCACTGAACAAATTGATGTTTTAAACTTAGGTCTGACATTTTGTCCTGTACAGAATACGGATACCTTTGATTTAATTAAGGATATACATTTATTTTCTCGTAGATTAATGTTAAAAGTACTCTTTGACAAACCCAAACCGTCAGTTGCATCAACCAATTTTGAAAACCCCATCTGGGAAGAAATGACTCTAAAAGATATCAAGGCTCTTGAGGAGCTTACAGAACTTTGGGAGGAGGGAGGCATCGATGAGACCGACCTAATGGAGGCGGTTCTCCTTGATGCATCCACCCTCCCTGCTTCTCTATCCGATGCCTTGGTAACAACACATGTCCCAACTTCCAAACCTAGGGACTACAAACCAAAGTCCAAAATGTTCCCTACATTGCAAGGAAACCCCAGTATATGGGCTTTCACAAATCAGGTAACAAAGAAAATCAGTAGAACAAACTGGTCCCATATGCCCCACTCGAATTTATCGGAGACACAAAAATCTGCTCTCAGCTCCTTACAGACCAATGACACAATTGTCATAAAGCCTTCTGACAAAGGCGGCAATATTGTCATTCAAGATAAATCAAGCTATAAATTGATGGTATATAAAATCTTAAACAACAAAGAATGGTATAAAAAAGTAAGTGAGACACATCTTAGAAATACCATATTGCGATACCAAAACCTAATCAATTCAGCTTATCATCAGGGCCTCATTGTGAAATCTACATGGGAATTTTTGAATGTGATGCATCCTAGGACACCGACGCTGTATGCGTTGCCCAAAATTCACAAAAATTCGACTAATCCACCGGGCAGACCGATTGTTTCGGGTAACGGATCCCTAACTGAAAAAGCCAGTCAACTCATCGACGAGTATCTTCGTCCTTGGGTTGAAAATCTGGCTTCGCATTTACAGGATACTACCGATCTTCTGAAAACATTGGATGGGATTAATATCCCCAAGGATTCGTGGCTGGTAGCCTTGGACGTGGAGGCCCTCTACAACTCCATCCCCCATTCATTGGGGTTGAGGGTTGTAGAGGGCTTCATCTTGGAAAATTCTGAAGCCTCCCCGGCATACAATAAATTCATTTTGGATTTGTTGGACTTTATCTTATCCAATAATATTTTTCTTTTTGATGGCTCCCACTACCTCCAAGTACAAGGCGTAGCTATGGGGACTAAGTGCGCCCCTTCCTACGCGAACTTGTACTTGGGGGGGTGGGAGCAAAATTTGCTACGCACGGATGATGTGCATTCATTTTTTGAGCACATCCCCCTGTGGCGTCGTTTTATAGACAATGTTTTTTTCATTTGGACGGGCCCCAAGGTTGATCTTTTATCCTTCTTGAAAAGTTTGGAGAGCAATGAATATAATCTTAAGTTTACCTCTGAGATGAGCCAACTGTCTATAACGTTTTTAGACATTCAGATTTCAATAGACAATGTAGGAATGATTGAGACATCCTTATTCCGTAAACCATCGGCAGGCAATGCACTTTTGCATGCCTCTAGCTCACATCCGAGATCTCTTATCTCTAATATTCCTTATGGACAATATTTGCGACTACGTCGCAATTGTAGTACTGAATCTAACTTTGAGCATGAGGCAAAGTTATTGCAAACCAGATTCCAAGAGAGAGGATATAGCAAAAAGGGCCTTAAAAAGGCATACCTCAGGGCAAAGCAAAACAAAAGAAGTTCCTTGCTCCATGACCAAAAAACTTCCAAACCCGATCCGGGCATACGATTGATCACACGCTTTTCTGGCCACCACCAGAAGGTGCGTTCCATCCTTCAGAAATATTGGTGTCTTTTACTCAGCGATGAAGCTGTGTCTAGACATTTACAGGACTATCCACAGATTACCTTTAGGAAATCTAGATCGCTGCGGGACCGGCTGGTCCGCAGCCATTTTTCCTTAGGTAACACACGCTCGTGTGGACCCAGGGGCTCAAATACATCACCCCCGGTGAGAGAGGGGGCGACTATGATAAAATATTGCTCCAAAGGGAGGTAAAGTGGATTTACTCCTTGTCCGCTTTGATTGCTCCAGGGTTAAATGAAGCTTTGAGCTTCAAGCCTTTCTTATAGGGCTGTCTTTCATTTTCACTTCTATTATATCATTATTGTTAAAATTCATAATTCATATATCACATATATATATATGTTTCTGATTTCATAGCAATATTTATCAACATCATTGTATATTGATACTCATATGTATCTTCTATAAAATTTCATTTTCTTTTTCTTTTTATTTTTCATCTACTTATTAATTACAATTAATTCCTTTTTCTTTATTTTATTTTTATTTTTATTTTCATTTTTATTTTATTTTATTTTCATTTTATTTATTTTGTTTTTTGTTTTCTGTTTTTCTTTTTCTTTTTCTTTTTATTGAAATCCAAAAATCACTTAGGATATTTCCAGATGCAATAATCACTGTATGTTTATCATACTGTAACTTCTTATGCAATTATGTATGGATTGTCTCTCCAAATAAAACTTTGTGTTTAATGATTGTTGGATCTGCTTGCTCATGGATCTCATAAAACAGAGTGCTATTTACAAATATTAATTAAGAACACTATATGTCAAAACACCTTGCTTTTTCTACTTTCAAGTAGTAACACTATATCATACTGTTTTATTATTTATATTTATTTTTATTTTCATTGTATTACTTCTATTCATAATGACGGCACACCAAGGAATGTTTTTCCCTTATGCCTCTGGGCGCAGGATGGATTCAGGAGAGCCATACGGACACGTAGGGAGCTGCAGGGGTTAAGAGGGTTTATCACTCCCCTTTCATTATTGTTTCCCCTCAGGTCCCTTTCTTTTAGACCATTTACGCCAGCACATCCATTCCCAGCTTGAGTTTTGTGTGTTTTTTCAGCGCTGCTGCGCTGTCTATTCCATTTGCCTTCCAGCTATCTTGTACTGGAAACCTTTCCAGCCTCCAAAATGGCGCCGATCGTTTTTGGACCGCCCACAGAGACCTTTTCCTTGGTCTCATGTGTGCTGTCATTACTTTTGGCTACATTGGGATCAGCTGAGCTTGTCAGCTGGGTGGATTGTTTTCCTTCTGCTGACGCCCAGGTCATGTGTCTGCACTGCGGCGCTTTGATTGGTCAATCATCGCCGTGGTGGCAGATTTAAAGCCCAAGCGCTGTGTTAGGCGCTCCAGCTGAGACCAGACCTAATTAATGCAAGGAAAGGCTGCTGTATGCACAGCTATCTAGGTGGCTCTGCCTTTTCATCTTTGGACTTTGTCCTAATCAGGTATTTACCTTACAAGCTTTTTGGCTTTGTGCTTACACACTGTGAGCATTAGGGATTTGTTTGTTCTGTGCATTTTTTGGCACTGAACTATCCCTATTTACTTATAATATACTTTTTTATTTCTCCCCTTTTTTCTTAACAGAGCAGATGCCGCTTTTTGATCAGGTCATTTGAGGGGCTGTGAGAGTGTCTTCCTTCCCCTTTATCCTCTTTCAATCCATATCTATGGCAAACATTAGACTGTTTCTACTGACAATAGGCATTTTTGCTTACTATTGACAGGTATATATATTACATATATTGTTCATTATAACAAGTTTTTGGAGTGTATATTCTCTTTACCCACTGTTGCATAATACAACTGAGAGTAGTTTGCATATGTGTTTCCACATGTGCTTTCCTGATTTTTCAGATTAATTCTATTAATGGCTTAAAATCCTGCTGTGGTTCTCCTGAACTATTCTGTTTTCCCTGAGGACTCTGGTTCCTTCCTGTATGGTCTGCTGTCTTTTGCTGTTTTACCTTTTTGGTAAGTAAATATTATTGTTTTTACTTTTGGCCCCTGTTTATATGTAGTTGAGATCCTTGAGCATGCATTATCTACAATATCTGATGTATTCATGATCAATATTTTTCTTTTCCCCTTTTTTGACATTATTTACCAAAATGTATTGATATATAAATGATTGTTTTCAACAGTCATTTAATTATATGTCTTGTTGTTTTTTCTTTTAATATTTAGCATTGTATGTCTGAAAGCTCCTGAAGAAACTCGTCGGAGTGAAACATGTAGAGCTGACTTAAACAATGCTTCGTCTTGATATCACGTATTTAATCGAGATGTATTTCAAATTTATCGTATTTATGGCATATTAATTATTTGTGTAATAAATTATATTTTCTAATTTTATAATCAAATTTTGTCTGATTATCTATTTGCACCGTTCAAAAGCCCCGGGGTCCTTTTGGTTACCCCCTTTTTTTCCCCCCTTCTCACTATTTCATAATGTCTTTTAAGTTACAATTCTTCATACTTATAAAGAAATGGTAAGGATTTTTCATTACACTAAAAATAGGGTGCATCCCTAGTTTCAAGCATTGACATGCCTCCTTTAGACCATGGTCCATTGGTCCAGTATGGTCACCTCCTAAATAAGCACCCTCTAGAGACAGCTAAACTCCTCCAATAAGACATAGTGGTTTCATCCAACATAGTTTTACTTGTTAAAATGCAGTACAAGGGATGTTCACCAGTCATTTGAAGTGTAAAGAGGCAATAATCTTCTAAGCTTTGTGCCCACTATGAAGGCTGGCAGCTAACTGAGGCAACATGGAGAAGAAGGGAGGGTCTATCTAAGGCAGTGTTTCTCAACCTTTTTTCAGTTAAGGCACCCTTTAAAATTATGGACAATCTCGAGGCACCCTCCAAAATTAAGGACAGCCTTGAGGCACCCTATTCTAAAATTTTAAAACTATTCTAATAGTTTAACATATTGCAGAAACATCAATACACGTAGGACACCCAACATTGGAGGTGATTTATGCTTCCAAAGTAAAAACTCTTTTGAAAACTGGTACTGACTAGTACTCCAATGTTTATTTTCTCCCTTAATTTCTCTCCATCAATTAGCTAATAAGACCCCAAGCTGATGGAGAGAGGTCGGGGAGGGTCAAACAAAGATGCTATGCATGCAACTGACATCCTCCTTATCAACCGATGATGTCATTGATCATTAGGAGGTTGGTGGCTAGAAGGTTGAAATGTTGCACAATAAAAACCTGTGGCTTTGTGTAACTTAAAGGCAGGTTTCATCCACCCACTGGCTTGTATATAATTTTGGGGCAATTTTTAGGCATTTAGCCAAGGCGCCCCCGAAGAAACCTCAAGGCACCTGGTTGAAAAATACTGATCTAAGGACTAAACTAACTAGTCCCCAACATACTGGGAATTTGGACCACCATTTATAAACATAAAATAACAAGCTGTAGTTACACTGAATTGCCAGTAGATGTCAGCACCAAGACATGATTAATACATACATCAACTCCCATGCGACTGTAATGGATACAAAATAGATGTTTCAGAACATAATGTACTTTATGAAAATTCCAACCTCCTTTAGTAAATCTGCATCAATGTTTCTGCTTCCTAGTAGTAGATTATAGCATGCAGCCCTCTACCCGATATGGTAAAATTCAGTTGTTAGTGAGGTAAGATCTGTTCCTTTGCTGTTTGCTACTTAACCTTATGGGCCCAGATTCAAGAAGCACTTGCGCCCGCGCAACCATAGGTTGCGCGGCGCAAGTGCTTACTTGCTCCGGTGTAACGAGTGCTCCTGATTCAGGAACCTCGTTACACCGAATGCAGCCTAGGATGTGATAAACATAAGCCTCCTTATGCCTTCACATCCCAGGCTGCATTCTTGCATTGGCCGCTAGGGGGCGCGGCCTTTGTGATCGGCGTGTAGTATGCAAATTGCATACTACCACCGATTCACAAAAGTTGCGCGGGCCCTGCCTACGCAAGTTACGGAGTTTCCGTACGGCGCCTTTAGCATAAGGTTGCTCCTGCTATAGCAGGCGCAGCCAATGCTAAAGTATAGCTGCGCCTCCCGCTCGCGACGTTCAAATTTAACGTCGTTTACGTAAGTGAACCGTGAATGGCGCTGGACGCCATTCACGTTCACTTACAAGCAAATGACGTCCTTGCGACGTCATTTGCCGCAATGCAAGTCGGGAAAGTTTCCCGACGGAGCATGCGCAGTTCGCTCGGCGCGGGAGCGCGCCTAATTTAAATGATTCCCGCCCCCGGCGGGATCATTTACATTAGGCAGCCTTGCGCCCGGCTGCTTAGCATATTGCCCGCGCAATTTACGGAGCAACTGCTCCGTGAATCGCGGGCAAAGCGCAATATTTGCGTGGGCGCAGAGAAAAAAATTTGCTCTTTGCCCACGCAAATATTGCGCGATTCTACTTGAATCTGGGCCATTATGTACACTGATCAGCCAAAATATTATGACCACCCACAATAAACCTTGGAGGCACGGCCGCCACTAGACTTCCAAAGATATGCTGTGGTATCTGGTACCAAGTCATCAGTAGCAGATCCTTAAAGTATATATTAAGACTCGTAAACATTGTTCAGAAATGCCAGTTGTTGTTCAAGTATAACCCAATCCAACTGTGGTGAGGAAATCATCAGTGTTTTGTGTTGCAATCATTTTTATTGAAGGTAATAAGCATAGTAATGCACAACATTGAATGAAGAGTACAGGCAAATAGTAACAATCAGATACATATAGAGGAAGTGAGGGGTGCAATCAGAATTACTCATACCTCTAATACAGGGGTGCCCAAAGTTTTGAAGATCAAGGGCCATTTAACTGACTTGGTAACCAGTCGCGGGCCACAATGAGTGGAGCGGGCGGATGACATGCATACTGCAGAGCGGACACGGACGCTGCCCACGCTACTCTATGGGCCCTCCGATCTGATCTGGAAGGGGACAGATCCCCTTCTGATTTAATTTTTTTTTGGGTCGGACTGAACCTGTGAAAGGGGCCTAAGGCTGCTTTCACACTGATGCACTGCAGTTTACCCATGCCGTGGCTGCAGCACAGTGTACCTTTTGGCTTTTCTGCGGGTTAGCTGCACTTTACTATAGACTTCCATTATATCCTGCAGGTGTGGTGCACTTTCAGAAAGCGAACCAAACCTAAAAGGTAATTCCAGAAGTCTATGGCTCAGTGCAGGTAACCCACAGGTACACTGCGCTGCACCTGCGGATCAGTTGAAAGCCACCCAGTAACCAATTCAGAAGATATGCCCGTATATACACTGTGATTTTAGTAATGAACTAACCTATAATAACCGTCTTCCATTCAGGTATTGCCGGCTGTTGTCCCAGGCAGAGCACATTTGGTATCACTCCACCTGTGACAGGAGCTGACGCTATTCAGGAAGCATTGGCTTATGCGCCTCTGCTCCGCAGCCCCTTGCTTCCTCTACTGTTCGTTTCATTCACAACACTGATGCTTTGGGATAGAGGGTCGGGAACCCAAGATCTGGGATTGCCAACCCACCATCACAGAACAGGAGGTCGCGGGCCACATCTGAGGGCTCCGGGGGCCACATGTGGCCCCCGTGCCACTGGTTGAGCACCCCTGCTCTAATACACTCACAGTCTGTAGATGCCAACTGATTATTTCTTTTTTTTTTTTTTCTCAATCAAGATGTTTATTGGAAGATTGAACATAGTATACAAATGACATTTCTTTCACATTGTTTTCACATAACTTATACAGTCAAGAAAATACAGGATAGTGTCAATGTCAAATAGTAATATAATCAGTATCGTATGTTGGGATTACATACAAGAATGCACGACCTGGAATCACAAAACTTAATTTAGTAGTTATGAAGAGAAAGGGAGTGGGGGAGGAGGGAAAGGGTAGGAGAAGAAGAGGGGGGATTGGAAGATGAGGGAAGGAGGGAGATAGTGGGAAAGGGAGGGAGGATGGTTCATATATGGTAAGGAATTCATTCATCTCGACACGTAGTGACAGCAGATTGGGTATACAGTGGTAATATGCAATTATACATTGTAGAAAGGACTAGGATATTGACAAGATTTCTAATTATATAGTATCTGATATTCATCAGACAATGTAAATACAAGCCATGGTTGCCAAAGAGCATTAAAACTATCACTATTTTCTTTTTTCATAGCCAATATTTCTTCCATTTTAAAAATGTACTTAACTCTGTCTAGCCAATCCCTGATCTTTGGTGTGCTTTTGGATTTCCAGTGTAGTGGTATAAGTGTTTTGGCGGCATTTAGCAGGTGTCTAGTGAGGGTTTTCTTATACCTGCTGATCGGGAGATCATTAATGTGGAGTAGGCATGCTGCAGCGTTTAGTGTTATGGGTGTTTCCGTAATGTGTTTAATCCACTCGTTCACCTCCTTCCAATAATCAAGGATAGGTGGACATTCCCACCAGATGTGTAGGAATGTACCAACATCTCTCTCGCATCGCCAGCATGTGTCAGATGTTGTGTGGAACCATTTTTTAGCTTTCTGGGGAGTGATGTACCATTGGGTGAGGATCTTGTACGATATCTCTTGGTATTTAGTGCTTAAAGAGCACTTGTGTGCCATAATGCATGCCTTTTCCCAGTGAGCATCTTCTATCAATATGCCTAGGTCGTCCTCCCATTTCCGTTTATGTATACTTATTTCAGTGGGTGCTGGTGTAATTAGCCAGGAGTAAGCTAAGGAGGTGGTATGTGGTACCTGGGAGCCTTTAGTGCAGATTTTTTCAAGAGTCGTGGGAGGGCGAAGGAAGGAGGTGTGGTATTTGGTATTGACCAGGAAGTCTCTCAGCTGAAGGTAGAACCAGAAGCCGGGGAGCGGTATAGGCCTATCTTTAACTAGGGTTTCAAATGTTTTGATTGTTTGACCGTTAAAACAGTGTGTGGCTAGAAGGTTAGGTGTTTCTTTTCTGTTGAGGCCTGGAAGGAAGTCTGGGTTATTGAAAATTGGGGTAAGGGGGCCAGGTATCGAGGCGAGGTCATGTTTCCCTACTAGTTTGTGCCATACCATAAGTGTGTTGGCTATTAAGGGGTGTTCTATTATCTTATTGTTCTTTGAGTGTAATGTCCAAGGAAAGAACTTGGTTTGGTGTGGGGCTAACTGCTGCTCCAACTGAACCCAATCTTTTTCCTTAGAGTGACAATGCCAGTCAATGATTCTGGTTATATGGGATGCCTGGTGATATTTTTTATAATCTGGAAGTCCTATCCCCCCTTCATTTTTGGGCAGGGTAAGTATTTTGAAATTGATCCTGGGGTTCTTGTCTGCCCACAGGAAGCGCCTCTGTATCTTGCTTAGTTTGGAGAAAAAGGTGTCCGGGACACGGACCGGGAGGGCGTTAAATATGTAGAGAAGCCTGGGGAGAACAGTCATTTTTAAAATTGAGGCTCTGCCAAACCATGAGAACGATTTTGGGGTCCATTTGCTGAGGTCAATTAAAATAGATTTTAGTAGTGTGGTGTAGTTAGCTTGAAATAGTGAGTCAATTGAGCTGGTGAGATGTATGCCTAAGTATTTGAGCGTCTTTGGGACCCATTTGTATGAGTGGTTTGACTTTACTCGTGTCAGGAGTTCAGGGGGCAGGGTAAGGTTTAGTGCCTCCGATTTGGATTGGTTTATCTTAAAGTGTGAGATGAATCCGAAAGTATCAAATATTTTTTGTAAATTGGGGATAGAGGTGTGGGGTTGTGTAAGGAAAAGCAGCAGATCATCTGCATACGCTGCCACTTTATATTCCCTATTGTTCACTTTGAAACCTCTGACATCTCTGGTAAGATTAATAGTTCTGATTAATGGTTCCAGAGAGATGATAAAAAGTATTGGAGAAAGGGGGCATCCTTGACGGGTACCGTTCCTAATATTTATTGGATCTGAGAGTACGTTGTTCACTTTAACTCTGGCTTTGGGGTTTTGATATAAGGCTGAGATCCAGGACATCATGTTTCCCCCTAACCCTATGTGTGAGCAGGCTGCAAACATGTAGTCCCAAGAGATTCTATCAAATGCCTTTTCGGCGTCGGTAGAAAGGAGCATCCCTTCGAATTTGGATTTCTGGGTGAGGTGGATGAGGTTTAATGCTTTTGTGATGTTGTCACGGGATTCCCTACCAGGCATGAAGCCAACTTGTTCGGGGCCTATGATTTTTGTAAGTAGGGGTTTCAGCCTATTAGCTAGGATTTTGGCTAGGAGTTTCAGATCTACGTTTAGGAGTGATATGGGTCTGAAGTTGGCGCAGTCAGTATGGTCTTTGTCTGGTTTGGGGACAACCGCGATATGTGCCAGTAGGAATGAGTTGGAAGTGTTTTTGTTTTTCGCTAGATAATTGAAGGTGGAAAGTAGGGGCGTGCATAGTAGATTGGTGAAGGTCTTATAATATTGGGATGTGAAGCCATCCGGTCCCGGGCTTTTCCCCGCTTTTAGATCCTTGATGGCAGCTTGTATTTCGGCTGTATTTATAGGTGCATCTAAATTGTGAGTCTCATTTTGGGCAAGTGAGGGAAGTCCGCTGTCCTTCAGGAAGTTGGATATGGTTTCTGTTTTTGAGCTCTTTACATGAGGGGGTTTATGTTGATCTGGTAGGTTGTATAGTTTTTCGTAGAACTTATGAAAGAGTTCTGCTATTTTCCCGGGTTCATGTCTTAGGTGGCCTCCCTTATCTTTAATGGCGTGCACGTGGTTTGCTGATTTCGCATCTCTAAGGGCTTTAGCGAGGAGTTTCCCACTCTTGTCTCCTTGTTCGTAAAAGATATTTTTCTTGAAGAAAAGAGATCTCCTTACTTTAATGTCTAAGATTAGTTTCAAGGAAGTTCTGCATTTTATCAGTTCATCCTCAACCGTAATCGATAGGGACTGTTTATGTTGAGCTTCTAGGTTGGCTATCTGTTTGGATAATCTAGTGATTTCCTTGTCCCTTTCTTTTTTTTTCCTGGATCCCCATTTTATCAGTTCCCCTCTAACTACACTTTTGTGTGCTTCCCAGTTGTTCAGGGGGGTCGTGTCATTAGCTGAGTTATTTGTGAAGAACGAGGAGATTGTTTGGTGTATGTCATCTTTTATTACCTGATCTGTAAGTAAGGACGCATTAAGCCTCCAATTGAAAGTGGATTGTTTAGGTGGGCCTAGGTGGAGGGAAATGGCTGTTGGGGCATGGTCTGATAGGGAAATAATGCCTATTTCAGCCCTGATGACATTTCCCAAGTCTCTTTGGGAGATGAAAATCAGGTCGATTCTCGAGTACCTTTTGTGGGGTGTAGAGAAGAATGTAAAATCCTTCTCAGAAGGGTGTGTTGACCTCCATGTGTCCACCAGTGTGAGGGATTGTAGCATTAGCTTGATACGTTTTAGTATCTTATAGGAGACGTGTGTGTATCCTGTAGATGTGTCCCTCAATGGTGAGAGAGGGATGTTAAAATCCCCTCCAAGGACGACACACCCTTCTGCGAATCCGGTGAGTTCATCTATGATCTTTTGGCAAAATGTGATGTGTGCCTTGTTTGGGAAATAGACGTTGGCCAGGGTGATAGGTGACCCTCCCCATGTGCCTTTCAGGAAGAGGTATCTACCTTCCGGGTCTGCGAGGAGGTGTTTTAGTACAAAAGGGGAGTCTCTGTTAAATAATATTGATACTCCTTTGGTTTTGGCCAGAGGATTTGTGGCATGAAAAGCTTTTGTGAAAAGGTTGTCAGTGAGTTTGGGTATGTTCTGTCCTTTAAAGTGTGTTTCTTGTAAGAAAACCACTGCAGGGCGTACTTTTTTGAGTTCACGAAACATTTTGGTTCTTTTTTCCGGGATGTTTAAACCATTGACGTTGTGTGAGATGAGTGTTGGTGCCTTCCCTAGGAAGGCGTAGGCCATTGTGGTGGCTGTTGTTTTTTGAGTTGTGTCAGATGTGGGGGGGGGGGGATGAGGAAGAGGATGGTGGTGAGGGGAGGGGGGGATGAGGAAGAGGAGGGTGGTGCGGGATAAGGGGGAGGGCAGGGGGTGTAGGATAGAGGATGTGAGTTTACTCAAGTACACACCAGAGGTGTGGAGAGTCTGCAATATTCCTATCTATTAAGGATTGGAGTGCGCTCTTGGGGGTGGGTGGGAGGCGTGCTCCGAGAATGCAACAGTTCTGGTTTATCTACTAACGTATTAGTAGAAGCTAGGACTTGTGACAAATGATTAAAGGTCACAGTGTTGTTCGTAAGGAGATAGGGCCGTGGGACCCTGAGACAGTAAGCATGAGAAAATGTCATTTTCTACATTATTTGTCTTTTACTAAGGCCATAACAAAATAGTATTAAAAGGGCCAATACAGCCAACATATTCTGCAAAACTTGCATAACTTTTAACTATGTGTACTTGTAAGGTAACTTTTTCCCTCCTTCTCCTTCTTCTCTTCTTTCCTTCTGAACCTCACTGTACATATACCTAGTCGTCCTTTCATGGTTATTAGCTAAGGGTAGGTTTTAACAGTATTATGAAGTAACCATGGATTAAAGCAAAGGTAAACAAGTATTCATTCAATTGCTGTAATTATCTAGCTTGGTTGTAGTAGAGTAGGCAAAAGAGATGCTAATTTCCCCTCATTATTTGTCTTTTCCTAAGGCCTCATTGAGATATTAATAAAAGGGCCATTATAACCCACATATTCTGCGGGAGGTGTTTAACTTTTAACCAGGCATACTGAGAAGTAACTTTCTTCCCTTTCCTTCCCTCCTCTCTCTCCTCCCTCTCTGAACCTTTGTGTGAGTATTCTCATTCCTTCTGTCATGGGTATAAACTTACAGGTAGAGTCTAACATTACCATCAGATTGCCTAGAACAATTCTCATTCCTTCTGTCATGGGTATAAACTTACAGGTAGATTCTAACAGTACCATCAGATTGCCTAGAACAAAATAAAACAAATAGTTGTCTATTTGCGGCAGTTGTATATCATAGTTAGAGTAGAGTCAGTGGAATCTCATTTCTAATAGTTGCTATAGGTCCTTTGGTATGCTTAAAATATGTTAATATGCTGCTGTATTGCTGTTATGACATAGGCTTCTCCATGGGCATAGAGTTAGTCCTTGACTTGATTACCCCCTGCTCTTCTCCCCAGTAGGTCTGTTCTTATTGAGGAATGAGGAGAAGAGGTTATTATATTACTCACGGTTCAGACAGACATGGAGTCGGAGAGGGTCAATCTGCTTTGTGCCGTGGAGGATGTGGCCTTTAGACCGTTCTTTTCATGTAATAGTCTATGTCTGGAAATTTTACAAGAGCATTAGAATCAAACAACATGAGAGCATCAACAAGTTTATACCAGGCCTGTAAGCATATAAAAAGATTCCACTATCTATAGGTTTCCTTTTACCGAGCACCTGTAAAAGTAAATTCTTTGTTATCTGTGTCTTTTCACAGTAGTGCGGTGGTATAAAGAGAGGAAGGGAGAGTTAAGCAAATATACACATAGTGGACATTGCTGAGCACATCATTGGGCAAGCAACTAGTTCCTGTGGAGGTTCCGTACACTTTCCCTTTCTTCCGTGCTCTGTACCGTAGGTTATCCTGCAGGTGAGGGGAGTAGTATTAAATGTAGCGTAGGAGCGCCATCTAGTGGCGTTTCTGAGAAGGACTTCTCTTTACTTGTAGTATAGTGAGGAATGTGGACTTCTGAGTAAAATGGTGGACGAGAAAAGATTGCAGAAGCAAAAAAAGATAAAAAAAAAAAAGAAAAGTAGGCAATATAAATGAGGAGATAGGGACGGAAAAAGTAAAAAATAAGAGCGGATGTTTCAGCATGCTTTAACCTGTTGTAAGCTGTTGGTTGTGCTACATAGGTTTTGTAGTGGAGTTGTCGTTTTAGAATCTTTGCACTTCTTTCACTCTTGGGCTTTTGGCGCTCTTAGAGGTTGCTGGGGAGTCGTTGAAACGGTTGTTCGGGTTGTTGCGCGTATTCCTTTGCTGGAACGGGGAGTACAACGCTGGTGGACCTGGAGAATGTTGAGGGTTGTTGACGGGGGGAGGAATGAGGAACTCTGTATACCAGTCTGGTAAGCTGACGGGTGCGATCTGCAGGTTTTCGCAGAATTTCAGTAGATCCTCCGGTACCCTGAGTAGGTATTGTTTTCCCATGTAGTTGGCCTGTAGGGCAAAGGGGAATTTCCACCTATATGTGATGTTTTTTTCTCTTAGTACCGCGAGGAGGGGTTTTAGGGCTCTTCTGTTCTTCAGGGTGATGGGAGACAAGTCCTGGTACAGCTGGATCGTGACACCCTCATGAACGATTTGGTCCGCGGTTCTGGCCTTGTGTAGGATCTCCTCTTTTAGGCCGAAGTTAGGGAGGCAGCAAATGATATCCCTCGGGGGGTCATTGTCCGAGGCTCTAGGTCTGAGGGCTCTGTGCGCTCTGTCGTAGTCAATCGGGGACTGCTCCGGCCTATCCATCAGGTTGTTAAAGATGGCGGAAAGAGTAGGCCTCACTTGATCGGGGCTCACTGATTCTGGGACACCCCTCACCCTAATATTGTGTCTTCTCCCTCTGTTATCGAGGTCTTCGATATGCCTGTTCATGTCGATTAAATGATGGCAGTGGTTACTTGTAATATCGTCAAGTCTGGTTAAAGCCCTGTCACGTCTTTTCCCAGCGCGTTCTGTCACGGCCATCTGCTCTGAGAGCCGTAGGAGCTCAGTTTTGATGTCCGTGATGGCCGCTGAGAAGGAGCTTTTGATGTCTGCTGCGATGTCGGTCATCATCGCGTATGTCAGAGGGCCGTCGGTGGTGTCATTACCTCTGGTGGATTCCTCGGAAGCCGGGAGAGAAACCTCATCATCCTCTTCCATATCTTCCTCCATGTGCAATCTGTGCGGAGGCGCCATCTTGGAGGCCTTGCTGCAGCTGTTGAAGCTGAATTTGCTGAGATTTGTCGGTGTTATTTTCCTTTTGGGGGTGTTTAAAGAGCGGAGGGAACGGTTGTGTGGCCCTCTCCTTGATTGGGAGGACATAGTCTCCCAAAAACTGGCCGGTTTCAGCTCTTAGGTCCCACGGGTTGCCGGAGCTCCTTCACACTGCTGCCATTCGCATCGCGCGCCAAGCCACGCCCCAGATTATTTCTATGCAGTACAATTTAACAGTATTCAGTGTTTACCGCCGATGTATAAAGAAAAGACTGCTTATAGTATAATAGTCATCAGGAGATAGAAAAGACATCAAATAAGCTAGTATAGAGAGAAGTGGGGGGATGCAAGGGAAAAGGAAATATTCTGTGTTTGTTTCATGAGATTTTCATTATTTTCTTCTAGTTTCCAGCACATCTGTAAAGCTCCATGGAGTTGTCGCCAGTTCATCTAAAAATAAGAAAGTGTATAGACAGAGATCATTACAATGGATGAAGGATAATGTTAAAGCTGAACTCCTGCCTTGCATTTAATCTTGCACAGTTGTACAGACTCCTCTCCTGTACTGTGATTACTTACTCTGATTTCACTGCACACTGTGAGCTTCTCACAGTGTGCATTAGAAGCTGCAACAAGTTAGAAAGAGGCTTCCATGATTTCTGGGGCCCGGCATTACTGTCCCTGGCCCGCCCCTTTTATTCAGTATATTTTAATCATGGAGGCTCAGCATCGCATATGGGCGCTACATAAGGTGGTCTGGATGCAAATACAGCCTGCCTAAGAATGACCACTCTTCCAGACTCCTCCCACGAGGCAGCCCACTACTTACAGGGCTGAGGGCTCTTGAGGGGAATACTGAGGCAGGGTGTTTCGATGTTTCGCTAATTTTTTTTAAGTAATGCTTTTATTTTTTGCATGGTATTTTTAATATTGTTTTTCAGTATTTTAGGGAAACTTTACAAATTGGATATTAATGTTTTTTTTTTAAGCTTGCACAGGAAATTACAGTGGTGTTGATTTACTGAAACTGGAGAGTGCAAAATCTGGTGTAGCTGTGCATGGTGGCCAATCAGCTTCTCACTTCAGATTGTTCATTTAACCACTTAAGTCCCGGACCATTTTGTTGCTAAATCCGCAATTCGGCATTGCGTCGCTTTAACTGACAATTGTGCGGTCGTACGACGTGGCTCCCAAACAAAATTGATGTCCTTTTTTCTCTTCCGTTCATGGACGGACACAGCAGCCTTTGACCTTAGGGTTATATCCGCTTCCTTCAGGAGAGTTTAGGCAGAAAAAAAAGCACTTTAAGTGTTAACAACACTTTCCTTAGTCCAGCTCCTCCCAGGGGGCATGGCCTCCCGGGTATAACCCACACCCTGCTCTAGCAGCCTCAGTTTTTCTCTGCCTAACGACAGGAAAGGTCAGGCACTGGAGTCCTGTACTCTGGAAAAAAAATTCTTGCGATTTTTTTTTGCTTTTTATTATTTTGTTCCTGCATTTTTGAATCCTGTGATTCTTCTATCAACAGCCGACTGGGTGACAGGCTGGGTCTTGACTCTTGTAGTCCCCCCATGTTCGGCCATCGAGCGTGTGCCGGCCCTCAGCTCAGCTCTGGGTCGTCCACAACAGGCCCCTTTGCTCCAAGGGCGGCCGGGGAACATTTTGTTCTAGGGCACACATATGACCGGACTTTATTGCTTTGTCACAGTGTGTCTAGCCGACAGCCATGCCGTTTTATGCGGACAGTGGTTTTGTCTGGGATACCTCCAGCTGGTGGTCGCAGGACGGGTAAGTATGGCCCCTTGCTCAGGTAAGGTGGTATGGCTGGAATTTTCCCCTGGGAGGTCGACTGAGGGTTTGCCCTGCTTTCCTCTCTCCCTTAATTCCTCTCCCTCCTTCCCCATTTGGGTAGCGGCTGTGAGGGGGGTCTTTTCAGGGGTCTCTTTATTACACCGAGGCCTGTGTGTAGCGGGGCTGTGTGTGTTCACTACAGGGTCTTTTTGTGTGTGTGTGTGTGTGTGTGTGCTGCGCTGTAATGCTGTGTCACTGTCTTTTTAAATGCGCAACGGCTGCCATTTTGCCGTAGTCGTGCTTTCTATTGCTTCGGCGGCCATTTTCCTGTGGTCCTATGGCATTTTTTTGCTATATGGTGGCCATCTTGGATTTCGTTTGGCCTCGTGTGGCCGTTTTAGCGCTATGGAAGACCGCGAATCTCTGAGGGACAGACAGCAGTGCGGCCGGCTCTCAGCACGCTTCAGACTCCTCTCAGCTCGCGCTGCACCGGGCGGGGTGGTGAGTTCCCTGGGGGCCCCCATACTCTATGTGACAGCCGGGAGGTGACCGTGGGTGGTTTCTGCTTTGCAGTGGGGTGACACAGCGGTGGGGCACTATGGAGACTGAGCCAGGTACTTCTTCCCCACACATGCCTGAGTTAACCCTTGATGCCCCTCCCCCTGCCACATCTGTTGAGGCAATGTCGGCTGCCCTGGAGGTTTTTTCTCACCAGGTTTGAAGCAACTGGTGCCCGGATGGGGGGTAAAAAGCGCCCCCCTCCCTGAGCTTGCTTCTGGGGATGCCTCTGACACAGAACCATGCCCGGCTATTGCCCCTGCCTCTGGTTCTGTGGTGTCAGAGGATGCGGGCTTGACCCACGCGGACAGTGAGGATGACTCTGTTTCAGGGTCACCTACTGACATGGAATTTGTTAGAGCTCTTATTTCTGCGGTGCGTGAAACTCAAAGAGAGGTTTTGGCGGAGGCACCAGATGTGCCGGTCCCTTTTGGGTTCCGCAAACTGCCGCGCACTACAAAGGTGTTCCTTGTGTTCCTTATTTGGACAATTTGTTGTACAAGGCGCCGCAGAACATTTTTTTGCTTTGAGGAGGACTTTGTGAAAGACTGGGTCTCTCCTCCTTATGTGAACGTGTCCAGATAGAGCAAAGCCACCACGTTACGTGGAAGGGGCTCCTGCCTTTAAGGACCCTGCTGATAGGAGAGTGGAGGCTGTGGCCCGCTCCCTATTCACTGTAGTGGGTTTGGCGGTGAGGCCTCTAGTGTCACAGACTCTGACTGAAAGGGCAAAGCTCCTGCGGCAGGAGCTGGAAGCACAAAATGCTTCCGAGACCTGTAAGGACCTGGCTGAACGGTTGGTTCAGGGTCTGATTTTCGTCTGTGAGTCGGTTCTGGATACGCTCCCCTTGCTTTCCAGGGCCTCCGCCTGTGCGGTGGTATTGCACCGCCTTGTGTGGCTGAAATGCTGGTCTGCGGACCAATCCTCAAAAAAGGCCTTGGTGGATTTACCCTTTGAGGGTGAGTGGCTTTTTGGGTCATCCCTGGATGACATCATTAAGGATGCCACGGGTGGTAGGAGCATGCTGCTTCCACTGTCTGTGAAGGGGCGAGGAGCCTCGCAGTAAGAAAGGGCCCTCCTTTTCTACCCCCAAGCGTTTTTTTTCGTGCACCCTGCACGGCGGGTAAAAATCCACAAGGCGCTGAGGCCCCTCTGCGGGGCAGAGGCGCGCCTGGTACTGCAAGCCTAACAAGCCTGCGGACAACCCTGCTTCCGCATGTAGGTCTGCCCGTGCCTCGGGTGGGGGGCAGACTTCGCAAATTCTCGGCTCGGTGGAGGTTTCTTCTTTCCAACCGTTGGGTTTGCGACTTAGTTTCCTCGGGGTACAAGATAGTTTCTCTCTTGTCCACCAAACGGATTCTTTCCTTCCAACCTCTGGCTTCCTCTGGAACGCCGGCTGGCTCTGGCGGGGCTATCCAGGATCTTCTGGTCGGGGAGTGATTGTCCCAGTTCCCTCACAGGAGAACGGTTTCAGGGGTTTCACTCCAATCTGTTTGTGGTCCCCAAGAAGGAAGGGGTCCATCCAATCCTGGACCTCAAGGCTCTCAATTGTTTTGTCAAGGTACAAAAATTCAGGATGGAGTCGATTCGCTCGGTGATAGCGGCACTCCATCAGGGGGACTTCATGGCGTCCTTGGATATCATGGACGCGTACCTACATGTTCCCATTTGCACAAAGCACAAGAGATTCTGCGCTTTACGGTCGGGGGGGTCCGTTTTTAATTTGTGGCCCTCCCGTTCGGCCTGGCATCAGCACCACGGGTTTTTACCAAGGTGCTCGTCCCGATACTGGCCCTGATAAGGCAAGGAGGAATCGCTATCGTGGGATATCTGGACGATCCTTCTCCTGAGAGCTTCCTCAGGCTCAGGGTTAGAGGAGGACGTGTCTATCGTGTGTCAGACTCTCCAAGAGTTTGGCTGGCTTCTGAATATCCAGAAGTCAGTGTTAGTTCCGTCCCAGAGACTGGAATGCCTGGGACTAGTCCTGGGTTGTGCGGAGGCGCAGGTCTTCCTCACGACGGGAAAACTGAAGTCCCTGCGATCTGCTGTGCAGCAGTTGTCGGCCCAGAAGTGGTCATCCCTTCGATTCTGCATGAGAATTCTGGGTCTGATGGTGGCCTCTTTCGAGGCGGTCCCATATGCCCAATTCCACACCAGGGAGCTACAGAGGGAAATTCTGTCTCGTTGGGACAAGCTCCCGTCATCTCTGGATTACCGGATTCAGTTGACCCATCTGGTCAAGTCTTCCCTGGTGTGGTGGCTGACATCTCCGGTGCTTTGGACCAGGAAGTAATTTCAACCGTGCCGCTGGACAGGGGTCACGACGGATGCCAGCCTTTCCGGTTGGGGTCAATATTCTGGAGCTCCGAGCGATAAAGCTGTGCCTTGCCAGGTGGTCCCCGGATCTGCAGGGCCGACCGGTCAGGATCCAGTCCGACAATGCCACGGCTGTCAGCGACCATTGCCAGCGCGCCCCTTGGTGCACTCGTTGGTGCAGGGGGTCCGGCATGTGGCCCCTCCTGTGCACCCTCCACTGCTCCCATGGGACTTGGATTTGGTCCTCTCGGTGCATCAAGATGCTCCCTTTTGAGTACGTTCAGAAGATCCCTTTGTTGACTCTGTCACAAATGGTGTTTTTTTCTGGTTGCTATTACATAGTTCAGACGGGTGTCTGAACTGGCGGCCTTGTCCCGCTAGGCTCCCTACTTAGTCATCCATGAGGATGAGGTGGTGCTGCGACCGCAGCCTTCCTTTCTCCCAAAGTTCGTTTCGGCCTTTCACATTAATGTAGACATTGTTCTTCCATCCTTATGTCCTCAGCCGAAGAACCCGAAGGAGACCACTTTACATTCCCTGGATGTGGTTCGGGCTCTTCGTGTGTGTGTTTATCTGCTACGACTCCGTTCCGGAAGTCGTACTCACTGTTTGTGTCAGTGTCGGGTCCTGAAAAGAGTCTGGCGGTCTCGTCGGCCACCATTTCTAGGTGGATCCGTCAGGTTGTGCTTCAGGCCTATGCCCTTAAGGGGCGGGCGCCTCCCTTTCAGGTTACGGCGCGTTCGACCAGGGCGATCGGTGCCTCTTGGGCTTTCCGACATCAAGCCTCTGTGTTACAGGTGTGTAAGGCGGCGACTGCTTGGGGATGTCCCTAAGGTCAAAGGCTGCTGTGTCCGTCCATGAACGGAAGAGAAAATATGATTTTTGTACTCACCGTAAAATCCGTTTCTCAGAGTTCATGGACGGACACAGCACCCACCCCTCCTTTGTTTGTACTGCTTGTTACGAACTGAGGCTGCTAGAGCAGGGTGTGGGTTATACCCGGGAGGCCACGCCCCCTGGGAGGAGCTGCACTAAGGAAAGTGTTGTTAACACTTAAAGTGCTTTTTTTTCTGCCTAAACTCTCCTGAAGGAAGCGGATATAACCCTAAGGTCAAAGGCTGCTGTGTCCGTCCATGAACTCAGAGAAATAGATTTTACGGTGAGTACAAATATCCTATTTTTCCCACAAATAGAGCTTTCTTTTGGTGGTATTTGATCACCTCTGCAGTTTTTATTTTTTGCTCCATAAACAAGAATAGAGCGATAATTAAAAAAAAAAGATGCAATATTTTTTACTTTTTGCGATAATAAATATCCCCCCAAAAAAAATATATATAGCTAGATTCAGAGAGAGTTAGGCCGGCGTATCAGTAGATACGCCGACCTAACTCGGAATCTGCACCGTCCTAAGTTTAAGTGTATTCTCAAACTGAGATACACTTAAACCAAGCTAAGATACGACAGCCTGCGCCGTCGTATCTTTGGGTGCAATATTTAGGCTGGCCGCTAGGTGGCGCTTCCGTTGAGTTCGGCGTAGATTATGTAAATGACTAGATACGCCTATTCACGAACGTACGTGCGCCCGTCGCAGTAAAGATACGCCGTTTACATAAGGCGTTTTCAGGCGTAAAGTTATTCCATCAAATAGCTGGACTAGTCAATGTTAAGTATGGCCGTCGTTCCCGCGCCGAAATTTGAAAATTTGACGTCGTTCGCGTAAGTCGTCCGTGAATAGGGCTGGACGTAATTTAATGTACTTTGGCGCAATGCACACTGGGATATGTACACGGACGGTGCATGCGCCGTTCGTAAAAAACAATCACGTCAGGTCACCCCCCATTAACATAAAACACGCCCCCTCATCCTAATTTGAATTAGGCGCGCTTACACCGGCCACATTACGCTACGCCGCCGTAAGTTAGGAGGCAAGTACTTTGTGAATACAGTACTGTACTTGCCTCTCTGACATAAGGCGGCGTAGCGTAAATACGATATGCCGCCTTAAAGTTGCGGCGGCGTCTCTGAATCCAGCTATTAAAAAAAAAAAAAATTCCCTCAGTTTAGGCCGATACATATTCTTCTACATATTTTTCTTAAAAAAAATTGCAATAAGCGTTTGATTATTTTGCGCAAAGGTTATAGTGTCTACAAAATAGGGGATAGTTTTATAGCAATTTTTATCGTGACACATCGGACACTTTTGACACATTTTTGGGACCACTGTCATTTTTACAGCGATCAGTGCTATAAAAATGCACTGGTTACTGTGAAAATGACACTGGCAGTGAAGGGGTTAACCACTAGGTGGGGCTGTAGGGTTTAAGTGTTCCCTAAGGAGTGATTCTTACTGTTGGAGGGCGTGGCTTGCTGTGACACGTCGCTTATTGTGTTCCTGATGACAGGGAACACGATCAGCGACAGTGTCACTAGGCAGAACAACATCTCCCCGTTCTATCTCTCCGTGAGACGATCGCGGGTATGCCCGCAGTGATCGAGTTCACGGGACCCGCAGGCACGCTCGTGGAGATCGGGGCGGGCGTGCGCCCGCAACAACCGCTACTTAAAGTGGACGTACAGGTACGTCCTTTTGCCTGGCCGTGCCATGCTGCAGACGTATATCTGCGGGCGGCAATCGGTTAAGCTTTGACTTGAATAAAACCTGGAAGCCGATTGGTTTCTATGCAGAGCTGCACCAGATTTTGCACTCCCAGGTTTTAGGAAATCAACCCCAGTGTGTTATATTGTTGGGTATTGCTAAAGGAAGACAGCATAGTCACCATTTAAAGGTTATATTTTGAGAGCTTGCTAGTGACAGCAGCTTTCCCATTCCTAGATATTGGTTTATACATCTTTTTTATTTTTTTCACGTGGCAAGTGGTTGGTATCTAAAGTGTATTGTGTAAAGAAAGTGATTTTCTTTCCTTTTCTATTTCACTAGCTAATAAATTAAGAAAAGGGGGAGGGGGGCACAGAGGGTAAAACATAAGCAGCATAAAGTTTAATTTTAATCACCATTCAATGATTTAAGTGTAGCGCTACCCCCGCAGGAGCCGCTGGATAGAATAGGGATGGCTTGTTACCGCTCTAGCTCCGACGTCTAGGGTAGTTTATGAGAGCAGCAATGATGGAATGTCCAAACAGCAGGTGTTTTTTCTTGTGCTTTATTTTCCCCAACACGGTGAACAATAAACTTGAGGTAGATAGGAAAAGATGGGTGAGGAGGAGAGTAGCAGATTCAGGCCTAACAGTAAGGGAAGCAGTCCTGCTTCCAATGACACTTTACTTTCGTCGCCACTCCAGCCGGAGTGGGCACAGTGCACCTGGACAGGCCTCCCACACAGACCCGACAGCCAGGGTATCACTCGGAACCTTGGAGGGAACAAGTCTCTGCCACAGACTCTTCCCCAGAAGGTAGATATTGAAGTAAATCTTCCTTAGTGAATTTGGTGCCTGAATCTCCCTCAGGTAGTTCTCATTTGATCACCGACTGACAGGTTGCTGACATCCAACCTCCCAGTGTCCGGTCACCTTGATCCCTGATGGATTGTCGAGGCCCCGTTTGATCGCCTGCCTCCCTGGCTCTCCTCAGGCTGACTCCCCACCGAACAGCAAAACTCGCTTGGGATCTCTTCTCCGAATTTGGGGACCCAGTAGGCCCCACCATAGCTTCAGTTGCTCCGGGCCAACATGGTCCTGAAACCATGAACACCGCGGTCACCCCGAAGGTGGGTGCCACACCCGGAACAAGAACCCCGCCAAAAGGCGTCTGCTCCAGAAGTACTCTCCCCTAGCATGCCCCGCGAGGGAAAAAACCCTCTGATTGGCTGCTGGCAAGAGGCACCTCCGCCTGGACCCCTCTGGCGGAGGTACACAGGCGCTACATAAGATTGTCTAGTTTTATAAAGCTGCAATCAATATAATTGCCAATCACACAGTAAAACTAGAGATTCTAAATAATTAATTAGCATGAACCATTTAGTCTAGGTTCATATAATTGCAGATTGGAAGCATGCGCAAAATCGCACGTGTTCCCGACCCGCAGGCTAACATGCTCTTTTAGCAGAAACATGGGGGTGTCATTCATTCTTAATTAGCAAATGTGGCTTGGTGCAATTTAAAAAAAAGGTATTTTTTCTCTGCATTTCTGTGGGTAGGGCAGCCCATTGAATTGAATGAGTTGCCTGCACACAGAACGCAGGTCACACAAGTGTGATCTTAGCCTTAAATGCTTGCCGACCGTATACTGTACATACACAAGGTGGCTCTCCTGTGCAGAATCACATACCTGTATGCAATTCTGCACTTCCAGGTCTGGGGCACCCATGTGTGCTGCCAGCGACCTGCTCCCTCTGTGATTGGACATAGCGGGAGCCAATCAGCGGATCTGGTGGACACGATGTCCACCTGGACCCACCAATCGTTTAGGACAGAAGTAGAACGACGATCTGCCCATCCCTACTGATGTTCTATCAGTAGGGAAGGTAGTGATCCTGTGTTTCTGCAGGAAAACAGATCTCTGCCTTCCCATAGTACAAGCACATCCCTCACAGTGAGTAAGCACATGTTAGGCACACAATTAACCCTTTGATCACCCCTGATGTTTACCCCTTTCCAGCCAGTGTCATTAGTCTAGTGACAGTGCAAATTTTTATTAGTGATCACTGTATTAGTGTCACTGGTCCCCAAAAAAGTGTCAAAATTGTCACTCAGTATCTGATTTGTCCACTGCAATGTTGCAGTCCCGGTATGTCATTCTTTTTTTTTTTTTCCATAGAGCAAAAAATTAAAACCGCAGAGGTGAGCAAATACCACCAAAAATAAAGCTCTATTTGTGGGGAAAAAAAGAACATACCGGTACATTTTAGTTGGGTACAGCGTTGCACGACAGCCCAATTGTCAATTAAAGCAAAGCAGTGCCGTATTGCAAAAAAATGGCCTGGTCATAAAGGGGGTAAACCTTCAGAAGCTGAAGTAGTTAAGCCAGCCATACATGGATCGAATTGCAGCCGGTTCAGCAGGGACTAGCTGAATTTTAATCCACTTCTGTACAACCAGCCAGTTGGAAAATTTCCACACAGAGTATTCTGACGGTGGAGAAATCTCCTTGCTTCCAGAATACAATACCTCAGTGGGAGTGATTCCCCATCCACATTGAATGTGTGTATAGGGAATCGAGTCAAAAAAAATGAATCATGTATGGGCTGCCTTAATGTTACGTGATTCTAATATCAGGCACAGTCAGTTTTGTACTTACTAGGCATTACTTTTTTTTTTTTTTTTCTAGACACCAGAGATGGCACATTTGGGATTGGGTTGCTCTTCTTTACAATAACACTCTCCCGTCTTGTTACACGTCTAAAAATAAAATAAAAAAAATGAAAAATATATTTTGAAAAGGTCAACTATAGACAAGAATATTACTATGCAATGAAACAACAAGCACAGAGTGTGATGAAATGCATTATAATTTCCTTTTAAAGCTGAACTGGTTAAGCAAATTGTCCAAATGCAGGAGTCGTTTTTTATTCTTACTTTAATCTTGGTGAGCTTTGTGTGTCTTCCAATCCTGTGCAGTAATCCAATGTTAAGCTTCTTGTAAGACTGGTTATTGCTGCTCTCTATCCTTGTGCAAGGTGACTGGTCTTGTCTCCACCCCTCCTGTAGTTTTCTGCAGACAGCCTGTAGTGGGTGGGGCTACTAGGCCCCTCCCACAGCTGTGCATTCTGCACAGGCCATGTACAGCACAGTGATGATGTCCCTGGGTTTGCAAAATTATTCGGTGCACACAAAAAGTGGATTCATATCCTTTGTACAGGAATATATTTGAATTTAAGTTTTTTGTTACCTAGAGTATTTGTTGTCTAACTTTAACCCCTTCCCACCACCGCCTTCAAATCCTTTCACAGGATCGAAATGCCGGGAGGCAGAGGCAGGCATTCCAATAATGTGACAGCTGTAATTGGCAGTGTGATCTGCGGTTATTTTAAATCTGAACTCCAGACACATATAAAGTAAACACCATTTCGTCCAGTAATACCTTCATTAGAAAATCATGAAATGTAGTTCAGATATGTAGGCAGCTGGAGTTAGTTACAGTGGCGTCTCCAGCTTTCATATTTAGGGGGGGGCACATGGGGGGACAGGGACATAAGTAGGGGGGCCAGCTATAAAATATATATATATATATCCTGGGGCCCTTTACTACGATCCCACAACGGGCCCTTCCAAATGTTCTGCAGTGCGCTCCCTACCTACTATACTGGGGCCCCCCAGGGTGGCAGAAAACAAGAGATATATGTCACCAGCACACCAAGAAAATATTAGGGTCCAAAGCAGTGGGAGAACTATCAGGGTTGCAAAGGTTGTCTTGCCACCGGGCCCTGGTGTTCTACCACTGTGGGTTTCCCCAGCTGTCCTGTCCCTGCTATTGACAGTGCTGATCTGGCATCTGTCTCCTTGGCAGCGGCGGCAGTCTATTTGGACTTAGTGCTGGTGACATTATGTGTGAATGCAGGGGAAGGCTGGCACTATTGGTTATAGAGAGCCGAGCCCCCAGCTGGTCACCTAGCAGCAGTAATGCTGTATAACCTTCTCTGTTGACATGCTGATCGGGATGTGATCCAGGTGATGCTCCCAGTCAGATCTAATTAACACAGTATTTATTAGCATCAAGAGCACAACCACATATATATAATCAAATGTATGTTCAGCAGCCATGTGGTCTCTATGTTCAGCAGCCATGTGGTCTCTATGTTCAGCAGCCATGTGGGCTCTATGCCTGTAAAGTGTGGTCTTTGATCAATAAAAATCACTGATATTTAACACTAGGATTTGACTAGGAGCATCACCTGGGTTGCATCACGATCAGCTTGTCATAGAAGACTCCACTGCTGCTAAGCAACCTGCAGGGAGCTCAACTGTCTGCAACCAATAGAGATGGGCTGGGCACGTTCAAAATTCCACATGCCACAGCCTGCCAGGAAGCCGACACTCCACAGTGCTCATCACAGCCAGTGAGACATTTCCTGATATGTGCAGCAGCGGACCAGGAAATGTCTCACTGCCTGTGATTAGCGCCGTGAAGTGTGGGCTTCCTGGCAGGCTCTGGCATGTGGAATTTTGAACATGCCCAGCCCATCTCTAACAACAAATTGTTCTGGCCCTCCTGTACATCAGCCCCATAAAGTAACCAGCACTGGGTTCCAATGTACTGCCGCCACAACCATGGAGACAGAGACCAGCACTGTGAATAGACAGGACAGCAACTCTGGTTGTTCTAGCACTGGTCCACACTGGGAGGATTCCCCCATCCACCTTTAATGTGTAGATGGGGGAATTGGATCATTTCTTTTTTTTTTTTTTCATTCAACCTAATAGTTGAATGAAAAAAAGTGATCAATGTATGGGCTGCCTAAGAGCTAAGACCAGCCATAGACAGTTTAAATCTTAGCTGGTTCAGCAGGAACTGGCTGAGATTTGAACCATTAATGAGCGGATTCTCTTATGATTATCTCTAATGGTTTCTGTATAACCACTAGTTATAATCACTGTTTGTCGGGAGAATACAATTGCTGGGCAGGAGGGTTATTCCCCTGTCAGCACTGTCTGTGTTGATGGGGGAATCATGCAAGTTTCTTTCCTGCAATCTGTGGAAGCAGCGTATATTACCTGCCTAACTGAAAGTGAAAGTAAAATTGTGAATGTCTTGAAAGAACAGAAGAGGGGGAGGGAGACAGATAGGGGAGAGAAGGTATGGAGATAATGCAGTTCAGTGAATAAGGTGTACTGCAGTCTGCAGTGCACACACTTACCCACGGTCCAGGCTAGAATCTCAGGCATCAATCACACACAGCCAGGAATGCTGCCGATTTTCATATTTCCCGTCCACACATCCCCCTCTTCAGATAAAGCACACCGGGATAGTATGGGCGGGTCTGGCAGGAGGAGGAGGAGCTGTATTCCTCCCTGCTCGATTGTGAGGAGAGTGAGGGGTGTGGCTGGACTCGCTGGGCTGTGAAAGAGTGTCATAGACTTACACTCGGCTCAGCTTGCAGTCACCACTTTCGGAATTTATAGGTTGGTTCTCCTGTCCTAAGGACGGGAGAAATTAGTCTGTTTTTTCAGTGACTGAGATGAAGGCTTGGGCCCCCCTCCCCCACAGTGCTCATGGAGTCCTTCCTGAAACTCGTTCTTCTCCGTTCCAATGAGGATGCAGGGGAAGGAGCAGATCGTGTCAGCTAGCAGAGGAATCCACCACAGGAGCTGACTGGGGACGCTCTCCCTCTCAGGAGAGACTGTGTTACTCCAGCGGCGGCCCAAGCAAAATACAAAAAATGCACATGGTGGGGCACAGCATAATGTTGGGGGAGTCAGGGCCCCTTTGGCCCCCCTAGGGACGCCATTGGTTAGGTAGAGGTTCCCTTGCAGGTTGCTCCTACTCTCGGTGGAGTTTCATTTGGGTGGCACTATATAAAGTTGGTGAAGCTTGGGCTATGGGTCATTCTTGGTCGGAAACCAGAGAGAGATGGAGGTTTCTGCCAGTGGTGTATGTGTTCTCCCCTATAGGGAAGGGGCTGATGGAAGTTCCTCTCTACTATCTCCACCATCTGTAATATTTATCAAGAGGGCTGTAACGAGACCCTTGCTCGCTCGGTTCCACTCTCCCGACACTCCTCTGCTGCTATTGAATCAGATTGCAGATCGCAACGTCTGATGGTTTGGTCATCCAAGGCTCCAGGATTCGAACTACAGCTATGTGCCGTTCGAAATCCATCAGAACAAACACCAGGCAGGCTGTATGTAAGTTCAAACAGGAAAACTCTTTTATTGGATGCACATGCACTTTTATACAGCATTTTAAACGCCCTGCCCCCAACAACCACTTTCCTATTGGTCAATTGTAAAGTGCATTGTAGTTCTCAATTAGGTCCTCTTAGCCATGCAAATGAGGACTTGAAACAGGGTCAGCAGGGATTGGTCCGATAGCTTGAATAGGAGGACTGCTATGTGTAATGAGACAGAAGCCCCAGGGGGCAATCAATGTACACAAACAGCCAGACACAGAACAATGCTTTTCCTCCAGACCATTGAGCCGTCTAGGGGGGGGGGGTAGCCTTAAGACAGGGCAGAAGACCCCCCACTGTGTAACTGATTTCAAGGAGAAACACTTCTGCATTCCAAGGTCCATGACAAGGGCAAACTGCAAATGGGAGAGGCTGGGACAGTATCCTGCAGAGAAACGGAGGTTGGTGTTTCCCTTTGTCCTCCCCTCCAGGAAGCAATGGTCTGAATGTGGTGTCAGGATTGAAGTATGCCAGCATAAGCCACAAACAATCTGGTTCGGTGCTATGAATCTCCCAAGTTTTTTGAATCTCCAGCCACTATGTGGAATATGATTTTGCCAGTATTTGAACTGTTATGATGTAACGGAATGGGCCGTGATACCCAGAGACTTTTGAAGGATGTGGGGTACTCCTGTGCCAGCTTCACCAATGACTCTTGGGTCTAGGGTCATCCTATGTCCCTTAGGGGCATAGGATGACTGAGAACTGATATCTCAGATTACATGAGATGGGACATTAATGATAATTCATGTATTGCAGGATCTTGACATATTACAAGTGGTTTATTCTGACCTCAACAGGTCAATAGAGTGTGATTCATTCAATGTGTAACATAGACTTATGAGATGCTAATTAAGTCCACCTGGCTGTAGTGATGAAAGCTGTGATTGCATTCTATTGTCCATTGTGCTAATTAGGTCTGCTCCTAAGATATTTCATTGTGTATGCTAATGCCACTGGTTTGTGTGAAAATACTATTGATAATAGATGTGGAATGTGACTTGTCAGCTGTAGTAATTAACTCCTCTAGATGCGGTGCCCGAATGTCTGTCTGGGATGTGGATTGGGGGGGGGGGACTCATTAACCACCCATTGTGTGATGTTTTGGATGGAGAGTTTCATTGTCCCTGTGATTACTGTAGCATGCTTCTAACTGTATATAACAAGGCTGAGTTACCATTAAAGGATTCATTCATTTGTTTGAACCAGAGAGAACAGAGCTTGTGTCTTGTCTTTATTCTGGGGAATGAAATGGGTCCTGTCTGCTGGATTGTCGGATAAGCTGTCGTGGTTGGTGGAATGGAAGATCGTAAACGGTGTTAACCCCTGACCGTTACATATGATTATTCACTGAGTTAAATAAGTAAAGAAGTTTGACTGCATCTGGAAGCCCATGTGTGATATTTTATGGAATTATGTATTTATGTCAGCCAATAACTGGGGAATGGAATATGAGGTCTGCTTACTGGATCAAGCCTAACAGTCTGGGCCCTGGAAGCTGACGTGTGGACCACACGTGTAGGTGCTCCTAGAGGAGAGGGCTAGGAGAATTGGGTGTTTAGGCCCTAGGCCTCATGCCACCATCCATGCATGAAACAGTATTATTTTGGACTGAATAACTAGTGACACCCTGTAGCACACACCTAGGGGCTGGCGACTGGCTGCATGTAGGACCCATATGAGAAAAAAGTGTCTCTATTGTAGCCTCCTGTAACCTCACAGGAGCACTCAAACTATGGAGGTAAGTATGGCACCAGGAGCCACTGAAGGTTACATAAATATGATGATAAATAAGGGGGAGGGAAATGGCGCTTGCTAATAATCAAGATAATACCATAACAATACAAAAAAAAATAACTTCTAGAATCCTGCTGTGGTCACAATCCAAATGTTCAATCAATTGAGACAGAAAATTTGTGTCACTCCTGATCAATATCACCCACCATCAATTAACTGGATGAAAAGGGGGGTAAACTTAAGTGATGATGTTGTAAATGTGAACCACTTAGGTGGTATAAAGGATATCACCAAATAAGTGATGATAAAAATCGATAACGTGAGAATGTGTTAAAATAACTAAATATTAAATAAATGATATGATGACAACCATATAACATAATAGTCAACAAGTGAATTAATAAATAAGAGACATGCAAATTATTAAAAGAAAAAAACGTGAGTCTCTGTGCACACTCCACACTCCAAGATATGTGCAAAAATAAAAAACACGGATGAGGATGGGGGTGTTGAGGCGCTTACTTAATGTAAAAGTGGATAAATTCTAATATGGCAATCTATAAATTAAATATAAAATATATACTGTATAAAGTGCAATATTCAGTGCTTATAAGTTAACAGCAATGCATAGCCTGATCCTGATCTCCAAAATAAGTAGAATGAATGAATATATTAGTGCAAAGTGCAATAATAAAAATGGAATAGAATAAATATAATGGTCATTCAGTGAAAAAAAAAACAATATAAAAAATGTAAAAAATGAAATAAAATCCACAATGTGTAAAAAACTTGAAGAAATATAAAAATTCATAAATTGTGCAATCAAAGTCTCTGTGTGCAATCCACAAAAATAGTCCAAATAAAGTGCAATTATTCAAACATTCAGTGGTTGAGTAAGGGGTGCTTCAATCCATAATCCACCACAAAATTGTGCTCCAAGTGCCCCTGTCTCCCCAGCCTCTCACCTCAGGGGGCTTATAATAAAAGCCTTGTATGATCTCCACTGGTACAGGTTCCCACTGGCACTGCAATCACTAATGTAATTAACTGATTCCTAGCTGGCTTCCAGGCTGGCCCTTCTAGTTCCACAGCAGCAACTTCTATGTAGCACTCTCCAGTATGTAAATTAAAACAGAGGGGACTCCATAGCGTTATACCGTCAATGAATTTAAAAAAAAATAGCCCTTACACGTTACGCGGCTGTGCACGCCGCTTAATCATAGGATCCTATGATTAAGCGGCATGCACAGCCACGTAATGCGTAAGGGAGTGAGGAGAGCCATCGGTGACGTCATCTCCACTCGCGGCCGAGAGCGGGGATATCCGTGTTTTACATGCCTGTATTGTCCTTTGTTTATGTAAGTTGACGGTATCACGATATGGAGCCCCCTCTGTTTTAATGAAGTTTTAATGAGAAGTGAAGAACATGACGTCACAGCACGGAAGAAGAACTCACAGCACGGAAGGAGAAGAAG
Organism: Rana temporaria; assembly: GCF_905171775.1. Classification (NCBI taxonomy): domain Eukaryota; kingdom Metazoa; phylum Chordata; class Amphibia; order Anura; family Ranidae; genus Rana; species Rana temporaria. The sequence continues at coordinate 414,771,427 of NC_053491.1, read as the reverse complement.
ACGTACAGCACGGAAGAAGGCACCGGACAGCGAGACGAAGAACCGGGGTGCGCCAAGTCAACAGCGGAGAGCGGCGAACATAGAAGGAGACCCCCGGAGAGGATAGCGGAAGAAGAAGCCCCCCCGCCGAAGACGCCGGAGGAAACCCGCCGGGGGGTGGGGGCTTTTTTAAAAGCGACCCCCCCCGGCGGTGGAAGAGAACCAGACGGCGGCCCCCACCCACCCGAAGACGTCAAAGAAGAAGCTCCCCCTGGTAAAAGAGCTAATAAAGAAGACAGGGGAGGCCTCCGGAGCAGAAAAATAAAATATTTTAATACCCTGTGTGGTTTATTTGTGTTTTTACCACTTTTCTTGCAGGTGAATGGGTAGGGGTATGATGTACCCCATACTCATTCACTTAGGGTGGGGGGCCGGTATCTGGGGGCCCCCTTATTAAAGGGGACTCCCAGATTCCGATAAGCCTCCCGCCCGCATACCCCGACAACCAACGGCCAGGGTTGTCGGGAAGGGGCCCTGTCCTCATCAACATGGGGACAGGGTGCTCTGAGGTGGGGGGGCCGCAGTGCGCCCCCCTGCCCCAGAGCACCCAACCCCCCCATGTTGAGGGCATGCAGCCTGGTACGGTTCAGGAGGGGGGGGCGCTCGCTCGTCCCCACTCCCTTCCTGGCTGGCCGGGTAGCGTGCTTTGGATACGGGTCTGGTATGGATTGTAGGGGGACCCCCTACGCCGTTTTTTTCGGCGTAGGGGGGGCTCTCCTTACAACCCATAACAGACCTAAGGGCCCGGTATGCTCCTGAGGGGGGAACCCATGCCGGATTTTTATTTAAAATCCGGCGGGGACTTCCCCCTCAGGATTCATAACAAACGCCGCACACGTGTAGAATTGGCGGGAATCCAAGTCGGATCTCCCGTCGCTTCTATGACAGCTCTGTCTCCATCGCGGCAAGCCAGCTCGGCGCTGGCTCCCGCGATGGGGCTCGTAGGTGCTCAATCTCGCCGAGAAAGAGAGCGAGATTGACACAAAATCGGGTTCACCTACTGTATGAACAATCTCCAGTTTTCAGGCAGAAAGAACAGTATTTATAATAAAAAACTGCATGCAGGGCACTGGACAAAGCATTAGGGACAAAGGGGATGTGAAACTATTTGATACAGTAATGTAATCTGTAAGATTACAGTGTACTGTATGTATACGGTGTTTTACACTTTTTGAATTTGGCGCCGAGCTCCGTCCCTGTGCGTCGCAATGCTCGCAGGGAACGGAGCTCGGCACTGTGAATCAAGCGGAGACACGGCTCGCAGACACAGCGGGGAGATATTGCAGGATCCATGGGACAAGGTAAGTAAGCTTTACATCAGTGGTCTCAAAGTACCGGCCCGTGGGCCATTTGCGGCCCGCGGACCAGTTATAAATGGCCCGCAGGCAGGGCGGAAGTGGGGGGAGCAAAGAGGAAGAATTTTTTTTTTTTTTTTTGTGAGCTGGCACCATCTGGTGGTGAGCCGTTGGTATTACAAGTTATTACCACCAGATGTGAGCTGGCGCCATCTGGTGGTGGCCGTTGGTATTACAAGTTAATCATTACAAGTTAAACAGCAATTCTAATGTCATTTTACACTATTTTCACTGCCATCTTCTTCCCTCTAATTAGAACCCCCAAAACATTATATATATTTTTTATCCTAACACCCTAGAGAATAAAATGGCGATTGTTGCAATACTTTCTGTTACGCCGTATTTGCGCAGCGCTCTTACAAGCGCACTTTTTTGGGAAAAAATTACACTTTTTTTAATTAAAAAATAACACAACAGTAAAGTTATCCCCATTTTTTTTTAATATTATGAAAGATAATGTTATGCCGAGTAAATTCATACCCAACATGTCACGCTTCAAAATTGCGTCCGCTTGTGGAATGCCGACAAACTTTTTTCCCTTTAAAATCTTCAAAGGCGACGTTTAAAAAAATCTACAGGTTGAATGTTTTAAGTTACAGAGGAGGTCTAGTGCTAGAATTATTTCTCTCGCTCTACCAATCGCGGCGATACCTCACATGTGTGGTTTGAACACCGTATGCGGGCGCTGCTCGCGTATGTGTTCGCTTCTGCGCGCAAGCTCGTCGGGACGGGGTGCGTTTTCTGGCTCCTAACTTTTTTAGCTGGCTCTTAGATTCTAAGCAAATTTGTCAAACCCTGACTTACACCAGTGCTGGTGGTAATAATGCGCTCGCTGACACCAGTGCTGGGGGTTAATAATGTGTTCGCTGACACCAGTACTGTTGTTTTTGAAGATGCGATCCCGAGTGTGGCTCGGGGTTACCACTTTTGGTACTGAAAATTTACCCCGAACCACACTCGGGAATACTGCTAAGAAGGTAAAAATTGTGATTGTGTTGGCCAGTATTTGCCATAATGTGCAAGTATTAAAACATATTTGCACATTATAACACATGTCCTCTTCCAGTGATGTAAGGCCTAACCTCCCCGCATTCATTCTGTCTCCACTGGTGCCTAGGTATTTTCCTCTGAATAAGTCCCATACCATGTTTCCCGAAAATAAGACCTACCCTGAAAATAAGCCCTATTGTAATTTTTGGGGAGGGCTGCAATATAAGCCCTTCCCCAAAAATAAGATCTAGTGTGGTATGTGATGTGGGCTGCGTGTGCTGGATGCCTTAGGTATAGCGCTGCTCAATGCTCAGCTGGCCTCCCGCTGCTCTCCTCCTCTTCTTCCAGCTGTCAGCAGGGGATTCCCCCCCCCCCCAGTGCTCAGAGCGGGAACAAGAGTTCCAGCTCGCTCAGCTATGTCCCGCTGCTCTTCTCTTCTGCCAGCTGTCAGCGGGGGATCTCTGGCCCCCCTCACTCTGCAGTGCTCCGGCGGGTCACGGGAGCGGCACTTTGTCACACATGGATTGCAGAAAGGTACAGTTATCATTATCTGATACTGTATTACAGTGCATTCTGGAGTTTTGCAGGCTATTTTACTTGGTGCCACTGGGGATTTCTGACAGGCAGGGTGGGAGATTGGGGGAGAAGACAGCACATGACAAGCCCCACTCCGAAAATAAGCCCTACTGGGTCTTTTGTTGCTAAAATTATTATAAGATCTGGGCTTATTTTTGGGCAAACATGATATATGCATAATTGAGATACATTATATTAGTATTCAATGAGCCAGAACTGTACATTCTATTTCACATGCGCCACAGCCAGTGTACAGATAAAAATAAATTGCTAGCAGGTGAGTAAAAGAGAATCTTTGCAGAAATTATTTTTAAACTCTCTTCTACCTACCTGCTGGAAGTTTTAGTTTTAAAGATTTATTTCTGCTTCTCTCCTATATGTTTCCTCCAGGTCAATAATATGAAGGCACAGCAAAGGAGCCCTTCAGATGGACACGGCAAGCCCCGCCGGTGTCCGTGACATTACTGGATCTCCAACGGAACTCCCTGAAGGCCCAGAAGCCGGTGGAGAGGTGAGTACCAATCAAAAGAATTTTAATCGATCAAAAAGATTAAAGATTAATTGATTAATTAAAAGTTAATTTGCACAGCCCTACATACATACATATATATATATATATATATATATTTTTTTTTTTTTTTTATATATATTTTTTTATATTAAAGGGCTCAGAGGTCCCCAGGGCCCCATGTGGCAAACCCCTTTTTTTTATTTATTTTTTTGTTTATATTTTTTATTTTTTATTGAATGGCAACCCCCCTTTTTTTTAATGTTTAATTTATTTTTCATTTTTTTTATTAAAGAGCCCAGAGGTCCCGGATGGCAACCCCCCTTTTTTTGTAATTTCTTTTCATAAAATAACCACCCCCCCCCGGTTCTCTGCCCCAGGGGGCCCATGCCTGAAGCTGTGTAAGGGGCCCCATAATTCCTGATGGCGGCCCTGAGTGGAAGAAATGGTGTCCCCTTGTTGGTGTCAGTGGAAAGAATAGTGCTCTGAGGACTGGTTAAAGGCAAGCAAAGGGCCGCATTCGGCCCACGGGGCACAGTTTGATGACCACTGACCAGGGCTTTTTTTCTCAAACAATAGGTGCTGGAACTTAACCACGGACCCACAAAACCCCTCCCCTACACACACCCTCCAAATCACATCAAATAGTGGGTGTGATCAGTCAAATTTCACGAAACAGTAGGAGGGTCTTAAAGGGGCATTACATACCAGGATTGTATTACATACAAATTGCAGAGCTGTCACTTGTAAACACAGAAGTCTGGTTTCTGTGTTTACAAGTGATTGTGGTGAGCAGGCACTAAAGGGTCTGAGCCAGAGGTGTTGGAACTTAGTTCCACCAACTTCCCCCTGAAAAAAAGCCCTGCCACTGACATATACAGATTCTATAATATAGGACTGGTAATCAGATGAGGTCTCTTCCATAGCATATCATTTCAAAATATATACATATCTACTGAAATATTAGTAACATTTACAGGAGTTAGTAATGGCAGGCTTCTAACATGCTGTCATAATTGGTTGTCTGGGCAGTGGAAGTTCATAAAGATATGAGAAGAACACACAAAATAGATGAAGCAGTTGCCTTGGATGGATATGAAATCAGGACTCAGTGATTGGTTATTATCTATTAAAGTAGCACAGATTTACTGTACCCCCAAATATGTAAATCATTGTAAAGTCTTAACACTCAGCCAGCAAACTGGTTATTGATCAATTACTCAACATTTTAAAGCCACTGGGTCAGTATGGATTTACATGCAGTCAAGAATCCAAATACCAACAAGGCACCAATTTATACTCCCAGACCCTTTAGTATCTGTCTCGCAGAGCCTTGTAGCAGCACGTGTCCCAAAACCTTGATACTGGTTGCATTCCCATTTGTAGATTCTTTACAGTTCATACAGCTTTTGATCACTTATTGCACCGCTTACCCATCAATACAGGAGTTACAGTTTTAAAATATGTTTTACATCCCCCCTACCCCACCCATCCCAAAGGCTGAGATGCCACAAGAAACACTTCTAAGAACTGTTCCTTACTCCGAGATCAACAGATCCAATTTAAATATCTGTAGTCTGGTGTCTCCTTATACACTGACACACAATGGGTCAGTATCATAGCATTTTCATAAGAACTGGTCAGGAACCCTACACATTTCTTTCATCACACCTTTTCATTAAACAAGAAACCCCAAAGACTCTTATAATGCAACCTTACCACTTGACCAGGGCACACAGGATTACAGGCCAGGGACTCATATACAGCTTCTTTGCTTGTGCACGCTCCCTTGTAGCAGACCTGCAAAGGCAGAACAATTTCCATGAATCCATGAGATATTCACATTGTACATCATCTGAAGAATAGACAATTGGCTTCATATCCTATAAAGTAGCACACTTATATGCAGAGGCGTAGGTAGTGAAAATGGCGCCTATGGCAAGCACTGAAACTGCACCCCTGTCAAAACATTTGAAACCTATCTTTCAGATAAATGTAACAAAAAAAAAACAGCTAACAAAACTACAAGTCAATCGCTTTAATTACCCCTTACACCAGAGTCAATAGCGTTACATCTTATATCACAGTTCCCCCCTTAGGCCTTGTACACACGGCCGAACATGTCCGATGAAAACGGTCCGCGGACCGTTTTCATCGGACATGTCTGCTGGGAGGTTTTGGTCTGATGTGTGTACACACCATCAGACCAAAATCCCCGCGGACAGAGAACGCGGTGACGTAGAAGACACCGACGTTCTCTGACACAGAAGTTTAATGCTTCCGCGCATGCGTCAAATCAATTTGACGCATGTGCGGGATTTTGGGCCGCTGGTTATACGTCATAACCAGTGGACATGTCCGATGAGTCATACTAACTATCGGACATGTCCAACGGACAGCTTTCCAGCAGACAAGTTTCTTAGCATGCTAAGAAACTTTTGTCCGCTGGAAACCTGTCCGCTCGGCCGGAAAACTGTCCGCTAGGCCCTACACACTGTCGGACATATCCGCGGAAACTGGTCCATGGACCAGTTTCAGCGGACATGTTCGGTCGTGTGTACGAGGCCTGAGAGTTCCCAGAGAGCCCTCCTTACATCGGAATCCACAGAGTTCCCCTTCACACTGGGAAATCTGATCTAAAGAATGCTGTGGACTCTGGCGTCATCTTTATATACACTGTAAGAGGGGGGGGGGGGGGACTCTGACACAAAGGGGATCTCTGCGGACTGGGATGTAGGGGGGCCTCTGATGTGAGGGGATATCTGGTTATCACAGAGTCCAGAGATCCCACTTACATCAGCGTTCCCCTTTACCCCAGATTCTGAAGAGTTCCCCCTTAAAGCAGTGTGCCAGACAATAAGTATTTCTATACAGGGGTCAGGTCAGCCATGGCAGCCCTGTAACAGCACAGAGCCATTTATTTTATATGACCAGCCCCCCCTCCACAGTATGTGTGAGCATTTCCCCACCTCCATGGGACTACAAATTCCAGCATAGTAGACTGAGCTCTTATTTCTCTGCTGCTCCCCATTCCCCTACACACAGTGTGACTGAGACTGCACTGATATACAAGAGGACACCCTCTCTCCCGGCCTGCTGCAGTGCTGCTGCACAAACCCAGCCACTGCCAGAGTCTGTGCCCCCACTACCCCCTTACCAGAGACCAGAGCCACTGTTAGATATCATGAGGCCCCCTACAGCCTACCTGATGGGGCGCATGACCCCCATCCCTGGTCCTGCCCTAACCTCAAAAAATAATTCAGCTGTCTTCAAGTGATATTTATCATCCCTTGTGATACCTTGGGTAGTGACATATCCTCTTTATGGATAAATCTGGGGTTTATTAGACCCCTAATCCCTTCTCTGCCCTCCAAGGCTTATTGGCTGCTTTCTTAGCCGGTACCAGCCAGATAGATGCAGAACCGATACTGGACGTGATGAAATCTTCATAACTTGTGGCCTTTTTTGTGTGCTGCCAATCCAACCAGAATGGGAGAGCCTTTATTGCCATTAACTACATACAAGTGGGGAGGAGTTGATATTCCAGCAAGCCGAATTAGAAAAAATAATCCATCCATTTTACAGCCTCCTGGGCCCCTGTGTTTGGTCTCATGGGGCCCAAAAAAATATGATTTGGACTACAAAGGAGCCATGGCCTGCAGGGAGAGGGGAAAGCATGACAAATTTGCCTGCATCTTAATCAAGAGGATCAGTCTCAGCATAAGGCAATGGCAGTACAGCCGTCCCTCCTGCTGGGCAGGTGGCTGGGCTCTGCTTTTGCACTGATAGGATCTTGAGTCAGAAGGCCTGTGAGGAGACACCTCCTGACTGAGTCCACAGTCCAGGTGTCCTTTCGAGAAATACACCGGCCCGATGCCACCGCTATAGTCCTGGCTATAGCATTCCTGACAGCAGGCGGAGGAGTGATATTCAGCGGTCAGGGCTGCTATAGCCGGAACTATAGAGGTAGCATCGGGAAATGCAGCTGCCTGCTTACTCCGCGACCAGTGACTGCACTCACAGGAGTAAGAAATTAGAAATAGTCCCGCTTGCAGCGCTGCCATTGTCCATTAGCTAAGGTGCTGAAAAGGAGATCCAGCCTATGCTCAGGAGCCTGGAGGGAAGAAGAGACCATCAAACCCTGGTAAGTGCATTTGCTGCCCAGCCACTCACCAGTGCCCCCTTCATATGGCACCCATGGCACATGCCATGGCTGCCATACCCTAGATACGCCCCTGCTTATATGAGTGTTCCCACACACAAAATTCATCAGTCAGGTATATATGCATGTCAAGTCTTTTAAATATCTGTAAAAGAAAATAATAAACACTGGAACTGAATACATTTTGTCACCAGTTTTAATGGTCTAAATATTTCAGGAAATATAAATCACATATCAATAAAACCTTGATTGAGGACTGTGGTTAGAGTGGCCAAGTACTCATAAGATGTCATTAAAGCCTAACCTTTTTAACCACCTCAATACCGGGCCTATTCTGGCACTTCTCTCCTTCATGTAAAATGATCATATATTTTTCTAGAAAATGACTCAGAACCCCCAAACATATTATATATTAGCAGACACCCTAGGGAATAAAGTGGTGGTCATTGCAACTTTTTATTTCGCACGGTAATTAATTCATAAAAAACGCTTTCATGAATTAAAAATAACAAAACAGTAAAGTTGGCCCAAGTTTTTTGTATAATGTGAAAAATATGATGTTACGTTATTATATTGAATAGTCCTGTTTTGCACATATTTCTAAATCAATATCACATACCTGTATACCAGTGCTCGCCAAACTTTCTAAACAGGCCGTGTCCCGGCCTGGACACGGGACAGAAACCGCATTGCTCAAAATATGGGACGACGCTCTCGAGGCCGCAGATGAAGGAGAATCTTGTCTTCTGGTTCTGTTGGACCTGAGCGCAGCCTTCGACACAGTAGACCACAAGCTTTTATTGACTCGGCTAGCTGAAGTAGCCAGAGTCGCAGAAGGCGATTTATCTTGGTTCTCCTCTTTTTTGGAAAACCGATCGCAAATAGTGAAGTTAGGACCTTTCACTTCTGAGAAACGCACGTTATCGTGCGGAGTCCCTCAAGGATCCCCCCTGTCGCCGGTGTTATTCAACATCTATCTTCGCCCTCTTTTTGAGATTATTAGCAGTCAAAAACTGCTCTACCACTCATATGCAGACGACACGCAACTATATTTCCGCATTTGCAATAAAAAGGATCATCACCTCAATCTAGAGACATGCCTCTCTTTGATAGAGGACTGGATGACAAAGAGTTATCTTAAACTCAACGGAGAGAAAACAGAACTTCTCCTGTTTCACGCCAAGCGTATGAATCAACCTACAACAACTTGGACCCCCCCGCCCATTCTGGGCAAAATCATCACCCCTAGCACCAAAGTCAAAAGTCTCGGGGTCATCTTTGACTCTCACATGACATTGGACGCACAAATAGGGTCAGTAGTCAGCGGATCTCACCATCTGCTGCGCCTACTACGCAGACTTACTCCTTTTATTTCCAAGGAAGACATAGCGGTCGTGGTGGGAGCTATTGTAAACTCAAGATTGGACTATGCAAATGCCCTTTACCTCGGACTCCCCAAGTACCAAATCGCTCGTCTACAAGTCGTTCAAAATACGGCCGCTAGACTTGTGACTGGGAAAAAACCTTGGGAATCAATCTCACCTTCACTGAGAGCCCTTCATTGGTTACCAGTAAAAGACAGAATCACTTTTAAAGCACTCTGTCTAACGCATAGATGAATCTATGGGAATGCTCCCCATTATCTATGCGAAAAAATAAAAGCTCATAATCCCAATCACGTTCTGCGATCCACCAATCAAAATTTCCTCCAGATACCCAAAGCCAGATACAAGTCCAAAGGAGAAAGGAGATTCGCGGTCCAAGGGCCTAGACTATGGAACGCTTTACCAACCAGCATTCGGTTGGAGGAAAATCACTTAGCATTCAGGAGAAAGATCAAGACTCATCTCTTTTGATACCAAAGGAGACAGGAACAACAAGCGCCCAGAGGCGATTAAGTTTGCATGTGCTGCGCTATATAAGTTTTCATTCATTCATTCAAAGGGTTGGTTTTCTGTCCTTCAGACTTTAGGGGGGCTGGAGTGACCAGTGGAAGGAGAAAATGCCCCAGTGGCAGTAGGAGTCAAAAAAATTACAGCAATAGTACCCAACTGGAATTAGTGGGAGGGATAGTTTCTAATTGTTTATATTAGTGTCAATGTCAGTTAGTGCACCCCACAGCCAGCGTTAGCAAGCGTCAGATTGCCCGCCACATTATCACAGTCCCACTATAAGTCACTGCCATTACTAGTATTAAAAAATATTAAAAAAAATAAAAATTCCAGTATATATATGTAGCACCCTCTACCTTTAGGTAGGTGCTAAGTGTAGTGTTTTGTGTTAACTGCCAGTGCAGGTAAATTTTAACAGGCCTATGCTGTGATCTAGGCCTATTTGTTTGTTTTGATCTGGGGGCAGGGTTGTGGTTTAGTATAGCAGTGGGTGCCATGATTACATCTTATTCCACTCAACATAGACAGGTGAAGAACATCATAGAAAAACATTGGGACATTCTTAGGAATGACAGTGTCCTTAGACCTGTACTCCCGGAACGAGCCAAACTAGTCTTTAGGGGTGTACCCTCGTTACAGAGTCGGATTGCGCCCAACATCATCAATCCTCCATCAAAGATTTCTTTCTTTCATGATCTTATTGGTTTTTTTCCATGTAGGAAATGTAAGGTGTGCCTACACAATTCATTAAAGGGACGCAAAATTACACACTTTACATCCACTGTGACCAACAAACAGTATGAGATCAAGCATTTTTGCACTTGTGAAACAAACTATATTGTTTATCTCATTACTTGTACATGCGGTAAGCAATATGTCGGCCGCACGATCCGTACTTATTCGATACGTGTGGGTGAACATATCGCTTTAATCATAAGTGGAGATACGAACCATACGGTTCCTCGCCACTTTAGACAGTGTCATGATAGAAACCCTTCCGGTACACAATTTACAATTATTGACCGGTATATACCTCCCTGGAGAGGAGGGGCTAAGACAAGAGGCGTTTCTCAATTAGAAACATTTTGGATATATGAACTCCAATCCTATCATCCCTTCGGCTTGAACGTCGAATGGGATATCAATTCATTTATTGATAAGGCATGAACTGTCAGGTTTTAATTTCGCAGGAACTTTGTGTACAAACCCCCCCCCTTTTTTTTTTTTTTTTTTTTTTTTTTTGTTATTCAAGACATTGCTCATTCACTTGACATCTTTTTAACAATTTTTATATTCATTGTTAAACATACAGTCGATATATTGGATTATTTTATCTGTTAACGTATGTTTTGTCCGTATTTCCAACTTACCATCTGGATGACTCACTCAGCATCGCTTTACAGACATATTCCGATTTTTAAACATTTTTAAACATTTTTAATTATCTTTCGCAGTTTGCAGAATTTCTTCTTATCAGATTCCACACTCTGCAACATTTATCTCAGTTGATTTCTGTCACTGTCCCTTTTTTAATAATAAAGGCCAGTTTTTATACGTATGTCATTTACATGATTTTTTACTTATGTTTTTAGACTCTCATTCAGAATTTTTCCTTTCTTTAGGTTATTCCATTAATGACTCTTTATCTATTAATGCACTTTGGCTTTCCGATGTATTTAGAAGTCACACTTCCAATTATTGTTTGGTGCTTCAGCCATTAAATAATCACTCGGCCACTCTGTTCGCCACTGCATTTATATTTCTCTTTTTTTATTTATTTACTGCGTAGCATCATTAGACCAGTCTAGAGTCATTACTTCCGGTCCACTTGAAACGCACAGCGGTAACCACAGCGAGGGGTGAACTGCATAGATTTGCATTTTGATCCGCCCCCCATTCTGACGTTCTCAGTCTGTATCGGCTTGCCGTTATGTGCTGCGGAATTTCCTGCTTAGTACATGCAGTCAGAACGAGGCTTGGAGCGCACGCTCTGGCGCCATTTTGCTGTAACTAGGAAGCGCCCGTTCGGAGCGCCTCCTCTTTTCTATACACCCTATCAGAATACTGTGTCAAGACGAGGCTTGGAGCGCACGCCCCGCCGCCATCTTGCCACATCCAGGAAGTGCTTGTTCTAAGCACTTGTTCACTACACACGTTCTGATTTTTTACTTTTTTTCTTTTATTGTTGTTTTTTTCGCCACCCATGCGCTCATTACACGTTCAGAGTGCTATTCCAAATTCACATTCTGTTCAGATCTGATTCCCACCCGGAAGTGTTGCTGTTCTGAGTGACTCCTCCCAGATGGTGAGTTGTATGTGTTTGGGGGCTCATTATAAATTTGTCTGTTGGCCACATGAGAGGGATACCCTTTTGACAACGCGTCAGGGATGACTCCAATGTTGCCATCATTTTATTGAAGTGCGCTTTATTCTCAACTGACATGTAAGTGCAACCTTTAATTAAACCTAAACTGATTTTTGACGGTATTACACTATGGCGTCCCCTCTTTTCTTTTCTACGTTCACATGTGACCTTCACTAACGGATGACCATCTCCTGCATTTCCTGAGCGAGAGACCTTCCAGTTCTCCCCAGGTCATTGTATTAAGATCATTCGTGGACCCCTTCCTGAAGCAACTCCACACCGTGGCTTCCAGTCTATACCAATCCTGATCGACTCTGGAAATATACATTTCGCAGAGTCCACACGTTCCGGTAAGCCTGCATCCACACTGGTGACGGGATATTTCTTCATTTGGAAATTCACTTATATTCACTTATTTTTTGATGATTTCATCTCACCCTTCAATTTTGAACTTTGTATTCACTCATCACTTGGTTCATTTCGGACATTTACATATTTGTTTATGACATTTGTATCTTCTTACACATGTGCATTTCATATTGTTGCATATTGACCACGCACGGTTTTTGATTTTATTGTCATACCTTTTTACCTTTTTTGTATCAGAGCGCTACACTTTTTTGTCCACATATAGCAGTGGGTGTGACTGACATGTACTTAGCTGTTGGGTGCCTCCCCTGTTTCCAGGGAGAATGTTCTGTAAAAGGGGCCAGGCAGAGAGCTGAAGTGACATGGGGTACATGTGAGGAGCTCTGACCAATCCCTAACTAGGATTGTCAGGGGGCAGGCCTCCTACATATACCCATGGTCAGCCTGCTGGGGGGGGGGGGAGTTTTCGGCTGGGTAGACTGTGCCTGAGGGAACCTCTATCTGGGGGGGTTTACCTCAGATGGAGGAGCTCGGGAGCTGGGAGGGAGCCTCTCCTTACATGGTCATGGAGAGGTGTCCTGGAACAGGAGCTGGAAGAGACAGTTGGTCTGCACGTATGGAGTAAGTCCTTCAGGAATGATCCAGGGCAGGTGTCAGTGAGTGAAAGAATAGTGGAGAGATCTGGAAGAGGCATGCCAGGGGAGCTGGATGTAGAGTCAGAGGGAGAGACTGTGGAGTTTGTGTCAAATTGATTCCGCCCGTGAGGGCAGGCAGGATTTGCAAGTCAGACTTGCTGGGATCAGTAGTCTATCACCATTTAAAAAGGTTGCTGCCATAAAGGGGTACTGCAGGCCCCGGCCTACAAAGGGTCAAGTAAATTAACTGGGACTTATTCAGAGTGAGGGCTAGTCATGTTCTGATGGCGTGACAGGATAACTAAGACTGACAGTCTGAAAAGACAATTTTCAGTCTTTTTTCATTCATATACTAGTAAAAAAAACTGCGGTGATCAAATACCACCAAAAGAAAGCTTTTATTTGTGTGAAAAATTATATACCGTATTTATCTTCATATAGCGCGCCCCGGTGTATAGCGCGCACCCCCAACCTGGAAGGGAAATTTCAGGAAAAAAACGAAATACTTAGTTTGAATGCCCCTCGTCGGTGCCTTGTCCGGTCTGGTCTGCGGCCTTAGTGGTGTCCTCCCCGCTTCTCCCGTGCTGTTTTTAAGTCGATCCCCGCTTCCCGCGCTGTGTTTGTACGCCGCCGCCGACATATACCGAGCGCAGTACACTCTCGCATAAAGGCTAGGAGGCGGCACAGGGCGTGACCAGGAGGGGAGCCGAGCCTGGCCGAGTGTACTGCGCTCTGTATATGTTGGCTGCAGCATTCAAACACAGCGCGGGAAGCGGGGGATCGACGTATATCGCGCACCCACGATTTTCCCCTGATTTTAAGGGGAAAAAAGTCAGTGGTTTACGCTGTTAAATACGGTACAGTGTTGCATGACTGTGCGATTGTCAGTTAAGGTAGAGCAGTGCTGAATAGCAAAAAATGGCCTGGTCATGAAGGGGGTAAAACCTTCTGGAGGTGGTTATAGAGACTTTCAGGGAAATGTGGCAGTCGCTGCACATAGTCACACTCCCTTGTCACCTTCTCCCTTCAGCATCCTTCTCTGTAAAAGCTCTGGTGTCAGAGCCTAAACAGAGGAAGGACAGTATGACAGCGGCCTGTGACTGGCTGCTTAAAGGGGTCATAAGGGTACATTTTTTTTCCCTAAATAGCTTCCTTTACCTTAGTGCAGTCCTCCTTCACTTACCTCATCCTTCGATTTTGCTTTTAAATGTCATTATTTCTTCGGAGAAATCCTCAATTCCTGTTCTTCTGTCTGTAACTACACACCGTAATTCGAGGCTCTTTCCCTGGTGTGGAGAAAGCCTCTTGAGTGGAGAGGGGGCGAGCAGGAGTGTCGCCCCCTCGCCCCCTCCCCCCTCAAGAGGCGTTCTCCACACCAGGAAGAAAGCCTCGCATTACAGTGGTGAGTTACAGACAGAAGAACAGGAAGTGAGCATTTCTCAAAAGAAATAAGGACATTTAAAAGCAAAATGGAAGGATGAGGTAAGTGAAGGAGGACTGCACTAAGGTAAAGGAAGCTATTTAGGGAAAACATTTTTTACTTTACAACCCCTTTAAGCCCAATAGCCGTCACGAAAGAGGATGTCACATGCTCTCTCATACTCGGAAGCCCAGCTCTATTAAATTCTTAAAACAAATTCTATCTGCTACTACTCATAGTCATGTACTAATTGTGTACAGGTTTTAGTAATTAGATCTACAGGACACAGAACTACTGTATGCATACTACAGCAAGACATACTTTTGAGCTCTTTTGGGGTCAGAAGTAAAGCTTTCTGGATGGGGAAGCCAGCAAGTGGGAAAATCTTGAACTGGTTTGTTGGACCCACACTAAATATTAACACAGACATTCTGAGGACCAAAGAGATGGTGGTATTTTTGGACCCTATAACACTTGATTTCTGAATTTCAAAAGCAGTAGTGGAAGGTCAACAGTGTAGAAGCTCACCTTCTCCTCTCCACACCTTGTTCCATTCCGTACCATTCCAGATGGGTGCAGGGCAGCCTTGCAAGAACCAATTGTAACTTTTTTGGCATAGACATTAGGATAGTCGTTTCCACCAGAGCAGTATATAACACCACATTTTATATCCCTAACAGGAGACAAAGATCTCTACTGTTAAATTACTTGCAAAAATAACCACACATTTTACTGTGTTGATACAACATGTATATTATCAGGCTTATGTGGTAAGACAGTGTAATGAATGAGCCTTGGCGCTTCAGTGAAAGACTCATGGCTGGCAGAAGCATGGTGGTAATTCTTGACCAATCTCTCAACAAATAATGCAGGGATGCTATTGGCTGTCTTTAATAAAAGTGGACAGGAGAGGTCTAGTTTTTAACAAAGGAATCAGATTGAGATTATTATTGGGCTTATTCAGTGATCAGACATCTGTCTTGGACTTCTGGTTAGGGCAAGTTTTTACTGTGTAAAAGTATACTTGCTATATGTATGCTGCTATAAAGTTGTAGTCTAGTCCTTCTAACCTAGAGCATTTGCGCCAGGCAGTGTGGTCCTTTACGTTTTGGGGTGCTCACCAACATAGAGGAGCCAGCAGGGACATTTAATCACATAGAACACATATGAAGACTGACAGGTGTAATATCCTTTAACTTCAATCCTATGATCTCTATGTGGGTGAGACAAAAATGTACCCCTGGTCATTGAGTTGCATTGAATGAAGCTCAGACAGGGGAAGGAACCATTGTTTTTAGGTCCCAAAAACGTTACAGGAGGGGTAAGGATATAGTACTGATCAGTCCTCACTAGTCTATCTTGCAATGTTGTACCCTGTCTATAAGACAGAAGAGGTGGTGTATTAAATTCAGAAACATTAGGATAATTTCCACCCAATATGGACCAGTGTTTCCTGATAATACTAAATATCCTGAAGGAAAATGGATGAAATTGAGCCACAAATGGAATCCTGCTTTGTCTAATAATTTTGGGTTTGATATCTAATGAAATAATCTTCTGTTCTTTATGTACCACCTCTAAAGGGTAACCCCTCTGTGTGAGTCTCTCTTCCATTTCATTAAGTCACTGATAGCGTGTTTCTGGATCATTTAAAATCCTATTTACCTGAGTCAGTCGGCTTTTGGGAATGGATTTAAATACACCTAGAGGGTGAAAGCTGGTATAATGTAATAACTGATTACGGTCTGTAGCTTTTATATACAGATCACAAATGATTTTAGATCCCTGTATGGTCAACATGGTGTCTAAAAATTACACCTGTGTTGTACCATAGGTGATATTAAAATCGCAGACCTGGCACAAGATAGTTCAAATAATCATTAAACAATAATCAATAACCAAGTCGCCTATCCATATAGAAAACACGTCATCAATGAATCTGGGCCACCCCTTATAGTGGTCCAGAAACTATTTCTTATTAAAAATGAACAAATTCTCAATCATGTCCATGAAAGTGTTCGCATATGGAGGTGCAACATTGGAACTCGTTGCTGCTCATTTCAATTGAAGAAAATTAGCCTCTTTAAAAATAAAGTAATTTTCTTCAAGTACAATGGCCAATAGTTTCAACAAAAATGTAAACTATACATTTTCATATTGACGGGACTGGGTTAGAAGCTGATGGCATGCTTCAACTCCCAATTCATGCAGAATAATCACATCAAACTGGATATATCCCATGTGACTAGGATGGAATCAGAAGCTACTTGAACCTCCCTAATTTTATTAAGAAAATCACCTGTATCTTTGATATAGGACTTCATTTCTGACACCGGTAATGTGATTAAATGTCCCTACAATCCTTTACAAAAAGTAAAGGACCGCATTGCCCAGCACAAATACTCTCTATAAGAGACAAACTTACTCAACTTCCATTAGCTAGGCATTTTGTTGAACAAGGCCATGCGATTTCTCAACTGAAATTTATGGTTATAGATTGAGTAAGTCGCAGTAGGAGAGGTGGTAATCGTGATTGTAATTTTGAGAAGAAAAGAAGCACAGTGGATTCACTCTTTAGATACTATGTACCCCAAAGAGTTAAACTCGGAAATTGATCTGTATTTGTTTATATGAGTGACTCATGGAGTATGGGTTGCTCAACATATGACCTTTTTTAAGTTATATTGTATTTACTGAATATAAAGATAAAAAGGCATATGTTTTTCTAAAAAAAAAAAAAAAAATATTTTATATCACAGGTTGTCACCAGGGACGCGTGATAGAGTGAATAGGAATTTGTATCCAGCTTCTAGACTTTTCATCTTGCTATTTTTGATTACCAGTTTTACTGCAGCAGCATGGCACGGCTGGGCGAAACAACGTTATGTTGCGTCGCTTTGCCCTGTGGCCACTAGGGGCAAGCGCTCCGCCGGAGGCATGCGCACGTGCCCACTGCTTGCCCCTGGAGCCGATGCGAGTGCCTGGCGGGCGCAATGACTGCCGGGCACCCGTGATTGCTCGTGACACAGCGAGAACCGGGATCTGTGTGTGTAAACACACAGATCCCGGTTCTCTCAGGAGCGAAATGACTGATCGTCTGTTCATACAAAGTATGAACAGCGATCTGTCATCTCCCCTAGTAAGTTCCATCCCTCTTTTAGTTATAACACAGAGAGGGAACACCGTTAACCCCTTGATCACTCCCTAGTGTTATCACCTTCCCTGGCAGTGACATTTTTACAGTAATCAGTGCATTTCTATAGCACTGTTCGCTGTAAAATTGTCAATGGTCCCAATAATGTGTCAAAAGTGCCCGATCTGTCCGCCGCAATATAGCAGTTCCTTTAAAAATCGCAGATCGCCGCCATTAGTAAAAAAAAATAATAATAAAAATGCCATAATTCTATCCCCTATTTTGTATACACCACAACTTTTGCGCAAACCAATCAATTAACGCTTATTGCGATTTTTTTTTTTTTACCAAAAATATGTAGAAGAATACATATCGGCCTAAACTGAGGAAATTTGTTTTTTGAAAAAATTGGGACATTTATTATAGCAAAAATTTTAAGATATTGCGTTTTTTTTTAAAATTACGCTGTTCTTTTGTTTATAGCGCAAAAAATAAAAACCGCAGAGGCGATCAAATACCACCAAAAGAAAGCTCTATTTGTGGGAAAAAAAGGACAGAAATTTTGTTTTGGTACAGCATCGCACGCATGCGCAATTGCCAGTTAAAACGATGCAGTGCCAAATTGTAAAAAGTGCACTGGTCAGGAAGGGGGTAAAATCTTCCGGGGCTGTTAAAGAGATCTTTGACACATGTGATGATGGATAATGATCTTGTTAATGCAATCAATTCCAATTATGCTTTCTTATAAATGATGTGAAAAGAATACTCAATTGTGATATGTTCCAGTCTAAGGAAGGGCGCTAGCAATATAGCATGGAACTAACTATATAATGGAACGTTTTTGATCCATTCTGTGTATGTTTTTTTTATGTTTTTCATTTCAATACATTTTTGTGCAGCAATCCTCTGAACTTTCTTTATACATACATACATACATACATACATATACACACACACAGTAACCCACAAAAGTGAGTACAACCCTCACATTTTTGTAAATATATTTTCATGCGACAACACTGAAGAAATTACGCTTTGCTACAATGTAAAGTGAGTGTACAGCTTGTATATCAGTTTTAAATTTATGGTCCCCTCAAAATAACTCACACAGCCATTAATGTCTAAACCGCTGGCAACAAAATTGAGTACACCCCTAAGTGAAAATGTCCAAACTGGTGTCATTTGACTTGTTAGTGTTACAAGGTCTCAGCTGTGATTAGAGAGCATGTGTGATCAATTTGGTGTTATCGCTCTCAATCTCACATACTGGTCACTGAGTATTCAACATGGCGTCTCATGGCAAAGAACTCTCTGAGGATCTAAAAAAAAAGATTTGTTGCTCTACATGAAGATGGCCTAGGCTATAAGAAGATTGCCAAGACCCTGAACTGAGCTGCAGCATGGTGGCCAAGACCATACCGTGATTTAATAGGACAGGTTCCACTCAGAACAGGCCTCGCCATGGTCAACCAAAAAAGTTGAGTACACAGCTCAGTGTCATATCCAGAGGTAGTCTTTGGGAAATAGACATATGAGTGATGCCAGCATTGCTGCAGAGGTTGAAGGGGTTGGGGGTCAGCCTGTCAGTGCTCAGACCATATGCCGCACACTGCATCAAATTGGTCTGCATGGCTGTCATCCCAGAAGGAAGCCTCTTCTAAAGATATTGCACAAGAAAGCCCACAAACAGTTTGCCAAAGACAAGCAGACTAAGGAAATGTATTACTGGGACCATGTCTTGTGGTCTGATGAGACCACGATAAACTTATTTGGTTCAGATAGTGTCAAGTGTGTGTGGCAACAACCAGGTGAGGAGTACAAAGACAAATGTGTCTTGCCTACAGTCAAGCATGGTGGTGGGAGTGCCATGGTCTGGGGCTGTATCAGTGCTGCCAGCACTGGGGAGCTACAGTTCATTGAGGGAACCATGAATTCCAACATGTACTGTGACATACTAAGCAGAGCAAAATCCCCTCCCTTCTGAGACTGGGCCGCAGGGCAGTATTCCAACATGATAACATTGCCAAGCACACCTCCAAGACAATCACTGCCTTTCTAATGAAGCTGAAGGTAAAGGTGATGGACTGGCCAAGCCTGTCTCCAGACCTAAACCCTATTGAGCATCTGTGGGGAATCCTGAAATGGAAGGTGGAGGAGCGCAAGGTTTCTAACATCCACCAGCTCTGTGATGTCATAATGAAGGATTGGAAGAGGACTCCAGTGGCAACCTGTGAATCTCTGGTGAACTCCATGCCCAAGAGGGTTAAGGCAGTGCTGGAAAATAATGGTGGCCACACAAAATATTGACACTTTGGGCCCAATTTGGAAATTCTCACTTACAGTTGTACTTACTTTTGTTACCATTGGTTTAGACATGGCTATGTGTTGAGTTTTTTTTGAACAGACAGCAAATTTACACTGTTATACAAGCCGTACACTCACTACTTTACATTGTAGTAAAGTGTAATTTCTTCAGTGTTGTCACATGAAAAGATATAATAAAGTATTTACAAAAATGTGAAGGGTGTACTCACTTTTGTGAGATACTGTAGAGGTGACTCCTGTGTAATTTAAATGTACAGAGTAACATTTGACAGCACCAATAGTGAACATAGTATTGTCAATGCTGACAGGAAGGAAACAAATTCTTGCAGGTTTTGGCCACAAAAGGGTAACAGTCACAAATTCCTACCTGCCACATTCATAGTTCTAGTACTTGGCCAGCACAGTACTGTTATTTGCAATCTGAACTGTTCAAGCGTGTAAAATAACCAAGTCTACCCTCTGGAATATTGTGACTATCATTTTTTCATCTTAATAGGAGCTGCTTTTATACATATATATATATATATATATACTCACGGAGTAGAACATTTTAGATATATGTCCCCCGACTTAGTACAGTATCCATAGTTTATGCCTTCTAAGTTGTAATCAAAGCAGCGATCAGAACCTACAAGAGCATCTGAAACAAATAGCAAGAAAGATAACAAAAGAGAATCCATGTAATGTTCCACTGTGCTTCTGTCCACAATCAAATCTCTTGTATTCAAGGACTAAAGTTATTCACAAATACACTGAAAGAGAACAATCTCCCCATTTATACTGGATTAGTCAACAGCCCTTATATCTTTGAAAATTCTGGACAACCCCATAACTGCCCACAGGTGTGGATATGGTCTTTTACTAAGACAGCCAGCAATGACAGGGCATAGACAGCTAGTATTGGGTGATGTCTTTTATAGACTGGCTACTCTAATGCTGGCCATACATGGTTGAATTTCGAAAGAATTTTTCTTTTGAAAGTCAGAAATTTGGTGCGTTTTGTGTTCCGATGATGCCACCATTGATTTTGGAATTTGACCAACCAAATCTTCAATTTCACCTCATGTTGCTATAGAAAATAATTTGTTGTGGCTGGAAATCTTCTTTTCGTTCCAGCAATTTTCTTTTATTTCACATGCGTATTTCTTTTCCGGTTACATTTCTTGCACAATTCTCCCATCATTGATTAGAAAATCTTTGTTTTTCAAAAAAATTCCAACATGTTCGCTTGCTGAAATTCAATGGGCACACTTATGGTGCGAAATTCGAAAAAAAATCTTGGATAAAAATTTTCGAAAGAAAATTCTTTCAAAATTCAATAATGAATTCCAATAAGCAGGAATTTTGTATGTTTTTCAAGTGTTACTAAACCCAGGACCCTGCATTCACTATATCTGGTCTCCCACAGTACACAGAACATGGAAATGCAATTATTTTAGTAAATATAAACTGCTAAATACCCTTTCTCATCATCAGTATATGGCAGTCTTGTGACTCCTATAAGTGTCTGGTTAAAGCTTGTAGGAGGAGTTTTCATTCTCCTCTGACTGGCCAATGAGGCTGCAGGACCCCTGACTCTCTGTCTGGACAGGGCTGATTGGCCCTCTGCTGATCACAAAAAACTCTCTAGCAATACACACCAAACTGAGCATGTGCAGAATGACTCCAAAGGCTCTGTACTATAAGGAGGACAGTGGGGACAGAAGGGTAGGATCAAAGAAGCCAGGATCATTTTACTATTGTGGGTATTAGTAACACTTTAAACATTGTGTTCCTGTAGCTGATATCCTAGGCCTTTTTTTTTACATTTTGCCCTGTACAATTCTTCCACAAAATCTAGGAAGTCCCCTCTTTATTTCATATTGATAACCAATTGTGAGCAAAGCCACATCCGTCCAGTCATTGATGTTGTATATATGGTTTGTCACAATGCCAGATTAAGCTCTGAGGAGGCCTCTAGGCAGTCAAAACCTTGGGCCCCCTCTCTTAGGTTTGTGGAGGTTTCTCTGCACTACTGTAATGGGATAACATTGAACAAAGTAATGTGCATGTCAACCACTAGATGGAAATGACCATCACTACTGTACATTGCATGTATGTAGGTTGCACCAAAAGTTTTTCCAAAATAGCACCTGAATGATGATGAGCTTTTAAGTGACAAACTGTAAGGCCCCGTACACACCATAGAATCCATCCGCAGATAAATCCCAGCAAATGGGTTTCAGCGGATAGATCCTATGGTGTGTACACGCCAGCGGATCTGTTTCCGCGGATATATCTCCCCTGGGATGGATTCCAGCAGATCGAATATTCGCTGACATGCAGAACATATCCATCTGCTGGAATCCATCCCAACGGATGGATCCGCTGGTCTGTATAGACTCACCGGATCCATCCGTCCGAAGGGATCCCCCGCATGCGTCGTAATGATTCGACGCATGCGTGGAATTCCTTATATGACAGCGTCGTGCACGTCGCCGTGTCATAATCGCGGCGACGGCGCGACACGTCATCGCCAGAGGATTTTGGCGCGGATTTCAATGCGCTGGACCGAATTCGCAGATAAATTCTATCGTGTGTATGGGGCCTTATGTGAACCTAATGTCTGTGGTTTATGTACTTTAAGTTGTTATTAGTTACATTACAATAATATAGTATTTTCTCTATGGCGTCTTTAAATAAGTTCAGGATTTAAAGAAAACAAACAAAAAAAAAAAACACTTACTCAGGTGGATGCAGCATTGATCCAATTCTGAATCTGTCCCCCGCCGGCTCTGTAGTGAGAGGTTCTCTGCCCTCTCCTTCAGTGCTCACTGAAGTGCTGGGCTGTGGCCGGGG
Source organism: Rana temporaria (assembly GCF_905171775.1). Classification (NCBI taxonomy): domain Eukaryota; kingdom Metazoa; phylum Chordata; class Amphibia; order Anura; family Ranidae; genus Rana; species Rana temporaria. The sequence goes on along the minus strand of NC_053491.1, from coordinate 414,748,820 downwards.
CGGGAGAGGCTGGCTCAGACGCTTAGTGGATCGCTGAGAGGCTGAGCCAGGTGCCTATCCAGGCTTCTGGGCAGATACCGACCATGTGGTCAGGATCTTTTCAGAGCCTGGACCGCCTCTGTGATGTCACCTCACAGAGAGCTTCAGCCCACTGTCAGCTGAAAATGGATCACAGGAAAGCGGAACGAACTGCACTCTTGTGATCCATAGGAGAAGTATGGCCAAAATAGCTTTGCCCATACTTCTCCTTTAACCAGTTGCCAACCGCCGATGTACGTCGACAACATGGCATGGGCAGGCAAATGGGCGTACCTGTACGTCCCTTTAAATTTGCCGCCCACCGCGTGCCTCATGAGTGTGCTTGCGGGTCTCAGGAGCTCGATCTTCCCGGGCGGCCTGCGATTGTGGTCGGCAAAGGCAGAACAGGATGATGCCTTTGTAAACAAGGCATTCCCCTTATCTGCCTAGTGACATTGTCACGGATGACTGTTGATCAGTGACGTGTCACTCGTAGCCATGACCCGTAACAGTAAGAATCACTCCCTAGTACCGACTTAACCCCTTTAGCGCCACCTAATGGTTAACCCCTTCAGTGCCAGTGTCATTTTTACACTAAGCAGTGCATTTTTATAGCACTGATCGCTGTAAAAATGACAATGGTTCCAAAAATGTGTCAAAAGTGTCCGATGTGTCGCCATAAAGTCGCAGCCACGATAAAAATCGAAGATTACCGCCATTACTAGTAAAAAAAAAATATTAATAAAAATACCATAAAACTATCCCCTATTTTGTAGATGCTATAACTGTTGCGCAAACCAATCAATAAACGCTTATAGTGATTTTTTTTACCAAAAATATGTAGAAGAATACGTATCAGCCTAAACTGAGGAAAAATAAAAAAATTGTTATATATTCTTGGGGGATATTTATTATAGCAAAAATTTAAAAATATTGTCCCGGATTCGGATACAATGGCGTATCTTTAGTTGGGCGTTGCATATCCTATTTACGCTACGCCGCCGCAACTTAGACAGGCAAGTGCAGTTTTCACAAAGCACTTGCTCAGTAAGTTGCGGCGGCGTAGCGTAAATGGGCCGGCTTAAGCCAGCGTAATTCAAAGTAGGCTGGTAGGGGGCGTGTTGTATGGAGATTAATTGTGACCCCGCGTAAATGACGTGCTTAACGAACGGCGCATGCGTGCGCATGCTCAGTATCACGTCGAATTTTCTCCCTAAATTACGCCGGCTCAATACTTAGTCGACGTGAACGAAAACCTACGCCCATCCCCATTCACGTAGACTAAGGCCTTTTTTTATTGATTTCATTTTTCTATCTTTTGTAAACAATTTAAGAAAGTTTCATTGCTGCACAGCCTGTTTTGTATAGATTGTTTTTATTTTTTGGGGGGTCAGGAAATATACAGTTGTGCTCATAAGTTTACATACCCTGTCAGAATTCATGATTTCTTGCCCATTTGTCAGAGAATATAAATGATAACACAAAAAAATGTCTTTCACTTTTGGTTAGTGTTTGGTTGAAGCCATTTATTATCAATCAACTGTGTTTAACACGGCCAGGTAGTCCAATAACAATTTCAGCCACAACTGCCAGGAAAATTGTCGGGATACAAAGAAAAACCCACAAATAACTTCAGGTGAAATACAGCACTCTGAAAACGTGGTGTGGCTGTTTCAAGATGCACAATAAGAAGGCACTTGAAGAAAGATGGGCTGCATGGTCGAGTACGCAAATGCCACAAAGTATCCCGCTTACAATACGCCAAACAGCACGGAGACAAGCCTCAAACCTTCTGGCACAAAGTCATTTGGAGTGATGAGACCAAAATTTAGCTTTTTGGCCACAACCATAAACGCGACATTTGGAGAGGCATCAACAAGGCCTATGATGAAAGGTACACCATTCCTACTGTAAAACACGGAGGTGGATCGATTATGTATTGGGGAGGTGTAAGCTACAAAGGCACAGGAAATTTGGTCAAAATTTATGGCAAGATGAATGCAGTATGTTATCAAAAAATACTGGAGGAACATTTGCATTTATCAGCCAGGAAGCTGCACATGGGATGTACTTGGACATTCCAACATGACAATGATCCAAAGCACAAGGCCAAGTCGACCTGTCATTGGCTACAGCAGAATAAAGTGAAGGTTCTGGAGTGGCCATCTCAGTCTCCTGACCTCAATATTATTGAGCCACTCTGGGGAGATCTCAAATGTGCAGTTCATGCAAGACAGCCCAATAATTTACAGGAACTGGAGGCTTTTTGCCAAGAGGAATGGGCAGCTTTACCATCTGAGAAGATAAAGAGCCTCATCCACAAATACCACAAAAGACTTTAAGCTGTCATTGATGTTAAAGGGGGCAATACACGGTATTAAGAACTGGGGTATGTAAACTTTTGATAAGGGTCATTTGGGTAGTTTCCGTTGTCATTATGATTTAAAAAGAGTAAAAAAACACAGTTGATTGATAATAAATGGCTTCAGCCAAACACGAACCATGAGTGAAAGAAGCGTTTTTGGGTTATCATTCATATTCTCTGAAAAATGGCCAAGAAATCATAAATTCTGCCAGGATGTAAACTTATGAGCACAACTGGAATAATGTAATACTTTTCTTTACTTTAGCCAAGTAAATATGAAATATTGGATAAGAATATCATGTATTGTCTACCTAGTCACCAGGTGGAATTTTATGGTCCTTTTCATGTGATGACTGAGCTGTTTTTGCTGCAGTATATCTTTAGCTAAGCCACAGTGCTCTGCAAATCTTTTTTAATATACTACATTTTATTTTGAAAAACAAAGATTAAAAAAACTCTCAAAAATGTGCATTTTAAAGACAAACAAGGTTTAAAAACAATTAAAATTAACATAGACTCTCATAGTTTTTGTTCACCATGCTTGAGTTCCCCAGTGACTCCATGGACAAGAGAATGAATGGTGATAGACTTTTCAGAGCATGAGTTGCCAGCAAATTGGGGCCGAGTATGGCAACCAGAGTGCTATAAGCCATTAGAATAGAAGGGAGGTATGGCTACGAGATGGTAGCTGCATAGGGATGCTCTGACAAGCAGCAGCTGACTAATTTCCTGTCTTTGTTTCCCATGGAGTGGTTACTACTGCACAGCATTTGGTCCTCATTTTTCCTATTTCTTCCACTATCTTCATCAACAGAACTTTGTTGTGGCAAAGAGGATGGTACACGGCTGACTGAAGCTTGCAAAACATTGTTCTAAATGATTGTATTGTCTTTTATCTAAACACTTGTACCTGCCAACTGTTTAATAATGACCTGTATTTGTCAATTGACAGATCATTAATTAATTTCAACTGATTTTTAAGTCACACATCATTTAACAGGTTTTCACTTTAACCACTTAAGACCCGGACCAATATGCAGGTTAAGGACCTTGCCCCTTTTTGCGATTCGGCACTGCGTCGCTTTAACTGACAATTGCGCAGTCGTGCGACGTGGCTCTCAAACAAAATTGGCGTCCTTTTTTTCCCACAAATATAGCTTTCTTTTGGTGGTATTTGATCACCTCTGCGGTTTTTATTTTTTGCGCTATAAACAGAAATAGAGCAAAAATTTAGGGAAAAAAAACAATATTTTTTGCTATAATAAATATCCCCAAAAAAAGATATTAAAAAAACATTTTTTTCCCTCAGTTTAGGCCGATACGTATTCTTCTACCTATTTTTGGAAAAAAAAACGCAATAAGTGTTTAACGATTGGTTTGTGCAAAATTCATAGCGTTTACAAAATATGGGATAGTTTTATGGCATTTTTATTAATAATTTGTTTTTTACTGCTAATGGCGGCGATCAGCATTTTTTTTTTCATGACTGACATCATGGCGGACACATTTTTGGGACCATTGTCATTTTCACAGCAAAAAATGCTATAAAAATGCATTGATTACTGTGAAAATTATAATTGCAGTTTAGGAATTAACCACTAGGGGGCGCTGTAGGGGTTAAGTGTGACCTTATATGTGTTTCTAACTGTAGGGGGCGGGGCTGGACATGTGACGTCATTGATTGTCTTTCCCTATATCAGGGAACAGACGATCAATGACACTGCCACTGTGAAGAATGGGGAAGGTGTGTTTACACACACCTCTCCCCGTTCTTCAGCTCCTGTGACCGATCGCGGGACACCGGCGGCGATCTGGTCCACGGGTCCCGCGGCCGCGGAGCTTTGGCTGGGCACAATCACGTATGGGTACGTCCTCTTTAAGCGCCCAGCCAAAGCTCCTTGATCGCGGGACCCGAGGGGGCGGGGCTGGACGTGTGACATCATTGATCGTCTTTCCCTATATCAGGGAACAGACGACCAATGACACTGCCACTGTGAAGAACGGGGAAGGTGTGTTTAGACACCTCTCCCTGTTCTTCAGCTCCTGTGACCGATTGCGGGACACCTGCGGCGATCGGGTCCGCGGGTCCCGCGGCCGCGGTCACAGAGCTTCGGCTGGGCGCTTAAAGAGGACGTACCCATACGTGTTTGTGCCCAGCCCTGCCATTCTGCTGACGTATATGTGCAGGAGGCGGTCCTTAAGTGGTTAAACCTGCTCCCTCATACTACACCTCGTAGTTCTACCTATTCTCGTTGTACATTTGGAATTGAATCATACATATATACCTACAGTACAGCTGTCCTTGTCAATACAAGTTTATGTTTGTGAAATATCTGTTCAGTATGCATATTTTTAAGACACACATACATTGAAGATGATGGCCACTCTTAGTTACCTGAACCCCACAGGTCAATGCACTGTTTTTTCATTGTTGGACACTTTCCATGCAGACAATACCCTTGGCCATCCATACAAGAGGTGCCATCTTTTTTGAACAAATCGAGACAGCGATTGGATTTCCCATTACATGTGTCTGGAAGGTCACACTCATGAAAGCTATGTTGGCACATGCTTCCCGCTTTCTTAAACTGTAATATCACCAAAATTCACACACACATTAGCACAAGAACCTTGCAGTGTTATTCAACAGCATTATCACCTACTTTAAAAGTCTGAAAATTAGGTTTAAACTGGAATTTAGGCAATGTGGTCCCAGTGAAATAAAGGGATGATAAAGTTCTCAACCATACCTAAAAGGGGTCATTCACATATAATGCCATTTTAACACCTCTCCTGGCACAATTAGATTGGATTAAGGAATTAGCAATGGGTGGTTTCACAAGCTTTCACATCTCCGATCTCCGACAATTAGAATCTTCCTTGACACATTTCATGCATAGTTGCCAACCGTAAGTTTATGTACAGTTTGTAAAAATCAGTGATTTTTTTTTACAATTGTCTGTAAATATCAGGGATTGATCATTTGTCATGTTGTGTTGAATGTTTAGGTGTGAATCAGGCAAATTACTCGTTATGCGTATTGTCAGTGTTTCCACATTGTGTTTATATGGTTTAAATATGGGTTGTCTAAGTTTTTAATAGGAGTTTTTTAAGTTGCCAGTTAAAAATGTGCTCAGTCAGTAAATTGTCCATGTTTTTTGTCAGAAAAAAATGCTGCGGTAGGTTGGCACCACTGATTTCATGATGATTGGATTAAGGCAAAGGAGTCCTACGTGTGGCTATAAATGTTGGGGTATGTTCCAGACACTCATTAGAGCAGAATAAACAGGTTGCATAAGCAGTAAAGCAGTAAAGCATCCTTAACACTTATCGTACACACGATCATTTTTCGGCATGAAAAAGAAAAACGTTTTTAAAAACATCATTTAAAGTGATCGTGTGTGGGTTTCACATCGTTTTTCATCTTCTGAAAAACGACAAAAAAAAAAAATCGAACATGCTGCATTTTTTTCACGTCGTTTTAAAAAAATATGTTTTTCGGGTTGTAAAAAATGATCGTGTGTGGGCTAAAACGACGTATTAAACCTGCGCATGCTCAGAAGCAAGTTATGAGACGGGAGCGCTCGTTCTGGTAAAACTACCATTCATAATGGAGTAAGCACATTCATCACGCTGTAACAGCCAAAAAAGCGCAAATCATCTTTTCCTAACAAGGAATCAGCTAAAAGCAGCCCAAAGGCGAATAGAACTTCCCCTTTAGAGTGCCGTCGTACGTGTTGTACGTCACCGCGCTTTGTTCATCATTTTTCAAAAACGGTGGTGTGTGGGCAACATCGTTTTTAATGATGAAGTTGGAAAAACTTTGTTTTTTGGACATGCTGAAAAACAACATTTTTTTTTCATGCCGAAAAATAATCGTGTGTACGCGGCATTAGGTGCAGAGTTTTATCCTTCCCCTACTTGCACCTGTGAGCTACTCCAAGGCTTTGTAATGACCACACATTTGCCAGCATACAATGTCGAGCAAGATTTCTGAACTTACCAGCATGTGATGGAAGTGAGTGGCATGTGGAGGCACAGAGGGTATCCCTCAGTTTTGCAAGAGATGTCACAATTCGCAGCTTACAAAGTAAATAATGCAACCATCAATCTCTCCCCTCATGTCCAGGCCCGGATTTACTCCTTTTGCCGCCCCAAGGCCGAGTCCTTCAATGTCGCCCCCCCCCCCCACACACACACACACCGCCATTCATCGATGGCTGCTACAATAGATCGATTAAAAACATATTTCCACACACGAGAACACTGAAAATAACTGTCTTTAATTGTACAGACTGAAAATACTCTGTAATACAGAAAATGCCTTTTAAAGATTATAGGAGTAAGAAACTCCCTAAATATTTTTAGTTCTAACTTTTTTCTTTTGGCAAACTCATCAATAATATCTTCGTAGGACATTATTTAAAAATGTAAAAGTCCTGACTCAATGGCTCAATCTGCCCTGAAACAGTTGGAACTCTCCTCCTTTTGCCGTGGGCATGATTATGTAAAAATGTATGACCATGTGACTGGTTACACATTCCACCGCTGTTGCAATCTTTGATAGAACACCTTCCCCGCTCCGTTCTCTGCTCATCCTTGCCCCTCTTTTGCCTATGTTCTATCAATCCCTTGGATTGATAGAACACCAGCGTCAAGTCACCCATCAGCGGCTAGAAACAATAGTCAGCCTGATTTAAGGATATTTTTAAGCAGTGGTCAGGCACAATAGCCAGCCTGCTATTGCAATTAAAAAGAAAACAATAACAGACTGGCTATTGCTCCAAGCCACTGCCAGATGTGTTGACATTCAGCTGCCTCATCCAGTGACATGAAAAGGTGAAACTAGGTGAAACTAGGGGGCTAAAAGAACCTATGGGGCTTATCAGAGCCCATCAATGCAGCCTCACTAGTGTAGACAGCGCTCATCAGTGCTGACTGATCAGTGCCCATCAGTGCAGCCTCACCAGTGCCCATCAGCGCAGCCTCACCAATGCCCATCATAGCAGCCTCACTGGTGCCCATCAATGCAGCCTCATTGGTGCCCATCAATGCAACCATCACCAGTGCTCATCAATGCAGCCTCACCAGTGCCTGACAATGCAGCCTCACCATTGCCTATCAATGCAGTCTCACCAGTGCAGCTTATCAGTGGCCATCAGTGTGGACTGATCAGTGCCCATCAACGCAGCCTCACTGGTGCCCATCATAGCAGCCTCACCAATGCCCATCATAGCAGCCTCACCAATACCCATCATAGCAGCCTAACCAATGCTGCCTCATTGGTACCCATTCTAAGCAGTGAGCGACTGCTCAGAATCATTCGACGATCGATAGTCAAAAACCGAACCCCAGCCGAAGCGCATAGCATGCACGTTGGTCAACACAAGATCGGCAGTAAAACACTGACAAGAAATCTATGATTTCATCCTTCAACACGACTTAGACTGCCTCTTTATCACAGAAAGCTGGCTCACAGCCGACTGCCATACCATTCTGGGAGAACTGGTGCCAGCAAACTACCGAATTCAAATGCAAAACAGAGTGGGGCAAAGAGGGGGAGGCTTGGCGGTGATCCACAAGACTCACCTCTTGATCACCAAACCAGTCCTTCAAAACTCGCTTCCATTCATGGAAACCCTCACTCTACAGCTGCAAACAAATCCCCAAGACATGATCCATATTCTAAGAAAAAGAGCAAAACCTGCGCGTATGAAAGGTGAATGTGAGGAAGGTAATTGTGAACAGACTGCTGCCCCCCCTAAAACATGTTTACCGAGGCAAACAGAAATACAGATATAAACAAAGAGGGTGGGGGTAGTGGCGCTGTCTGTGTATACCCTGTATGACCAGGGTGTGATCTGGCTGAGAATCTGTGAGTATCCTACCGCAATCAGCGAGGATCATAAGTGAATGACACAAAATAATATAATGAAGTGAAACCGAATGGCCACTAGATGGCAATACTGATGGTACTGTGATCTGACTAAATAAGTCAAGATAATTAGTGCTTAAGCACTAGGAGTGTGACCAACTGGTTAATAACAGCTTAAAAGCAATACTAATCAATTTAAATGTATAAACCACTGTGTAAGGTGAGTGGTTATATTCAGTGAACCAGTGAGTGATTATATTCAGTGAACCAGTGAACATATGTGAAGTATGTTAACCACAGGTGTCAGCAAACCTAATATGCTAAATAAACAATGTGATTTAACAACCATCTGTTGAATAGATAAATAAATCAAAAAAGATCATAGGCACTTGTGACATTAAGTGAACAACAGCATAAGCCAGTTCATTCAGAAGGTGTCATCTGAGTAGCTTAATAAGTCGGCAATCATAAGCCAAAAATATAATATATCATCCGCAGGTATCAGCAGGTAGTGGTATGCTAAATATACTGAAATAATACTGTAATAGTAATAATCTGTTGAAAGATGAGTATAAACCAAAGTCCTTCCAACTTGTGACAGTAGGTGAACGACAGCTTAAACAGTTCATTCAAAAGGGTGCCATCTCAGTGACTTGCTTGGTGGACAAACTTAATACTTCAGGTGCACTCGCTGTGGCTCCGGTGCTCCCCCTTATGCGTCCCCACTCACCAGAGTTGAACACCCCTACAGGGGTAGACAGCGTAGATAGGGTATCCACCAGATTTTCCATAGCTTGGACCTCTAGGCACTGGATTCCCCGGCGTTCCCTTTATTCCAAAGTAGGACTGGGTAGTTATCTTTGTATACCTCCAGAAAAAAGGACAGAAACTCCCATAGCGTAGTAAGTTTTGAAAATAGCCTATGGGCTAGGTTTTATTGGCAGTGCCAGCAAAAATAAAATTAAAATGACAAGATTACAAAAACTGACAGGGGCTAGATGATTAAATAAAAATATGAAAAAAATGAAAGAAATAAAAAATCCAGGCTGGTAATCCCAGCCGTGGAATGTAAAAACAAATCCAGCAATGTTCCCACAACGCACTAACAGTCCGGCGCTTGTGACTGAGCTGTAGAGCGGCGTGCGCTCCAGGTGCGTTCCAGCTCGTCTCCCGGAAGTGCTTGGGGGTATGCGTGTATCCGCTTGACGATCGTTTCGTCCAATCACGTCTTCTCCGCTTCAGAAGACGTGATTGGACGAAACGATCGTCAAGCGGATACACGCATACCCCCAAGCACTTCCGGGAGACGAGCTGGAACGCACCTGGAGCGCACGCCGCTCTACAGCTCAGTCACAAGCGCCGGACTGTTAGTGCGTTGTGGGAACATTGCTGGATTTGTTTTTACATTCCACGGCTGGGATTACCAGCCTGGATTTTTTATTTCTTTCATTTTTTTCATATTTTTATTTAATCATCTAGCCCCTGTCAGTTTTTGTAATCTTGTCATTTTAATTTTATTTTTGCTGGCACTGCCAATAAAACCTAGCCCATAGGCTATTTTCAAAACTTACTACGCTATGGGAGTTTCTGTCCTTTTTTCTGGAGGTATACAAAGATAACTACCCAGTCCTACTTTGGAATAAAGGGAACGCCGGGGAATCCAGTGCCTAGAGGTCCAAGCTGTGGAAAATCTGGTGGATACCCTATCTACGCTGTCTACCCCTGTAGGGGTGTTCAACTCTGGTGAGTGGGGACGCATAAGGGGGAGCACCGGAGCCACAGCGAGTGCACCTGAAGTATTAAGTTTGTCCACCAAGCAAGTCACTGAGATGGCACCCTTTTGAATGAACTGTTTAAGCTGTCGTTCACCTACTGTCACAAGTTGGAAGGACTTTGGTTTATACTCATCTTTCAACAGATTATTACTATTACAGTATTATTTCAGTATATTTAGCATACCACTACCTGCTGATACCTGCGGATGATATATTATATTTTTGGCTTATGATTGCCGACTTATTAAGCTACTCAGATGACACCTTCTGAATGAACTGGCTTATGCTGTTGTTCACTTAATGTCACAAGTGCCTATGATCTTTTTTGATTTATTTATCTATTCAACAGATGGTTGTTAAATCACATTGTTTATTTAGCATATTAGGTTTGCTGACACCTGTGGTTAACATACTTCACATATGTTCACTGGTTCACTGAATATAATCACTCACTGGTTCACTGAATATAACCACTCACCTTACACAGTGGTTTATACATTTAAATTGATTAGTATTGCTTTTAAGCTGTTATTAACCAGTTGGTCACACTCCTAGTGCTTAAGCACTAATTATCTTGACTTATTTAGTCAGATCACAGTACCATCAGTATTGCCATCTAGTGGCCATTCGGTTTCACTTCATTATATTATTTTGTGTCATTCACTTATGATCCTCGCTGATTGCGGTAGGATACTCACAGATTCTCAGCCAGATCACACCCTGGTCATACAGGGTATACACAGACAGCGCCACTACCCCCACCCTCTTTGTTTATATATGATCCATATTCTACTCTGCTATAGACCGCCCGGCCCAAAAACGCATCTGCTCACGTCACTGACAGAATTCATCTCCTCATACACCCTAAGCATCAAACACCTTTTGGTGCTTGGGGATTTCAACCTCTGGGCCAACTCCTCGTTGGACCCCGTAGCCGACGCTTGCAACGACCATCTGGAAGGATTAGGTCTGCAGCAACTAATACTAGGCCCCACTCATGCCTCAGGTCATACACTCGATCTCATTTTCAAACAAGATTTGGAAATTGACGTCTTGGAAAATGAGCCACTAGCATGGACTGATCACCATGCCATTAAATTCAAAATCACCAATAACGCCAGGCCAAAAAAAACGAGAAAACCGGTGACAACTCACTGGACTAGATCTCAGAAGAAGCTCCACTCGGAACTCTTCAAAACAACACTAGGGAACAAAATAAAAACAATCCAACAAAAACAAACAGCCACAAAAACACTTGACACCATCAACAAGGCGCTGCTACAGTCAGCTGACTTGGTGGCACCAAAACGCAAAAATCGCATCCGGGAAAACAACTCCAGCTGGTCTAATGACCAGCTGACGTTGCTAAAGCAAGAGCGTAGAAGAGCAGAAGCTGCTTGGAAAAGGAGCTCTTCAGAGGAAAACCACACCATCTACAAGATAATAACAAAGAAATATCACAAAGAAATTTTTATGGCCAAAAAAATTCACTTCTCCAACATCATCGCAAATGCCCTGAACCGCCCCCGTGAACTCTTTAAGCTGGTTTCGCAGACGATGAATCCAGTATGTTTAGAGGCCCCCAATTCTGATTCACAAGAACTTTGCAACGAATTATCGGATTATTTCATTAATAAAATTGAAAAAATCAGTGAAAATATTCAGCAAAATGGAATCGTCCCTAACCTTTCCCCAAATCCCAAACCAAATACCCACATAAACCTGCCGCAACCACCAAAATTCAATCTAAAACCCATCACCATTAATGCCACTAAAACCATCATTGGGACTCTGCGTAACAGCACAGCACCCAATGATATAATTCCCACAAAACTGCTGAAAGAAAGTGCCGATATACTGGCACCAGCTAGCACGCAGCTCATAAACCAATCATTCAAGGAGGGCATGGTACCCATCTTGCTGAAACAAGGTACAATAAAACCAATCCTAAAAAAAAACACTCTTGACCCCAAAGACCCAAATAACCGGAGGCCCATAACAGGTCTCAATGTTTTCTCCAAGATAATGGAGAAAGAAGTTGTACAACAACTGCAAATGCATTTAGACACCCATAAATTACTCGACACGTTCCAATCAGGCTTCCATCCGGGTCACGGAACAGAAACGGCACTGGTCAAAATATGGGATGACGTTCTAGAGGCCGCAGATGAAGGAGAATCTTGTCTCCTGATCCTGCTGGACCTAAGCTTGGCTTTTGACGCTGTAGACCACGGACTACTACTAGCTAGGCTAACTGAAGTGGCCAGAGTAGCGGAAGGTGATTTACGCTGGTTCTCCTACTTCTTGAAAACCTATCACAAACAGTGAAACTGGGATCTTTCGCTTCTGAAAAACGTACAGTATCATGCGGAGTCCCTCAGGGATCTCCCTTGTCACCCCTATTGTTTAATATCTATCTCCGCCCCCTCTTTGAAATCATCAGGAACCAGAAGTTACTTTACCACTCCTATGCAGACGACACTCAACTGTATTTCCACATCTGCAACAAAAAGGACCATTCTCTTGGACTAGAGAAATTCCTCTCTCTAATAGATAGCTGGATGACATCCAGTTATCTTAAGCTCAATGGTTCAAATGGTTAACTTCTCCTGTTTCACGCTGCTGAATTGATAGGGAAATCTATAGCTAGGCTAGTGTTTTCAGTGTCCACTCCAGTCCTGAAAGACTCATCTGATCTCTGCTGTAAGGACAGCACCCCAAAAAGCCCTTTTTAGGGCTAGTATATCAGTCTGCTTTTTTTTTCCCTCTGTAATCTAATTGCAGTTGCCTGCCAGGAAGCGTGTGTGTCAGGATCACAGCGTACACTGTGCCCAGTGCCACCCACCACTCATCTATCTTGGTGGCACAGTAGATAACATTTAAAAAAAAATATATTACTGCAATATAATAGTAGTCAGTTGCCTGGCTGGCAGCGTGTGTCAGGGTACAGCGTACACTGTGCCCAGTGCCACCCACCACTCATTTATCTTGGTGGCACAGTAGATAACATTTAAAAAAAATAATTATTACTGCAATATAATAGTAGTCATTGCCTGGCTGGCAGCGTGTGTCAGGGTACAGTGTACACTGTGCCCAGTGCCACCCACCACTCATCTATCTTGTGGCACAGTACATAACATTTAAAAACCCCCAAAAATGTACTGCAATAGAATAGTAGTCAGTTGCCAGCATGTGTCAGGCTCATAGTGTAAACTGTGCCCACTTGCCCAGTGCCACCACTCATATCTGGTGGCATAGTATATTAAATTTAAAAAGAAAAAACACAATTTTGACTGCAATAGAATTGCAGTTAGTTGTCTGCAGGCGTGTGTCAGGCCTACAGCGTCTACTCTACCAACTTCTGCCAGTGCACAGTGCCACTCATATCTGGTGTCACAGTAGCTTGCACGCATAGTACAACTAAACAAATAAAAAAAATGAATGGCAGAGGCAGGCCACCCCGCAGGGGATGTCATGGTCGTGGTGCTGTGATTCCCTTTGGCCCTACAATAATGCCCAGTGTTCAGAGGCCACGTACCTTGAACTCGAAAAGTTCTGAGGACATAGTTGACTGGCTAACACAGGACACCCAATCTTCTACAGCTTCCGCTCATAACCTTGACACAACATCCTCCTCCAGCTCAGCTTCGGGCACCTCTCAAGTCTCTCTTCGGGCACTCTGCCTGACACATAAGTGCATCCATGGGAAGGCTCCGCGATATCTTTGCGACAAGATCAAACCTCACAATTCCAACCGCATTCTGCGATCCACCGACCAAAATCTGGTCAAGGTTCCAAAAACCAAATACAAGTCCAAAGGAGAAAGAAGGTTTGCTTTTCAAGGTCCCAGGCTATGGAATGCTTTACCAACCAGCATTCGGTTGGAGGAAAACCACCTGTCTTTCAGAAAGCAGATCAAAACTCTGCTCTTCTGATGTCTTGAGACACGAACAACTAGCGCCCAGAGGCGATTCAGTTCGCATGTGCTGCGCTATATAAGTTTTTCATTCATTCATTCATTCAAGTTATTACAGATAGGGTTAGGGTTACAGACAGGGTTAGGGTAACAGATAGGGTTAGAGTAACAGATAGGGTTAGGGTTACAGATAGGGTTAGGGTTACAGATAGGGTTAGGGTTACAGATAGGGTTACAGACCCTAACCCTAACCCTATCTGTAACCCTAACCCTGTCTGTAACCCTAACCCTACCCTAACCCTATCTGTTACCCTAACCCTATTTGTTACCCTAACCCTAACCCTATCTGTAACCCTAACCCTTACACTACCTGATCGATATAACTTCATACTTGATGTTTTAAAGCACGTTATTCCAAACAATTTATGAATGTTAGGTGATTTATGCCCTTTATGGATTAAAAACGGACTCTGCGACAACTACGTAATTTTCCATGGGAGTTTTGCCATGGATCCCCCTCCGGCATGCCACAGTCCCGGTGTTAGTCCCCTTGAAACAACTTTTCCATCATTATTGTGGCCGGAAAGAGTCCCTGTGGGTTTTAAAATTCGCCTGCCCATTGAAGTCTATGGCGGTTCGCCCATTCGCGAACATATGCGCAAGTTCGCAATCGCCGTTCGCGAACGCGAAATTTTAGGTTCGCGACATCACTATTCCAGACTGGACTACGCAAATGCCCTCTATCTAGGACTCCCTAAATACCAAATCACTCGTTTGCAAGTCGTTTAAAATACGGCCGCTCGATTAGTGACTGGCAAAAAAACATGGGAATCAGTCTCACCTTCGCTGAGAGCCCTTCATTGGTTGCCAGTAAAAGACAGAATCGCTTTCAAGGCGCTCTGCCTAACGCACAAGTGTATTCACGGAAATGCCCCCCAATATCTATGCA